>NC_090938.1:273204903-273829903 GCF_040938575.1 Ambystoma mexicanum
CAAAGTCCGCCCCTCTCTTACTTTCCATGCCACTAAACTTTTAATCTCCTCCCTAATCTTCTCTCGCCTCTTCTACTGCTCCTCCTTACTCTTTGGTCTACCTACTTCACATCTCACCCCTCTCAAATCGATCTACCATTCTGTCATCCGTACTCTCTGTCTCCTCACCTCCCGAGATTCCATCTCTGCTTCCCTATCCTCCCTTGGCTGGCTTCCCTTTCTCTTCCAACTTAAATTTATTCTGCTCTGCTTAGTCTTCAAATCTCTCCATGATCTCGCTCCCCCTTATCTCTCTTCCCTTCTCTCTTTCTACACTCGCTCTCTTTGCTCCACTGACCACTTCCTTCTCACTGTTCCTCCTTTCCCTTACCTCTCTCAATCCGCTCTATTCCTACCTTTTCCTCATTCCGCACGTCCGTTAAATTTCTCCTTCTCCATTCCCTGCCACGATTCCCCTCCCCTTCCCCTCCCCCTCTCCCACCCTTCCCCTCTTCCCCCATAATCATCTCCCTCCACTTCCCCCTCTACTCCATCCTCTCCCCTTTACCCCTTCCGTCTCCCTCCTCCTCTTCCTACCCATCCCTCCCTCTTCCTCCCTGTTCTACTCCACCACTCTCCCCCTTCCCTTCTGTCGAATTACTCTACATACTGTTTTGTTGGTCTGATTCAAAATTGTAATTTGCTTCTACTGTTACTGTTATTTTTGTTGTTAAATGTATCCTGTTGTTAAAATGTGCAGCGTTTTGGAGTAAAGCGCTATATAAACCTAATAAATACAAATACATGTGAGGCAGTATATTACATATGATGACCATAACTGGCATATCAGGGTTTACCTGGTACAAAAAACAATACTTGAACGAATAAGACTGCACTTATCAAGGATAACAGCACTTTGGATAGTGTGGATTGTTTTTGCATGTGATGTATTATGACTACAGATCACTCATGATCCTTGCTTGGCATAATAGGCACTATATGGTGTACAAGGCTGCATGTATGATATTATAGCAGTGCCTGCGGCATGTGAAACTGTATTTGGCATATTTTGACTATGACTGGCATGTGAGGTTTTAACGGATATAAGAATAAGTGGCCATATGAGGCTGTACTAACATAAGAAGGCACTTTTTTGTGACCTACCGCAGTTCTGCTGGGTGTTCCCCTGGAATATCACAAGTGTCCTCAGGGTTTATCGACAGAGCACAATAATTGATATATGGTTAGAAACCAAAATAGTATTTTTTCCACTTTGGTACTATTTACTATTTTATTAATCACTCTCTTATTGTAGGTATTGTTATTCTATGTTTATAATGTAGTATGACACAAGTCCATTTGATGTCAGTTCCAGGTCAAAGGTCACCTAATGCCACATCGGTATCAAGTCAAAAGCCAGTTTTATTTTACTCCATAAAAACGCACAGAGCGGTCTTTCTACATCAAACTGCCATACCCCTGCCGCACAAAAGTGTGTACAGGGGCTGATAGGCAGGAAACGTGAGCAAGCATGGATGGGAGAAGAAAGACACATCCCAGAAGGTAAGTATGTTTGTTGGATGTGTGTGTTTGTGTACATAAACCTGAAGGTGTTTCCCTCACTAGTCCCCGGGGATATGTCATTCAGGTGGCCAGGACATAGCCATCGCTATAAGATCAAGTTCCTGGGGGTGGACCAGTGCTGGAGGATCACGTGGGTGAGGGGTCTTTGGGAGTGGAAGTGGGGCATGACAGGGTGAGACGCAGTACTTTGACACCTTTTCCCCATCTTACCCCACAAGATATCTAGAAATCCAACCCCCCCTTTCTTGACACAAACACCTTTTCACAGACCGATTACCATGAAAGACAACAGACTAACACCAGAGCCGTATACCCTGCATGTCCCAACACAAGGGTCAATGGTCAGGCAGAGTCAGACAATTGCTGATAATTAGACACACCTGACTTCCCTTTCCTTTCTCCATAGGGACAAAAGGCAGAGCATGAAAGCACACTCTGAGCAAGTCCAAACACATGAGGAAGCAGCTTTTCCAAGACGGCCGTTCAAATGGAGGAAAAAGGCAGCGAGATCTGAAAGGACGACAAGGAGAGAATTGCCCTTCCCCTTTTCAACCCAGATACGCACAGCCTTCAAGAAGGGAAATGTAAGACCAGGAATTGCAGCTGGTGAATGCTGTGAAGGATGTCAGCGGTATGTGGTACCCTCCCGCACTGATAGCCAGAGTGGGGAGAAGCGGTTGCCATCGTGGTACTATCCTTTACTCCAGAGGCAGTAGATGCCAACAAAGTTCGGCACAGCCAGTGAGTTGGACAGAGCTGATAATTGATCAGACTGTGTTGCGCTCAAGGTTGCGAAGAGCAACATTATTTGAAGAAAGAAAACTAATGGCCAAAGGTCCTTTGTAAGCCAAATTGGTATCAGAGTTAGAGTAGTTTGGCACCACATGGGCGCTCATACAAAGGACTGTGACTGGTACCAACCTCCTGAACAAGGAGAATGTATTGAAATGGGAAATTGAAGTGGTCCTGCAGCAGGCTATGTTGAATGCTGTGCACAGTCAAAAGTCTTCGGTTGTTGTAGAAACTACAAGTACTAAAACGCCCTAGGGGAGGCTGGCATGCAGTGTCAAGGTGGTCTTACAAGGGTCAAGCCAAACCCCTTGTATAGTTGAAAGTCTTTGGCACATTGTGGAGACAAATGTGTTAACGACTGAGAGATGCCTGCAAATTAGGGTAAACAGTAACCCATCTGAGACGAATGTGGTGATAAAACTGTCTGAAGCCTGGCTGGGGGCTGAAGGGAAAGCCTGACTTGGGGCTGAGACCCAGACTTGGGTAAGAAAAGAACCTAAGGGGTCTAGAATGACTTTCGTTTTTATTGTGTTAAAATGCCAAGGTGAAACCGATGGAGGGATGCCAGGGGAAAGCCAAGGGAAGTGAATCCTGCATTGCGAGAAAACTAAGTAAACTGTGTACTGTGTACTGCAGCAAATGTGAACCCGACTGAGGGATGTCCGCAGTGAGTGGTTGGTCTGAGCCCGACTGAAGAAGGTTAACTTTGAGAGTGGTTGATCGGAGCCCTGCTGAGGGGGATCCAATGGTGAAGAGTAATCACCTGACATGAAGATTAGCAGAAGGAACCTTTGTTCTGTTGTTAATGACATATCAGGCCCTCTGAAGCAAGAGACTTTGCATGAAACAGGCTTGGACACAGAAGGCCCTGATATTGAGAAAAGGAACTATAACCCCATGCCGGAGAATCACAGAAATATGCTGTTCTCAAGAGTCCTGACTTGTCCCCTGCTAAAAACGTGGGGAAGGGAGACCCCGGCCATAACATCTATCATTTTGTGAACACTTCTTTCTTTTCCTGTGAACATTATCCAACACATTTTTGTAGCATAGTAGTAAGGTTTGACAATAGCTTTTTTGTATAGGCCCTTTTTATTTGACTAGACTCCACTTGGAGGGTATTATTATTTGATGGTCGTAGCTTGCTCCCATCTTAGATTTAGGTTTAGATTAGGTGTTTATCACACTAATTTTTACAGTTTAATTAACACCCTTGAACTGTGATCACTTGTGTCTGTTTTACTTTGATACCATGCCTTCCTTACTTATGGTGTCAGAGTGGGATTGTATTCAACTGATAAAAATAAAAATCCATGCTGATTATTGCTGTACAACCAGAAGGAGAAAATGGAATTGTTGAACTCCTTGACTCTGACCGGATATCCACACTAAAAGAGGTGTTCTCCCAACTTAATGTGCCAACCGTTCAACAGGATCTGTTCTTTGAAACTGAAGTGTTACTAGACACCCTTCCTCTCTCACATTATAATATAGAACAGTGGGATCGAATAATCCAGAAGGTTCGACCCATCTTTACTTTTATTAGACCTAGTGCTCTGAACCCCACCTTCTGAACCTGTTTTTTTTCGGGACCCAATTGTCATCCATCGCAGGGCTATCAGGGTTAGAGATTAACTTACCAAAGTCCATTCCTTTGGCAGACTCAGAATCAGAAGAGTCAGCAGACTTCGAAACCTTATCCGAGGGAGTTGAGAGTGTTTTCCTTTCTGATTCAGAACCATCCACTGAAGGAAGCCTTACACCCCCAGAAGAAATGGTCGACCTAGCCAATGTCATCACCCAGTTAGAGGCTCATCAAATGCAGGCCGAAGCTAGACTCCAAGAAAAGTTAACTAAATTGACCTTTACTACCACAGGGGGTACTTCAACCATAACTTGAAGGTGAAGATTTAGGAAATATTTTCTTAAATTTTGAATGCCTACCTGAACAACTAGGATGGGAGGAAAACCTCAGAAGATTCTATTTGGCCCCTTTGTTGAAAGGTGAACTACAAACCTCCTATCAGATACTTAATCTTGCACAGGGAGCCACATTTCTATCCATCAAAGAGGGGCTATTAAAAAGACTGGGGCAAACCTGCAAATTTTATCAGCAGAAGTTGAGGGCCATTAGATTAAATCCAGGAGAAACACCCTTAGAAATGGGTGCACGGGTCATAAACACTGTGGCCCTGTGGATCAATAACAAATCCTTAGAGGAACTGACACAGATGTTAACCCTAGAACAATTCACTAATTCATTACCCCTTTTTTTTTGCAGAAAGCGTTCCACAGTTAAATCGACCTACCCTAGCCACGGACATTGAGACTGCAAAAAACCATGCAGATGTAGCTAAACAATTTCACTCAGCCCATTGTTGGGAAGAATGGAAGGATCATAGTCCTATCCACCAACCACAACCTCAGGGAATAGATAAACAAGGGTGTCATATAGAATTTAAGAAGGGATGCTACGAGAAAAACTAGAAATCAGAAGAACTGTTCCTAAAACCAAAGAAGCAGAAGGGAGGAAATAAAAGGGAGCAGGCCACCTCCTCCTGTCTGTTTTTCCTGTAGAGAAACAGGACATGTAGCTAGACACTGTCCAAGGAATCTAAGGGACAAACCTATGGAAAGAGGATGATTAAAGGTTGAAGAATGGGATGAACCCGAAGAACTCAGCTGAGGCATGCCTGTGAATAAGGGTGTGCAATAATACACCCTTGAACATTTTGATGACAAGTGTGAACCCGACTGAGGGATGTCCACAGTGAGTGGTTGGTCTGAACCCAACTGAAGGAGGCTAATGTTTCAAGTGGTTGGCCTGAGCCCGACTAAGGGAGGCTAATGTTTCAAGTGGTTGGTCTGAGCCCGAATGAGGGAGACTAACGTTGAGAGGAGGACCGGAGCCCAGCTGAGGGGGATCCTAGCATGAAGAGTAATCACCCCATGTGAAGATTAGCAGAAGGAACATTTCTTTTGTTGTTAATGGCATATCAGGCCCTCTGAAGCAAGAGACATTGCATGAAAGATTTGGATACAGATGGTCATGATATAGAGAAAAGGAACTATAACCTTTTGCCGGAGAAGCACAGGATTGTGCTTTGCTCAAGAGTCTTGCCTTGCCTTGTCCCGTGCTAGAAACGAGGGAAAGGGAGTCCCCGGCCATAACATGCTGACTTATCATTTTGTGAACACATTTTTCTTTTCTTGTGAACATCATCCCACACATGTTTTTTAGTATGAGCCCTTTTTATTTGATTAGACTCCACTTGGATGGTATTCGTATTATTTGATGGTCGTAGCTTGCTCCCACCTTAGAGTTAGGTTGAGATTAGCTGTTTATCTCACCCATTTTTACAGTTTAATAATCACCCTTGAACTGTGATCATTTGTGTCTGTCTAACTTTGAAACCATGCCTTCCTTACAGTGTGGAGAGTGAGCATGTGTTTGGCTGGGTGGGTCAATAGGAGGTTCAGGGGGTTAAAACCTCCCGATAAGACAACATGCAGGAGAGGGTGGGTGGGGAAGGGAGGCAGGGACGGGGGAAGTATGTGATATTTCGGCATTTTAAAGCCAACACAAAAACAGCTGAAAAAAATAGGTATTTTTTGTGTTCAGTCTTTAAAATACAGAAATATCGCATAGACCTGCCACATCATTTGATGTCATCAGGTGCGAGTACCTGTTGACATGGTTACAGCATAATAGTAGACTGTGTTAACATACTCTGGAGAGCCTCACCTCATGGTGTGGGGGCTGCTTCAGGTGTGCCAGCATAAACAGTGGCAAGGGGTGCCATGACATTATGTAGCCGGGAGGTAGATCGGACATGCAGATATTACCGTAAGAGCCATAAAATATATGCCAGAAATGTAGGTAGCGAACAAATGAAGTAAGGGTGGAACAAGGACTTAGTAAGAAAGGTTGTTAGGTTTATAGGAGACTAGGAGGAGGGGTATGCTTTGAGCAATGAATGAGTGTGGGACAAGCGAGAAGGCGGTATAGATCTCTTTATCTTGCAGCACAGAGATAGCCCCAGAGCTAACAGCAATACATTATTTTCAGGTTTTGGGAACTGGGTGAATTGAGTACTATTGCAATTGGTTGCATAGTTCCATAGTTGAAATAATATGACCAATGCACGTTTCAGAAGTCATATTATTGGGTGAGCGGTGGAAAGACCTTTTTACAATCACCAACATTGCTCGTTCTGAACTATATGGGCAGACGATCTGCACCACAACCACACTGCTGCAGTGTTGTTCGGAATATATCCGCCTGCTACCCAGTGCCAGTCTGTGCATCCATTCATAGACTTTGTTCATAGCATAACTTCCATGTTAAAACCCACAAATGGCCATTGCATTAATTTACCTGTTTTACTTCTGCACTTTTGGAACAAACTACTTTCATGTTCCATTCCTGGCTTTAGGTTGAACCAGCTGATGCATTCTGGTTGATGTATGCTGTCCAAAAGGCAAAGGGTAGGGGTGACATACCAATTACATTCTGTTGCAACAAGCTACTACAAGTTGGAGAGACCCTGATTCCATTCATCTGTTACAAGCTCCTGCATGCTAGGCAACCAAGCGAGGACTAGGATTTATTTACAATCGCTTCTGCAAGCTACTGAAGCGTGGACTTTCCTTAATTGGACACAGCTTCCCCAAACTGCAATCAGCTCCACCATGTTGTGCTGTGCAGTCTTCCATGCTATCTTGCTTTTGGTAACCAAATCCTACCTGCTATATTTGATTTCTATTTCTTGTTCATAGTTTCAATAACTGCCTTTTATTGTACTTAGTTTTCTGAACAATGTCTTGTCTGTTTTTTTAGGCAGTTTTTCGCAAAAACAACCTCTGGATGCCTTAGAGCACTGAATAAAAAGTATTTTTGTTATTTATCCTTGAATGAATTGCACTCACAGTTTGAAGGTCACAATGTTTCAAATATCCAAAAAGAATTGATAAGATTCACAATATTGAAAGTGGACATAAGAAACTTTAGTTTCTATTTGTGAGATCTGTCTTTCATAGGAGTTGATCACCATCACATATAGAGAATGGAAAATTGTGAAATAATGTAAACCTAATTCTACATAATATTAATACATAATATATTAACTATTTGACAAACTAATGTTCGATTAGACGGTATATTCTATTGCAAACTGGCTACTGAAATATATATTTTTTAATTCTCTCATTTACATGGCTATGTTCTATCATTCTGCTCATTTCATGCTTTCCAGATTCTGTGCAATGGATTCTTCAATCAAAATTGATGACAATCTACAACGGCGCTTCTTTGATAACCATTATGTGGGACGATCGGGAGGGACCCATCTGTCCTTTGGTGGTAGCAGTAATAAGGATCAACCTGTCAGTGTTTATGTTGTGAAAACAATCAAATGAAAAAGCGTGGTGTTTGAAAGTGAAACGACTACGATCTTATGACTAAGTGTATCGAAGAAACATCAGTAATGTACCATAAGGGCGTTACACACTTAAAAGATCTGAAAACTGGGATTAATCGTAGCGCTGAACCCAATCGCATTACATGACGAACTTAGAAAAATAAAATCGAAGCGTACAATGTTTGTTAGCTATGACATCTGTTGGCAAAAGTTGTCAATGTTTACGTCGACATAATCTTCTCTTTTGAGCTTTATGTCAATAATCAAAGTACTTTCCTGACTATTGTTTTCTTCTAAATATATGTTTATTTCTCCTTTTTGTGAGTAGAAACAAAACGTTTGTGCTGTGTGTGGATGTTTGTGTTTAAATTCCTGGTTCTGCGTTAGGTAATGTTATGGCGTGGGTTATGACGGGGCACGTTTGGCTATGCTGGACACAAATGTTATGAAATAGATGGAGCATATCGTTTGGAATAGTGATGTCAACTTAAGGGGCGGTTGAGGGAGCACTTAAACTTAGGACGGTGGATCAACGGATAAGATTAGCACAAGATGGTGGGCCCTACTCGTTGTTTCCTCATGTGTAAATGTAAGAAAAACTAAGGTAAGATGCATAGGAAATATTTTTAAGATCAATTGCAGTATCCTGGAGGCAACCGGTAAGCCCAGGGAACACAAGTGGGTTACTGGGTTACCGGCAAGCGTATGCCGCTCGGTAGGAATAACACAGAGTGAAATAAACCAAAGTGATAGGAAGCCAGAATATACAGGCAAACCTAAAGAACACCAATGGGTTACCGGACGAGTTTGGCGCTTCACAAAAACGCAGTGAGAGTTCAAAACTAAAGTCATTAACGAAGTAAAAGAATTCACAGAACCTTTTATGAATAGGTTGTTAAACCCCTACGTGGAAGAGCAATTGTTGTGTAAAATAAAGTCCTGGCAAGGAAGTATACCAATGAAGTTAAGTGTTTGTCTAATACAGTCCTGCCAGCTGAGTATACCAGGTGAAGTTAAGTTACATGTTTTAAGCACAAAGTCCTGGCAGGAAAGTTTACCAGGTGAAGACAAATATGGGTGCATATTGTAGTGTGTCTCAAGGAAGTTTCATACCCTTGAGAGAATTAACTATTGTGTGAACTGTTGAAAGAAGGATCTCAAGGAAGGCTCTGCCCGTGAGCTTATTAACTGTTATAAAATTGTACAAAGGAAATGAGAGTTCTTAGGAAGAAAGATACCCTTAGGATTTTAAAGTGAAGGAAAAGCTTGGGGAAGGGAGCAATTTCCCCAAAAGAAGGGAATACACCAAGGGAAGAAAGTAATCATCTAGGAAACATAAATATTCTTTTTGAACTTGTTGCTTTGGTACAAGGAGCCTAGGGAAGAAAGCTATTCCCTGGAACTGTGAACATTGTCCATCTGGAAGACTTTTCTTTTAATTTAACTTTTGTGTTGAACTTTTTCATCTGAGCACTTTGAGAAATCAAGAGACAATACCCTTTACAACTTGGAGTTATGTTAGAGTGTGAGGGCCAGAATAGGATTACAGGCACATGGCATACTTCTGTTTGGACATCTTGACACAGGACAGACCCATTAGTTTTAGTTGAGGTAGAGAAAGCCCTCCTAGATCAGGGATAGTGAGGCATTTTCCGACCCCCATTTGTTTTAATAAAAGTGTGTAGCAACAAACATGTCTCCTCTGTGTCCGCGTCTCATTCCAAGCACCTCACATTGCCCAGAAAATGCAAGACTTATCTGCAATAATACATTGAATTACCAGTTCTAATTCCTTCCAAATTCCATCACTGGGCAGTAACTTGAGATCTAGATGTGCTGCTTGCCTAGGATCACAAGAGGTCTACACTGTAAAGAAACCCTCCATCCACAGTACCAGCATTTGTGCTGTTTGCTTTCTCCCCCCTGTCCGGAATACTGGATCTCAGAATGTTTTTTTCACCAATGAACCAAGACTGCAGTGCATTGACTACGTTTAGCTGTGTTGATTATCTCCTCCCCTTGTAACCAAAGACCTCAAACTGCTTGACTGTAATCATCAGGTTGTCAAGTAATGAATAAATCCCATCTAACAGTGATGTTTTATTTTTGTATTCCTCCCAAAGAATACAAACTCACAATATTCCCATTATGAAAGATTGTTTGTTCAATTGGGATTTTGTAAGCAAGCCAGCTAGGGTAAATGCTGCTTCAAAGCACTAAGAGCAGTTATGGAAAGAGGATGGTTCAATGGCACTGCTAGATAAAGTAAGAATTACAGGTATGGATAGTAATGTAATGTAATATAAAGTGGTATTACATAGTGCCCTTCTGCCAATAACGTTGGCATTGCTGCAAATGGCTCTGTAAGAAAGGAGGGCCGGTTGTATTAGTCAGATAGCAGGAAGGCAGATGCAGAAAGCTGAGGTGTTGATGGATGTAGGTCGGAAGTTCCCATTACTTATGTACTGCTATGAAAATCTCTGTGTTATTGGTTTTTTGTAGGGACAGGGCAGGTTAGCCATATGTTCAGCCCTCAGATTGTAAAGCGCAACAAGTGACAGAATGGTTGTTTAAAGAAGAGGAATAGTGTCTGAGTTGGTTAAGTGAACTAGACCTGAAGGAGTGTTGGGAGTGTAAGGATACAAGATTTTAATAGTAAGGGATTACTGGAGGGATGTGAGTGGATGGAGAGGTGAGGAGAGTTTGGGTGTTGCTGCCTGGCTCTTGGTTATACATTTCACTGTGATTCATGTGTGATCCAGTGTCATTCATCAGAGTATCCATCAATCAAATTGGATTCCTGCAGATGGTAGTAAGAAGAGTTTCACAATTGCTCGTCTTAAAGTAGTTTGAGCTTCTGGTGTACAGTGTTTAGTCAGTTGCTATTATCTTTCATTTCTTTCAAAGTGGTTGGTTGAAAGCCAAGCCTCATGCTCTTTCATGACAGTCAGGTGGTTCACTTCCAGGTGCAGAGTTGTGGGCAGGGTGTTCAACTTTGTGGGAACTGAAATAAAGTATCCTCCTTGTTGTTTCTTAAAGTTTTATTTTATTTATTTATTTTATTGTTCATTTATAACACGCTTAATACCAGCGAGTGGTTTCTAAGCGCGGGTTTGGGATTCAAACCCGTGTTGCACTGTGTTGTCTTGCTTCCAAGACAAATGCATTGCCCCTGAGTTGTCCTTCCTCCTAGTTGGAGACTAGTACTAGTCCAAGTGTTTTGGAGGGAGCATAGTATTGAACCTTATTTCTGAGGGAGGGAGTGCCCCGTTCATGGTAATGGGTAATGCACATTAAATTGAAATGAACCCTTTTTTCAGGGGTAGCCATTGGAGAATACATAATGCTGATGTGATATGTTCAAATCACTTAATTCAGAGAAATAGTCTTGCTGATGCATTTTGAACACTTTGAAGTTCCCCATTAGGTAATTTGGAAGTCTGACATAGAGGCTGTTTTCATATGGGACTTTGGACATTATTATAGAAATTATGACCATAGCCCTGTGGGTGAATGTTAAGTGAGGTCAGATATGGCATAGCATGCACAGCTTTGAGAAACAGCTTCTGGCAATTGCTTTAATCGGCAGATCAAGAATAAGGTTGTTGTCCATTTTGGTATAAAGATTCCTTTTGTTGGTGAACGGGTTCAGGCAAGGGCCCATCTCTTCAGGCCAAGGGATTGTGGTTAATGTGGAATCTGTCTGGAGCATTTGTGTGTCATTCACGTAGTTGTAGCAGGAGATACCAGATCTATTGATGATGTTTAGTAGGGGTGTTCTGTAGATGTTGAAAAATAGAGGTAAGAGTGTGAATCCTTGGGGTACTCCGCAGATAAGTGGGTGAGGCTGGGAAGTGTAGGGGCCCAAGATAGTGTTTTATTTTCTATTGGTGAGGATGGAGGTGTTCTAATGTAAAGCTATTTCTTTAATACCAATATCTTTCAGTCTTTTTAGGAGGATCGTGTGACTGGTGTTGTCAAAAGCAGCTGGTATATCTAGCAGGATGAGCGCATTTTCTGAGTATTCATCCACATTGTTTTTAAGTGTATCCCAGATGGAGCTAGCTGTTCGTCTAGAAAATCTAAATCTGTGCTGTGCCTCATTCAGGATTTGGTCTGTTTCAATGAAATCATATATGAATTTTTCCAGGAGTTTCGAGATAAAAATGTTGCTCGAGGGCGATAACTGACTGGGTCATTTGGGTCATCTCTGGGCTTTTTAAGCAGAGGTTTGAGGTATGCAAATTTCAACTGAGCTGGGTCTCTTCCTGTGCAGATGGAATCATTGAGGAGGGATAGAATGATGGGTAGTAAGTATAGAGTTTACATGGTGGATTTAGAAACTTTAGGGGAGCATGGATCCTCAGCAGATCCCAATGGGTTGCATCAGTCAATGGTAGCTTGCAGTTCCTCTGCAGAAGATGGCGGAAAGACGATATAGAGGAAGTAATGGAAGGTGTTGATGAAATCTCATTTTGGGCATGCAAGTGTATGCATCATTTATTTTGGAGGTAATCCTGGACGTTGAGGTTCTTTTGGTTGAATTTTTAAAAAAATCAAAAAAGCCAGGCCTTTGCACCCCTGCCAGAAGTCAATTCCTCACAGGGGGTTCTAGTTATGAATGGAATAACAGGCATTTATTCTTGTGGGAGCAGACTTATGGCTGCTAGGATGGCTGTTGGTGTAGATACATGAGGAATTTTTTGTATCTGGTACTCTACGTGTCAGGGGCCTAGTTCTAGTGTGATGGAACTACTTACAACAGGGTTAAATGGCGTGTTGATTTAGCTTGGTGCTGGTGTTCAGGCAAACACAGTGAGTCCAACCAGTTATGCATTGAGGGTCGTAGGCGAATACCATGAGTTAAACAATTGGTATGGATTCATATATACATGTAATTGACTCAATCTAGCGGTGTGCTATGTAGCATGTAACACTGTGAGACAACTATGCAGTTATGGCTGAATATGCACATTTGATCAAGTCAATCTATTGATGTACTTGGTTTGCAGGTAACGCAGTGAGTTAAATTGGTTATATGCTAGATATGCAGGTTACAGTATAGAGAGTCATAAAAGTGTAGGACCAACACAATGATCACATCTAGCTCTGTGTTGTGTGCATGTGCACACCACAAATACAGAAGACTAATTCGAGGTGACCTTTTGAGATAACGTTTTACAGGTCAGGTAAACAGGGTTTTGACAATGTTTGCTGTTGGATCGGTCGTCTCATTCCAAATGCGACTCAGTAAGCCATATTTTCACATTTATGTTGATCAAATAGTTAAAACGAAGGTTGTTTAAAAGGATACACGGTAAAGCTTGCCTTCATCTCCCAGTGCTGTTTTTGTTTCTTTTCCGCCTTTTGGAAAGAAGAGCTAATAATAGTCTATGGTGTTTCCTATGATATTACAAAGAGTTACTGCAATGAACCTTCCCCCCTCCCCCCCCCCGCAATCCCCTTCCCAGGACTGATTGCTGCCCTGTCCTCCCTATGACTAAGAGAGGGGTAAATGTACGATTTGCCCAACAGCACAAGACACAGCTGTAAGGCCCCAGCAACCTCCAACACCTTCTTATTGTAAAGCCTGTCATACTTGGCTTTACATGCAGTTCCAAATGCCTCATTTTATTGGGAAAACTGTTTTGAAATAGAAGTGGTACTGTTACTCTAGCAAAGCAAGGAGCAAGGAAGATTGCTGATAAGTAATGAAGTAATTGTACAATTTCTAGTTAACTGTCTAAATAGAAACCACAGAGAGGCTCGAGCATGTGTGGAAAGTTTTACGGTTTAGTGTTGCCAAGGAAACAATGGTAGGTGGAGCGCAGATGAGAGAACAACACCCACAGAGTCCCTTTCATATAGGTATCGTTCAACGTTTCAGCTTTGCAAAAAAACGAGTGGCAAGCAGATCTCAGAATGCGTTCTCTGCACCTGTGCATCGCAATCTTTTTATTATTTGGTAAGCCGTTTCTATGGGATGTATGGGGGAGGTCCGAGAGGGGTATGGGTGGGACTGTGTGTGTCCGGTGGGGCAGAGTGTGCAAGGAGGGTGCTGGGCCGAGCAAGATATGCTTGAACATAACAGGTTGGGTCTGACACTGTCATGAGGTGCAGCCAAAGGCTTCCTGAGCAAACCAATGACTGCCAGCATAGCCTTGAGACTTTCGGGATAACCCAGGTCTTGCCAATATGGAATAAGACATGCTAGCATAGAAGAGAGCGCTCCAGGTTTGCTTTAAGCCTACTGGAAAAGGCGATGCATAAAAGAGTGTGCGGGATACAATAAAGGTTGCCATGAACAATCTATGCTGGGCCTTGGACTTCCAGAATGTGTCTGTGTTATTATTAGGCAATAACAACACCTGAAGAAATGGCAAATTATCCGTGTACCTGGCAGGATGGATTTAGGGAATTGCTCCAGTCGAGGGTTCCAAAATCTTTGGATGTTGGCACCATCAGTCCTAGAGTATACAGTAAAACCACTACATTGGCTGCCCACTTTAGTTTGGCCAATTGGATATCTCACACTCCTGAGGGCACAGAAGTTTCAAATCAAAAGCACACCTTATTACTGTTTCATGTTCATGTACATAAATATGAACGGCAGTGCATGCAGTGCATGCTAGCCTGGGTCCTGGGCAACGATCATAGACTGAATCGCAAAGTCACATTCTAGAATAGTTATAAGGCTCCACAGTAGTCTATTAACCATGGTGCCTCCAGAGACTGCAGGTTGTGCCCTTCTCCGGGGCATTGAATAGGACAACACCACACACTTGTACTAAGAATCACATGGAGGGATGGACCTCAAGATACCACAATGCATCGTTACACAGTGAAACACCTGTCACTGCTACTCAAGGTAGATTTCTTAACCGATTCTGCTACTCATGATCCCACCGGAGATTGTTCTTAGGAATGTACCCAAGGATTGCACTCAGGTTCATACCCGAAGCTTTCACCCATTGCCCCGCTGCAATCTGGCGTTCAGACCACAATATCTAGCCTACAGTCATAGCCACATATTTGCTTTCCAGCAGTGCAGGGATAAGACCAACTTCAAAGACGAATTGGCATGTCCGCTCCCATCGCCTTTCCCCTCCTTTCAAGCTCCACTTAGCTGATAAACCGCGGGAATAGGCCGCAGATTTCAGCCATCTTTAGCAGCCGATGCTAGAAGAGCAGTGTGCTGAGCTCCCAACATTTTTTTATTTTTGTTGGTATTGACAATCGTTTCAAATACTGCCCTTTTGGTTGTATTCTTGTTATTCTATGGACACAAGTCTCGCAAACAGTTTCAATTTCCAATGTTGTGAGGCTGCTAAGGCAGCCATGTGGTTTGCACCCCTACTGCAGAGATCCCTGTGTTACTTGCAGGCATTGCGTTTAAATGCGAGGTGGTACTAGTGGGCTGGGAAATAAAAATATAGTTACATTAGTCTGGTAGGTTAATGCATCTACTGCAGATAACTTTCAAACAACAAAACGAAGTCACAAAATAACATGCTTTCTCTAAAATGTTAAGTTCATTTCCATGATGTCTATTTCTTTGACATGCAAAAGGTTTAGATTTTTTGGAGAACTCCAAATATTCTATATATTATACATAACATGCGGCAAACCTTTTGACAACAATGACACATGTGACCTTATAACACAGTTCATTTAGTTATGTGCCTAATAGCTTTTTAAAGTAGAGCAATTAAACATAGACACGCTTTTTTAGACTCGCATAAAAATGCAGTTTCGTTCTTGCATTTTGATGTGATTAATAACACGGGAATCCTATATATTGGAGAGCGAGGGACTCCTTTCTCATCCATGTCAGCCCATCACTTTAATGGCATGACATCACCTCAGCCGAGCACCTCTTCATCGTTCATGCTACACCCCAACCGGTAGTGGGTTACGAAGGTTTGCTTGGTCATGCCCAGTACTCCTTCTGAGAATCCCTACTGGGGCAGACATGAAGAGATGTCACAACATAGTCTCCATGCAAGCTAAAGAAAACATATGCAGAGGAAAAGACAAAAAAACGGTTTCGGAGACAGAGAAGGACACCCCTTTAGGTAAATCGTAAATGTGCCCATCATTAAACATGCTAATGATTCAATCCAGAGCCTTACCAGTGGCAATTTAATAATTAATTGCGAAGAGAACATACAAATATGCTGAGAAGAAAATACATAAAGCCATTATTTCAAGGTAATGGAATATTTAACTGAAGTAGAGATAAAGGACAATTACTACAAAATCCGTTTTCTTGTTGCGATTTAAAAAAAAAACACTCTTTGTTGAAGACGAATTCCATTTACAGATTCGAGCAGCAGAGATCTGATAACCCACCCCTCTGTGTTGTTCTATTATATTCCCCCATATTAAACCTCATTAGTAAAGTAAACAGCGTGGTATTAACGTAGGTACCTTTTGTTTTCATTTCAGGTGTTACTTTTGAAGATTCAGTTTTCCAGTTCCCATCAGTTCTACATATCAGCGAGGCACAGAATGGCACCGTCAGCTGCAATTTTACAACAGCCGATAGTAACCCATATCTGTTCTGGTATGCGCAGAAACCGAACCAACCTCCTCACAGGCTCCTCCATGTTGCCAAGTACCAGCCTGAGGACAACTTGGCCCAGCAAGGTGTTTCTGCCGAATTAGACTGGAATCGGAAACTTGTTTCATTGCAGGTTTCTCGGGCGAGCCTCGAGGATGAGGGCGTTGTGTATTACTGTGCTCTGAGGCCCACACTAACTGAGCCAGAACAGACACTCATGCAGAAACCAATACACATTTCTAAGAAACGGCATCCGCTCAAAGCCACTTCCTCTTACGAAACCAATAAAGGATTTCCGAATAGCAACATGTTTATAGTTCCACTGTATGCCTCATTCCACCTAATCCGTGACGGAGTCAAATACATACATGATTTGTGTTCCAAACATGTTGCAATCACCGTGTGAAATAATATTAAACACTATTTCCAAAGTGTGTTTGAAAGTTCCATTAATTTCTTTTTATTTTCACCAACCAATCGTTTTTATTTTGCAAGCAGGAATGGAAAGGCACCTTCGTTTCTGTTAGAAAGTCTTCTGTCTCTAACATAGGCCAGGGAGCCTCATCTTAACTTTCATCCAGCTCCCTCCTACCACAGAAGGTGCAAAGCTCAGTAACTCGCTCTAATTCAAAGACACACTGGCATCTGGGGCCAGATTACTTTGCACATGTGAAAATGCAATTTTGACTGGGTACAAAAATGCACCGAAAGCATATGTTTTTGCACTGGGGAAAAGTTTGCCCTATTGCTAAATGATGCAAAATTGTGCTTGTATAGTGCATATTTTCGGTATCTAGCCACTCATCTCTTACTCAGACAGAGGATCTGCAACCACACTGATACAAGTATTGAAATTGGCAGGTTTTCCTAAAATCCCAATTCCTCTGAGAGTCTGTTAGAGATGAAGCAGTATAAGTCACATTGTAAGGAAATCTATGCAAAGAAAGAAATGCACCATTTTAAAAACAAACATGTGACCTGCAGACTGAACACAGCATCTGAAAAACACATGTGCAAGGAAATGTGCAAGGGTTACAGCCATCTACAATCCAAATGCATGTCCTAAGTATTTGACAAGGTGCAATATAAATATTTACAAGTACTAGAAAGTATCCTGCAACTTGTATTAATACAGAACAGTCCAATCTGTGATGAAAAGCACAGCATTTGAGGGAAAAGAAAACAAAAACGATACTGGGCCTTGCATTGTGTTTATTTCCTTTACAGGATTAATAATCAGTACTTTGAAACCTACAGATGCAGAAAATAAGCTGTGAAATGAGGGTGAGTGCAAAAAGAAAGTTATAATGTTGCACTGTTTAGTTGAAATGTAAAAGCAATAGGAGAAGAAAATGTAACTTGAAAAGCTGCAACTGTGAATTAAACCAACCTGAATGAAGCTTGGCCTGAAATGAAAAAGGGTATTCCAACTCACAACCCACCAGCAACATAATGCAGTACTGGGGATGGTTTGCCTTCCCACTAGAAAATTAAACTCAAGGCTTTGGAAACTGAACCATAAAACCTAATGATTGCTTGTACTTGATTCTCAGGAAGGCAGGCTCTGAAATAAAAACACATGATACCCATTTATAATTTAGATGGGTCTCTGTGCTTGAGTTTATATGTTTAATTTGGGATGCTTGTGGTCTCGTGCTGAAGGGATGTGACCTAGCAGTTTGGGCTAGACTTCCCCTTTTGGGGTGGGACCAAACCTGATTTGCATATGGTCTTTCCCCTTTATGTAATGTATTGGCAGGCTAAAGAATAATGGTTTGGAGGATTGCCCAGAGCTGCGCCAGAGATATGATTAATTTGAAACCTGACAGCCATCACCTTTTGTTTTTCTTTAATCCATAAATATAGATTGGATTTACTGAGCAGTGGCCTCTAGTAGTCCCCTCTCATCTATTCTGTTATTTCAATCAGCCAGGCTTCTCCTGAAGGAAATTCTTTACACATGTGTAGACTGAAAGTCTTCCTTAAGTGATAGGAAGGGGCAGTCACATTCTGTAAACATACAAAGGGTGGGACTAAAGTCATAAATGACCCTGCCAGCTCAACTACAAAGAACATTTGTTATGATAACAGCATTCACAGGAATTGCCCAACTCAGAGCTGGTTGAAACTCACACCAGATTTTTTGTTAGTAGGCAGAGAAATTGGAGTTTCCATATCATGTTTTGTAAATAAGAAAGAAAATGCGCCATAGAACACACATTGGGAATCATATTTCTATTGATAACCTTTGTTCAGCACGTTATAGAGCCTTATTTTGTTTAACATGTTCAGATGGGAAAGCGCATCAGTTAGATACAAAACCATGTCTTTCATATTATGTTAATTATATAAATTAGGCACATTTGGAAATCTACATACAGAAATGGTGCATGTTAGCGAACCATATATCCCAACATCCATGCCGTCGAGCCTATTACTTTGAGATGGAAAAACAATTTGGCCCTCATTACAACTCAGGCGTTAAGGGTTAACGCCACCGTTAACCCTTAACGCCTGATTCTGATTTTAACGCCTGCTTTTAGCAGGCGTTAAAATCCATGGCGCTAACCCGCCATGGTGCTAATTACGCCGCCGTAATTTACGGCGGCGTAATTAGCGCCTTCCCCACTCCCATTATGCCCTATTGGGCAAAAATGGGAATGGGGAAGGGAAAATGGGAAATGGGGATTTACCGCCCCACTCACCTTGGAATGGGGCGGTAAATCCGCCATCCACCATGGTGTAAAGGGAGTTTACACCATGGTGGTAAAGTTGGTGCACTTAGCACCAAGGTCGTAATGACCTCCTTTGTGTATCAAAGAATCAGAGTGAAAAAGACACAAATGTGTAACTATTCCCCCTATATTGTACCAAGATGAAAATTGCATTATTTGATTTGCCTAGGTGAGAGCAATTTGATGAACTGGTTAGTAACATGATCACATATGTGGAATATGCTACTGGAAGTTAACAATGTTTAATGTCAAAATCTCCAAGATGACCTTACACCAAATTGGAGAGACACTGGGTTTAGAAGTTACTCCCATCAGACTGACCTCTTCATTAATATGCTCAATGACTATGGAGGCGTTGGTTTAGGGTGATATCACTTTTGGAACACTGTCTAATCACATACATTGACTAATTAGATTAGAGTTTATACACACCTCCTAAGGGTGTGGTTTCTGCTCTATAAATGTTCAAACCCATATATTCTGGGGATACACTCACTCAATCACTGACTAATGGAGAGAAAGAAGAGAGAAAGAAGAATTGATAACAACAGAAAGAAGAATGCAATAGATTGCCTTCCTTTTTGGACCGATTTTTATGTATTACCAACAGAGCACTGTAAGAGAGGCCTACGTGGAATTAAAGACCCACACCTTCTTCAGTGGATGAGACAGTAAACATTTCTCAATACAGAAAAAGGGAGACAAGGCTATGGAGGGATGCTGACCCCATCTTGCTGACTGATGCCCACCTGTTCCTAGAATAGGAGAATTGAACTGCTCCTTAACAGGGTGCACACCTGTCTGTGACACAGACAAAATGAACTCAGATGTAAGTATAATATAAAGGGGGAATAATCCTGAGAGAAGTTATACCATGAAGGGAAATAGATTAAACCCTGGCCCCTGTCATTGGTAAGTACTGAGGAGCAGGGGTAAATAAATTGAATGTACATCATGGGAAATAAGTAAATATTTCAGCAGCGCACATGCTTTTGGAATTATAGATTTTATTAAATAGATACTTGGGAGACTCCTTGATTCATTTTCTGTGCAATGTAAAAGCACAGAAGAGCAAAGGACATCTCACGTTGTGCATACCTAGAAAAATAAAGTAATTTAAATCCGTTCCTGGTTAGATAAAAAAAAACAGAGTGCTGTTACTGGCACTGATCCATTCAAGAAAAAGAGGAAAAAGTGACCAATTGCTACCCATTTTCCCACATTTAAGTTTCCCATTGAAAATGAGAAATCTACACTAATACATGAATGCAATAGAAAAACCACTGTAGGGATTTTAGTGAACATACATTTTCCTTTTTTTAAAACGATTTACATGGGAAAGTTAAGCAGCTTGTCATTTCAATTGAGTTTTCTAGAATGCTGTTTGTCCATTGAGTAAAGGGGGGATATATCTATTTTGTAATAAAGGAGAAGTGGAGAGATTTAGATTGGCAGGGATGTACTGCTTTAATTTGGTTTTAACAAATGAAAGCTTCATTCTGGACCCTCATGCATTTTTCAATCCATGGTGTATGTGCACCCAGTGTAAACAAAATGTACATATGATGATGTGTGTGTTTGCAAACGTATATTCAAGGAAATGTAGCATATAAACATGATGTGACCAGTGTATTGATTATTCTTAATTGAAGTTGGAATTTCATGGATGCATAATTTGTTTATATCTAAATTGATTAATAATGTATTTCTATTTTATTCAGTCAGTCAACATTTTTTATTTCGGATGCAAAATCCATAAAACACACATGAAACATTACACAACAATAATCACACTTGGTAATTGTTACAAAATCCTTCCCATAAATTTACGTACATCACTGAAAACCCACATAGTACATATCAAATACACTCTGATAAAACAAAACACATACAATCTAGTTCACCGATTCTTTGATATGCACGCAGTGAAAACACAATCTGCAAGATATAACTCCCATTCCCATTACAGGCAAAAGTAGAACACACAGCATTATTCACCTTGTAACCTCAGTATTCACTTTCTGAAATACATTGCTCTTTTCAAGAAAGAGAGTAAGGCCCAAGCAACCAGAACAGAGTCAGCGTTCAAAAGAAACAGAATGGCAGCTCCATGTTGACAAATGTTGGCCTCCCTCAACACAGGTAACAACGTGGCTCTGCGGATCCCTTCGTACCCTGTGCAAAACAATAACAAATGAGTCAATCTTCCTTGTTATACCCGCACACTGGGCACTGAGCTGAATCTGGGTAGCCCTTCCAGTGCACTGTATTATCCCTCAGGAGAAGACAGTCAAACCTTGCCCTTGTGATTAGCCAGCGGTCTTTTTTTACTAGTACCCCAGATTAGGTATGGTTGGATCTCATTCAGCCGGCTAATCACAGCATACACTGTATCACCATTCCTCTCATGCTCAGCAAATAGTCTTTTCATAGCAAACACTTCTCCTAGAGCACGTTTGTAACTACGTGCCTCTATTTTAGTCAGTAGAGCCACTGGTGGCGACAAGGTACTTAGATTCGCTTCTCCAAAGGCTTTATCAATATAGTTGAGCAACAGGATTTTTCTCCAGTCAGCCCTGGCCATTACTGACCTTATTATAGTATGACAGAGGGAGGAACATTTGTTTGCCCATATCCGGACCCAGAACATTATCTGGGACAGGGCCCACTGGTCCTCCACAAATTCCAAGCCAAGTTCCTTGTGGATGCATAGGCACAGGGAACAACTCGGGAGCCCCACTAATCTCCTGAGGAATTGGTTCTCCTTTGTTTTTATCTCATCAGTGCTCTGCAGGCCCTATAGTTGTGCACCATACAGAGTGATAGCCTTTGATTGAGCGACATAAATCTTGGCCCCAGTGTCCAGAGGTTGACCCTCACAGCGTGACATAAAACGAAAAATGTCCACTATTTGCTGGGTTAATGTAGCCGATTGCTTGATTAAATGTGTCTTCCCGGTGAGTTTTTCTGAAAATCGAATCCCCAAATAGTCAAACACCTTCACCCTTGGGATTACTTCTCCAACACAGAGCATAGGTTGCATGTTTGCTGTCCTTTTCTTCCCACACATGCCATTACAGCTGATTCCTTTGTGTTGATCTTGAGCCCCAAATAACTCATGAATGCTTCATATGCATCAATGTGAATCTGGAGTGCTCTTGGGGTCCTAGCCAGCAATACAGTATCGCCTGCGTAAGCCAGCACACAATAGGCCCGGCCCCACAAAAACAATAGATCAGCCAAGGTGTTAAGCAGGTCCTTCGGGAGCCCATTAATATATAGGCAAAAACAAATTGGTGCCAAGACAAAGCCCTGCTGAACGCTACACCCAACCTTAAAACAAGCTGTGCAATGACCACCCAGGCCACTACGTACGCAGGCCTCATTGTTTCTGTGTAGCTCCACCAGAATCTTCAAAATATCCCCTGAACAGCACATGGACCCGAGCATGGCCCAAAGTTTCCTCCTTTCTACCTTATCAAAAGCCGTGCTCAGGTCCATAAACGCCAGGTACACACCCTCAACCCTGCAGAATACTGAATTAGCCACCAGGAGGTATAAGTTAAGACTCTGTTCCATTGTCCCTACCCGGGGCGAAAATCAAACTGTGTGTCGCTCAAAATGGACTCCTCCGCGAGCCAGCTTTCTATGTGGCATAATAACACTCTCCTAAAAATCTTAAAAGATGTATCCAAGAGTGAAATTGGTCTATATGAAAGTGGGCTAGCATAATTCCCCTTTTTAAAAATGAGGAAAATAATAGCTTTTTTCCAGGACAGGGGGTATCTACCCGTTTCCATACATGCATTAAAAACCACAGTTAAAAGTGGTGCCCACAGATTCAGATGGTCCTTAAACATATCAGAGGGAATCACGTCGGGGGCACTATTGTGCGCCTGCTGTCTGATGGCTCTAGACACTTCCTCCAGCCCAAACTTTAGGCGTGAGGTGCTCGAACCAGTACTTTCCCCTGTGTCTCCTCCACTGAACAGACTCCCAAAGTATTCCAACCAGGCTACTTCCTCTACATTAGTGCCACTCACCCCTTCAGGCATAGAACCACGGGGAACCCTCTTCAAAAAATCCCAAAAGTTTTGTTTCCTCTGATCCCTGCATTTAGCCACATTCAGAAAGTCCCCCCATGCTGCCCCTTCAATTTCCCCTTGCCTTCTCTGGATCTCTGTCTGATATAGGGCTCTGGCAAATGTAATCTCCCTCCTACTAGCGGCCAGTGCTCTCAAAATCTTCAACAATGATCTCTTCGCACCACTGCAACCCTCATCAAACCATCCCTTACGCTGTGCCCTCCCTGGTACCTTACTCACAATTGTGAACTTTTTAGACAGAGCACTCACCAATTCAACAAATTGATCCACAATCTGCCAAGGAGGTTTACCGACATCCAGAATACCATGCACTAAGCCTATTTTCACAGAGATCGAATCTAGACGCAAATTAGCCTCCCTGATTTGGGCAGATTACTTTATTAGATGAGCCCCATCCCCTAGCACCCCCTTCAGGGTCAAACGGATGGGATGGTGGTCACTGTTCACATCTACTAACACTTTGAAACTCAAAGCCCGTTCCCATAGTCCCACAGAAATGCAGAAATAGTCAATGGTCGAGGAGCATACGTGACTATTAAAGGTCAAATCACCAGGTATGTCAGGAGCCACACGCCCATTCACAGTTCGCATCCCCCATTCAATCAACCAAGAGTACATTTGCAAACCTTTTGCACAGCCCCCTGTATCCCACATTTGCGGCCCAGGGATACCTAAGGACATGTCTTCTACGGGATCTACTAAATGATTGTGTAGGCCCATACCCATTTTGAGGTTAAAGTCACCACCCCATATAAACAGCTCATGTCTACTCCTACTGGTAGCCAACAAATCTTCCATAAACACCTTCACCTTAACAAGCCTATCCATCTCTGCTTTGTGCAGGCTGTTATAGAAGTTGATAATACACAACTGCCCCCCCCCCCCAATTGTGGAGAGGCGAATTACCTGGGGGGCGTCCATATTGGTCTCAACCAACTTGACCCTGCAGTTAAGAGAGCGCTTTACTAGGGTGGTAAGTCCCCCAAAACATCTACCTCTCGCCTTTTTTTTGGCTCGGATCCCAAAAGAGACTAAACCATCCAGCTTCGGGGTCTCCAGCACCCATGTTTCTTGCAATAAAATCCCCTAATTTGCTTGCAAGAGCTCCACAATGTCAGCCTATCCAGCTTTCCCCTTGATACCGCAATATTCCAAGATAACAAGTGAAGTTCTGAGGGTGCCCTATTTACTGTTTTACCTGTCCCCTTTGCCACCAACCTTGGCTCTCTGGCTTTTTGGTACCCTAAAGCACCCGATTGTCAATCTAGATCCTCACAAGAGGTGAGAACCTCAAAACGGTTGGCCAATTCTGAAGCACACGGGGGTGCCCTTTCCCTTCAACCATTCGGCCTTCTAGTTATGGGGATCGAGCTCCAACCTTCCCTCTTACTATGATAAAATAGGGGATACCATTGGCCCACACCCCTCCTGCCACGGCGCCTGTACCCATTCCTTTCAAACCACCCTGGGGTGTCTCCGTAATTACCTCATTCTCCAACCTTGAATAAATATAGTCCAGAGGAAGTAGACTGCTAAAGAGTCTACTCCAATTTGGTCTAAGACCACGTACTAGGTTGGACCGAATAAGATAACCTGCCACTATTGGGTCAGAGAAGGTCACTGCTACGCAATCCCCTTCCACATTCTTGGGCTTGGTACCAACCCAACCCACTCTTCTTGCCATGAGAATAATGGAAGGATCAACCTTAGGCCTAAACAGATTAGTGTTGATCCAATGCGTTGCTTTGGTTATCAACGAGACGGTTGACTCGAAGCTGTCCTTTGGGAGCCCAGGTAAACCTGTGATTATCCCTACATAGGGTAATGCTGCCGGAGGCAAATTTAAAGTCGTTTGTCCCACACCCCCACAGGTACATTGCTCCGCAGTGCTGATGACCCACCTTTCAACTCCTTCCCTCTCCCCCTCCCTGAGTTGTCAACCGGGTATTCTATTATTTCTGGAGTTAACTCCTTTTTTTTCAACAGTTGGCAGACTTTGACTGCCCCCTCCCCCACCACAACACTGCTTGTAGTAAGTTCACCCTTCTTTGAGGCACTGCACGGCGTACCTCCCCTCTCCTCTCCATCCCAGACCATACTCAGGGCCAGTACCTTTAAGGATAGGACTCTAATGGAATCATCCATTATTGCTAACGTATTTAAAATCCCTGCCTTAAGAGCCTGGAGTGATTGTAGGACCTCCTGGAGGGGCTTCAGATTTTCCTATAACATGGATTCCAGCCAAATCTTGTCGTTCTCACCATCATATGAAGTTTCCAGGTCGGAGCAGGAATCCATGGAGTTCCTCAAACTACTTCCCTGGAGGCTCCCCGGCAGGTTCCCTCCCTGAGGTAGCTCTGGAGCACCCCCTGCCTCTCCCGTATTCCCCTCCCCCAACCAACTTCTCACAGCCCCCTTCCTGGTACCCCTGCTATTGGGATTACAATATTCATCAATCACAGGGGCTTCATCCCTTGTAGATTTTTCTGCAACATTTATACAACTCACAATTTTGCTGCCCATTACTTCCATGTAGGAGTCCAGAGACCTCTCCGAGGTGTTAGAAGCAGATTTCATGGGGCCTTTAGCTGGTTTCACAGTTTTGACATGTTTGGGTTTTTTTAGCTCTCTTTCCCACTCCTCCCAATCTGCCCTCAACCCCAGCTTTCCTTTTCCCGATTCTTACAATTAGTTAGGGCAGAAAATGTAAAAGGCACACTGGCCTAAAACAGTTCAGGTGAACAGGTAATCAAAGGTATTATTAAAATGAATGATAAAAGCCTATAACCTGAAATACAAATGCAATATACACAGTTAAAACACAGTTAAAAGAAGCTTGAGTTCTTGGGGAAATGGAATGTTAAACATGATGTAACATGCAACCATAAAAGAAAGAAATGCACTCAACCTTGGCAGTAAAATATCACCAAGAAAAGCACAATTTATCCAGAATTTTAGGTCAGTTCAATGTTCAGACAACTAGGCTAGTTGTTCCAAAGGGGGAGGGAAGTCCTAGCTGCCCTCGCAACCCTTTTTACGATAACGGTGGGGGGAAAGGAAAACTTGCAACCCCACCTTATAGGTTGGCTTGGGCAAAAAATAAACGAGTGTGCAAATATGCAGATATGCAAATATAGGTTTTCATTCAAATTTAGTCCTCTTAATACTTAAAAGTCAGTATTTAATGTCCACTGGTTGTGCTGCAGTTGCAGACCGTCTACGTTTTAACCACGGCCATTTCCCGCCAAATTCCACTATGCTGATGGTTCCAACTACGTTTTAAATGCAAATTTCTGTGCAAAAAACACACAATACGGGAGTCACAACAAGTGCATGCACGACCGCAAGCTCGGGAAAAAAATCCACCAGATTCCGGGGTAACAAATGTAGGCAATTATAAACGTGTGCACAATCCCGTGCAAAAGTACAGAACTTCATTTAGAGCCGGGGAACGCCCGACAGCTCAAGGTGCTGCCCGAGTCTGACTCCCCCCTCCCCCCAAAAGTACAGAACTTCATTTAGAGCCGGGGAATGCCCGACAGCTGAAGGAGCTAGCCCGAGTCTGACTCCCCACCCCGCCCCGCCCCCACGGTGCCCAAGGCACTGCTCTCACTGTATGTCTGTGACGTGTATGCGTGTGACTTCAGCGTGTGGCTCCAGCATATATTGATATTGATATTTCACACTTATTTCAAAGCGGTTCTCTCCAGCAGATGGATGGATCTGTAAAACAGTTATAGGACGTGCTGCACGACGCGCACGGAGCTCAAAGGACTAAAAGGACTCAGGGGACTCTGCGGCTGCGCGACAGGAAGTCCTTTTGAAAGCACAGCTCCTCCTCCACGCTCTGATGAAAGTATTAACCCCTTCACTCCCAGGGAAACGGCGAGCTGCAAACAGAAGTGTTTGTGGTAGGGTCTAACAAGGTCTAAATGGACTCAACTAACTATATTATTAATAAGTATACCTTCTGTGCAACCCTCTGTGTTTCTTGTCACGAAAGGGGAGGGAGGCTGTTGGGAATCAATATTATTATATTTAGGGACCCAGGTTCATATAAAGAACTTAATTCAATAAATAAAAATCGGGGTACCTGATTTGGCGTGGGTGGAAAATTCCACGGAATTGGATGTCACCCAATTCAAACATCCTACAAAATATTGCACATCCTACCCTGTGTCTGACTGTGCCTCACACCTATTGATTTCTCAAAGACGTCTCCTCCTACTCCTTGTTAAGGCTCGGTGAACCTGCACCCATCCTACCTCCTGGGCCAAACCTAAAACCATGGATGTGTTACAGCGGACCCACAACACCTCAAGGCTCTCACCAGGAGCGCAAAACAGCTTTTAAAAATCCAAGAGGGTTGGTGACAATGGTTTAACTTCTGAGTGTCAATCAGAACTTTTGAAATCTTCTGGGCAGATTTGACAAAGGTTGGGGAAATTGGTAGCCTTGTAAATGACCACCTCACTTTCATTTTGTTTGTTTTGACAAGCTGTATGAGAATGAACATCCAGGCGAGGGCCACAACATTTGTTTCAGAGGGATTTTGCATGAGTTTGTGAATATTTTTGCTATTTGCTTATTTATTAACTTTTTAGTGGGTGATCATAACTATTTCCTCCCTTATCCTTGTGTTATTCTTCCACATCCTTCAGAGTCAGAACTGTGTATAAGGAACATAGATTTCTCAATAGATAAGTTCCTCAAGAGGCTGATTGGGCTGAGACAGTGTTAGCATAGCTCACTTAGTCTGACATGTGACTGACTTCCTCAGACATTCATTCCTCACAAAGTCGGCTACCTCTTAGAAGGTCTTCAAGTTCTCACATCAGCAAATGAAACTCCCACTATCCCTCCTCCCCTACCACCAAAAGTGCCCAGCTATGTGACTTGGATTACCTCAGCGATACAATGCAATCTGAACTTTCACTCTTCACCCCTACCCTCGGTTACCACCGAGCAGATTCAAGGCTCCCTGCCACACAGACAGAGCACGCTCAAATTTCATACCCAACCCATGAATAAAATGATAGTCTTTGGAGAATTGGTAAGATTTCCTTATAGACAAATTCCTCAGAGAGGCTCTTGGGGATGAATCAGTGCCAATCAAATGTTACATGCTGTGACATATAACTGACGATCCTCACCCCTGCAGATGATGTAAAGGCATAGACCAGTCTACTTTAGGATGCTCCTCCTACAACACTTCACTAAGACTGGGTGAACAACCTCTCATAGCATTCCATGAGTCAAACTGAATACCATATATGGGTTTATTTACACCAGCAAGATATCAAGGGACTTGACAGAAGCCCAAACTGTGCCTAAACCTACATATTGGTGTGTTGGCGTTAGTTTCATTTCATAGGGCAAATCAGAACTGTTCAATATCCCAGCAAGATTTGGGCTAGTGATAATGGTGTCCAGTGGCCTTATAAAAGATACAATTCAATTTCCCTTTCAGTTTGTGAGTTTTTATAGGCTATAATACCAGGTGTATACAGGACAGGTGCACAGCAAGGGTTTTAGAGGAATATTGGTGGTCTTTCCTTACCTTTTTTGCCAGTTTGTTTTTAGTGCTTCTTGATATCTATGTGCCCCCTTTGACTGTGCGTTTATCAGGTCTCTTTTTTTGTCTTTTCTTTTTATTAATATTTTATTCCGAAAAGGTATACAGAAAAACATTACCACTGTTTATTTTTGCCTGGGGTAACCACAACAGTTTAAAAAAGATAAAGGAAAGGTATTTTCCATTTTGTATTCCTATTCTCATTTTCCTGTATACTAATGATGTCTTGCTTTTGTTTCCCTTTCCTGCCTTTAACTGTAGAAACTTATAAAGAAAATCATTTGCATTTGGTTGCCTCCTCATTTGTGTGCGAAGCAGAAATTCCTTTCTGTGTTTTAGTCACCTTTCCGTGTTTGCCTGAGAACCCTTTAAAATTATTTGTGAAAGTATCATGTGAATCCATTTGTTTGCCCTAGTTGGTAAATTATCGTTGTTGTTGTGGTAAGTCATTCCTTATAACGAAATTTAAATCATGAAGAATAACTTGCCATTGTATTTGGATGGAGGGATGGAGGAGAAGTAATATGGGATGTATACGATTCGGCCGTGGCACAATATTTTGCAACTGAATTGACCGTGGACACTTCAGCCGCGAAGCCAAGTTTTCCGCAGCCAAATCCTGCCAAACTAAAACACCCCACACACCCCATACACTCCCCCACCCACCCTTACTTACCTATTCATCATCCGCTCATCTTCTGACCCTGCAGCGTCAGATCCATCCCTCCTACGTGGATCGGATCCGATGCTGCAGTGTCCGCTTTTCTTTTTTTTTTCTTCCCGTCCCCCGCCTCCAAACCTCCAGAAGTGCGGGACAGCCCCCCTACCCCCAAAGGCCATCCCTACCAAACATAGGGGAGGGACACCCCTGCAAAGCCCGCTCCCCATGTTTGGTAGTGCTTATCCAAATTGATTGTTTCCAAACGATCGAATGGTACTGGCCAAATTCAGACAGATTAACCACACAGTCAATTGGAAATGATCAATTTGTGTACTACCATAATATGTAGACTTCTCAGAGGACAAGGATATTATTTACAACTGCCAGTTCTTGTAGATGAATTTCAGGGTAATCGCCAGAGGCCTTCAGCCAAAGCAGGTGTTGTGTGAGGTTCGAGGTTCATTGGAGGAATAGGCAGATGAGGAGTTGAAATCAATAGGGCTGTGAGAGGAGTTCATGAAGGGAGTCCTCATGCCAAAGGTAATAGAAGAGGCTGGCAAGGTGCCTGAGGAGGACTGGAATGTCCTATGTATTTATTTATTTAATTTGTTTTATAATTTATAAAGCACACTCATTCCTAGGGCATCAAGGCGCTAGTTACAAGATTTGCAAACATTACAAGCATGGCGTTGTCAGAGCATAAAATACAGGTTACATGACAGCATGACAGTCTTTTGAAGGACGCACCTCATCCACAACTCTTGGGAAAAAAGATGTATTTTGCGATGCTTGCAGAGAGCTCAATAGGATTGTTCTGATCTTAAAGTCATTGTGAGGGCATTCCAATTATTGACAGCAGTAACCGGGAAGCTCACACCACCTGATCTTTGGAGCCTGAATCTTGGAGTGGTGAGGCGGTGCGTGTGAGAGGACCAGGTGAGTCTGCTAGACAGTGCCTTGTTTAACTTACGCACAAAGTATCTTGGGGCAATGTTCGAGATACACTGGTGTGTGATGGATAGATTTTTGAATTGGATGTGCTCCTGAATAGGAAGCCAGTGGGCTTTTCTTTTTGCTGGGGAGATATGGGGCCTCATTACGACCCAGGCGCTAAGTGTTTAACGGCGCCGTAAAAGGCTGCGGCGCCGTTAAACACTTAGCTTCTAATTACGAGGTCCCTTTGCGGGACCCGACCTTAACGGCTGGTTTTACCAGCCGTTAAAGTAGGGTGCCACAAAGGGACCTTGGTGCTAAGTACTGTGCCGCAATTTGCGCCACCGTACTTAGCGCCTTCCCCATTCCCATTGAGCCCTATGGGGCAAAAATGGGAATGGGGAAGGGCCCACGGTGAATAGGGAATTACCGCCCTGCCAACCTTGGAATGGGGCGGTAATTCTGCCATTCACCATGGCGGACCCCGGCATGGACCATGGTGCTAATAGCACCATGGTTTAGCGCCGGGGTCGTAATGAGGGCCAAGGTCTTTTTTTGCAATGTTCAGGGCTGCCCCTGATGCATTATTTTGTGTAATCTGCAATGTATTGATATTTCGGGCAGTCGTGCCTGCAAATAAGGAATTGCAATAGTCCAGGCTAGTAACCTCAAAGTGCTCTAGCAATGTTGAGGCACCTGTCGGTGGAAAGAAAAGATTTGCAAGCATAAATAAGCTTGGTGCTGTAAGCCACTGAGGAGGCAATTGCATTGAATTGCCTGGTGAGTGACAGTGTCGAGTCTATGTAGACCCCAAGGGTTTTGACATCTCACGAGGCGGAAATGTTGATGCCATCAATATTGAAGAATTTGTAGGCAGTATCAAGTTGATTTAGGAGAGATTTTGATCCAACCAGAAGCAGTTTGGTATTGTCATCGTTGAGGCGTAGCATGTGTGTAGCTATCCACGTCTGGATGGTTTCGTCGATCGAGCTCAATGATTTGGAGTCAATGAAGTAGTTGCCTTTGATGGGTAGGAGTAGCTGAGTGTCATCAGTGTAGTTAGTGTAGGATAGTCCCTGGGCATCTAGGAGATCAAAGAGTGATTTGGTAAATATATTGTATAAGGTTGATGACAGACAAGAACGTTGTGGAACACTTGCAGTGACTGCGGTTGGGGGAGCTGATGCGGATGCAGAAAATACTCTCATAGTTCTGTTAGGCAGAAAGGAGGATATCCAGGCAATCGATTCAGTGGAGAAGTGGGTTGCTTAGAGGTGTTGGCTGAGGATTTGGTAGTCCACCAAATCAAAGGCTGCTGAAATGTCGAGCAACAGGAGGAGGTCTAACTTGCCCAGTATTTAGATTCATCAAGTTGATACTTTAGGTCCAGAAGAGCCGATTCGGTGCTGTGGCCAGGCCAAAAATCTGATTGGCACAGTCCCAAGAGGTTGTTATATTCTAGATGCATTTGGATTAGTAGCTAGGCTGTTCTGTCCAGTATTTTAAGGAGGAATGCGATAGTAGTGATGGGGTGGTAGTTCCTGAGTATGTCTGGGTCTAAAGTTGTTTTTATTAGTAGGGGTAGAACGCAGGCGTCTTTTAGGTTAGCTGGTACAGTGCCAGTGAGGAACGAGGCATTGATAAGAGAGAAGATGAATGGCACCAGTACTTCGGCACAATTTTTAATGACTGCAGCTGGGCAGATGTCACCTTAGCATTTAGAAGGCTTGAGCCCTTTGACAATTTTGATAACATCAGTTTCAGACACAGGTTTGAATCCGAATGATACCTGAGCTACCTTAAAGCAGGAGGAGGACAATGTATCTTCAGATACACTTTAGGAGTCACTGAACAATGCAACAATCGACCTTGGAGTTGGCAAGGAGGTTGTGGTAATTTAGCAAGGCAAGGGTATAGCCGATATTTGGTGCACAGTTGAAACAGAGGATGAAAGAGGGCAGGTGGTAGTACTGCAAACGGTGGAAGAGAACAAGTGACGGAGAAATATAATTGGCCAATGAGCAGATTACTCTGAAGGCTGAGGAGACTGAGACATTTGTGCACTTGCCTGACCTTCAGGGGGGAAAGACAGGCACAGGCATCCTTTGTAAAGTTCAGCTGGGTTAAGAGGAATCCAATCCATGGCAGGTCCTACCTGATAATGGATCACAGCCTTTTTAAGCATGCCAGAGGGGATGAGAGTGAAGTGGTACAAAGGCACTGGGATGTGCATCCTATGCAAGATGTCAGTTAAGCAGGATATTCCATGGAAAGGTTGCACCATTGGAACCACAATAATGTGCATGCAAATGAATCAGAAGCATGGTAAGATTAGTGCTAGAGCACAAGCGCACAAATTTCGGCTACCAGTGAACCCGCTTGCAGAGCACACTCCAGCGGTGGGGTTGGCAATGAGTATATTTCAGCAGGTTCCATAGGGAAAGACACAAATGATCTTCACTGGACACAAGCAACTCTTGGACTAATGACCTCTAAGCCTACCAGGCTTGCACTTCTGACCCCTTACGTACTGTACCAGTGACACTGTCAACCCACAGGAAGTTGATGCCAACACCACCCCTGTAGCTTGTTAGTTATGGCGGTAGCCTTGTGGATTTGGCTCTCTTTTGACAGTTATAGAGGGATCAACTGATGCATCATCCTGGAAGGCAATTCAATTATTACTGGAGAGCTATAGTTGGAGAAACCAAACTCAATGGCATTGGGGGATGGACGGGCACATTTTCCAGCACCATCCTATCCTCTTGTAGGTACCAGATTTCACACTGGGCAAGAGGATAGGAAATCTTCAGATGGAGTTACTTCACTCAGAGTCAGAGCCAAAGATACAATCCAAAACTATTGCAGAAATGGCTCAACAATTGTATAAGACTAACACAATGTGAATACACTGCACGAGACTCCTTCACATCCTGTTTTCTGTTAAAATAAATGCAAGCATGCTCAACACTGCAACCTTTATTACTGTTTAACTTTATCCGAGTTAAAGAAGTAAATTCGTGACAGGTTAATGGATGAAATGGCAGTGCGGCTATACATTTGCAACAATAATTCTATCCCACCTATGCCGAAATATTGCAGTTTTCATCCATAACCATTTTTCTGTCATAGTATAAGAACGTACTTTGCGAAAGTTTGCAGATTTATGTAAAATCCATGAAGCAACCACTGAAATCAATGACAAATTAACTGAGCTGAATAAATAATAAGTCAACAATGCTTGGTGAAGCAAGATCAGGACAGACAAAGGTAAAGTAAAAGTTAGAGAAGATTCAAAGGAATGAAAAATGAAAATAACGAAATAAAGCAAAGAGGAACAGGGATGGAAAGGGTTACAATGCAAACAAACAAGCTTAGAAAGAGATTATGAACACGAAGGGGGAAAACAATAAAATGTAATGGCAAAAGAAAGCTGCAGAACGTTTTAAAAATAGGGTACAGAAAATGACAAAGACAATTTGGTAGTTGAGGTGGTATCAGCCATACCTTGAAGCACAATATATGTCACTTGCACGACACATTGACACATGCCACAAGCCATTGCAAGATCTTCCTATCTCAAATACTCTTAATGAAATCGCTCAACTGAATGATCGCGGAACAAATAGTATTCAAGGTTCAAAAAACATGATGGACCTAATCCAAATTGCCCCAGAAGACACACTTCAGATCTTTCCCACCTCCGCTAACAATAAGGGCGATGGAAAAAGTACATGGTTGTGTAACATACGTTCTGCCGATCCTGCCCTAACAAAGTTGGCAACTGATCATGCAATATAAACATTATTTAATGGAATATTGCAGGATTGTGAAACAGATTAAAAGATCCAGAATTAGTGGCTTTCTTGAACAAGGCTGACATTTTGTTGCTGCCCAAATCCTGGGTGCTGGAATAGATCGCTTGGCTAATTTCAAAGCATTCAGTGTAAAGGCAACATTAAGTAAGTAAGAGAGAAACCGTGGCAGACAGTCAACCTATGTTTCAAGAGCAATCAAATACAAGAGGGTCTGTGTATACTTTCACTCACCCATATTATTAATGATAGATACATAATCGGACGTATAGCACATTTTTATAATTCACCTCAAGGTGAATTTGTAAACATAATGCACGCTGTTGGAAACACTGCAGCTACTCCAACAAACATTACATTTGTAGCATGGGGAGACTGCAACCTGAAAATGAGCGACTTTAGGGGAGTGCAGAAGATGCCAGATAGGAAGATTTGGTCATCGGCATCCACTCTCCGGTCCTTAAAGAAGGTAGGAGACTGGTAGACAGCATCTTTAAATTGGGGTTTAGAGCAAAGCATGTCAGATTCCCATCAGATAACCCAGGGATGCACACATTCACAAATGCAAGATATTGGTCAATGATGGACTACTTTCTAGTAGACATAGAAAATTGGTGTTGGGTAGTCGATTTTAAAGTAGCCATTAGGATCAAGAGTAATCATGATCCCTTCATCCTAATGATAAGGAATGGGAAAGAACCAATTGTTAGGGAGAATTCTAAAAAATGTGCTAATTGCCTTCACCTAAGAGACCCCCAGCAACTTTTCTGGATTTTGAGGACTTGAGTTGTTTACCTGGAAAGAGTGTGAGCCTTTTTTCCCACTCTTTCATGTATTTTGATGTGTGTTTTACTCTTGTGTTCTTTGATTATGAAGTTTTAAGATAACTCCATAGGCATCTTTTCATGTGTGCTACTCAGCACCCTCAGTGCAGTAACACAGGGATGTCTTTTTAGACTTCTCAAAGGTTTAAATACCTTCTCTGGGATAAACTACTGTTTCCCAGAGAATGTAAGGTTAAACTGACTTTACTAGTCTTTTTAAATTCCTAGACCCATCACACACTATCTTCCTATAGAGTGCTGGAGTGGTTACCTAGTATCTAGAAACACATGTAGCAGTCAAATGCTATCCTTTCTATCGAAATGGCTGGTGGCAGTGGTTTTAAAATGAACTACCATGATTTTTCCGGACCGTGAACACCGGTAGCTAAAAATCGCGGGAGCCATGTTTTTCAAGATGGCGCCTTAATCCCCTTTGTTTAAACAGGTCCGGTCCTCTTTTTTTGCCATTTCTTTTTGAAAAGGTCCTTCTAGTGTTGGTCTCTGCGCGCCAAACCAGGTTTGGTTCCTTTGTTTCTATGCCTTTGGCGGGCTTCAGGACTGAAGACAGCCTCTGGCGTCTGAGTGTCTGGGGTGGGCAGGAAGTGAGGGAGGTGCCCAAAACTCCCTGTGCTTAGTCTACTAGGAGACCCAAATGCAATCTGGCATGATTGGCTGGCTGACTGTCCGGCAAGAACAGCCACCCTGCTGGGTGATTGGCAGCTAGGCTGAAATGAATTGGAGAAAACTGTTTAGAAGGCAAGTCTCCTGGACTGGAAAGCAGAGTCGGTCACTGGAACGAAAGAACCGAAAACAATCTGGAAGATGACGGCTGCTGCAATTCCTGGACCACTGGTTTGCCTGGTGAAGCCATGCTGCAGGTTCGAATTGCCAAGTTCAATTCGACAGAGAAGCCCCTTCAAGGACGACTTCTTACTTTGAGTTGGTGGGACCAATCAACTCGTAAGCCACCTGGATACCATTCTCGGAGCTGGTTAGGATTAACCAGGGGGAAGGACACCAGCTTGTGTGCTTGATGACAGCTACTCGAACCGAAGTGACTCAATTTTGTCAGCGTATTCTGACGATCCCATGCTGTGCAGGAGTCCCCCGATGTCCTCCCTCTTGTCCCCACGACTGAGCTCAGGAACAGTTAGATCTGCAGGAACTGCCAAGAACCAACGTCTTCAGCTGCATCTTTTGCTTCATATTAAGGCACTGTGCTAACCCGATTGAGAGAACGCCTCTCTCGCAGTGCAAGTTTGCGGAACTTTCCCAACTTGCAGGCCTAATCAGCTTGTGACCCAACATATGATTCTTTTTCGTACAAACTACTTCTGAGAACGTTGGCAAAGACTTTACTGTTTACTTCATGAACTGCTCTTTCTGGCCTAGGCCTATTGAACTTAATCGAGTCCTCTAGTGAACTAAAACTATTTGGACTACCTAAGAAAGTATTTGTGATCTATTCTGCTAACTTGTGCATTTTTACTCCCATTAAAAGTAACTGAAATGCCATTTTGCTCCTATTTCAGGGGAGCCTAATTTGTTCAGAAACCTATTGGTTTGATATTGAAGCGTGTTTGTGTATAATATTAAGTTGCCTCCTTCTAGTGAATGTTTTCTAAATGATTGTGTAATAAATTAATAAGTGTTTTGCCAAGAAACCTTAGTGTAAGTGACTACTTGTTTTTTTTTTTTTTTTGCATCAATTAGTTACCAAAGGAAACTTTAAATGCATTGTGGAGATAAAAAGAAAAGAAAAGAATTGAAAAAAAGGAAGAAAAGGAAGAAGAAGAAGAAAAAAAAAAACACAGTTACATCAATTATATATATATATATATAGGGGGGGAAACAGTATAACTCGAGAAAAATAACTAATTGTCCAAAATTGTAAAGGTTTCTCTCATAAAGTTCAACAGAGCCAGGGTCGTAGATACTTTTTCCCCCTTCTCAGAATTAGCCACCTGTCCTGCAAGGTTAAAGTGCTTAAATTTGAAAGGTGCTTCCCCAACCATTTCTCTCTGAACTTAGTTAAGGTAACACAATTCATCACTAGATGCTGTAAGGTTTCAGCCTCTTGCCCACAGCCTCGACACAGCAGACTGGGTTTTTCCTCTTTTTTGGTTCTTCTCCCTAAGACTTCTCTTGTGTGGAAGAGGTTTAGTCTGAATTTTAAGAACCGCTGTCTTTCCGTATTTGAGGGAAATTTATCCAGGTAAGGGTGGACGGTGCCTCTGCAATAGTGCTCGTCCATGCCTTGGGTGATTGATGGCAAAGCACTGAGCCTGTCCATGGTGGCTATCCAGTCCCAGTCCAAGAGTTTTCTCTTTACCATGAGAGAATTTAACATGAGATTGTCTGGTTTTAGTGCTATGGTATTCAGGATTTCTAAACAAATTAATTGCCACTTGGTTAGGACCGAAATCAATTGTCTTTTGATTGCTTTGTTAATTGCCACAAATCCACTTCTTTCCTGGGGGTGCAGACATTTGCAGAGGAGTGTCAGGGATTTCCAGACTGTAGATATGTAAAAGGACGATAGGCCTAGTTCCTTACGCACACTTTCCATTGGAGTTGATGTCGGTAAGCCCAATACTCTTTTCCAGAATAGGCCCTCCAACAGTTTCCAAACATCTGAATTGATGAAGAAATTCGCCTCTGCTGCGTAAGTGAGAATTGGCGCAACTTTCAGTTTGTAGAAATCTATCAGAGGACGAAGAGAAAAAGAACAGTATCATCGCTTGATTAACAAGGCTTGCGAAGCTAAGTTCGTAACTTTACTTCTAAGCCTGCAGATACCTGGACCATCTTGGATGCTGTTGTTTAAAGTTACTCCAAGGTATATCATGGACGAAACCACTGGTACGTCTTCCCCGGAAAGGTACCACCTTAGATTTTTCATGCCGATGATAGGTCCTAGCCTCAAGATCTTTGATTTTTTTGGATTTATACGGAGGCCGTTTCCTTGTGTGTATGACTCGAGTGCCTTTAGTTGCCGCTGAAGTCCGATGGCTGTTTGGTCTAGCAACAGAAGATCGTCCGCAAATAACAGCCTTCCCACGACGGTCTCCACGATTTTTGGGGGGAAACACCTCACTGCTTCGAAAGCTTCCTGCATGTCGGATATAAAAAGGCAAAAAACAGCGGGAGCCAACCGACAGCCCTGTTTCAGACCGTGCATGGCCACCACATTGTTTGAGAGGTTGCCCTGTCTGTCCAACCTTACTCTGAGGGTTGTCCCCGTGTGTAGTGCTTCGAGAGGTTCTCTCAGGTTGGTCGGACATCCCCATTTCCTTAATTTGTGCCATAGCATTCCGCGATCAACAGAATCGAATGCCTGTTCCAAGTCTATTGACGTGATATAGATGTTCTTATATTTCTTGGCCTTAACCATGCATTTGATTATGTTGATGAGTAGCACATTTAAGGATGTTCCAATGCCCTTTCGAAAGCCTGATTGCCAAGGGTCCAGATGGTCTGCCAGCCGACTCCAATCATTTAGATGTTTCAAGATTATTGCTGCAAATATTTTGCCACGACATCCAAAAGGGCAATCGGTCTGTAGTTAGTGGGCACGGAACTATCTCCCTTCTTAAAGATCGGCACAATTATGGACGTCGTCCAAGATTTAGGTAACTTTTTTAGTCTTGTTATGTTGTTATACAAATCCAGCATGAACGAAGCCCATTTTTCCGGGTCCCTTTTTAGGATGTCGTTGGTGAGACCATCACGTCCTGCAGCCCTTGAAGAATTGGACTGTTTAATAAGGTCTAGAATATCTTGTTTTCCAAATTTAAAGTCCCAGGGCTCATTCGATGGTAAGAATGGGGCAGGACCACAGATTTTCCCCATAGAGTAAAGGTTCCGAAAGTGAGTTTCCCAAACTTCTGAGGCTATTGGATTTACCATTTTTGAGTCGGAAGGGATGTTTATTTCATTGATCAACTTCCAAATACCAGTGATGTTTTTAGTAGATAGTAGGTGAAGCATCTTCTCACTGTCTTGTTGCATTATTTGATGTTTGTTTTGCTTAAGCCAGTTCCTATAGGTGTTTCTAGCTTTAGTATACAGGACTAAGTCAGCTGGTGCTCTAGTTTTAACATATCATCTCCTGGCTTTTTTAACCAGTTTTTTTTTTGTCACTACTTGGTGATCATAGTGGTGCCGCTTGCATTGGTGAATTTCCTTGGCGACTACTTTTGGGCGAAAGATCTTCAGTGTTTCAGCATATTCTATCAGGTTTGGACCTTGGTCCTTGATTAAAGAATCCAGCACCAGGGCCATCTCTTTTCTTCCCATGCGTAGTCTATTGCCACCAGGAGTTGACTCAAGAAACTGGTTTGGTAGATGTTTGCCTGGTACAGACGAGAGCTTGTTCCAGGCCTCAGATTTGAGTTCCAGGATGTTGTGACCACTCTGGATCGTGGGGATCACTTCCAACGATATTAATTTGCCAAAGAGATTTTCTGATGCAAACATATAGTCCAGTGTACTTGTTTGGGCACCCCGTTTCCATGTGCGGGCGGCTGGTTTGTCGCCCGCCAAGTTACCGTTTACCAAGTATATATTTCTGGCTAGTAGTTCCTTCTCCATGACCACACCTCTTGTTATTTTTTTTGAGGCGTTCAAAGGCAGGAACTCTATTTTCCTCTGCTTCTTGTCGTAACATTCCATGTTCAAGTCGCCACATAGCAGAATTTCAAGTAGTGGGCATTCAATCCTGGCGTCGTCTATGGCTTCCAGTAGGACTTCCATAAGTTTGTCCTCATCTCGGGCTGTCGGGCCCCAGTATACGTTGCATTTAAGCAACTGCCAGTCTGAAGTAAGTGAAGCTGGTTCTGATGTGGATGAAATCCTAGTAAGTTGGATCCAAGGGTTTCTGTTTAGAGAAGAGAGGACTTTTATGCCACTGGTGCGCTTTACCCCCAACAGTAAACCCGAGCTCGGTCTGCCTTTTGAGCCCTTTGTTGCGGGGTTTAGATATAGCTCAAACCTGTCCAGAAGAGGTAGATCACACAACCAGGTTTCTTGCAAGCAAAATAGGTCGTAAGAGGACAGGTGTGTTGCTGAATTGCCAAGTAAATGCACATAACCCCTTGTGTTCCAACTCATGATCTTTATCCCTTTTGGTTTGGAGTTGGAGTGGGCGCTCGTAGATGGGTGTTGGCGTTATGACTTAGCAGATAGGACCCCAGCCAGCCAACTCCAGTCATCTTGACTATTCACCAAGTTTAGTCCTGCTTTTTCTGATTGAATATGCACTTGGTCTCTTCCACTATCAACCTCTCGGGTCCCTCTACCACTATTTCCTGCTTTCATCGGATGATCCTTATAGGATTTGGTAGTGGTACTTCGGTGGTTGTGTATTAGATGTTTCCGAGTAGCTACACGGTCGGATCTGTTTTCCTCCTCCAACTCCCTAAGCACGAATCCACATAAGTTAAGTTTTGGGCCCAACTCTAAGAGTACATTTTTAGTGTTTTGATCAGTTGTGTGAAGAATCACACTGTCGTGTCGCTGTTCATTATGAAATTCGATCCAGTCTAAATCCTTCGATTCTAATTTCTCCAGAAGATCAAGGGATTTTAAGAGCCTCATAACGTTAGCCCGATTCATAATTAAGTTGTCTTCGTAGCCTAGAGTTCTTTCCAATAGTATTCTGTAGTGTTCCTTGGCATTTTTTGCCCCCGGTCCATTGTGGGCATTGTGATTGTCGGGCCCACATGTCAGTTTTCTCTCAATCGTTTCTGCCCATGACACTGTTCTTTTTGTTTCCTTTGACGCGTCAGGGCTGACTCCTTTATTACTGGTAGTTTCCAGGGATCTCTGGACAAGAAAGTTCCGTCTGTCTTCCAGTGTTTTGTAAACCAAGGCGTTAGATGGGTGTATGTCTGCCCTCTCTTTTTCTGTGGGGCTGGCCGATATTTCTCTACCGAAGTGCACTCTAGTTTTCCACTTGAGTTTTTTATCGAAGACCGAGTTCGGAATCGATAACGTGGGCATTGAGGGCTTTTTGAAGGACACCAGCCGCACCGCCCTGTCTTTAATCGTCTGAGCCTTCGTCTCCCCTTTAAGGTCGACTTCTTTTATCTTGCTGTATATTTCTGGATCTTCTTCCTCGATACCACTTTCTGTTCCGGAGGTATTCGATCCTGACTCCCCCTCCCATGTGGTGTTTATGTCTGAATAAGCAGATAAGTCCATGAGAGAGATGTCCATGTTGTCATTTGTCGACGTGATGTCCAGTGGGCGAGGGGACTCATCAGGAGTTACTTTTAGGCGGGCAGCAGGAGCAATTTCTGTTTTTTTTATTACTGGTCTCTCATGAGTTGGCAGTTTGCAGGGAAGTGCCAAGTTCCTTGGAAGGGATAGACCAGTTGCAATTTTAGATCTCAATGTGGGTTTTCTTGTAGGCAAAGGTCTCTGTCCTATAGGTTTGTCCGTTGGTATGACTATTTTCCCATAGTTTTTGTCGCCTTTCTTGTTTACTTTAAGTAGACCTTCCTTCATTGGGGATAAACCTGATTTTGGTTTCTTAAATAAGTCAAATAATTTGATGTTGCTAGTTGGCACTGGAGCCTCGAGCTGATCCCGTGTAACCAGGGGCAGAGTATTAGTTGCAATGGAAGATGCTGAACATCCTTCCTTCGGTGCTAGCCTACCCTCCTTCATTACTGGGCTAATTGCCCGCACAGCAGGGTCCGTGTTGGTAGAACTGTCCTTGTATTTGGTAGTGGAAAGTTCCTCAAAAATACTCTTTGTAGACAGAACCACCTGCTGGTTATAAGTCTGTTCCAGGGAAGTCGGACCACTCTCTGGGCCACTTGCAGTCCCTAACCTGAGACTTGTCCTTTCCGATCTTCTTATTTCTTTTTCTTTTATGATTATGATTGGCTCGATGATACTTTTCAAAATGTTTGTTGTCGTATGGTCCCGAAGCTGATCATTTTGCGACTCAATAAGTTTCATAAAGGGGGCCATTACAAGAGCAAAAGCTGTGATCATTCCAGGATCGATTTGGGGATCCTTTTTAGAAGGAGCATCTCCTTGAGTTGATTCCAAGACGGACAAGAGATCCTCGTCTGTGGGAGAGGGTTGTCTTCTTTGCCGTTTACTTGGAAACAGCGCTTGCTGGGGGAATACTCCTTTATGGAATCTTTGTGGGGGTCCCTGAAGTAAAGTTTTGTTGACTGAGGCAAGAGACCCCCCCATTTATTTGGTGATGACCCCTTACGCTCAGGGATAAATGTGTACGACCCTGGGGTGGTCATTTGTTGGGATCTAGACCGTGGCGTAGAGGGGTCCAGAAGACACTCTCGAATAGTCACCCTGTTTTGCTGGTTCGTACTTGAATAGTGTGTGTGGAAATCGGTGTTCAGTAAGGAAATCCTGAAGGGTTTCCAACCGTTGTCCGATTTTTTTGCTGGAGGCTGATCTCTTTTATTCCCATTTAAGGAACCGAAGACAAAGGGGTTCACTACAGGAGGTGCGGTTGGCCTTAGAGAACCTGTCTCATCATCATAAGTTGTGCCCAAGTCCTTTGGGGAGGAGAGAGTAGAATTTAAGGGAATAGAATTGGGCGAAACCTCCCACACTGTGGCCTTGGGGGACAGTCCTATTTGTGGTTTCGCGTTCTGGCCCCTATCGTCAGTGACCACCGTGCTATTAAAAAGTCCCCGATTTTCAATTTCTATGTGGGGCACTGATGTATCCGGGGTCTTGGAAGACTGTTGGGGCTGTAGGTGAAGCTGTGTGTGGGAGCCTTCCCCTTCTCCTATACTTGATCCGTTCACCACCTCCTCAGCCGTTTCCACATTTGTTTGTAAAATATTTTCGAATGAGGCAGTGCTGCATGTAATGGCTACCTCGGGGTAGCAGCCCACCCCTGTCCTATATGGCGAGAGCTTTGAGACCCGTGAGTCCGCCATTGTGAACAGTTAGTCAGTAAGACCAGGCCGAATTACTAAGATTTCAGAAGTACCAGGTTGATATACAGGTCTTTTCAGAATAAATAGATCTTGCAGTTACTTTGCTGCCTTCTTGTCTCCCTGCCACAGTCTGCACATAGGCGCACTTTCCGAGTGAATCTGGCACCACCAGCGCCTAACAGCCGCACAACAGCTGATGGGCTTTTCCCCGCCGGGCTTAACGCCGCGAGGGTGACTCACGGCTGAATAAAAGGTCCGGATAAATCACGTGATCCATCACGTGATGCAGCGTGACTCCGCCTCCTCCAGGAAGCAGAAGGGTCCACAGCAAGAGCTATCTGCAGCTCGCAATGCTGTGAATAGCAGGGTAGAGTTCAAACTGCAAAACGAAGCTCCAAGGTAATGCAAACACACCGCTCAGCTGACTCACGGCTGAATAAAAGGTCCGGATAAGTCACGTGATCCGTCACGTGATGCAGCGTGGCTCCGCCTCCTCCAGGAAGCAGAAGGGGCCACAGCAAGAGCTATCTGCAGCTCGCAATGCTGTGAATAGCAGGGTAGAGTTCAAACTGCAAAACGAAGCTCCAAGGTAATGCAAACACACCGCTCAGCTGACTCACGGCTGAATAAAAGGTCCGGATAAGTCACGTGATCCGTCACGTGATGCAGCGTGGCTCCGCCTCCTCCAGGAAGCAGAAGGGTCCACAGCAAGAGCTATCTGCAGCTCGCAATGCTGTGAATAGCAGGGTAGAGTTCAAACTGCAAAACGAAGCTCCAAGGTAATGCAAACACACCGCTCAGCTGACTCACGGCTGAATAAAAGGTCCGGATAAGTCACGTGATCCGTCACGTGATGCAGCGTGGCTCCGCCTCCTCCAGGAAGCAGAAGGGGCCACAGCAAGAGCTATCTGCAGCTCGCAATGCTGTGAATAGCAGGGTAGAGTTCAAACTGCAAAACGAAGCTCCAAGGTAATGCAAACACACCGCTCAGCTGACTCACGGCTGAATAAAAGGTCCGGATAAGTCACGTGATCCGTCACGTGATGCAGCGTGGCTCCGCCTCCTCCAGGAAGCAGAAGGGGCCACAGCAAGAGCTATCTGCAGCTCGCAATGCTGTGAATAGCAGGGTAGAGTTCAAACTGCAAAACAAAGCTCCAAGGTAAGTGTCTACTTGAACCACTGTGATTGTAAGACCTCTGTGTAACCTCTTGTACTGCGCACATTCCCTCTTGAGATAAGCCTGGTCGCTCAGCTCGCTACCACAAAACTGTGTAGTACAGATCTATACCAAAGGTTGGGTTTGCTTACACCTGTAGTCCTAATTGTATGTGGTGGTCCCAGAGGGTACTGCATGCAATTCCGCCTAACACCAATTCACAGATGCGATAATCAGAATGAGGTGAATAAGAATGATAATGGTTGGTATAAAACGATATGTTGGGAACACACTGAAAAGGACCTACAAGTAGCTAGGTTCATACATCATATCCTGAATGACATGGAAATATGCCTGGATGTTGATGTTGATAACACTGAAGATACCAGACTGCTGGCCTGGGGGAATATAATGTCTACAACAAGCCAGGCATTTAGAAAAATAGAATGCACACCAATAAATATTGCAAGAAGAACAACGTAGTTTGATGCAAAATGCAAGATGGCCAAGCAAACCCTCTTAATTGCCCTAAGGAAACAAGACAGATCTCAAGCAGAAATTGCTAATTGCTGGGCAAACTACAAAAATAAATTAATGGTCAGGAAATTGTACCTGGCCAAGCAGGCCTGAATAAACTTAGTGAAGGCAGCTGCAACTGGGTATCAAAATGCCTACTGGAGAGTGGTTGCAGATGGCCTGAGCGTTAATCATAAATCCTCATCCGCCATGACCTTCTAGGCCAACATAAATGGATACAACATTTTGCTGCACTTTATAACGTGCAAAGCGACGACACAGGGACCAGATATTGGCCACATTTTTGCAGGAAATGAGGAAACACTGACATGTAGAGATGATCCCATAAGTTCATCCATCAGCAAAGTATGAAAGGCATTAACATGTATGGCATATGATCCTGTATGCTATCAATCAATTTCTCTAATTGACACGACAGCTAAGTGGTTTGGACACTCCACTGAAAGATAATAGATTGGGCAAAAGAACAATGAATTATATCTAAATATCAATATGACTTTCAGAGGGTGCGGGCACAATTGATCAGACAGCAGGGGATTAAGAGCGCGGGTGTTGGAGCCCGAACTCTTGCAGCATTGACCCAGAGGAGCCTCCATAGTGACGCCCCACCCACTACCTCTACAAAACCTGTGTGTTTCCCCATAAGGGCTGGACCCAGCAGAAGATTAAGGGCACTGGTGTTGGAGCCCAAAGGGTGTTGAGCCCGTTAGTGAAGAGCCTGTGGATCAGAAATGGTTTGCTGCCTGAACCAGAGTTAATCTGTCCTTGTATTCTGCAAGTCAAAGTGAGTTGAGCTGACTGCTGTGTGTTTCCCAACATTGGAAACGTTTGGGAGATTTGCAGCAAAAGATGCTTGTTGGTATTGCCCTGTTCTGATGCACACCATAGTACTGTACATCATAGTACTGCATCGTTGCCCGGGAAGGTGTAGCCCGCCCCTCGCTCACCTCATATTGCTTGCATAACAATTGCTTGCTATATAACTGGAGCATCATAACGTAAACCACAGTATGCTCTTTTCCCCAAGAGAAAGGAAGTAAAGCACAAAGTAAAGGAACAGGGAAAGCATATGAACGGAGCTGGTGAGGGAGGGTGGAATCTCAGACTAAGCATGCTCCTTAAACTGTCGGGTGTGCCTCCCCACCCTGACATTACCCCTAGTAAAGGTGTGCATTGTGTACCTCCAGGATATTAGGTGGTTGACCCTTGTCTGGACATGGAAGGACACAGGTCGAATTGAACAACTTAGCTGGTTACACTGCAAGTCTGTTTTTAATTTTTTGGGACTCATCTGAACTTTCACACAGAATGTGTGTTTTAAGATATTCACTTTTTAAAGGTTTTAGATAGGTATTTTGATTGTTCTATTTGTGTTGATCATTTTGGGCGCTGTGCTTTTTTTGTGAGCCTCACAGTATATTTATTAGCAACATTGCTAACATGAGAAAAAGGGTGGAACAAGAGGGCTTTTAATCTATTAGAGCCCATGAGGGATATTAAGACCCTCATAAATGAAATCAAAGACATTTTGCACGACATCGAAGGTTCAAACGTTAATAAAAAAGATGCCCCAAATGCCCAACATAGCGGCAGCAGCACTAAACTGAGTGTCTGAAACAGAAGATACTGAAATCCTCTCAGAGAGTCTAGCACCTGTCTTAAAACCAACATTGCTACCAAGCAGGCGGTATGAGGAGCTAAAAGACTCCATGGCTATCTATGAGAAAGGGAAGTTTGAAGGTCGAGAGGGGAGCACAATTTTGCATTGTCCACTATTGCTAGTAAATACAATGGGGTTCAGATTATTGAACTACATCCAAAAGCCACGGACCTGCTAATACTGCATAGCCCTATTAAAACATCTGATGCCCAAATTCGCCAAATATCACAGGAGATAATGGGGTAGCCCCTCAATGACCCCAGTTGTGTGTGAGGGACCTGTTGACACTTTGGTACCAACAGTCAATAGGTACCAAATCTTGAGGGATGAACAACCTATAGATGGTGGCACTATTGAACAAAAGGGGATAGGGGTAATCACAGAGATACCTGAAGAAGTAAAAAGGATAGTCCAAGGTCAAACCAAACATAGGGGGTTTAGTAAAAATACACAAGCTGATATGGCATGTGAACCGAGTAATTCCCAGATGGGAATAGGTGGGGACAGCCTGGGATACTTCAGAGTGATCTCCAATCCCTGACAACCATGTGTGGGTTGGTGAAAAAAGTAATTAGGGATCATTTCCACCACTTTGGAATTGAACTGGCAGGTATTAAGCAGAGGCTGTCATGGGCACAGATAAACAAGGAGGCTTGCAGCACCCAAGGCAGTAGAACAAATAGCAGCATAATGTCTGATGTAATACCCACAGTTGATTTGCCATCAGTACATTTAATTGGTGATAAGCTAAGTTCTTGCCCACAGAGTAAGGTGTCTAACAATACGCCCAACCAAGGGAATAGAGGGAATATAAGTGACCGAAGATCCTCACCCAATCTTTTAGGCAGAAACTGGCACACAAAGAATTATAATACATTAAAAACTAATTTTCATTGGGTCAGCTCACCTAATTCGATCCCTTTGGGGCATCGGAGTAGCAGAAGGTTGGAGAGTGCTCCCCATATGGGTCATCGAAATCAACCAAACGAGCACTGAAGGAATAGGGCAGGGTACAAAAATACCTCTACAATATTACACAATGAAGGAAAAGTAAATAATCTGTCTCATGAAACACAGGTGTCACTGATTAACAAGTGCATCTTTTACCACAGGCACACAAGTGGGTGCATATCCATTATTAGGAGTGACATAAAAAAATGTGTGGGACAGAGCTTGCCCAACAGTAGTGATGATATGGTTGTTGTCTCCCTGAAAAGTGACTACTTCATGGAAGGTCTATTGTCTATCGAGCTTCGGGCGTACACCCCGCCAGGCTCAAGAATAACAATTAGGACAACTATCAATAAGCAATCTATGGGTATTTCGAATATAAAATACTTACCAAGTGGAACTGTAAATAGAGTGTTCATAAACACCAGACAAGAGGCAAGCACCAGCCAGGCAGGTGCTAGCCTGGATGGAGTGGACTGACAATCCCTTACCTCTGTAGTGGAGCAGCAACCAAACAGGAAAGAAATTAGATTAATTTCATGTAACATAGCTGGCCTAAGAAAACATCTGGCAGATCCCGATTGGTGCAGCTTCATTCGGGGTTGAGGTGTAGTGTGGTTCCAAGAAACCTGGGAATTGGGGTTGATTTTATCACAGGGGTGCACAGTGTTCTAAGTCCCAGCAATTAAACAGAAAAAGGAAGACTCCCAGGTGGCCTGGCAACATGGATTAATATTGGTCTTCGCTGGCAAAGGTCAAATATTGATTCTAGCTCCCAAGATGTCCTGTATTTGGTGTGCGATCCCCGGGATGGCCAACCGATCTTCATGTTTAATGTATACAATCGAGTCATAAACAAACACTCAACTAATGCAATAGAATTAGCAAGGAGACTTGCAGAAACCAGGAAGTAAAGGAGGGTTTGGGCCCCTGGATTATTTTGTTCGGTGATCTGAACCTGCAAATTGAACCCCTCTCTGACATGGAGGGGGTTTGGGATGATTATGATGTATCCCCCACTGAAATCTTCCATGCCAAGGAGGGTGCGCCCGCTAGCAATTGGCTGTGCTGCATCCCTCCTTGGCATGTATCTAAAGGCATGCAATGGGCACTTTGTGAATGACTAGCCAGCTAAGCCCACCTACAAGGGAAAGAAATGAGCCTCACATATTGACTGCATCCTCTCATCTATGAGGATGTGGACATATGCAAAGGCCTTTGAGGTCTTAGATAAATAGGGAAATGATCACAGGCCATGGTCCCTAGAGCTAACACACATGGGTATGCAAGAGAGGGTTTTTCAGTGCCTAATAACACAGTCCAAACCCAAGGACAATCCATACAAAGGATAAAGTGGTCTGACTTGTCATCCCTGAGACCTGGCATCTATGCATCAATGCTGCCTGATTTGGAGTGGCTATTGTTTATAGAACCTTCTGACGATGGATCTTATCTTGTACATGATATGCTAATTTTGGGTATACAACCCTTTGCCGCAAAGTCCTGCAAGAGTGTAAAAAAGTGCCATCATACACACCTGCTGATATGATGAGGATTGTATGACAGCAAAGCTCGACATTTTACTCTGCCTAACGAGTGGTTTGAGCATTGAAAGGGCTGTGCTGAGGAGTCTAAGAGCACAGTATAGACACTTAATCAAGTCTAAAAAAGACAGTCATTTACAGCAGGAATGGGAAAGGTTACAGGAAGCTTCCAAATACAGGGATACCAAATTGTTTTGGAAAATCGTTAGTGGGAATAAAGAAGGTGGTGACAATGACTTGGTTGATAATATCACCCCGAGCACATGGATGGAACACTTCCAGAACCTCTATGAAATTGTATTCCCAGCGAGTCCCACAGTATTTTACCATGTGAAGGTTGTCTGTGGGAACCAAGATAGAGGCGAAAACATAGGCCCCATTCAGTTAGAGTTACCGTAAGTCACTAACGCTATTCATTCCCAAAGGTGGGGCAAAGCGCTGAGACCAGATCTCATCCCCACTGATCTAATCCAGGATGAACTGGGTTTATGGGCACCGGTATTGTGGGAACTGTTTAATGTCATGCTTAGGCTTAACAAAGTGCCTCCATCCTTGCAAAATGCTACCATCATCCCAATAGGAGGCAGAGAGGACCCAGCAAATTTTAGACCAATATCACTGCTGAATAGTCTGGGGTAAGTATTCACCAGAATCAAATAGAAGCATCTTTAGACAGGGGTTGTGCAGGAGGAAATAGTTGACAATCTTCAAGCAGGGTTTCGGCCAAAAATAAGTACCATGGACCAGGTGTTCTGCTTACAATTAGTCATACAGAAATACACGGTCCTGTGAAACATTAACTTATATTCAGTGTTCGTGGATCTCAGGAACGCTTTTGACTGTGTGTCACGGGGAATGCTGTGGTTCATCATGGTCGGAAGGGGGGTACCTGTAAATCTCCTGCAGATCATTTAACAGCTCTATTCGCATAATAAAGCTGCAGTGCGATGGGCTCTGGGGGGCGAACTGACAGCTCTATTTATGGTGACCAGAGGGGTGAGGCAGGGATGCGTGCTTGCCACTCAGTTGTTTTTAATCTATATTGATGAAGCCATACGTTATGTCAAATCGAAATATCTAGATCAACCAAAACTTGGGCAGGAATCAATTCCAATGCTTCTTTTTGTGGATGATGCCATGCACTGATCATCATCAGCAAGGGGACTGGAGATCACACTCTGAGCCTTTGTTGAAAAATGTACTGAGCTCCATCTCGAGTTAAACATAGGAAAGACAAAATCCATAATCTTTCTGCCAAAATATAAAAGGTTCACCAAAATCAAATTGAATATTAATGACATTGCCCTAGAACAAGTTTGATGTTCTGATTACCTCGGGGCAAGATTTAATGACTGAGGTAGCTGGACATCTTAACATGTAAAATCCAGCTCACTCCTAGAAAAATATAGTGGAGCAATTTGGAGATTTTACCTTGCTCATGGCCAGGGGGCCATTATACCTGGCCTTACAATATATATTGCACAGGCAAAATCTAAAGCATTGTATGTTGCAGAGACATGGGGACATGTAGCCTTTAGCAAACTGGGTTTGGCCTAAAGATGCTTCCTTAAACATTTGCTTGGTATGCTATCCGCGTGCCCGGGCATCCCCATTGACCTAGAGCTGGGCCTTAGGCCGATTAATGGTGAGGCTTCCATTAGGCCAGTCCTCTATTGGTTCAGAGTGTGGACCTTCCCTGATCTTAAATTGTATTGTGAGGCAGTCACTTACATGCTTGGATCCAGGGGTTGTAGATCATTGCCATGGTTCGCCCATGTCAAAAAATACTTGACAGAATTAAACTTAGTCAAACACTGGCACAACAACTTGGGTATTACAAAATGTCTTGCAGAAAAGATAAAGAGTGCATCACGGGAGGCAGCTAAAGTGGATTTGATCAATGGGTGCAGTAGACTGGCAATGGAGAATTTCTACCTGGCTTCTAAATCGTCCCTGGGGTTTGAAAAATATCTAGATGCATGTAACTTGTACATGAATCTCAGGTTAGGCCAACTGAATTTTGCACCTTGTATACGTAAATGGGATATAACTAGAAATGACACATTTGTGATGTCATCTTTGATGTCATAGGTGTTAGTCGTAGCAGTGCACAGTGGTGGCGTGAGTTATGGTTGCCTAGCTTATCATAACTGCTGAATTTCTGTTTTTTTTTTCGGTTTTACTTGTAACCATAATATGGATAGAATCACAGACTGGCATTTGTTATGAGATTGGTCTGTTCGGTGACTCCTTTACATAAATTACATAAATTCCTATCATCCTCTTACATGTACTGTTTCAATGTTTGTGCTGAATTATTTTTGATAGTCACGTCTCACCTGAGTTAGGGTGGTGAAAAAGCCAAAAGACTGCCAAGTAAATACTGTACATAAAGAAACTCCTGGAGACCTGGGCCAATTCATTTGAGTATGTTTTAATTCTACATTACATACAGTGCCCCTCCTGATTACAAGTGTTTCAGCACGTTTGGCTTTTTCAAATCAGGGCACATCCTTAATGTTAATGTTGTTATTAGGACAAGATTAAACATTGTCAATTATACATGTATGCACAGAGGTGGTCATGTAAACATCCATGCGATCCATATATCAGATTGATTCAAACCAAAATTCAATAAACAGAGATTAGGGATTCGTGTACGGGAGGATTGGTAGGGTTAAGGTGAGTTAAAACAACAAAAAATAATAATAAAAAATAATAAAAACGGTCAGTGACTGCATTGATTATCTTTTTTGCAAGGTTTTCTTACCACCATGTCTCATTCTTAATTTGTGTTACTCAAACTTGTCATTTATCTTGGGTCAAATCCCTATGATGATGAGAAAAGTATACATAGAGACACTCGTGTTTTAGTCACAACATCCATAATGTTCACATATCCACCTACTCTCGATTGTCTTTCTGCTCCCAATTACACTTATGAATATGACCAGACCATTAATGCCCCTTCGAAATTAAAAAGCTATATTTGCTAAATTCCAGTTGCGAGTCGCTCATCTAGTTAATGAGACCCACTTGATACGTTAGCATTCATATACTTCAGTAACCGCTTAGTATGATCTTGTAGTTACTGCTCCGGCATTACTAGGTTTAATAAATTTGCGTAAAAAAACAAGGCGGGTCCTGGGAGTCTCTCTGCCAGACATTAGTCCTGGTTGTGAGAGCGTTACCTAGATTATTTAGCTCACTATCTTTCACAGAGGAGAAATATCCCAAACATATCAGTCTTTGTCCTGCCCAGAGACAGTCCAGCACCGAAATGGTAGGCAATTCTCCACTGAACAAGGGTACCAACAGCAACCCCAGACACATGTTTTCGGTCTGGTTGTACCTCATCTGTAGGGTGGAGCTGTGCCTCTCTAAGAATAGTTAGCAAGGGATCCACGTCTGGATTCCCCTAGTAATTTAGGGTGAGACCTAAAACTACTTAAATATGCAAAAAAACAAAGGGGGTCCTGGGAGCCTCTCTGCCAGACATTAGTCCTGGTTGCAAGAGCCTTACCCAGATTCTTTAGCTCACTATCTTTTACATAGGAGAAATGTCCCAAACATTTCAGTCTTTGGCCTGCCCAGGGGCAGTCAAGCACCGAAATGGTAGGCAATTCTCCTCTGAACAAGAGTACCAACAGCAACCCCAGACACATGTGTGGTCGCTATGACGACCAATATATACAAAGTGAGATGGCGGCGGAGTTCTTCGAGGCAAGAGCCGATGCGCATGATATTAGATGCAGTTATGGTAAAACGCCAATTCCCCTGTATATGTCTCCATTTCTGCTTCCCCTTCTCTTTCATAATTTGTATATTTATGTATATAAATAAAGTTATATATATACTGTTGCAGTATGTGTCTGCGTTTTATTTTTTTAAAACCCTGTCATGAGTCCACGCATGGCGCGGCTGTCTGCATTGTCCGTAATTCATCAAAATGAAGGTGTCCTACGGACACTTCATCAGTCCGAGCAGCCGCAATCAAAATGGAGATGTCCGTAGAACACAAGGTCTGTCCGCATGCCCACAAAGTTGTGAGGCACCTTTAACTAGTTTGGGGACCCTACCCCTGCCCGGCGGACACCTGGACGCATGCGCATACCACCTTTGAGGTCCTACAAACAAGGAGACTGTCTGGAATGTCCGTAATTAATTAAAATGAATGTGTCCTATGGACACTGCAACTGTACGGGCTGTCCGCAAACAAAATGGAGGTGTCTGTAGCACAACGCACCTGTCCACATGTCCGCAAAGTTGTGATCCACCCCTAATTAGTTTGGGGACCCCAACCCTGTCCGGCGGACATCCGCGCACGCATTTCCAACCTTCAGGGTCCTGCGAACATTGCGCCTGTCCGGAACTGTCCGCCGCACGTGTGTTGCACTTTTAATTAGTCCAGGGAGCCCAACCCTGTCCGTAGGACACTCATGCAAATGTGCAATATGGATACTGTGCAATCCAAGGTGTTTTGCTGTGAAATTCCACCCTTGCACAGGTCCAAGATCATGCCCCTTGCGATCTGGACACTTTTTTGGAGCTTTTTGAGCCCACTTTGGGGTCAAAAATGTCCACAGAGCGTGCGGCTGTCCACAGAGCACTCCCCAGCACCCCTATAAAAGGTCACACCCCAGAGCTGCTCCTCATTCTGTTTTTGGATACAAAGGACTAGTGAGCACTGCTACAGCTTGCTGTTTTCTGTTTCCTGTTTGCAGATTGCTGACTTCCTGGTTCCTGACACCTTTGGTGATGGCATCCATGGCTGCTCCTACTGCTGCTGCTTCTACCTCAGCACCAGCCCCACCCCCTCTACTACCACCACCTTTTGAAGGGCCTGGAGTGGGGAACAGGCATGGTGATATAGAGAGGGATCAAGAGGAAGACGAGGATGAGGTAGTGGAAGTCCCCACTACTGCCAGCCAGCGTGAGTCTTGGGTGTGGAGGTTCTTTACCACCGTTGGAGGGGTACCCAAGGCATGTGAAGACAAGGTGTGCTGCACTGAGTGCAAAATTGTGCTCAGTTGCGGCAAACCTGGCCTGTATAGCTACGGGACCACCTACATGCGGCGTCAACTGAGGTTGAACCACAAGGCGGCAGTTCGGTGGAATGTCCCCTTTGAACAAAGTATTAGGTTGAGTTCCTCTACAGCATCCTCTGCATATGCTCCTATCACCACAAGGGACCCTCCTGTGGCACCACAGAGGAGCCTTACCTTTCGAGGGTCACTGTATTGTGCATGTACTGCGACGCAGTACTCTGCAGGGGGAGCAATTTCGAAGTGCTTTGAAGGCTTCGGTTCGGGAGCATGAAAAAGACTGCTCCCTACCTAAGTGAGGCCCACCCAACACCTTCCTCTCTCCACTTGCCCTTTCTTATCCCTGTGGTCGGTGTCCCTTCCCTACCCTCGCTTCCCTTCCTTTCCTTATGTGTCATGTATAAAACAAAAAAGAAATAGAAAATAACAAAAAACAAAAATAAATATATATTGTCAGAGTCATAGAAGTGCCAATGAAATGGTGCAGGGCCCTGGGCATTCCGAAAATTCTGCAGAAAGCGCGATAGTTCCAAATAAATGTACAGGGTGGCGCTATCAAAAACATTGCATTCTTTTCGGGAGAAAGTGGTGGCACAGAAAAGAGCCTTTTTGTGGTGTTCGTTTTTTGAAGGGTTGAAGTGGCCCTCACCTACTGGGAAAATGCTCGCTATACTTGCAAAAAGGGCTGCAATGCATTTTGGATATATCACAGAAAAAGCTGATTGCCAGCATCAGTAAGATGGACTCCATCTCTGCGAAAAATGTTCGTACTACGAAATGTAATATTTTCATTGCGGAAGGGCGACATGCCAACATCTCACAAAAAGGCGCAGGCACCCTTGTAAACATTGCACCTCGCTTTCTCCATTTGCGGACCAAATGAAGAAGAGCAAAGCCACATCTGTCTCTAAGAAATGCTAGAGAAAATTACTCGGGAGTTTGGAAACATATCCATGACTTTTACAAGTGCCACCTTCGCAAACGGTAGTGAGATTCCGGTAACATGTCCTAAACTGTTCCCTCCACAATGAATAATAATAATGTCTGGATGATGGTGTGTCACCAAAGCTGCACAAAGAGGAAACACATCCAGCCACTTCCTTCCACGCACTCCATACCAGTGCACATCCACATAATGGAATCCAAAATGTGCAGCCACTCCACAATGCTTTGCATATACCTGCAACCAATGTACCCAAAAGTCTCACAAAATCCAGACACACTGCCTCCTGAAAGACACAGCCATAGCCGTTACCATCTTCACTCCTCTCAGCAAACAGACCTTCTGCATAGTCTCTCACACCCAGAAAACTTGAATCCCCTTTCCATGCCTGCCAGCCTCAAAAGCCCTGTATGTGGCAGGCCCTGTCCGCGGACTACTGCCTAGTCCATGGATTCCGTACCACAGGGTCAGCCTTCTTCCCTTTCCACATCACTCTCTGCACCACTCCCTTATTGGCTACCGATAAGCAATCACACAACCATCCACCAATCACATCCAAGACCCCTGCATCTATCTCTGTGATCACAGTTCAGTACTTTAGATCTACTGTTGAACACTGTGGCTACAAGTCTGCTGTGATTGCAAAGCACCTCCAGAACAAACTACTGTACAACTCTCCAACATATCTGCTTCCTGATGTATCCACATCTGTATCCATCAACACAAACAACAGGTGTGCATATATTGTGTAGAGTACATGTCAACCTCTTTTACAAATGCAAATGAACAGGGTACCTGCCACTTACCCTGTATAACCTACTCAATAAGCATACTGTCATTTCTCCCATCGCCTACCATGAAGTGGCACTTACAATGTTGTGTGCTTTGAAACTGTTCTTTTACCCATATCACCCATTGTAGTGTGCACACTCTTATTTTCTTCTTTACTTCTATCATTTATACAACCACTTCCCCCACTAACATACCTGCTCTAAAATGCCTAGCATGCACACAGAAAATGAAAATTGCATGTATCTTACCAAAGCATACCAGGTATATAGATTGCATGCATATAAACAGGGTGCCTGTCACTTACCTTGCATAAACTACTAATATACTTTCATCTGTCCCATCTCCTACAATGCAATTGCTTACAATGCTGTCTGCTTACAAACCTTTCTTTTAATGCCCACTTGCACAACGGTTTCAAACTTCATATTTCCATTTTATCACCACTCTCCCTGATGTATTTGTTAATGAAAAAAAGAAAACCACATTCTCCTTCATAATCTCTACATCTTTTGAGCCTTTTTCTCAATGTACTACAACCTACAGTAATCCATTTCCAAACCAAATACTACACAACAACTCACACACTTAGAAAATGCACCACATAGGACACACTTAAAAATACACCACTTGCCCCCATAGCAGCAATACTGGTGCTCCAAAGTCCCCATTCATACACAATGCTGTACAATTTCACATGCATACTAACTCTTCCTGCTAACAAATCCTCCCACAATTTTAAATAATGTGTTCTCCAAGTGCAATTACTGTGCCATGAACACACATATGTACAAACGTCCTTCTTTCACAATTGCAGTGTTTTCCTATTGTAGGCTACAAAATTCCATCAACCCAACAGCATTTGCATCACTCTTACTCATTGCACCTCAGAATGGGCACACTTTATATTGTCATCTGAACACCTGTATAGTAACACACACATACCAGTACAGCCTTCCCAACCTGAACTACCAACACATTCCACAATCACACACCACTATGCGCATGCCTACCCTCATATTCAGGCACTCATGCACAGTGCACGCGTATGCGTTGCCCAACCTCCAAACACACACTCTTCTTTTTCCTCCAACAGAAAGTAAACAATGCCTGCCAAAAAGTAACTCAGTCGAAAGAAACACAGAAGTAGAGCACGTCAAACTAAAAGTGTACAAAATAGCCATCCACCTCTAGCCAAATTCGTACAAAATGTTCAAACAAAACAACTAATACACTCACTGAGCAAAACTGAAGCAGCTAGCTCAAAAGAAGCTGTGACCCCTCTTTCAAAATGTAAAACTAAAAAGAAATGTATTACAAAGATTACAACTACCACTAGTACTGCACCTACCAATGTTAGTGTAGCCACAAGTAAGCATTCCCAATAGTTAATTTTACCAAAAATGTTCCACCATAGGATCCTTCAGAAACTTTTAAAAACTGGGGGTAAATCACAATATACCCTTAAAACTTACTGTAGATGACTCATCCTGGAAGCTCTCATCTCTCTCATCTACAGTGCAATCCTTCTCAAAAGGAAAATATTTATATTAGTTTTAAACAGAATGAAACCACTAACAAAATGAATTACTAAACTACAACAAGTACTTTGCAACAGACGTAATATCAACATAGATAACTTTTCAAAGGTCTGTGAAGGTGAGTGGAGTCACACCCCCAGCACAGAGCCATATTTCAATGAAGAGGCATACAAACAAAAGCAAACCAACTCAATTGCCATACGTAGCAGTGGGCAAGGGTATGAAAAGGTAGACAATACCATTATGAATTAAGAAACGCTGCTCACAAGAAAATCCCCAGCTAACTTACAATCAACTCTCCATTCCACCAAAACAATACGTCCAGTCCACAAATGGCCCAGCACATCAATGTATAATGTGCGAAAACAATCTTTCAAATATTTACGGCAGTTCCTCAATCAATATGTGAAAGGCAAAGACGAATAAAAAATTAAAATATTTCAAACTATATACTACTGTCCAGTGCGTGAATACACAGGACAATGAGGACATTTATTAGCCTGCATTTCTGGACTTGCTTGCAAAAGCACCTTCCACCATATAAAAATGTTAGCAACACACCATTCGACTGTACGAAATCTCGTTCACAAACTGTATTATGCAAAAAGTCCTGCTTTAGCCTTGACAATTTAAATGACATTCTCCTACATGTACAGCCAAAGAACTACGTGAAGAAATAGACCACATCCAAAGCAAATATTTTGGAACTGAACAGCACTTAGAAAAGAGTAGCAACAACCTTGCATATGCCAACCTTCTATTACACACTTACAACAAAGAAATACTAAAGTTTAAAAGCACATCTGCTGAAGTACCAAACCATGCGTGTGTATGTTGCCGCAGAACTTTTTATAAAAAGAAACTGTAAACATAATGTACAAAATAGAAGACAATGAGGAATCTCACTGGTTCCAATTAGCTCTCTATTTTATAGCAGAAAACAAATACGAAATTACTAACCCCTCGATACTTTGCACATATTGCACTGCAAAACTTGACAATAACCAAATGCCTTCACAGGCTATCACTGATAACTTGGAAATATTCCCACTGCCAAAACCACTCCAACAACTTAACTTGTATGATAGCATTATAATCCAAACAGTGCACTCATTTTAATCGATAATCGGCCTTTATCCGAAAACAGCGAAACTGCCTTCCTCTGAATTACTGAAAAGCATTTGTGGCAAAGTAGTTTATTTGCTATTAGTTCTCAAAGAAAATGTAGACACTCTAAGAGTGCAATGGCCAACAGATCAATCTTTGATTATCCTAGTGAATGGTGTACCTACAAAAGACAAAATAAAATTAGCAGCAACAAGTGGACTTAAATGAATTTAGAGAAGCCCTGCAATAACTTAAAGACAACAATGAATACTACAAAGAAATAAACATTGAAGGAAACCTGAGGGAAACCACGGAAATAATTCAGGACTCCTCAGGAACTGCCCAATTTGAACTTCTAGAACCTACTACAGCCTTCAATATTTTAGCCCACTATACAATTCATCCACTGCACTCCAAAGACACCATATACGATGCACTAGAAACATATCAAATGCAGCGAGCCAGAGGATCTTCTATCAGCATATGGGAAAACAGTGTGGAAGCACAAGCCTTTCCTCTACTTTTTCGTACTGGAAAAGGTGGAAGGTAAGATGAAAGATGCACACAAATAACAGCATCAGAATACTGTTCTTTACGAATGTATTCAGTAGACCCCAGATTCAGACAAAACGTTGAATACATATTCCACTTCCTCTTTGAAAGTGAACTAGCGTCTCTATGTTATGGAGTTGAACACATATTGAAAACAGGTTCCAATTTACAAAATATGTCTGCTACGCAGCTACTTCAAAAGGTGCAACAGAAAGATGAAGTTTTACAGTCAAGTATTATAAATCTCTTGGCAAACATTTGTGATATGAAGAAATACTGGTTCTGATGTCATGAAGATGTACAGTGTATGCTACACAACCTTGGCCCGCCCACATGGTTTGTCACTTTAAGTTGTGCAGAGTATGCATCGGAAGACTTGCATGATTTCCTATGCATAGCAAACGAAAACAAAGCAGATATAGACATGAAAACATCTGGAGAACTCTACTCTCTTGATCCTGTAAATGTATCAAGGTACTTCCATCATCACTTTATTGCCATGCTGCACTTCATTTGTAAAAGAACACTTCCTCCCCTCAGAGAAGTGGAACACTTCTTTTGGAGAAAGGAATATCAAGCCAAAGGAGCACCACACATCCACATGCTTTTTTGGATTAAAAATGCTCCTAAATTTGGTCAGGACAGTGATGTCACTGTTTTGCGGTTCATTCACATATATGCCACTTGCAAAATCCCTTCAGAAAGAACACATAGCGACCTACATGCATAAATGTTGCAGTTTAAAAAGACACAAGTGTGGCAAGTATTGTCAGCGCAAATATAAAAACAAAGGTAAATATTAGACCAAATGCTGCTTTGGTTTCCCTAGACCAGTTTCAGGAACAGGACAGCTAAACAGCTTCATGTCTTCAGTTAGACACAGTGTGAAAGGCAAATTACCTAAGAACACATACTGCATAAAAAGAGCCAAAGCATCAAAGTACATCAATGATTACAATGCAATCATTGCCCTCCTATGGAATGTGAACATGGATGTGCAGTACATTGCAGACAATTCCACTGCATTACCCGATATGTCACAGCCTAGTTAACCAAAGCAGAGAAAACAGAGCTGAAAGACCTATGGGATGACATATCATCTGACAAAACACTTTCGCAATTGTACAGCTTTACCGTAAAAATGTTCTTCCCATAGATAATGTGGCTGCTACAAAGCCGCAGACCGTTTAACCAGCACCGCCTTGTATGGGAAATCTGAAAACATTGTCTGGCTAAGCCTTGGTCCTACTGCATCCAGAAAAAGAGTTCTCAAAGCATACCAAGACATAGAAACAATAGCCAAAACCGACCCCAACAGCCAGGATATTTTGAAAAACAACTTATTGGACACATAGTACTGCTTTAGAAACCATGTGCCTATACAACATAGCCCAAAATGTCTCATACAAAAATAATATTAAACCTGATGCAAAATAAAAGGTAAACACATAGTCAAAGATTCTGAGGGCAGCTTGGTTAAAACTCACCAAATGCAGCCTGGTTAATTATATGAATATATCATCAAAAATTCCTCAACATAGAGAACTGTACTACATGTCTCCTACGCCAACGTTTTAAACCATGGAGAAAAGAAAAAGATTTATTGGACACCCATGCCACCTGTGTAGATGCTCAAAACACAAATGAAAGCACTATAACAGATATAAACGTTATGCAGTACAAAAACATGTTGGACAATGAACACCAACAAGAAGAAGAACTTCAAACACAACTAAATATAGACACTCCTGACAGCAGTCAACCTTCTCTTACAGGAAGCCAAGAACCAATTGGACAGCCACTCATACTAAATGAGGCAGAATTAGCCATGACTGAAGTAGAAAACTCAATGTGTCAGTATGAGCAATCTGCAGAAGACTTTGCTCTACTGAAATTACAACTAAACAATGAGCAGCATAGCATTTTCCTAGAAGTAACTAAAGAAATTGAACATGGTGTGCAGCATGAAACTAAAACTTGTACCTGTCAAAACTATAAACCTAAACTCCTATATGTAAGTGGTCAAGCTGGTTCAGGCAAAACATTCTTAATACAAATAATCTGCAAATTCCACCAACAATTGACAAACAACAAGCTTTTAGCTGTTGTTACTTCCCCCACAGGTTTAGCTGCCTACAACATAGGTGGTGTCACTTTACATTGATTGCTACTCCTTCCAGTAGAACACCAAAACAAATTAGACTACTACAAACTTTCAGCAGAAGCTGCTATGGAGCTACGCAGAATTTTGAAACAATTGAAAATGGTCCTAATAGATGAGGTGAGCATGGTCTCTAACCTAATGTTGGCGTTGATTCACCTCAGATTGCAAGAAGTCCTTAAAACAGACTACGAAGAACTCTTTGGAGGACAACACGTTATTGTTTTCGTAGATCTTCTTCAATTAACACCAGTAAAAGGTGAACCTATTATTAAAACCTTAGGACACAAACGGTGCTCTTGGCAGCATAGGAAATGTAAATCTCTGGCAATATTTCCAATACAGAGAACTAAGTGAAAACATGCGTCAGTCTGCAGACCTCACCTATGCCAACATTTTGAAAGGAGTCAGGAATGAGCGAGGAAGGAGAGGAGGCTGAGGGAAGCCTGAGAGAGAGCTGTGTGTCATCTGCATAACAAAGGAAGTTGGAAGAGAAGGTGGAAATCAGATGGGTCAAAGGGGCCAAGTAGACATTGAAATGGCAGTGTGAGAAGATAGAACAATAGGGGCCACCACAAGTGGAGAGAGAGGTAGTGGAAAGAAATGACCCAAGTTGGACCGGGGAGGGTTGGTCCAAGAGGAAGTACATCAGCCATGCCAGAGCCTGATCCATGATGCCAAGGTTCTTGTGTAGATGATTAATCAGGATAGCATTATTGACCGTATCAAAGGATGATCCACATAGTCTGGTGCAGTTCTATTGGGGGAAAGTAGGAGAAATGCTGCGCTGGATCGGAGTGTCCTGGAGGGTCGGTAGCTTGTGAGTTTGTCTTGGAATAATTCCAGGCTGGTGTTATGAATAGCACTGTGAGTTATGCACATGGCTTTTAATGTAGTAAGTTGACCAATAGGAAGCCAGTGGATGACTCTCAGTGTGGGGATGTGTTCCCTGGGCGGGAAACCAATGAGCAGGCATGCTTTTTACATAATTCTTATTGTTAAATTCCTACCTAGTCATTTTTAAACTTGGCTGTGGAAAGGAATATCTATCATTCTATCTCAAAGATGTCAACGCAGAGACCCCAGGACTTGGAAGGCCAAGGAACATTAAGCACACTAGCATCCTGCGAGCCATATGCCCTCTGGATCCCATAGAGACAACCTAGTGGGACATGATTTGTCACCAGTGCAACTTTGGAACATTTAGCCCACCGTACGGACAATGATTGGACCACTAATTATAAGCCCCATTACTGATCCATCAGATTCAAAAGCTCACTGACCTGACTCAATTGAATTCACATTAACATTAACATCAGGGAGTAACAATCACCAGGAATGACCTTTTAGTGCCTTATTGCAATACTTAATATCTAGGCGCTATGCTGTGTCCACACAACACCCAGCTTTGCCCGGCTCTCCTTTGATCTCTCTTTTGATTTATCCTGTGTCATTTATATAACACTGTTATATTAAGCAGCTGTATCCACCAAGGGATGGTCTGCGCCTATCTGCTTTGAAAGAATGAAAGGCTTTGTTGGCCCTTTCTGAATATGGATCTACTTTTTGCAAATTACACTGATAGAAGAAGCAAGCACTTAACTGACTCTGCTATATAAAAGGTGATTCTTCATACTGAACACTTTATGATGTGCAACAACATAGTGTCAGGTTACATTTAACAGATTCCAGACACAAGGGCGGATTATCCGTACCTGGGGGGCGGGGCTTTTTCTGTCTTGCCATATGCGGATGCTACTGTGCTAATAGCCAGGACCCCAATGGCCCTCCAGATTCTGATCTCCGCCTATGCAGCCTTTATGGCTTAAGAAAAAACACCAAGAAATCTGCAATAATGGGATGTGTGTGACGAAAGAGGGTAGCAAAGATGCATCCAATGCTTTGTAATGGGGAGATAATCCCCAGAGTCAAGGAATTTGATTATCTGGGGGTTAGATTTTCAGAGACAATAATAGCTCATGCCCATATTAAAAAACAATCGGCAAAACTAAGTTAACAAGTGGAAGGGATTTCAAATGTTCTGTCTTGCTGTCAGGGCCAACCGCAGGATGTAGTAATAAAAGATTATTTTGCCCATACGAAAGCTGTGACCTTCTATGGAGCACCATTATGGGGTTTTCAGAAAGCCTCTGAGATCCAGGTGAAGGAGAACACATTTATTATAAGGCTATTGGGACTCCTGGGATCCATTCCCTGTATCTCTATTCATATGGAACTGGGAATGGATTTCTGTAAGGACCAATGGGCCTTGGCACCAATAACATTCTGGCTTCGGCTTTGGGCGAATGAATATGCTATCCTATGCCATTTTATTATCAGGTCATTAATGGCAAGGGATAACTGGAGAAAAATCCAGTGGCTTGACTATATTGATGTAACTTTGTTCCGTAGAAATATTTGGGTACTTTCTCCCCCTGATAATCTGCTGATCAAAACAAATTAAGATTGTGTAAAAGCATTTAGGGAGAGGCGATAAAGGACAAAAGGGATCTCATGCAGTTTGCAACCAACTCAGATAAAGTACGCGAAGTGATCAGTCGGTTGAAGGATATCCAGCCCTACTTAATCTGGGGTTCTATAAAAAGAGATTGTTGGCTTATCATGCGTGCTGATTTGACTGTCTGCAGCTGAGGGAAATTACAGTAAAATGAAGTGGGTACCCTGATGTGGCAGTCTGCTCAGTGTGTGTTGCTGATCGAGAGGACATGGTTCATCTCTTATTGTTCTGTCCAGCCCTCAATAGTATTAGGTGCTCAATTTTACTGCCAGTCCTTAGGTCAGCTAAAATCTGCTCCTATAGGCCGGCAGTTCTGTTTCTTTTGACTGCAGATTCTGTCTGGACAGAGTGGGCATTATTATCATTTCTGAAAATAACTAGGTTCAAAGAAAGGGGATGTTGAGCCATTTGCCCTATAAAAAATACTCACCTGCCGGGAAATTTGAATTAGTATTGGCCGTCTTGAATTGGATGTATCCCGTTGCTCTCTTTTTCTTTTCAGCAATCTTAGGCATGATTATGACCTATGAACTATGTAGTATGCACCATATTTGATTGAATATGTGTTAGGGAGAGTTCTCAGAAATTTGCTAATTCCCTTCTACCTTAGATACCCCCAGCTCTATGCTGGACTTTAGGACTTTAAATTTTTATCCTGGAGAGAGTGAGACCTTTTTCACATTCTCTCATGTATTTTTCTTTGATTTGAACACTGTGTTCCTTCTGATTTTGGAGTCTGTCAAACACCTTAGGCATCACTGTTTTACATTGTGACACACAGTACCTTCAGTGCAGTGGCACAGGGCAGTCTTTCAGATTCCCCAAAGGTTTAAATACCTTCTCTTGGTTAAACTACTGTTTCCAAGAGCAGTGAAGTGAAATTGACTTTACTTACATGTGTAAATTTCTAGACCCAGCCCACAATATCTTACAATAGGGTGCTGGAGGGGTTATTTAGTATACTCTTTGTCTAGTTTCTCATGCAACATTTTTATGTTGCCCTTTCTACAATTAATGTCTGGTGGCAGTGGTTTACTTTTTCCTACCATGTATGTTTCTTCCGCAGGCTGCAATTGCAGCTGCTTTAAAGCATCCATTGGTGCCCATTTTGTCAAAATGGTCCTGGTCTTCTTTTTTTGACATTTCTTGTTGGAAAGGTCCTTCTTGAGATTTACTGTGCACGCCAAACCAGGTTTGGTCTGTTTGTTAATTTTGTCTTTGGTGGGGTTCAATGCTGAAGTCTGTCTCTGGGTCCAGCGTGTCTTGCAGGGCAGGAAGTGAGAGAGGTGCCCAAAACACCCTGTGCTTAATCCCCTTGCTTACAGGAATACACCCAAAAGGGATTGGCTGGCTGACTGTCCTTGGAGGACAGCCACCATGATACGTGAGTGACAGCTAGGCTGGGACCGAATGGGAGAAGCCTGCATAAAAGGGGAGGTCTTTTAGAAAGAAGGCAGAGTCTTCCACTGGACTAGGAATCTGAAGAAGAACTTGGAAGAGACGCTTGATGCAACTCCAGGACCGTTGGTTTGCCGGTTAAAGCCCTGCTGCAGTGCTAAAACTCTGAATACACCTCGACTTGAGAAGCCCTGCAAATGACGACTCCTCCCTGTAGTCCACACAGAACCTCCAATCCTTGGTACCTGCCTGGGATCTTGCCTTGGGGACAAGGACCACTGGACTGGACCAGGGACTGGTTGAGGGTTCAATAACACCCAGATCCAACATCTTGGCGACCTGAGCCTGGATGTGGTTCTTAACGGTATCTGACATACGGTAGCACATGCTTTTGACAGGCACACTGTCACCAGTGACAATTTCGTGCCTACACCATGGGGTAAGGCCTGGTGTCAGTGAGAACAGAGAGGCATACTGCTGGAGCAAAGCCCTGTAGGCCCTCTGGTGCTCTGTCGTTTGATCTCAAGAGAAATGCACTCCCTCCTCTGAGCCTATGCAGCAAATCAGGAAGGAGCTCACTCTCATGCTCTTCTTGCTCTGAAGCCAGCAAGAGACATGTGACTTTGGCTCGCCCATGGAAAGGTTTGAACCTGTTAACATGAAATACCTGAGGGGCTACCCCAGGGACTCCCATTTCAACCAGATAATTGACTTTGCCCATTTTATAGATTATCCTGAAGGGTCCAGTCCACTTATGTGCCAAAACTTGAGGCTTGGTAGTCTCCATCACAAGGATCTCCTATCCTGGAGTCCAATGTACTTTCAAGGCTTTGAGGTCATGCCAGTATTTGTTCAATTCCTGGCTGGCCTTGAGATTTGCTGTCGCCTGACCCATCATCTGTATCATCCTCCATCTGAGGCCTAACACATAGTCCCCCACTTGCTTAGTCGGACCTGGCACCCTCACTGGATGGCCAAAGAGTAACTCAAAGGGGCTAAAACCAACACCCTCTTGAGTTACCTCTCTGTAAGCAAAAATCAGGCATGGGAGGAGGAGATCCCATTTCCTCCTTAGGGGCTCTTCCAAAGACCTAGCATGCCCTTGAGAGTTTTATTAACTCTCTCAACCAGACCATGGGTCTAGGGGTGGTACGAGGTGGGGAACTTGTATGTAACTCTGCACTCTTTCCTCATGGTTTTCATGTAACTGGACATGAAGTTGGAGCCTCTGTCAGCCTCCTTAGCGAATCCAACATGGGTGAAAATTCCCAGGAGAGCCCTGGCAACTACCTTGGCAGTAATAGTCCAAAGGGGTATAGCCTCAGGGTACCTGGTGGCATGATCAACCAAGACCATGATGAACCGATTTCCATCTGAAGTGGGAGGCTCAAGTGGACTGACAATGTCGATGCCCACCCTCTCAAATGGTGTGCCAACCGCTGGCACCGGCTGCAGTGGGGCTCCACTTCTACTCCCATCCGTGGCCAGTAGAAATGGGCAGAGAGCCTCTGCTTAGTCTTCTTGGTACCAAGATGACCATGTAAGGCACCTCATGCATCAACTGCAGCAGGAAGGGCCTGTAAACCTGGAGTACCACCAACCTCTTGAGGGCACCAGATTCAGGCTTAGTGGGCTCAATAACATGGAGCTCACCCTGCCAATATATCCAGAATGTCCTAGGCACTTCTTCCTGTGCCTGGGACAGGGCCTGTTTCCTCAGACCCTCGAGAGAGAGTTGCACTCTCTCTGAACCCTCACAGATGTCTGCCCAGGAGGGTCCCCCTTCAGCCAACAGGCATTGAAGGTCAAGGTGGTCCTCCGGGTTAAGCACCTCTCCCGCAGGAGTGTCTTCTGCCTCTTCTACCTCATGAGTTGATTTTAGATTTTCCACTGGACCCACCCTGTCTGGAGAATAGATCCCAATGGGTACTGCAGGAGCATCAGGAAGAGAAGGGGTCCCTTTCATAGAGGGGGCCTTCTTGCTCTTCCTTCTTCGTTGTGCCTTGGATTTCCCCATCGGCGAGGGTACTGGACTCACAGCCGGACCCGGTGTGACCTGTGATCGGGTGACCGCCGCAGCAGTCATGGGTAGACAATCCGAGATCATCCCCATTTCTACCAAATAATTTCCTAACAAAATGTTAGCAGGCACATTGTCCTGAACCAGGACAGGAAGCTTTGCTGTCTTGTCTCCAATCGTAATGCTGACTAAGGCTACAGGCGATAATTTGGGAGGCACACCAGCTAACCGGGTGGTACTCAGAGGAGAACCTACATAGTCCTCTGGCTTGAGCAGGGTCCTGTCCACCACTGTCATGCTTGCCCCAGTGTCTCTCAATCTAGTAGAAGGCTGGCCATTCAAGAGGACACTTCTCAAAAACCTACAGGTGTTTTGTTGGATTGTCACCAGTACTTCTGAATACTGGTCCCAGGCCCCAAGGGGTCACTAGGGGAATCTCTACAGGAGCACCGAATGTGATTCCTGTAGACGAGAGGAGGACAGTGGCCTCCACCTCAGACATAGGGTAAGGGTAGGTCAGGCTGGCAATTGGGGTCACCCTTCTTGTTATCCAGAACCCCACATTCCGCCAGGAATGCAGGGTGAGGTACTGGAACCTCTGGGAGCCTGCTTTGCAGCAGGTGGACCACTACTCTTACTCCCACCCACAGAGGACTTATCCCCACTAGATTTTTGGGACTTAGGAGAGGAAAGTTCTGGTTTCCTCGACTGTGATTGCTTCTGGGACTCCTCAGCTTTCTGAGAGGTCCCCTTTTCTTTGTCCCTGCCCTTCCCACTGGAGTCCTTAGGGGACACCCGGTGGGAGACACACTTGTCAGCCAGCCTGGCCAGCTTAAAGGGATCTAAAATGTTCTGGTCAGCAACATGCTGACGCAGCTCCGGTGAACAGGTTTCCGAAAAATGCTTAAAAAACAAAAGGTCTGACAGTTCAACAAACGTTTTCACTTTGCAACCATCAATCCACCCCATCATGTTCAAGTGTGCAGCACTCACCCAGTCAATCCAAGACAAATTCTCTCGTTTTTTAAGTTCCCTAAACCTTTTAAGATATTGGGTTGGTGTCTTGGCAAACTTGGCACTCATACTGACTCCATTCATCCACACTCAGTTTCAGAATACAGTCTGAGGCACTGTGCTTAATAAACATTAATTAGCCTAATCTCTTTTATCAACATCATGGGCCTCATTAGGACCCAGGCGCTAAGTGTTTAACAGCGCCGTAAAAGGCTGTGACGCCGTTAAACACTTAGCGCCTAATTACGAGGTCCCTTTGCGGGACCCGACCTTAACGCCTGGTTTTTCCAGGTGTTAAGTACGGACCCGCAAAGGGACCTTGGTGCTAAGTACGGTGCCGCAATTTGCGGCACCGTACTTAGCGCCTTCACCATTAACATGGAGCCCTATGGGGCAACATGGCAATGGTGAAGGGGCAATGGTGGATGGCGGAATTAGCGCCACCACACACCTTGGAATGTGGTGCTAATTCCACCATCCACCATGCCGGACTCCGGCATGGACCATGGTGCTCGGAGTCGTAATGAGGCCCCATGAATTGCAAAAGCCATCTCAAACGCTTCAATCCATTCGAGGATATCAGAACCCTCTACATACACACCAACCAAATCTTTCATAAACTTGGTGGCTGGGACCTGACACTCTCAACTAGTTTTGCTGAAGTCTCCGCTCTAGCTTTCTCTAGCTGGATTTGCTGACATTAAGTGTCCTTGTCTTTGAGTTCAAGATCCCTATCCTTTAGTTGCAGATCACTGGCTTTAAGGATCGCTTGCTGTGCCAACTCCTCTTTCTTAAGATCAGCTTCTATTTCCAACTTTTTATATTGAAAGGTCAATTTCATCCTTAATAATTCAAGTTCCACAGAATTGCTGGAGGCAGAAGGAGTGGTGGTGTTCCCAGAATCAGATTCAACAAAACCCCCAGGGATAAGGCCGTCATTGGTTACATCCCCCCCTTCAAGAGCTTCACAATCATTCTGGTAGTCCACCAGGGAAGCTATCAGCTCAGTCCTAGACTTATCCTTGAAGTCTAACTCCCTGGCTTCACAAGCACTCTGGAGAGCCTCTAAGCTCATCCTTGTCAATTTACCTATTGCAAAAGATTCCATTGCTTCTAATGTAATTATCTTGTACACAACTAAACCTCAATGTAACAAAGTGTAGATATTTTGTAAGTGGCAATATTACACACCGATTCCTAAAACCATAAGCATCCCACTTCTGCCACCAGTGTAAAGACTGGAGGGGGTGTCTGTACTCGTGCTCTCTATATGGCAGAGGAGAGGCACAGAGGACCCCAGCCAAGATTCTCTATTATTGGTTTTGTGGTCGAGCAATCAAGGCCTAGCTTCTCAGGAGGTGATGCAGACTGGTTCTTAAATACAGTGTAGTCCTGAAGCATCCACAAAGGAATGTCCACACACCGTATTAGTTAAAATACAGGGTTTATATAATTAAGGTTATATACACAATCACGATAACTCACTTTGTGCTCCGTTAATCTACAATGGCAAATATATAGACAGTTCTACGTGGTACCACACTTACTTTCATTCCTTTAAAGTGCTTTAACTAGGCGTAGTTTAAATGTCACACAAATCAATAAATCCAGTGAACCAACGATAGACTTTAGGAGGAAAAACAGTCTGTTAGAACAGTTAGGCAGAACAGTACTTCAGCTACTAAGTCACAGTTAGGTATGAGGATCTCCCCACCTGGGCAACCTGAAAATAAAGATATATTGTACAAGCCCAGTCCATGTAATATTCTCAAGAGCCGTATTTCCTTCTAAATAGGTCTACGACACCAAAATATCTGGTTACGTAGAGTTCTTCGATGAGTTGTCGATGAGCCCTTCTTGAGTGCACTCCCTTTCAGGCAGGAGCAACAGGTCATTGAGATTCAGTGAAGAAAAAGGGTGAACACTGTCATTGCGGTAGCAGCTCCAGTTCTTGTGGTGCTCATTGACGATTGGTCGAAAACGTCCTGCAAGCTGAGGCGTGCAGGGCACCTCGACGACGAGTGTTCGTATCCACCAAGAGTTACTGAAGAACTTTGGACCAGCAAGGGCGTCGAATCATCCGGCGTCTCTGCAGATTCCTTGTCCTTTATTGCTTTTTATCATGTGCATCGGAAGGACAGGGCCCTGTCCTTCTGATGCATTTCCAGTATCACAAGGACTGTGCGAGAAACCTCATGTCCCAGGTTGTTTCATTATTGATCTGCGGAGTGGGGGTTAGCATAGGTCAGTCTGCACCACAGAGCATCAAACACCTAGTTACTAGGCAAATGATTTACAGTGTAATGTGCACGCATCACACCATTGTCTTGGCATTTTATTTTTAATTAATTGCCACTGCCTCCTTGTCAGTTTCTCCTCTTTGCCTCACCCTCTTCCTTCTCCAGTTATTGTATCCATTACTCTGGCACTGGAAAGCAACCACTAGTGGCCAGGAGGGCACTGTGATGTACGCGGACATACGATGCACCCGCTGATTGGCTGGAGGGAAGCGTGATGTGCGTCACATTTTCCTGAACAACGGCCATGTTGGATCCGTGGATATCCGTGAATAGTGCGGTGGCCAACAGGGCTAAAAACAAATTTTGGGGCATCTGCTGGGGGATGAAGGACTGAAAAGGGTGGGGGAGTGAAAGATGGGTCATATGATGTATTTGTTTAGGTGGAAGAAGACTGTGCTGTGTTTGTGGTGTCCACTCAAGAGTTCAAGAGTGTGCCCACTGGTTGAAGTACTGTAATGGTATGTGTCTGTATGCAGAAGGGATGTGACCTAGAAGTTTGGGCTGGACTGCCCCTTTTGGGGTGGGGCCAACCGTGATTTGCTTATGGTCTTTCCTCTTCTGTAATGGCTTGGCAGGCGAAGAACAATGGTCTGGAGGGTTGTCCAGAGCAATGCCAGTGGTTAATATTCATTCTAAACCTTTCAGCCATCACCTCTTTGTTTTTGCTTTGTCACTCTGAGTGGGGCGGGTATGCCTAGACGTGGGTCCTGTGCCTTCTGGGCCTAGAGACCCAAGCTACTCCTCACTGATGAGGCCCAACAAAGCCGAAACATGTTTGGGGATACGTGTGGTCTCGTGCAGAATGTATGTGACCTAGCAGTTTGGGCTGGACTGCCCCTTTTGGGGTAGGGCCAAGCCTGATTTGCATATGCTCTTTCCCCTTCTGTAATGGCTTGGCAGTCGAAGAACAATGGTCTGGAGGGTTGCTCAGAGCAATGCCAGTGGTTAAGATCCATTCTAAACCTTCCAGCCATCACCTCTTTGTTTTTGCTTTGTCACCCTGAGTGGGACGGGTATGCCCAGACGTGGGTCCCGTGCCTGCTGGGCCTAGAGACCCAAGCTACTCCTCACTGATGAGGCCCAACAAGGCCGAAACATGTTTGGGGATGCTTGTGGTCTCGTGCAGAAGGGATGTGACCTAGTAATTTGGGCTGGACTGCCCCTTTTGGGGTGGGGCCAAGCCTGATTTGCATATGGTCTTTCCCCTTCTGTAATGGCTTGGCAGGCGAAGAACGATGGTCTGGAGGGTTGCCCAGAGCAATGCCAGTGGTTAAGATTCATTCTACACCTTCCAGCCATCACCACTTTGTTTTTGCTTTGTCACCCTGAGTGGGATGGGTATGCCCAGGCGTGGGTCCCGTGCCTGCTGGGCCTAGAGACCCGAGCTACTCTTCACTGATGAGGCCCAACAAGGCCGAAACATGTTTGGGGATGCTTGTGGTCTCGTGCAGAAGGAATGTGACCTAGCACTTCCGGCTGGACTGCCCCTTTTGGGGTGGGGGCAAGCCTGATTTGCATATGGTCTTTCCCCTTCTATAATGGCTTGGCAGGCAAAGAACGATGGTCTGGACGGCTGCCCAGAGCAATGCCAGTGGTTAAGATTCATGCTAAACCTTCCAGCCATCACCTCTTTGTTTTTGCTTTGTCACCCTGAGTGGGACGGGTATGCCCAGATGTCGGTCCCATGCCTGCTGGGCCTAGAGACCCAAGCTACTCCTTACTGATGAGGCCCAACAAGGCTGAAACATGTTTGGGGATGCTTGTGGTCTCGTGCAGAAGGGATGTGACCTAGCAGTTCGGCTGGACTTACCCTTTTGGGGTGGGGCCAAGCCTGATTTGCATATGGTCTTTCCCCTTCTGTAATGCCTTGGTAGGTGAAGAACGATGGTCTGAAGGGTTGCCCAGAGCAATGCCAGTGGTTAAGATTCATTCTAAACCTTCCAGCCATCACCTCTTTGTTTTTGAAAAGTGGAGAGGGCCTTGGGTGGCTTGCTTACTGCACCACATAGTGTGGTGACTGGTTTCATGTATTGTAATACTATGTGTAGAGAAGTGGATAGGGTCTCAGGCAATTGCCTTATGTGTGTGGGTTGTGGCCAGTGTACAGATTGTTGGTTGCATGGTTGTATTATGGTGTGATGATTGTGTCAGCTAGTAGACTCATGGGTGCATGACCCAGTCTTTTCAGTGGCTGCAAGTAGGGTAATAGTATGTGTACAGAAGTGGATAGGTTGTGCAGCAAGTGGTTTGTTGGAGTGCCCTGCGTTTTTTGGGGGTATCATAGACTGTGCAGTGGGTGGGAGTAATGTTATAGTATGTGATGTAAAGTGGACAGGGGTTTAGGTGGATGAGTTATGTGTTTGGGTTGTGGCCGCTGGGCAGATTCGTGGGTGCTTCACTGTATTATGGGTAGTTAGTAGAGTCTAGGGTGTGCAGCCAAGAGTATGTCCACTGGCTGGAAGTATTGTAACAGTATGTGACCTGAAGTGGATAAGGTCTCAGGTGGCTGTGTTATGTGTGTGAGTTGTGATCAGTAGGTAGATTTTTGCATGTATGATTGTATTATGCTGCTGTGGTTGTGGCAAGGCCCTAGACTATTGGGTGTCTGGCTGGAGGATGTAGGCTGTAGGCCTTACACCCACGAGTGTAGGACCTGGCTAAACCTACTGCAGCATAATACAGGTATGCACTGAACATTGTGATACTGGTATATGACTTGTACAAATATGTGTACAGAATGAAATGTGTACATTACAAAGAAGTAGGACAACAATCATTATATACTTACTGTTTGCATTGTTCAGGCTCTATGCAGTTCTTTGCATGGTATGAGGAAATGCAGCAGAAATTGTTCTTTCATTCTCTGTGATAAAAGAAAGCATAACATGTTAGGGTAGGTACTTCATCAAGTTTTATTGGCTTGCATTGCAGACATGTGTGTTCTTTGTGGACCCTCATAATTAGTACTTCACAAGTACTATGCTTCAAACAAGTGTACTGTGCAATGAGCTCAGCTCCTGTGTTTGTTCGCATAATCATTGGGTCTGTGGGAGAAAAACAATCCATGCAGGAATAAAAAAAAAGCTTTCTACGTTTATTTGTTGTTATGTGGCAAAGTCTGTTTTAGTGACATGTGCACTAATTATAGCAAAGTTTAAGGTGGTCTATTGTAGTATGAGGAATTAAAATGGTGCATGATTTTCGTTTTGGAAGTGGTGGTATTATGGTTGCAGTTAGATACCAGTTGGCGTATTCTGTTTATTTGTTTCCGCCTTTTAGCAGTATTTATTTATGTGTTTGGTTGTTGTTGGTGTTTTCTAAGTACTGTGGTATTGCACAGTAATATTGCAGAAATGTGGGGGCAGTTAGATACCTGTTGGAGTATTCTAACTGTTGATAGTTTCGAATGTTGTTGAGGGTATGTTTATACGTAATAAGTGTTGAAGGGTTTCCTCAGAAGAACTTTCATTTTTGCTGGTGGATTTCACATTGTGTAGTAATGGGAAATTATATTGTAGTATTATGGTTGCAGTCAGATACAATTTTTGACGTATTCTAACTGTTAGAAGTTTCTTACTTTTGCAGGATATGTTTTCAAGCACGTTCATTTTTGTTGGTGGATTTACATTTTTCAATTTTGTGAAGTGTTTTTGCAGCAGTATGGGTGTTGTTACAGTAGATGTGTATTTCTTGCATTGGTATGGGCATATTTAGATAGCTTTTGCCTTATTCTACCAGTTGGTGGTTTCAAAGGTTATTGTGGACAGTTTGTAGATGCTCATACTCAGATCAGAGAGTACATTTTGGTTTCAACAATATTAAGTAGGCATTTGCAAGATTTGCTGGTAATCTCTGCTTCAGAGTAATGGAAGTATCATTGCATTCAAACCACCCACATTTCTTTTTAATGTATGCAGTATAGTGACCTGCACTTGTTGTGGCACCCATGTGGTAAATTATGCTTACTGTTGTGAAGGTTTTCTTGCCAAGTGATACTTGTCCATGAGTGAAGCCAGTAAGCTTGCAGTTGTTTTTGGTACCATCTGCATTGTATCGTAAAAGCATCACTATCAGGTATTGGCTATGTGATTGTATCTGTAAGGTGGAGCGCTTATCGGAATTGCAAGTAGTACATAATATGTCATGGTTTGCATTTTGAATGAGCTCCGGAAATGGAATGGGTTGACAGTTGGGTATAGATACATACACAAAGCGTTTGTTAGGAATTTGGTCATGCATGACATGGCTTCAAGCATGATAATTTTTGTTGGTGGATTTACATTTTTCACTTTTGTGAAGTGCTTTTGCAGCAGTATGGGTGTAGTTACAGTAGATGTGTATTTATTGCATTGGTATGGGAATGGTTAGATAGCTGTTGCCTTATTCTACCAGTTGATGGTTTCAAAGGTTATTTAGGACAGTTTGTAGACGCTCATACTCAGAGCAGTGAGTAGATTTTGTTTTCAACAATATTAAGTAGGCATTTGCAAGATTTGCTGGCAATCTCTGCTTCAGAGTAATAGAAGTATCATTGCAATAAAACCACCCACATTTCTTTGTAATGTATAAAGTATAGTGACCTGCACTAGTTGTGGCACCCATGTGGTAAATTATGCCTACTGTTGAGAAGGTTTTCTTGCCAAGTGATACTTGTCCATGAGTGAAGCCAGTAAGCTTGCAGTTGTTTTTGGTACCATCTGCATTGTATCGTAAAAGCATTACTATCAGGTTTTGGCTATATGATTGTATCTGTAAGGTGGAGCGCTTATCGGAATTGCAAGAAGTACATATTATGCCATGGTTTGCATTTTGAATGAGCTCCGGAAATGGAGTGGATTGACTGTTGGGTATACATACATACACAAAGCGTTCATTAGGGATTTGGTCGTGCATGACATGGCTGCAGAGAGTGCATGTATGTTTCCACATGTTTGAAATCTGGAAGATTTCATGTATAGGTATGTTTTTGTTTTCCAGTACTTGTAGGAAGTACATTAGAAATTTGTGTGGATCTTCTTGTGTGTTTATAGTGAATGCCACCATTCCCACACAGTAGTCCAATTCCTGCCTTATTGCGGAAACACTGTAAGTGATGTCAAGATTGTTTGTTGCATTTCTGTGAAGGAGTAACATTTGCAAAAACAACTGGTCTGTGCCGTTTAAGTAAATGTTTTCAACAATTGGTGGCAATAGGAATAGAACATTGATTGCTACATTTGCTTAGCAATTTACAACAGTTGGAACATTTGAATGGACCAGACAGTTCTGTGTCTGACTCATTTGATGGAAGTGCAAGTAGTTTCTTTGAAGAGGTAGTTGTCTTTGTTTTTGCAGTTGGGTATGCATTTGTCTTTTCAGTACATCGTTCTTTGGTTGTGGTAATTGATGAAGTACCAGCTGTTTTCAATTTCTTTGGTGGTATTGTTGTGAGATCATGTATAAATTGGGTTTGCACTAGTTTTCTTTTACCAGGTTTGTCTTTTTGAGGAACAGGGTACATTTTTAGATAGGGTGTGTAGAGTGCACATAGTCTATTGTGCTCTACAATGCAAGGAATGTCAGCAGTGACTTCCCTTGCATCAAAATTGACTAGAAATAGTCCTTCAATTGTGTGTAGGTGTGGCAGTGCTACGTAACTCATGCCTTCTTTAGACTGTGCTGCCAATATCAATCAATGCTTGACCTAGGGTTAGTCCTTGTGATTTATGAATGGTGACTGCATATGCTAGAGACAGAGACAACTGTTCTCTGCGTACATACATGTTTTTGAAAAGAAGGAATCGAGCTGTTGAGCACTCTATCCTTTTAGCTTCTAAAAGTTTGTTAAAGTGAATATTGACAAACTGAATGCTGTTGTCACGTGGGTATGTCTGGAAGCCAACAACTGTACCAAGTGCTCCATTAACTAAACCTTGCTCCATGTCAAGGTTAAGCTTTAGCATAACTCTATAGTTTAAACACAATGTTAACATTTTCTCCAAACCAGCTGTGTTAGAGATCAAGTTCTCTAAGGTATTTAGTAATACTGTGGCATGTTGACACTGTGCATATCTCATTTGTCTGTGGAGTAGATTTGCACCAGTGGTTGCATTTCTTTTTTCAACATTGTTTCATTTAATTGTGCACAGCTTGCTAGAGTTGGCATTAAGGACATACAGTTTACATTTTTGTGTGCTAATTGTTCCATGACATCAGTAGCACATGTGTTATGCTCATATAGCTCATGGATGTGTCTGCTATTTAAGATAGACTTTACTTCCCTAGAAAGTACACCTATCTGAATGCTGACTTTCTATCCATGATTCAGAAATGGTGCACCTCCAATGATCTCTGCCTCAACACCAGTACGACGGAGATTCTGCTCATTGGGACACCTTCTTCCGCTTTCCATCTCGTACTATGGCCTCCCTCCTTGGGCCCTCTTCCCTCACCCTCCTCGGAGGCAAAAAACCTTGGAGTCCTCTTCGACTCCACTCTCTCCTTCTCTCCTCACATCATGGACTGTGGCAAGAAGGTCCACTTCCAGCAGCACCTCCCCAGAGATTCTATCTTTTCTCACCTTACCCCAGAAGCTCACTGTCTCCAGAGCTCTGGTCCACTCGAGGCTGGACTACTGCAACAGCCTCTTTCTCAATCTGCACAACTCTACTCTTTGCCCCGTTCAACAAATCCAGAACAGGACTGCAGGACTTACCCTTGGCCTGAAGCCCAGGGATGCATCTCTATCCTCATTACAATTGTGACCCATTTTTGGCTGACTGTAGCTACTCCATGGACCTATCACCTATATGGTCTGGGGTACCGCCTTTTCTTCCGCATGCAGAAAAAATCGCACTCAATACACATACACACACCTTCATACCTTGCAGATAGATATATATGCTCTTCCTTGTTTGCTACCTTAGCTTTGGCGATAAAATGGCAAATTCTTTACCGCTCTGGCATAAACATCAAACCCTTATGATTTCCCTTTCCCTTGAAAAATGACCAACAGACACATGAAATGAAACACAAAGGAAAATCCAATCTACTTTCAGCACACAATGTATAGCACAACTATAATAACAAGGTTACATTATGAGATGTTACAATCATTTGTTCTTACCACATTGGTCACAGCATTGAGCCTACAAAAGACAATAAAAAAACAAGCACATCGCAAATGCATCTATGCAGTGAGAAATCTGACACATTCTATTTTTAACCCTGACTCGCTACACGGTCTGGCAAAAGTACATTATTTCTCATTCATATTTCCGCACCCCTCACTTGAAAACAAACTCACACAGATATGCAAAGTCTGAATTTCTTGTTGCCAGGACCTTATCTGCGTGACCTCACAGCTCACAGACAAAGAGTTTGGAACTCCTCTGGTTTCAATGCCAGCACCTTTTTGTTTTATGGGCTGCCGGCTGTTTTCAAAGCTGCATTCATCAAGCCCCCATGCAAGGAGACGCTGGCAGCATCCAAATCCCTGGAAGGACTGTTCGCATTCAGATCCCAAGCAGCTCTGCCTACTTTCCCCAGTCCAGCTGATTAAAAAACTCTCCGTCTGTCACTCTTAGGTCAGCCCTCTCTGACATCAGCTCTTCCACTTCTCGATCCCTACTAATCAAATTACAAGGATGTCCTGCACTAACTCCTGACCTGTTAGAACAATGAAGTCTTCAGTGTAAAATGGTTTCATCTAGTTCCTGCTGGTGTATATTTCTCCAATAGTTCTCCTCTCCATGGAAAAACACTAAAATGGAATGAATCTCACTGTGTTTAATGAACTGCATTATATGTTAGAGGAACAGTTAAAGGGTTAGTGGGACAAATTAGTATAGGATTAGTTAATTATATATTTCCAATGCAGTTCCACACAGATAAATCACCCCATCTGTACATATGCACGTTTTCTGCATTTTAAAATGACAGCACATTGTGCTAAATGCTTCTGAAACTAAACCCATTATGCTGGTTTGGCTAAATGCTTCTCTAAAAATTAATGCTTGCTGGCTTGTTACTAAAAAAACGTTTAACTAAATCCTTTTAAGTATAATGCTTTTCCAGAAATGAATGCTTCTTGGCCTGTTGCTAAAAACTGCCCCTAACGCCCATTTTAAACTAACTGTATTTACATACTAACCAATGAAACCCCACTTTTGCTTCCATTTGAATCTGTACACATGGGCTGTATTTGCACAAATATGTCATTCATGAATATATCCCTACATGCAATAGCCCCTTTCTCAATCTGCCCAACTCTACTCTTTGCCCCGTTCAACTAATCCAGAACAGGACTGTAAGACTTATCCTTGGCCTGAAGCCTAGGGACGCATCTCTCCAGCCCTGAAATCTCTGCACTGGCACCCAGTGGCTGCACTGATCAAGTTCAAGACCCTCTGCATCATCCACAAGGCTTTCTGGGGCCAGGGCCTGAACTAAATGCAACTCTTTCTGCCTAATTACCTTCTCTCTAGAGTCCTTTGCTCAGCTACCTCAAAATCTCAGAGGGTCAGACTGAGCTGAGAGTGGGGGGTATATCCCTCTCCTCTGCTGGTGCCTCCCTCTGGAACAGCTTCCCTTCTCTATGAAACTTGAGCTGGACCACGTGAAGTTCCGGAAGGTGCTCAAGACCTTCATTTTTCTCCTCTTCCTTCTCTCTCCCTTTTTCTTTGCTAACCCTCCTATCTGCCTTTCCAGACTGGTTTAGGGGTACCCTCAGAGTCTCACAGGGTACCAGGCCCCTCCATGACCAGTCTTCCTGCACTGCCTCTGGGCCTACTGTGCACTTAGGGGCTGTACCTGTAACTCCTGTACTTACTCAGAGCCTGTGTGTCATGATGGCACTTTCCCCTTCCCTCTCCCCTGCACTTGCCACTCTCCCTTTCCCCTTGCACTTCTGTTGTTGCACTTGCACAATCATAATGACACAAGGCCTAGTAGGATTGTGGTCCTGTCTTCCCTCTGTCATCCCTTCCTTGTCTTGTAGCGCCTAGAAACACTTGTGTACAGCCGCGTTATAAATACCAAATCATATCTTATCATATATCCTTCTCCATCCAAGCTCCAACCAATCTGGAACTCTCTGTCTATCCACATCTGCAGCATTGGCAATCACTTCACATTCAGAAAGTCCCTCAAAACCTGACTTTTTATTTCCTCCTCTTGAAACCCTCTCCCATTCTATGCTGATTGCCCTTCTCACACTATTGCTGGCCCAGACCCAACACCCACTCTTCCATACCACTGTGAATGCCGGCAGCATTTGCAGCGTGATAAACCCACACCCCACAGATGATAACATATCACCGCCCGTCCGCCCGGCCCTCCCCTCTGCCCTGCAAGGCCCATCAACTATATAACTGGTGCAAACTGGTTACCAAACAAATCCCGTAAATCTGACTGCACCTTGGATTTGGCCGCTTAAAGGTGTATGGACAGAATTCTCCTTCAAACAGACCACCGGAGATAGCAACGGTAGCGGGACCAGTTTGAACTGGGGACACTATGGTCGTGCACTCAGCTGGATGTCCCTACCGACTATCAAGGGGCTTACCTAAGCACTCAGAATGCCCAACCCATAGGTCTCACTGGGGGTAGAGAGGAAAGGAGACAGGTCAACCGGGACTATTGGGTACAGAACGCACTTTAATGGCTTTGGGGGTAGGAACAGAGATGCACTAAGACGCACTTAGACAGTTTTATTGTTGGGGATGGGAAGGACACCATTTGCCTTAGGCACTAGGTGGCAACATCTATCTCATTTATTTCCTATTGCACTGAAAGAATGCCACCAGACCGGTCCTTCCCAAAGGTAGTATGCTAACCCCAACAGAAGATGCACTCGAACGACCAGTCTACCGTCTTGAGAGTCCTAAGAGAACGGCACCGAAGAAAAAATCCATCTGAGTCCAAGGTATGCATAAATTGCAGGGGTGCTAGAGAGCCCGCAGCCAAGATGGCCGTGTCCGTGTGAGCTCCTGTAGTACCTCACACAAGGGGAGGCAGAATCGTGACCGATTGGGGCAGAATTGGTCCTCAAGCTTGGTGAAGTGCATCTGACTACTGGGGCAAGCTGTGGAGCAAGTTTGGCGCTCCAGAACGCCTTGGAAGGGGCACTTCCTCACAAGATGTGGCTCGGCGTAGGACACAGCTAAGTGCCTGTGTGTGGCATGGATGCTGCAGGCTGCCTGGAGCAGGCAGTATTGCCGGAGGGACCTGCGGGCATGACTGAGGTCCGCTCCGAAATACTGAGGCTGCTATGCACCTAGGAGAACCCACACCTGCGCCCACCTGCGCTTGCCTTTGGACATCAGCAGAATATTGGTGGGAAGTGCACGGCCCCCATTGGAGAAGGCAGTGAGGGTGAAGCCGGCGTTCCCGAATGTGAAGGGAAGAACCGAACAGCAGCTGGGAGTCGCCGAGACCAGGGAACATGAGCTGGTGCTGGCCGGCCCCCCGACTGAATATCTGATCCGAAAGAGGTGGAGGCTGGAGACGGCGTTGCCTTAGCCGCTGCCTGATACTGTGCTTCAGCATAACCCAGCAAGTAAGTCTCCCGGTTCGGTTAAACTGGAGCCTCCCCCCTGCTAACGTGGTGGGGACTGACCCACTCTCTGGCAGTCATGCCCCGTTGGGGTAGAGAGTGGAAGTGAAGTGCTGCCGTGGGTGTTGGTGGTTGCGGGGGTGGTCCTGGACTGTTGGGGGGCCCTCGCCCCCAGGGGGGCAGAGGCTGACTCCAGTTAACATTCACTGAGGGGCACCTGCTTCAACGTCAGTGCAAAGGACTCCCACGGGTCCAAAGCAGGCCGCAATGATAAAGCCTGCGGGTGGTCACTGCAGTAAGGCTGTGGGTCCTGGACTCCACTTCTGAAGTTCTGCTGCTTTCCTTGTCAATGTATTCCTGCATTATGTCCACCTTGTATGTCAAGCCATCTAGTTTCGTGTTGATGGAGGTGAACCCTGAGCGCATTTCCGTCAGCACCATACTCAGCTCCGAGGCAGGGGCTTCTTCACTCGAGCCTGCAGTCTCTATAGCTAGGGATGCAGTGGCCATCCTGGTAGGCTCTTCTAGCTGAGTTGCAAGGTTTTGCAGGGCTTACGTGGCCCTTCCTTCTGGGTGAATGGGAGGCAACTCTATCTTTTGTTGCTTTTCGCTAAATCTTATATGGATGCACCGCTCCCCCGACTCCCAGCCCAATTCGAGTGTGGTTCTGGCTGATCCAAGGCTCGGGTCAAACTAGTATCAGATTCGGGCCGCCTCTTTCACCACCACGCCCCATCGCCGGCTCTGCTTCTTGGCAACAAAGAGAGCGCTGCACGAAAGGGTGTAAGGAAGGAAGGAGCAAATTAGCCCCCCCATACATTCTATGCAATATGAACTGATTACTTTTTCACTAGTGGGGGACACCTCCATCGCCCTTGAGCTGCCATCGGGGAACAAGGCCTCGGCAGGAGCAGAGGGGGGCTATTGCAGGACACACTTGGACTCCATTTTGTGTGCCCCGACTCCATCTTGGACTAGGCTGCAATTCGGCACTACGAAGTCTCCTCTCTCCTCAGCAGTGCTGCACACAGCGAGCACCAACCGCCCCCACCTTTTCTGCACGGCCCAAGTCCCTTTCTCACGGATGTGCTGAAGCTAACTGCTACAATTAAAACTATGGGCCTCATTACGAGTTTGGAGGTAGCCAGGCACTTAACAAGGGCATGGCTACCACCAAACTCGGGTCCGGGTCCCGCAAAAGGGGACTTACCGGGCCATTCCGACCCTGGAGGACCCGGTAATTCCCTTTCACGGGACCCGGACCCGGTACGTCCCCATTCCCATTTGAGCCTCCATAGGGCTCAATGGGAATGGGGAGGATGGTAACAACGGTCCCATTAATAACAGGGCCATTGCTGCCAACCGGTACTGCTTGCGGGTGCTGCTCTGCACACCTGGTCTGACCAGGCGTCCTGAGCGGCACCTGCAAACCTATTCGGAATGTTGCCGCAAGGTAGCAACGGTGCCGGTAGCACTACCGGCGCAGTTGTTGCCTTACCGCAACACTCATAATGAGGCCCTATGTATCTTATCATTCTTCCTCTGAGATCATTGTCCTGTGTGTGAATCGGTCTGGACCATGACTTGTAGCTCATCCATCTCCACAAACCTGCTCCTGCACCCCTCACCCTCGCTGTTGGAAAATGACTGCTTGCGTAACCCTGTGCCCTCCTAAGGTATTCTCTTGATGTAAAAGGAGGGTGCCCCCACTGTGCTGACCTAGGCCCCTGTCATAGTATATCCTGTCCTAACTTAACATGTGTCAATATACTCCCCGCTTCGCCTTGATGTGCCAGACCAACCCAGCCCCCAGGTTATCATAGAAGACCTCTGCATCCCTCACCTTATGAATGACCCAATGTACGAAAATATAATCATGTGTGTGTAATTTACAGGTCTCTAAGATTTATTCAAAGGTATATTGATGTTCATGGTTTATTGCATGTTTAGAATAAGTGTATAGATTAGCTAGTGAGATCCAGTCACGTCTCCGACCTGGCCTACCTTCACCTTGCACGGACCAGCCTAGCTGAACCACGTGATGTCCAACCTCCCACCAAGTCATCTGCCAATCCTGTGGAGCCGGTCCATAAAGAACTATATGTCACCTCCTTTCTAACCAATGATATTGTAACTTTCAGACTGTTTAGAACTCATCACCGATGACGCTTTAACACTTTAAAAGCTATTTTATTTGTATCATTTGCCTGAGCGGTCTCGAAGCAGCAGAGTTCTCTGGATGCTGAATTTCATATAAAACTTTGACAACTCGCAATCATCTCTTGTGGTCTCATTCCCTACTGGGATGTGTCCTTTATTTTGAATTCTATTGGTATTGTGGGGAGTGAGTACTTTCAAGGGCGATACAGTACTCTAATGTCCTCCTCTTGAGGTGCGAGGGGAGGAGGTCACTTGGTAAGTGGTGTCCGGCACCCCGGACTATCGCCCATGGTATTTTGTTCTGTTAAAGTCCTTGGTGGGGGGATCCAGTCACTGCAAGTTGGGGGTGGGCAGTGTGGGTGGGGGGAGGTCAGGTGGGGAGAGGGGGGTAAGAAAGTAGGGGGGTAGGCTGTCTGGGCGGCAACAGTAAGTTACTTCCGAAAGGTTCATATCTCTCAAGGGCATCTATAGCCTTCATTTTCAGTCCGCACCCTAGTGACGATGCATAAGGTAATCAGATGGAATGTATGTGGGCTCAATAACACGTGTAAGGCTCGAAAGGTGGTGCAGTATTGTGAATGCCACAGGCAAAGATTGTCATGTTCCAAGAGACCCACCTCATAGGCACGGGAAACTTTAACACCACATACTCAGCTTACTCAGCAGGAGTGATGACGCTAGTGCACAAAACACTGGGGTTCTGGGTCGGGGACTCTCTGGTGGATCTCGGTGGGAGGTATATTATTACCTCTGGGTGCATTGGAACTACGACACTCACACTGGTTAACATTTTTGGCCAAACGTAGATGATCCTGATTTCTCAACACTGTACTGGGGCTCTGCCAAAAATATTTACACACAAACATTGTATGAGTGGGAGATCTTAACGTAACACTAAATCCGAGGATAGACAGAATGGGGGAGGGGAGGCATTCCAGGGCAGCGTGAGCAGTGCTGTATGCCATGGAAATATTGGACCTGGGGAGATGCATGGAGGCTGCTACACCTGGAGGGAGAAGAGTTCACGCACCACTCCACGCCACACAAGACCTCAGCTTGGCTATATTATATTCCGGCATGCCCCTAATGATGCACCACACTGATGACTGCGTGCTACTGCCAAGAACTCCCTTGGACCACTCCACGGTACTGTGGTCCCTCCGTCTGGGCCCAGTATCACCCCATCCCCACTGGAGGTTTAAACCAGCGGCATTGTCAGATAATGTTCAAGAGTGAGGTACACAGCCTGGTCAAGAACTACTTTCAAGAAAACCTGGGCATGGTTGAGGGGAAGGGGACGTTGTGGGAGGCGTTCAAGGTGGTATTGCTGTGGGGATGCAGGTCAATTGAAATGGGATGTTAAAACTGATCCGTAGACAATTGAATGAGACCGAACTTGAAAGAAAAAGCTGTGAAGGCATAGTGGATAAAGAGGACTCAACAGGGTCGCTTGCTAAATTAAAGGAGGGACTAGACCAGTTCAAAGACCTGGCTGAGAGGGAGGTGAAATCCTTCGCCCGTCCGGTGATGGGCTGCAGATACGGGGAGGAGGGGAGGCTGGGCAGATACTTGGCTGCATTGGTGCATCATGAACAGAGCTACAGGGATATAACGGCCGTGAGAATGTATGAGGGGAGGTCACTGTGAAACCGTGTGGGATTGCAGAGATGTTTTGGAAGTTTTTGAGTCTCTCTACACTTCGAGGGGGATGCTGCACAAAACGGAACTGAAGGAATATATTAGTGAGGCGGCTCTCCCTACGCTCAGTGCAGTGGCCGTGGATGCCTTGGCAGCTCCCATTACGGTGGAGGAGATACTCAAGGCAATAAGCACACTCCTCACATCCAAAGCACCGGGTTCAGACAGAATAACAGCAGAGTTTTATAAGGAGTGGGGTCCCGAGCTGGCGCAACATATGCTGGAGGTCTGGGAGGAGAGATTGAGGGTGGGGCAACTCCCACCCACGATGCATGAGGTGGTGATAACGTTAATCTTAAAACCAGGTAAGGACCCCCTGGATTGCTCCTCATACCACCCGATCTCCTTATTAAATCTATATGCAAAAATATTCGCTGAGATATTGGCGGACCGTCTACTTCCCCATATAGAGCAAGTTATTCATAGGGACCAATCTGGGTTTATTCCAGGGAGGTTGACCTCTCTGAACCTCAGGCGTCTGTTCGCTATACTAGCCCAGATAGACCCTAAAACAAAAGCTGTGGCTGCATTACTTGACATGGAAAAGGCATTTGATTGGGTTGAATGGGCTTCCTGTTTGAGGTGTTGTCTTGGATAGGAGTCCCGGCATACTTGTTGCATGAGGTGCAGCTCCTATACGCAGGAACAAGTGCCCAAATAGGCATCGGTAGCACGCACTGAGAACTCTTTAACCTGGGGCGTGGCACCAGACAAGGGTGTCCGCTATGTCCTTTACTCTTTGCTATTGCAATTGAAGTACTGGCGGCCCGGATTCAGAGGTTTCACAGTCATAAGGGTCTGGCAATGGGGGGGGAACCCTGAACTACTCTCACTCTATGTGGATGACGCATTAGTTTACATCAAAAACCTTGACATTAACTTAGCCCCACTGACGCAGGAGTTCGCCGTCTTCGGGGAAGCCTCAGGCCTCTGAATAAATCAGTAGAAGTCCTCCCTGTTCCCCCTGAATGAAGGTACTGAACGGACACTGAACACAGAGGGGTATGGGTGAGGACAATATGCCGTAACATATCGGGGTGTGAGAGTAAGCAGAAATGCCCACACCCTGCTCTGGGACAACCATGGGAAATATCTGGAAACCCTGAGGGCCAGTGTGGATAGGTGGTGCAGGCTCCCCCTTACGCTCATGGGAAGAGTCGCCCTAGCTAAAGGTATTCTGATTCCCAAACTGCTTTACATGTTTCACAACATCCCAGTATGGCCGGGGCTGCACTACCTCCGGGAGGTGCAATCCCAACTAATTAAACTAGCCTGGCACCCCAAAAACCCACGCATCGCTTGGGGAGTGTTGACCCAACCTTGGGAGAAGGGCGGAATATGCGCTCCAGACATTGAACTTTACTTCCTAGCGGCACAGTTGTCATTTGCTCAATTCTGGATGCCCAGAGCCCCAAGGGCCCCGCATGTGCGAATACAACGCAGCTCAGTGCACCCCTATTTGCTTCAGGGAGTGCTGATATCAGGCAAAGTAGCAGATAGATGTAAGTTTGACCTGGTGGCTTGTATGGTGTATGCTTGGAGACGGGCCCTGCTACGGCTGGGGGTAGGGCATCCCTTTGACCCAGGTATCTCACTAAGGCATATAGAGGCCTTAGCTCCGACCTGCGATGAAGCAATTTTCCAAGATTGTGGTGGTGCGGGCATCACCCGGTTGGAGGACATGTACGGATGGGGTGTTTGTCTCCCCGGAAGGGTTTGCAGATAAAATGGGCAACGGTTTTCAAGGCAAACTGCAGTATTTCAGGATGAAGGCGTCCTTCAGGGAGTGGTCTCTGGTATTCCCAGCAATCCCACACACAACCCTGCTACTACAATACATTAGGGGCTACCCCGGGCGAAAGGGGTGGTCTCATCAATATACTAACTCACTCAGGCAGACTCGATTCGGGAGCCACTGAAATGTAGGAGTAAGTGGGAGAGGGACTCTGGGGTGACCCTCACAGACGAGCAGTGGGCGGGGGTATGTACTATCACACACACAGGCCCTCCGAGATCTAGGCTGCAACAAATACAGCTGAAGACCGTCCACAGGGCATATGATATGATATGGTATTTATAACGCGCCTATACACAAGTGTTTCTCCTGCTCGCGTGCACCAGTTTGACAATACTAAACCAGTGAGCTGCCCTAGGTGCAAGATGGACCCAGCTGATCTCAAACATATGTTATGGTATTGCCCTACCCTGCGGTCCTACTAGAGGGATGTGACTGGGATAATGTCAGAGGTATTGGAGTAGAATGTTCCATGTGTACTGTTGTGTTGCATGCTTGGATGGCTGCCAGAGGTGCCAAAGCAGTATAGAAAGTAGAGAAAGTTACTAGCTATGTCTATGTTGGTTGCTAGATGCTCCGTTCTGCTGAGGTAGACAAATGCATCCACCCCAGGGGTCAAGGAGTGGCTAAAAGACTTGATTTGGCTGAGTGAATATGCAGCCCTCTGCGGGCTCCAAAATAGGCCTAAAAACATTTGAAGCCCCCTTACAGCTTATCTATTGGCCCGGGATGAGCCCACAATCGACAGCTGGAGGAATCCTCACCATACTTTGCAAAACATGTATATGGACTACTCTGATTGATTCTGCCAAGTCTGGTGAGGGTTCGTCCAGGGGGGGGAAAGTTATAGGCAGGGTCTCAAAATGTGTTTTTTGCCATATACGCAATGGAAAATAAATGTTGCTCACTCCTACAGCCCAAACCGCTGGATGGATTTTCACCAAGTTTGCAGCAGGAGCGGCGGCTTGAAGAGGAAAGACACCATGGTGTCAAAAGTGTGCTTTCGGAAATTTGGTGTAAATCCATCAAGTATATTTTTTAAATGGCCAAAAAGTGGGTAAAACAAAATTAGTGATATCTGGGTTCGGTTGGCGGACTCACTTCCCTGACAGGCCTTCAATTGGTCCAGAGAGCAGCTCTGCGGACATCGGACATGCCTGTAAGGAAGGCTTGGTATTAAACAGTGAAGACAGACACAAGCTATCACAGTTCAAGGGTGTTTCTTGTACATCAATGGGTTGGTTGAACGCCTATCTAATCTAAATATAGGGATGGGAGCAAGCTACGACCATCAAATAATAAAGCAGTCCTAGCCGTGTCTCTGTCAAAATAAAAGGGCCTATACAAATAAACCTATTGCAATCCTTACTTCTAAATACAAAAGGGTATGGGACAATGGTGTATGCAAAATGAAAAGTGTTCAAGAAATAAAATGTAAGGACGGTTGAGCAAATGGCTTCCCTTCCCCACGTTTTCAGCACGGGGCAAGGCAGCATGTTGGTGCTTCGCACACACTCTGGCTTATCTGCCACAAGGTAACAGTTCAAAGAATAGGCCTCAGAACCTTCTGCCAAAGCCTCTTTTCCATAACAGTCTCTTGCTGCCGAGGAAAAATCTGGATCTTTTCACACAAAAAAAACAAAAAATTGATTAGGACCAATCCCATGGACAACTCATGATTGAATATTTAAATAATGGAGTCATCCATGAAGGTCTCCAGATCAAAAATATACCTATAGTGTTTCTTGAAAATCCTAAATTCATGAAAGCTTCAGTGGTGTTGGCAATAAATGTTCCCGCGATTGGATTATTCTCATTATTGAAACAGCGGAGGAAGAAGGTAAAAACAACAAGAAGAACTAGACACTCTTGAGAAAAAGATGAAGGACGAATCAATAATTCCAGATTTAAAAACCGCCCTAACAAAAATGAATGAAGAAATGTCTAAATTTAAAACCTTTACCTTAGACAAAAAAATCTGGAAGCTGAAAAAAGATATCTCAAACTACAAAGAAACCATGTACCCATACTTGGTGCCAGGTTTCTTTCAACTGTATAGTAATAATCAGACAGGTTGGAAAGGACAGACTAACTCTAAACCGCAGAGGAACAAAAAGTTAGTGACTTTTTCGAACTCCTCTAATAGTAGTGACTCGGACACTACTACTCCTAACAATTCCAACATCAACGGGAATAACCCTCCACTAAGGGGTCAGTTTTTTCAACAGCCAGGGAATCGAGGCAGGAACAGACAGTGGGGCAATCATGCAATGTGGACCCGACAATGGATCCCTCCGCAACAGCAGTGGTAAGAACAATAAACCCCATTTTCAATTTGAGCACTTATGCGCTTTCAAAAATGGAGGAAACTGTCCTCACTAAAGGTCTGTCCTTCATTCCAGCATGTAAGGGTGATGTCTTCCAGACTGAAATTGAAATGCAGAACTTTTTCCACCTCATCAGGCTAAAATATTTCTTCCATGACAAAGACAACCCTAAAATCATAGATGACAACTACTCGGAAAAAAACCTCCTTCTTCCTTTACACCTACGCAATCCATGGTATCCCCAGAAATTTTGGCTTTCGAAAATAACATTCTGAGAGATATGAAATTCCTATGTGCCAACAAGAACAGATACAAAGACACTCTCTCAAAAGCAGAACGTTTGGCCCTAAAAAACTTAGAGAATAACCACCTCTTCGTTATAAAACCAGCAGATAAAGGTGGTGGCATCGTTTTATGGGATTCCATGTTGTATAAGACAGAAGTTGAAAAACAATTGATGGATGCAAATGTCTACAAACAATTGCATTCCGATCCCACTGTCAAAATCATGGAAGAAATAGCAAGCCTAATGACACAGGCACACGAAGAGGGATGGATCAATGATGAGGAAAAACTCTTTTTGATTAATACACAACCAGTAACACCAGCATTGTATTGCCTCCCTAAGATCCATAAAAATTCTACTACACCTCCAGGATGTCCCATTGTGTCGGCAAAAGTCTCATTACTTGAACCCTTATATATATGCGGATGTTTTCCTAAGACCCTTTGTTAACAAAATTAAGTCTTTTGTACAAGACTCCACATCTATGATAAAAATTTTAGATGCATTGACCATTGACACTCAAGACATTTTTGTCACCCTCGATGTCGTATCTCTGTACACCAACATCCCTCAGCTGAAATGCATCAAAGTTATGCTTGAATTGCTGGAGACCAGGGAGCAAAAAAATCCTCAATCGGCATTTATTGCCGAATGTATCCACCTGGTTCTTACTAAAAACTTCTTCATGTACAATAACATCTACTTCCAGCAAATGTATGGCACAAGTATGGGGGCGACTTTTGCCCCGGACCTAGCCAATTTATACATGGACTCTTTTGAGAACCACCAAATATATGCCAGTATGAACCCATATCTAGCAAACATCCGAGCCTGGTATCGCTATATAGACGATATTTTTATGATCTGGCGAGGCACTAATGAAGATCTGAAAGGGTTCAACATGTGGGTAAATAACCAAGAGCCAACCATTAATTTCACGTGTGAGTCACATAAGGAAAATATTGCTTTCTTAGACCTTCTAATCTATCATATGCCGAACAAATCTATTGGCACCAGCCTTTTCAAAAACCCACCCAAAAAAATACTCTCCTGCAATTTAACAGCTGGCATCCCCAAGCGTTAAGAGAAAATTTGCCTTTGGGCAGTTCCTACGTATCAGGCGCAACTGCACCGATATACAGGACTACAAACTGCAAAGTGAGTCACTTAAACAGGACTTGAAAGACAGAGGCTATCCATCACACATTGTAAGAAGAGACTATAGAAAAGCAAAGAATATACAAAGAGGAGAATGTCTTCAAAAACAAACGAAAATCGCTCTGGACAAAATTACATGTGTCTCGTCTTTCACTCCCATCAGTAATGATCTGAGGAAGTCGATTCTAAAAAATTGGAAGATGAATAACACCGAATCTTTCAATATACTCCCCCCCGTTTTACTTTTAAAAGATTGCAAAACCTCAGTGACAAATTGGTTCACACATACCACAACAACGGGATGTGACGACCACACAATCCACATTATGGTATCTCCCACCGGTCACAGGTCAAATTTAGATGTGGCAAATGTCAGATGTGTAAATTCACAAAAAACCTCAAATCAATTGATCTCAAGGGAAAAATTTGGAAGCTAAAATCTTTTACCAATTGTGCCACTAAATGGGTGATTTACTGCATTATTTGCCCACGCAGCCTTTGGTATATCGGAAAAACAAAGAGAGCCATTCGCATTAGAATAGGAGAACATCGGTCATGCATCAAAAATGGCACAACAGACAAACCTCTGGTGGAACACTATAAAAAAAAGAAACATAGTCATGACAATCTTTTTTGGTGTGTTTTACAAACTCTGGGCCCACACCCTCGTGGAGGTGACAGAGATCTGAAGCTCCGCAGATTAGAACAAAAATGGATCTACAATCTGGACTCAGTCAATCATGGGCTTAATCTATACATTGAATGGAACTTGTTCCTGCGCAAATAATGTCATCTCCTTCATGTATAGTCAAGTGCACCCATACAAACAATGTATCTACTACACTAACATATATTGCTGTGTGGAGAAATGACTCTCTTTTTCTCTCTCTGTCCACTTATGTCATCCTACGTGCATTCCTGCATCTATGTATTTGTGCCTGTAAATAGATTTTGCTGGGTGATTTATAGTAGATAACATTGGTTGCTCTACGCCCCCATATATGGGCTCCTCCATCAATGTGCCCTAAAATTGTGCATGTACCACTCTTTTTGGCCAACAGGCAGTGGCTCCGCTTTCACGGCACTCCGACAGTCATTCAGTACCAAAATAATGTGTATCCATATATCTACAATTTTTTCTTTCTGCTTTTTTCCTGCACCTGGACCTATTCTTGGGTTCAGGCCCCCCCCACCTTGGGGCTCGTTGTGGCTGATATATTCCCATCCAGCCGTACCAAATTAATGTGTACCCATATATTCATAATTTTTCCTTTTTTGCACCTGGACCTATTCTTTGATTCAGGTCCTCCCCATTTTGGGGATCATAGTGGCTGGCACATTCCTATCCAGCAGGGTGACTCAGGGGCACCCCCCTCTTTCTCAACCACTGCCATGTTTCCACACGTAAATCACGGCTACACGTAAGCCGTGCTATAGTTTTTGCTTAAACTCATGCTAGGAAGCAACGTGCCCAAGTCGCGTTGCATGCCCTCACGTGACTATTATTTAAATATGAGGTCACGTGTGATCGTTCAGCCGATGTACGCTGACTCCACAGCTGTGTCTGCCATCCTCCCGAACCCAAGTAAGTTCACAATCTGTGTGCTCTCTCACATATGATAAATCATAATTTATTGGTGGTTTTCACATACGGGCTGCGTCCACCAACCGTATCTTCATCCTGCCCCTCCAGGTCAACTGAGAGACCATAAAACGCTCTCGCAAGGGACACAGCTTCTAATTTGCCGCAGAGTGCCAACACCACATCTTTGGCCTCAACTACTAAAGACTCGAGCTTTGACAATGCTGCTCTGTCTCTTTTGACACACAGCTTCCATCCATCCACCTGTGTTTTAGGTAGGTGTCTAAAATTAAACTATAAAGAGAGTCATGGGAAAAAAAGACAATAAAATTCAATGTAGGTCTAAAACACCTCTAAAGTGCACACACCAGGTTTATTTATTGATTTTTCCTAGTTTAATGCATCGAAGATCCATGCTTGACGGCCGGGGCACGACACATGGCCTTTCTTTCGAAATAAAGGAATTGTGATTGATGACTGTAGCCAGCTCGTAAAGGTACAGTTTTATTCTGTACTGTTTTCATACAGAATTGTCAAGTGTAGAAGAGATGTAATTCACTGAATTGTCCCTTTCTTTCTTTCCCTCCCCCCCTTTCCCGTTCCCCTTTCCTTTTTTCTCCCATTTGGCATGGGCACAATCTTTTCATGCCTTTTGCCATTGAGAAATTTAATGAAATAAGCTGACATATGATTGATGTCACAGGTACCAATTGTAGGTCTTTTTGTAACTTGTTTATATATAAATGAGTAGGCTGATGCGTATTAAGATTTCATTTGTTGGCTGTTTAGAATATAGAGTGTCACCCATCTAGAAAAGGGTATAAACTTCTTTTATTTTTGATAAATGGTCGGTGAAAATATGTTTTTATGTTTTTTTAGAATTGCTGGGTAGAAATAAATAAAGATCATCAACATGACATCCTCAAAACTGCTCTATTTGGATCACAAGTGTCCTGATGAAAGCCTTAACGGGAAAAATACATACATACTATCAACCCTGAAGTGCGGGGAACAAGTAGTTACCGGTTTTGAGGCTGGAAACAGATTTTGTGACTGTTGACACTTTTCGAATGGAGATTTGTACTTTATGTTAATAAATGTGCAAAAACTCACTCACTACTTACTAACATCACTCTGTAGATACAGAATAAGTTTCTCTGTTGGGACAAAAAACATCTGTTCATATGTCTTTTCATCTGTACGGGCACATCTCCCAATGCCCATTTTCTATCATGTGTAAAAAATAAATGTTGATATATGTTTTGGTAATCTCCGACCCCATCGTCTTTATATATGTTTGGCAAGATGATTTTTCACTCTCTTTGTTTCTAGGTGTGATGCTAATCTTTTCAGCCCAACACGACATTAGCAGGTAGTTTGTTGTGGACCCTGGTTGTTTATTCTTGCTGCCGAGGGTCTGTCGTAACAAACAAATATCAAGGTTCTATTCTTATCAGGATCTTCACATGCACAAGTTCTCACTTCCAGTGTTCATTATGTGGCTCCCTACTTCAGGCTTGGAACCCTTTTTGCCACAATGTTTATACTTGGTCTCCCTTGTTCAGGCTCAGACCATGGATCTCTCTCGTTTGGACTTGGATCATGGATCTCCCTTGTTCGGGCTCGGATCCCTTTAGGACAATATTCACATTTGGTCTCCCTCGTCCATGTAATCTCACTTTCTACAGTTTCCTCCTGATATCAAAATTGAAAACTTTCGAATGTGCGATGGGTTTTACTTCAACCGTTGCAGGAACACTTTGATTCACTTCACACAATGTTCTGATTAATCTTCTACTTTTGTTTTTGCCACGTCTTGGTGGGATACCATACAGAGACCTTTGATTGAGCACATTCACGGTGCCAGACCACTCATCAACGGTATTGAACCTTTCCTTCTCAAGTTCAAACATTCATCAGCAGTTTAGCTTTACTTGCATCTTTCAAAACACGCCTTTAACAATGTTCGTTCCAGTGCTCGTTATACAATGTTGCTGCTTGCAAACTTGACTTCAACCTAGACCGGTCTTGCATCGGTCTCCCCAACTCACCGACTCTGTTGATCTCTCTGGCATTTCTTTGGTCTTCGAGCCAAGGACGATACCTCTGTGGTTGCTGCTCCAAACTGCCTTGGTCGGTTACCCGGGAGGCCCTCTGGTATCTCTGACACAGAATGCAGGATTCTTCAGACTGGTTTCCTGGCCTTACACTTTCTGACTCAAAGGTTTCTTGAAAGTAATGGTTTCCTGCCCAAAAGGTCAAGGGTATTTCCCTCCTTGCAAACCTGTCTAGGTTTGCCATCTTTCTCCCCATGTTCAGCTGCCGACTCAAAACTGCTGTTCCTTTGTGTGCTTTTCCTCACTCAGAGTGTGCTCTCATGTCCTGCCTTTTATCCCGGTGGGGAAGTTTAATGGAAGTCAGGTGTGAGTGACTGTCACTAATAGCCTGACTTCACCTACCCACAGTAACGGGACATGTCAGGTAAACTGCTCGGGTGTTAGTCTGTTTCTCCCAGAGTGGGCTGTCTGTGTGGAAGTGTTTGTGATGGGAAAGGGGGGTGGGTAAAGTTCCCACATATCCTACTTGGTAGGATGGGGTAAAGGCGTTACAGGGGGAGGGATACTGTGTCGCACCATCCAATGTCCCACTCCCACTTCGTGAAGACCCCTCACCCAGGTGATCCCCCCGCACTGGTCCACCCCAAGGGTCTGGATCCAAAGGAGATGGCCGTGCCCTGGCCACCTGAGAGAGAGATCCGCGGGACTAGCGTGTGAGACACCTTCTGGTTTCTCACATGCCCGCTGATTGGATGATGAAAAGTGTGAGCCAGCAGCAATGGGATCTGTTTAAAGATGAACCGCAGTGATCTACCCATTCTACTACCATGCAATTACTGGTTAATCATATACTCTGATTTGATTATTGGTGCATGCAGCATGGCCGAACCCTGGGTTTCAATGGGAAGATATATTGTGCTTGCGGCGACAGCCTGAAGTGGTGTACTCAATTACAACAAACCTACACGAGGAACATCAGCAAGGACCTGAAATATGGTTTTGCAAATCTGTTTTGTGTTTTATTTTTCGAAAGTGTCCAAATGTAAGCACAGAAAATTGTGATATAAGTTTGGTGTATTGACAATGGGGCTAGCCCTCATTAAGGACAAATGCCTACTCTGATTTACTTATTGGGGCATGCAGCATGGCTCTAAGGTTAAAAGGGAAAACAAATCTGTTTGCGGCTGCAACCAGGAGTGCTGGACAGGATTAAAGCAAAGTTGCGCCAGGAGCATCAGCAAGGAACTGAAAGGATGATTTTGGAAATGTGTCCTGTGTTTGTTGTCGAAACGTAAGTACAAAAAATGCACTTCTGATAATAACTTACACAAGTATGTGTTGCAAGAAATATGTTTGTTAAAGGAGGTTAATAGTTTTTTTCACATATGTTAAAAGAGGAATTATTAATAACTCATATACAGTGATGTAACAATTTGAAACATTTTCCCTTATGAAAACGTATTAAATTGACAGAAAAAGCATTATTAAAGGGAAGTTACAGTTAAAATGTACCCCACCCTTAGGACTCCTCTGCCCCAGCAGTTAGCTAGTGGCCTCTCAACTTGGCATCCCTTGGCACTGCCCTCCTGGGCTCTCATGAGTACTTGTCCATCCGTACTGTCCCTTTTATTTATACACTTCTGTCACTGCACAATGCATATGTGAATTTATAGGAGCACTATGTACAATTTTTTGGAATAAGCATGGGAAATGTACATGTAAAAGATGTGTTAATTGGCAGTTGTTGGGTGGAAGTTTAATATGTTGATGGGCTATATGTAGAGTTTTTTTAAGTGATTGGTGGATATATGTTTGAATGTTTTAAAGCAGGAAATTAGGGATTGTTGGAAACATAAAGTAAAAAGAGTAGAAGGGCTTTTTTGTGTGATGGTGTGCATGTGCAATCCGGGTTTTCTAATAAGGCATGGGCTAGACAGGGGAATGCAGAGGCTGGATAGTTATGAATGGCAAAGGATGATGGTGTTTATTGTATGCTAGAGAGAAGAATTTCAGAGTTTCTGTGCTTTTTTCTTTTTCTCTAGTATACAATAGTTAATTATTTCCATTAGCATAGTAAAGCATAGTAAAACATGCTAATGGGAATGTTGGATAATCTTATTGAATCTAACTACTTTACTGACAGATTTTAAGTAGATAGAGTCTTTAAGCTCATTTTCTTAGTATTATTTTTTACTGTGAAAGGTGGTTCCTAAAGGAACCTTTTTTAATGGGTTTTTGTTAGTTTTGTTTTTTTGCAGGAGGGGCCAGAAAGTAAGTTGGGGAGGGAAATGAGGGAAGGGGCACTAACCACATATTTGGAGGGGTTGGTGGACATGGGAAGATGTTGCGTGTGTGTTAAATCCAAGGAAGACGGCAGTGTTTCTCATGCTCCTTGATTACAGCTTCAAAAGCACTTCAAAATTGCTCTCCCCTGAAGAGTGTTGTGTTGCAGTATATACAGAGTACTGTCGTTTTTGAAAGATATGATCAACAGCCTCTTTTATGGCTTGCAAGGTAGCTGGTGGTATTTTGTGTCCCAAAGAAGTAGGCTGTAGGGTTACAGCATTGGTTGAGAAAGATGAGATAGAGGAAGACATCCTACTACTTCCTCAGCAAGGAACAGCCTTTCTGAGAGCTTTGCGTTGGCTGGATTTGGTGTGGGTCTGCATGTAGGAGTACTGGCCTGGATGTCTGTGACTGACTACAACATTGCACTCAGTCTTTTTCACTTTGGTAGCTTTAAATTTAGTACATTTCCAACAGTTATAAAAACTGCCACACCCATGATTCTTTGTGGGTGCTAGAGGTAGGCACTTCTTCTACCTCATCTTCCTGGTCTTCATGATTGACTTTTGAAGTAGTGCACTTCTTTTGTTGTGTAGGTCCTCCAACTTGTGGTGGCTTTTGGGGAGGAGGCATGGCAATAGCTGATGCCATTTTTAAGATAAATATGACTTTTCCTAAAATTCTTCCAAGTATGTGCTGTGTGTTAGATTGTTAATGAATAATGAGTAAGGATAGGTGTTGAGCTGTGCAAGGGTACATTTTAAGCTTCAAAGTTCCTAGATGAGCTGGAAAATGGAGTTCCGAACTATTTGCGATGCACGGACCCGTTAGCGAAGTGCATACGCGTTTGCGAACAGGTCATCATGCCGCACAAGAGCGTGGTCACGTGACACTGTCCGGAAAGTCTGCAATGATGTCAGGAGTTGGGGAACATCGGCGAACACAAACACTGTGGAAAAAGTTGCATAAAGAGTATAGAAGTGTTAAAAATGATGTTAGAAGTGGGGAATGGCAGAGTATTAAGGTTAACCTTTCTAAATTGGAGAAAATGTTTACTATATTGGGGTAAGTATGCTATTAGTAAGTTGTAGGAAATTAGGGTGCACTGTTAAAAACCCATGCAATTCAGTGAAAACATGTTGTTAAAGGGATGTTATGGTTACAAGTAAAACAGAAAAAGCCCAGAAGTTCGCTAGTTGTGGTAAGCTAAGCAACCATTGGGCACTGCTAAGAAAAACACCCCGTACATGAAAGTTGACATCACAAATGTCATTGATGATGTCACTGATGACATCACATATCTGGGCCACTTGTTTGTATTCACTAACATGTTTAGGCTAGTTTTTCTTTTTACTGTCAATCAGAATTTTTAAAATTGAGAAGGTGCTATACATATATAAATATTAAACTTCTTATATCTTTTTAAATACTTTCTATAGAGTTTGATTTGACCTTATAATGCACATACATCGGACAATAAGCAGGCTTCAACCACAATGCAATAGTTCACTCAAACACTTAAAGAAGCCTATATTAGCAGCTCCTTATAGCGAGGGAGTGCTAGAAGTAATGTCTCAGACACTGAGGGAAGTTTGTTTTGAGTTAGCATTTCATGAATTAATAAACTTATTCATGTATTCATTTGTTTAACCATATAACATAGCGTGTTGCTAAGCAGCTTGACCATATCATATCATGCATGCATCAATATGTAGTTAAGCAGGATTAAGCAGTCCAGTTCAATCATCGCTATGGACACTTATCACCACTGTAACTAGGCCATGGAAGCGGTTCCCACTCCATTTTCTATTCAGCAAGACTCTCTCAGCTTGGAAGCTAATAGATGAACAGTGTAACACTGAGGCTTTGGGCAGAGACACTCGGGACATGTTAGGTAGATGCATTCACTCTGAGCTGCTATTGACCATTTGACATGGGGATTTTGCTGATAATTCAGGTTTGGGATTATTATTATTATTATTTTATTATTATTGATAAATGAGCTGTTGAATATGGGTGGTACCAACTAACATAATTTACCATAGTCCTGAAGAATATGGGAGGAGCTTAGAAGCCTAAAGCCAGAATCTGGTGGATTCTTCTGACAGTGGGAGCTTTTACATAAGAAAGGGATTTCCGATCTGTGAACCCTATAAATATACCGGCAGCCCAGATACACAGGCTGCTGATACTGATGCCCGACAGGGACAGGGGTTATGAGCTGCTCTGAGCCTCACCTAAATGTCATGGTTACATGTATTCTTTGCAATTTAAATGTTGAAGTGGAAATTGCTTGTCTGAACTGTTACCAATTCGGGTCCTGTGGCATTGTGGTTTGCTTCTTATAATTTGGGTACATAGGTTGATTCATTGAATGATGCATCTTGGTTTGCTTTAGAAGTAAAATAAATGGTTTGAGAACCTTTAGAAGTGTTATACCTTTCTTCATGGAAAGAGAGCTTTAGTATTCAGAAGGAGAATTGATGATACCAAAATGTTTTGCAAAAGGGAAGTGATTTGAGACACATAGTGGCCATTGTGATGTTGCAATATCGAGAAATATTGGTTTGAATGAGGTTTATGGAACTCATGCTGATTTAGCGAGATTACAGTGAGGGACATTGTGATAATTTCTGTAAACAAAACACATATTTTTGTACGTTGACATTGGTTGTTCTTGTCTCTGGTAGATTACTGGCACACTGAGTATTTTGGGGACAGCTTATTGAAAGCTTTACACAGGGCCTCATCACGAGTTGGGCTGTATTCCCGGCTGTAATACTGCCGACTGTAATAGCCGTAGAGCCGACCGGTCGGCGGTATTACCACCGGATCACGGGTTGGGCCTTAACGGTAAATCCCCATTCCTGAATGGGTCCATTGGATTCAATGGGGAATTTTCGGTGCTAATACTGCGGGCTAATACAGCCGGCTGTAATACTGCCGAAAACAGTGATTTTCACCTCCAGAAAAAAGCTGGAGGTAAAACAGACGATTTAGCGCCCAACCCGTGATAGGGCCAGCCCTTAAATAGGGCGGTAACACCGTTACCAGCGCATTTAAGGGCTACAGCCCAACTCGTGATGAGGCCCACATTATTTGTTCTTTCTGCTTCTCTCGATGGCAATCTCTCTCTCTCTGTGTTAGGATAGGTCAAAAAGTTGACAGAACGGTTGCTGCACCCGCAAGTACAATATTACATTCTAAAATGTTGGTTGTATCAAATGCTATGAATGCTATGAGAGAAGGGAGGGGAGATATGCTTGATGCACTTCTAAAATATTGTAGTGAGAGCACATATCAGCTGTGGGCAGGCATTGAGGGAGATGTTCCTCTTACAGCTAGCCAAGTGACCATTTGCCTCTCATATCTGAGCCACAGGTAGCAGTGGCAGAGTTTTTACCTGGCCGGGGGATCAATAACACGATACACAACAGAAGTTTCTTTGCCCTTAGGCCATGGCTTATCCTTCATGAAGGAGAATCAATCAATCAATCAATGGATTTATTTTGCCCATGAGGCCATAATGGTACATCCATATAAAAATGATTACAAGACAAATATCAAACAAAATATATACTTTCATAGAGTTGTGTGACTGTTACAGTCTCAGAACCCCAGGGTCCATTTATTGATCAGCGGACATGTGTCTCTGTTAGATTCTCTTCCATTCTGCAGAGGTTCCAAGATCCCCTATCCATCTGGACTTGCCCCAGGACCTTTTTCCCAACGGTACTGCATTGGCACCTGATAGCATAACTTGTTGGGATCTGGTTACTAGGTTACAGGAATTGTTGGGATAGGTGTGAATGCTGATTTCAATCATGCTATTAGATCTCAAACCACCTCTCATCAACTTGCCCAGAATGCCATTGACAACTCTAGGGTCCCAAAATTCAACTCACGAGAAGACAAAAGCGCTCTCCCCTGGGTAATGCTGTCTGGTGCAGTTTGCACTATCCTCTCTGATTATACAGTGGCAGCCGCACACTGCACAAAACCAATGCATGCATTTATTTACAAGTCCTTCCCTAGTTTCCTGATGGTTTGGGGCCAGTTTAGGTACCTTATGGAGAAAGATTGTAGTCCCAGTGTGACCTCCCTCACTTTGTTGGTTATCATACCATACCATATCATGAGAGTTACATCATACCATACCCAAGCCGTGATCTACACGCCCTAGTGGGAACAGCATGCAGGGCAGAGTTCCATGATCCATGGTCAGTCTTACCAGCTTGCTTCTCAACCATTCAAGTGGTGCTGAGCACTTGGTCTGGACAGCTGACTGCAGGCTGCTCAGGCTGGTGTACTACATGGTTCCTTGTACCTGAGGTGGAAGTATGGGCGGTCCAAAGAGTTTGGGGCTTGGGACATTTTGTTGTCAAGGGCACTATTAAAGTCATTGCTCTCTGCAATTGAACAAGTGGGCCCTGACCCATCCCTGCTGGTGCATTTCTTATTAGGGGGGGCAACAAGGTTATAGTCGGCTATTGCCTCCAGTGGTTTAAGGACCTGCATAATGTCCTCCATCCCTACTAATGGTTGCTCCATGTCTCCCCCTTTCACATGAGCTTTTACAAGAACAAGAATCAGCCTCTGTAGGACCACTGTCTCTCAGAGAACATGGCTACATTTGCATTCACTAGCTAGAGTAGCCCTCTTGTCAACGGAATCAGGAGTATGTTAGAAGGGGGATGGTATAGAGTGGATACACAAGGTGTTATGAGGCCCAGTTGGTGTCCTGTTCCTTCTTATTTGGGGTTGGGCTCATAGAACTCCTAGGGCTCATGGGGGAAGTGCGGATATGAGTGGAAACACACACACATTTACCCCGGCTGCCTCAATATTTATTACATTCATTATTTCCATGGGTGCTGGGAATCTGTTTGGATCTGGAACTGATGCCATCAGTTTGAAATCGGGTTTGAGGTCCTATGGAATTATGATCTTGCCATCCTTACTGTCTCTCATGCTTCCAGTCCTGGTGGCAACCCCCCTACCTTGTGGCCTGTTTGGCAGATCTAGAGTTTAGGGGTTATGTCCTGTGGGTACCCACATGATCACAGGCTCTAGGTTGTCATTTCCCAGCTCAGCTCCAATTGACAAACTATTGGGGGCAATACTGCTCAATGCCGGGAGTTTATTGGTAGCTATGGTTTCAGTAGTTGACAGCACTGGGGTTTGCACTCTGACTGCCCAAATTCCCTTCACCCGTAGATTTTGTTGACCTAAGGCACTGGACTGACCCTGGGGTGAACCCTCCACCTTATCGATCACAGCTGTGGCATTGTTCACATAAGTGTCTTTTTCCCAATACTCAGGGCAACAGGTTGCTGATCGTTTACTGCCAAAATGTGGATGGACCCTTGCCTTATCAGCCAGGTCTGAATCTTTAATCTCCCCGGCATTGTGATTGGTCCCAAGGGACAGGTTGATTTCTTGATTAAGCTGTATGCCTCCCCCGTAATTCTTACAGAGTTATGGGGCTGTCTTCTGTTAGTGCCTTTATGAGCACCTAGTACAGTGGGTCCTGTAGGGAGAGGGGTGACTCCAAATTTCAACAGTTACTCCACATTTTAGTGAAGGGTCCATATTTCAATAAGGATAAACTATTTATTCCTGTAGTAAGAGTGTGAGACTCACATGTGAGACTCAGGCTGAATCTAGTATATGTCAGTGTTGTGTATACATAAAGCACATGCCAGCTAATAGATGAATTCAAACTTGATACTGCACAGCATGTTCAGTTGTTCCACATCACAGTCATGGACTGAATTGCAATTAACCATAAAAAGTAACAATTATTAAACCTTAATCCCTATCCTCTATTCCCTACTAATATTCAGAGCAAATCAGTTCATGATTGTTGTGTACACACTTTGGTGCTGATTGGTTACTGAATGTTCATGCATTTGTACTGTGATAAGTTAATTTGAAATGCAGCTTGAAATGCGTCCATTGTTAAGTTTGCAAAATTGGAATAATGTAACTGTCATCCGTTTTGCTGCCATTCTAAACAGTCAGGATGAACACGGTCAGAACTTTCCGAGAGGGTTGGCTGAATTTTGAGGGAGGTGGTTCTGACTGTCACGTTACATCACAGAAAAAGGCTGGCACTCTTACTTTTCATGTAGGTGCAACTTATGTACATGGACAGGCTTAGGAATAGAGCTTAAAAAGACTGGCAGGATGTCTGAAACTCTCTCTCTCTGGCTCCTGGGCTGGCAGTTGTCTCAGAATAGTTTGCAGTCTTTGGCACTCTTACTCTTTGACTGACCTTGGGAGAAGCGTGCAGCAGAAAAAGGCAGAAAGGCTGGAAGAGAACTTTGTGGGCTCTTTCCAAGCGCATAGGGAGTGAACCAGATAAAGAATTATTCTGTCCGGCAACCAGAATGAGGTTGTTGGCTGCCAAGGACACACACACGATCAACTATGATTCTTGGTGAGTTCAGTTAATTGAGGTGCAAGTGAATGATTTGTGATCAGTGTACGGTGCGTAATGATTTTTTTTGTAGGTGCTGCACCATATATTTTAAACGTAGACAGCAGTGTTCATGTTTCTCCATTAATGCGATAAAATGCAGATGTGACAGAAGCTTATACCCTGCCAAGATTAGTTGCGAAGGTCAAGGTTAATTTTGGTATAACTCTGGGCATTGTCGCAAATAGAATGTTTTGAAACCCATTGCAGGAAAGACTTAGGCCCTCATTACGACCCTGGCGGAAAGGGTTTTACGCCAGCGTAATGCATGGCGTACCTTTCCGCCTTACTACGAGTTCCCGTAGCGCCATGGTGGTTTTTTCGCCTGGTTTTTCCGGGCGGAAAAATCCATGGCGCTACGGGACTTGTTGTTAATTACGCCACCGTAATTTACGGTGGCGTAATTAACGCCTTCCCCACTCCCATTATACCCTATGGGGCAAAAATGGGAATGGGGAAGGGTAAATGGGGATTGGGGACTTACCGCCCCGCCAAGGTCGGAATGGGGCGGTAAGTCCGCCAACCCCCATGGCGGAGTTGGCAGCTCTGCGCCATGGACCATGGTGCAAATTGCACCATGGTCCTCCGCCAGGGTCGTAATGAGGGCCTTAGTTTTATACAGAAGAGAATTTTGAAACCCATCATTCATCATGGGGAAAGATTCTGCAAATAAGTTGTGCTCATTATGCTCCCCTTTCATCTTTGAATCACAGGTTTAAAATAGCAAGTGGATATTGTGCATTGCACATATCATTCTGTCTTTTACATATTTTTTTACTTCTGATAACAAATCCAAGCAAAAGGTGTAATAGCCTCAGTGTACTTATTCAGTGTTCAGGTTTCTTGGGTTGGCATACAGATTGATTCAAAGCGGGTGTAATGATTGTGCGCTAAAACAACATAGCGCCAGTCCGCTGCCATTTTTGTACACTCACTTTTCATCTGACGAATAAGGCATAGGCCGTTGGCAAGCTTTGCGAGCTCAGCAGAATCTGCGGACAACTTGGTAGCGAAGGCAGAGCAAGGTTCCTTATCGAAGTAGCTCACTGCAGGAAATAGTTATGGTATTGTCCACTGAAGGACGAACTGGAAATGGAGTCGGAGCGTATTGCAGGTGCAGTGATAAGGGGTCCTGGGAATGAATACGAGGAGAAGAGAGCTGGGTTTTTCCACTTCTGACTGGGTTTTTCCACTCTTTTCCACCTTCACTTATGATCTGCTCTTCGTTTGAGGGCAGCCATAATGAAGAGCGGTGGGGTAAAGACCCTAGAAGAATAAAGAGGCTTGCCAGCAGGAAAGCGGTCAAAACTTGGATCCCCTGGTGAAGTAGTCTCACTGGAAGGGAGGACGCTCCACTCCCGACCCCGTTATTGCACCTGATAACTTGTGCCTAACTGCTGTGGGACTAAGCAGTGTTGCAGAGGCTAAGATGAAGGTGTCTCCAATAACAGCACTGACGGTAAGGTGTATTCATGTATAACCAACCTTTTGTTGATTTGGTGTCTTACATTTTTATTCATGAGTATGAAAGTATATAATCTATATAGAGACCTCTAAAAGTGTATATGGTATAATAAACGGCATATAATGAGCCTTTTTTTAAGCATCCTTATTGGTTTTTATGAGTCTCTCTGAGTTCACTTGTTTATTGTGCGAGATTGGCTGGGAACTGGTAAGTCTAAGGTGTTCCCGAAAAGGGACAGGTAAGAGTGCAACAGCGGGTGGTAAATTTATTTTACCGCAGTTGGTAATTCATTTATCACATGTGGTAAAAAAATTCAACCAACTGATCACTGTGAAGTGAGTTCTTCTCTGGGGCTCTGAGTGAATGATAGTATTTCATGTACATGGTAAATGTATTCTGAGATGCAAGCCAAAAGGGCATAATGTGGTATTGAAAATAAAATACTGCAAGGGCATGAAATTCATCATTTAGAGAGTACTAAGTCCAGTCTTTGCTTACTGTTAGTGACCCCATTATAAAAACAATTATTAGGCGGAACTCTGAAGTTAGGGTCATCGCTATACCGTGAAAAACCAAAAATACCACCTATCAAAAATACAAACAAAATACCTCTAACAGTCCCCCTACTAACTGGTGCTTTACAGTTATTATTTCACACTTACTGGTAGAGTATGCGAAAGAAACTTTCTTTTACACCAGCTGGCTCAATAGTCACAGAACATTCTCACACACCATAGGTCTCTCTCACCTGGCTCTTGGCTGATTCCCTTATTGTCCCCTGTGCTGGTACACCCCTATGCAGGCTACACCACTTCCCTTGCGGTCGCCTAACACCCCGTGTGAGCCCAACACCTGTGCCCTTTACCCTGTGGGGCGGGCCAGGAGAATTTGAGGAAAAGGGGGTGTTTCCTCCAACGCTGCCATCACTGGAATTATGGGAGCAAAAGTGTGTGTGGCCTCTGTGGCACTATCCAAGTCTGTGCCATGAGCCCCCTGGCTCCATTGAAGTGCAGGAGCAATGTGAGCCCAATGCCAATGCCCTTTCCCCACAGGCTTCACCCTGCGGGGGGCTGAGAGAATTTCAAGAAAAGGGGCTTGGCCTCCAACGCCGTCACTGGAGTTGTGTGAGCAAAATGGGGCTTGGTATTCTTGGCACTGTCCAAGTCCATGCTATGAGCCCCCTGGTTCAATAGAAGTGCGGAAGCAACGTGGGTCCAACACCCGTGCCCTTTCCCCGCAGGCTTCACCCTACATGGTGGGTTGGGAGAATTTGAAGAAACATGGCCTCAAATGCTGCCATCACTGGAATCCTAGGAGCAAACGGGTGTGTGGCCTCCATGGTGCCATCCAAGTCCATGCTGTGAGCCCCCTGGCTCAGTAGAAGTGCAGGAGCAATGTGGCCCCAGAACCTGTGCTCTTACCCAGCAGAAGTATCAAAGAGGCAGCAATCTAGTTATTGTTCCACTTGGCTGCAGTGAAGTCAGCCAGAACAGACACCTATTCACATCAGTCCTATCATAGTTGGCACGGCTCACAGAGCTGACACTAGTGTGATATCAAATTGCTGTGGCTCTATAACTTTGTGCTCTTATCAGTCATTATGCCTCAACCAGACATGACATATATTTAAAGATGTTTGCGCAGCTGGACTGATTAAGTCATACAATTATAATTGTGGGGAATTTTGGAACCAAATTCCATTCCCTTAAAAATAAACTGATCAGAGAAAAGACTTCCTGAAAGTGTGAGTCTTATTGGATTGCACATATTGTTCCCTGCCAAGATAAAAAGGATGCCTCTGTAAATGGAGAAATGTGAATAGTGGTGCTCACCCAAGAACATTTTCAACAGAGCATATGTGAATTTCAAAACACTGCAACTATGTCTAGGGTCTTCAAATGTGATTCCAGAGAATAGATAGGTGATGCTAAGGACATGCCCAAAATTGCAGAGAAGTTGGAACTGTGCCCTATGCAAAAGACAAGACCCAGACCTTTAAGTGTTTTTGCCACATACCAGAGAATTTAGCAGGCATCAGGACAGATATTCAGAGCATTAAAATCTCAAGGAAAATTCACTTGTGTATTACAAACCTGTCTTTTGTTTATAATGATCTTATTTTACATGTGTTTAATTGTAACACCAATAATGTGACATGAAACATGTATTCTTTATTACACGTATTTCACTCAGAATCACATTGCGTATCATTGAAAACTTGAAATGATCCTTAAACTGTGCAAAAATGAACTTTTCTAAAGAGTAAACCTAGTTCAGTAATACAGTCAGAAGATATAAGGTCACACAGCACTTTCAAATTCCTTGAGTTTAAACTTGTTATGAAGATTATACACATTAAAACACTGCTCAGTGGTCATGCTCATGAGCTTCAAAGAGACCTGTCATATATATCATTTCAGACACCTCATAAAATCCATTAGCTAGACATTAACGGTCACAGAACCTTTATCTGATATTTTGTGCACAGCTAAATAAAATATAATATGCCTTGACATATCTTCATATGAGGTAGTTGAAAGTTAAGGGGATGTTTCAACAGTGGCATCTGCAGGCAGAATTCAGCATCTTTGCATTTTCAAAATTGACTAGAAAACAAATAGATGGGATTTTAAATCAAAACTGTAATAATTTAAAAAAATATCTCTTTGATTGAAGGTCCACTCAACGTGGGACCAATTGCAAATCGTCTCCTACCCATAAAGAATTTGCATATTGTGCAGTGGAAAAACATGAAAAGAAATGAGAAAAATAAGTTGCTTAGAAAATATCCAATACACAAGAACAATTAAGGTTTTGGATTATTCCCTCCCTCATACTGATTACAGTAATGTAGAATTGACTAATCTTGCACATTCAAAACAAAAGATATGTCCCAAAAACAAAATTGCTATTTTACTTAGGATTGAGTTTATCTCTCCCTTCTAAGCCATTGGTCTGGACAAAGCCACACCTCAGTCACAAGTGTGAGGAGGAGTTAATGATTATAAAATAGAATGCACACAGCAAAGGACAGAATTAAGAACATTTGAAGGAGGAATACTTAACAACATTCTCTGAAAGAAGGTGGCCAGGGGGAGAACAACTAAACCCATCCGAATAGAATATCCCGATGCAGACTTGAGATGAATGCCATTGAGAGAGGGAGGACCATCACATGTTGGAAATTGATTTCCTGACAGTGAGCTGAAAAGAAACCTTTCAGATAGAGTAGTTCTATATTGACTGGGTTACTGCTGATTTTACACAAAATTAGAAACCATATTTGAAATGTAAATAAAACCCTGAGATTACTGCAAATAGTCCCGGCATTATCCATGGTAAAATCCCCAGAATCAAAGGGGCTGGCAATTAGAGGGAAACCCTAATATGGCAAAGACCCAGGTGCAGTATTAGATATGATGTCAGCCAGTTATATTGAATGAAAATTGACATGTAATTTCTTTAAAATCCAATGAATTTCGTATTAAGAGGCACAATTTAAAACACACAGCATTTTGGTGCAACTTAAATGCTGAGTGTTTTTGTAAAATTAAGCACCACAAAAGGGAATCCTTTGTTCATGCCAGTGGAGAATCACCCAGACCATAGTGTATTAGCAACACACTATTGTGGTGTCATGCAAATCTGCACTGCTGTGAGTCTAGTCTTAAATTAAATGTTTGAGCAACCAAGATGGGCACACAAATTGATTCTATTCAGATAAAATTATGCAAAGCATTAAACCTCTGAAGTCTATTATCTTGAAATGCACAAGCACACGTATATGTTAAGTGAAAAGGCACGGGGGTTTAACAAAGTACATGTTGCTGGAGAATAGTATATCTCCAGCCCAGCAAATCATGTAGACTAAAAACTACACACGGGCACATTAAAAGCTGTGCACTCATACATAGATATCCAGTTGCACATATATGGAGGCAGAGAGCAGCATCCACATATGTATTGAATATTACCCACGTATAAGAGCCCCAGGAAGCGGCAACTTGTGTCTGTGTCTATTTTGTGTGTGCTTGGGTGCCGTGTGATCACGGCCTCTGTGCAGCCCTCACTGGGTGCCCCGAGTGCTGTGGCTGCTACCTGTTCGGTGATCCCAACATCTGCTGTGGAGTCCGGTGATCCGGGCCCAGCTGGGTGATCCCTGCTGGCCGTGTGCTGCATGACCGCAGTTTGAGGACTTCAGTCGGGTGAGCCCAACATCAGGTGTGGCCTGCCCCGGTGACCGGAGGCAGGCCACCACACTACCAAACAACAAAAACAAACAGAGCCAAACAATATGCTGTCAAATTTAAGATTAGCGTTAACTTGATGAAAGACTCTTTTTTTGCCGTGTTCCCATTGTTATATTGGATTACCATACAAAAGATCTGGCATTAACCTGAGAAACTTTCATGCATACTATGGACACCTTTCACCTTATTGTGTTCACACTGACCATGTCCCCATAATGTGCAGCAATGCGGGCTGTAGTCGTAAAACACAGGAGAGATAGAATGGCCACCCAAAGTGCCTCTATTGCATGAAAGAACCAGAAAGGCAACACACACTACAATTACATGCTTAAAATAGTGGTGAGCATTCAACATAACTACCAAGAGACCACACCTGAATGGGGCTTGTGATGCAGAAGCCATGTACCACCACAGTAGACGTTGGATGCCTGAGATTGTTGTTGCACATGTTAGCGTGTTACTTCAGTGTGTTAATTTCACCTTGAAGATCATATCTCCACGCCTCAATGCTCACCATCACTGCTGAACCCACTCTCAAAAAATAAACTCTTGAGTAACTGAAATAGGATACTGAAAGGGTTATTGTGAATTAGGAAACCCATTTTTTTTATTTGAAACATTTGGAAATAAACGGTTTTTCAACTAGAAGTAAATGTTCTAAGTAGGAGAAATATTTTCATAATACAACAAGAATGTTGGTATATCGGTTTGAAAACAAGACTCTTACAGCAGGAAGGAATAGTTAAAAGAAATAATTTCTTTAACAAACTTTGTTTAACGGCATGCTAAGAAGGATTTCTGAACTCTGACCTGCAGGGGCAGAGGTTCAGAAGGCCAACCTAGTTTCTTGGAACAGGGTAACCTCTGGACAAGCCAGACCAATCAGGGTAGCTATGGCAGGCGGTCAAGACTAAGTCTCAGGAGGGATGAGAGTGACTGAAAGACCTCAATGAGCATACAAAGCAAGGACACTTACAAATTACTCCAGACAGGTATTATATTAAAAATATAGACACATTTATTACAAGGCCTTTGTAACATAGACCATAGCAAAGAATCTCAGTAACACTAAGTAAACCAATACATCACACTCAACACAATATGTATACAAGACCAATGGGGCCTAAGGGGTTAAATGCACACAATATGTTGACCACCTAGAGGCGAAGAAAACAGGCAGTGCAGGTAATCTTTAGACCCAGTTCCACATCAATAATACACCTAACTAAGAGGCAGTCCAAGCCCTACGAAGAGAGGAGCCTTATGCTCAATAGTACATGCACGCGCTTGTGCCAATGGGCAAGATAGGGTCTCTTCAAGGGTCTCTAGCAGCTCAGGAAGGTGGATGAGGCGATGCAGAACAAGTTCCCACTATTCAAGCAGGACCTCCACTTGGGGGCAGAGGCAGTTTGAGAGTGCGGGATGGAGTTGCTATTTCACAATAGCTCTGGAAAGGAAAGGGGCACTCAGGGGCCACTCATGTCTAAAAATGGGCTCCTGCACTAGGGGCCACTGGTTGGGGTAAGGACAAATCACCGGTCCCCGATGCAGGCAGACCCAAACTTCGCCAGTACAGTCCACTTCGCTGGCAGGTTCGAATGCGGCAAAAAGGACGTCTCGGCACCTTGTAGTTTCCACGATACAGCGATGATTCCCAAATGGGACAGTGACAATTTCTCCGCTCCGGGTGGAGGAATCACCCCAGTTTCACTGCAGCAGGCTTCAGGGGCAAGAGGGTCACAAATACAGCAAACTTGCACAGGTTTTTGCTGCGGCAGGGCAACACAGTAACCACGTTTACTCCGGTCCTGGTGCACTCGTCTCACTTCAGACCTGCGAACACCAAGTGCCTGAAATTCAGTGTGCCGAGAATAGTTGGTCCCACTATTCTAATGGGTTGAAGCACCTTTGCAAACCTTCTAGGACGATCAGATGCAGAGGGGTCCCACGGGACGACAGCGGGCTCAGGGTGCCAAACCTTCCAGCGGGTGTCATGGTTCGCACTAAGAACCCCCTGGATCCAATGGGCCCCCCCAGTCATCGACTCCCATAAGGACTTATCAAGCCCCAAGGGAGTGTCCCAGAGCCTAGTGAGGCTGAGCCTTTCAGCTTTCTCTGGGTGTAGTTGAGGGACTATTTTACTTGAAGAACAGGGTGTGGTAAAGGGACAACTTTACCGGGAACTACTTGCAAGGCTATTTAAGCCACGCCCTGCAGGCAGAACACATTTCCCGTTGTTCTGCACTCCTGCAGCGTAACACTCACCGTGTCTGTCCTGTCCTTGAACTTCTACAGCCACGCCCGTTCAGAATTTCATCCATCAGTGTCTAGAGGGAGAAAGGCAAGAGAAAACAAAGTCAGTACAACAGCAAAGTCTTACCTGCAGCATCCTTCCATCGGTTGCTTCTTCACCTGCTCCCGGACCTCCTCATCAGCTGAAGGGAAGGTATTCATTCAGGCCACAAGACGCACTCAGGTTCAGCATTCTTCCGGAGCATCTTCAGAGCGGTTCTTCCATTCTTCATTCTGACGCTGCGCTGCTTCTGCAAAAAAGAAGAAGAAACAACAGGTTAGTCGCGCACGGAAGGGAAACTAGTATTTTAGAATTACATCGCCACACTCTTGCGCTTCAACGAACCTGAAGGAAATCTTCTCTGCATCTTAAAACTACTTTAATCTCCATTCGAAATCCATTCGAGGCCATGCCTGAAAGAAAAGACAAAGACACAGATCAAAAGGGGTTGAGGCAAAATTAAGACTTTAAACACCTATACCAAGCAGTTATTGGCATAGAGACTTACCTGTTTTACCCAGCTCTCCAAGACTCGGCAACCACTCATCGGATCAGTGAAGTAACTCGATCCTGCGAAAGACTGTATTAATAGCGCCCCTGCTAGATTGCAGGACGGAGAGTATACCTTACAACATTCTAAGGTGAGATCAAGAGGAGTAGAGTATCAAGTGGTGGAGGAGGTGGGTCCAATTAAACCCCACTCAGTGGCTGATATCTTATTTTGATCTTGCAGACAAACGCCTCGTGAGGGTGATAACAAGGAAGAAGTCACAGCAGCATCATCAACTGCTCAGAACCACGCCAGCGCAGACATCATTCCATTCGTGCAGCCACCTGCTACGCCCCCATGGAGATAAGGTGAGCGTGACAGAACGCAAAGCCCTATACAAAATCCTCCACCTGGGTGTCATGGAAACCTCTGAGACAGATCAGCTAGCTCTTCTTTTGGGGGAACTTAGGGCTGAGGTACATTCAGCTTGGCAGGAAACCAATGCCTTGAGGAGAGAACTGCTCGTGGCCAAGGATCGTACTGATGACCTCACTAGACAACTGCTTCAGTCACAGGCTGGCAAACACCGTTACCTGGATTGGGGTCAACGGTTCCAACAACACCAAGCAATCCAGTCCAAGTGGTTCTTCCAGGGGCCGAACCCTTGGCACCTCCAGAACGCTTTGCGAGAGACCCAAAAAGGTATGCTGTCTTTATCAATCAGTGCCGACTACATTTCCTATGTAGACCAGGAGCCTTCCCAAATGACCAATCTAAGGTGGCCTTTGTGCTTTCATACCTCAGTGGCAGTGCAGCGGACTGGTCAGTACCACTAGTCAATCGGGATGATCCTATTTTGTGGGACTTCCAGAGGTTCCATTTGAACATGGAGAAGCTTTTTGCCTGCCATTCCCAGGGCCAGGCATTGGATAATGAACTCTTGTCTCTACGTCAAGGCAAACAAGATCTGTTAACCTATATCGCAACTTTTAATAGGCTAGTAGTGGAAACCGACTGGCCAGTCGACAAAAGAACAACACTGTTTCACCGAGGGTTCAGAGGTGAATTAAAGGAGGTTTTGGCTCAAGTGGTCGACCTTCCTGAAGACTGTGCTGAATATATAGACTTGGTGTTTCAGCTTGATCATAGACTACAGAACCGTAAGGAAGACTGAGCTAGAATGGACACTCGGGTATTTGTACGCCCAAAGGAAAGTGCGTCTAAAACCACTGACTTGACCGAACACATGCAGATTGCAGATTGGAGGGGTGCGCGGGCCACTGTCCAGGGCTGAAAGAGACAGGAGAAGGCAATAACAATTGTGTTTGTATTGTGGATCAGCCGGCCATTTTCTCCGAGCGTGCCCCGTGAAACCACCCAAGAAAGCAGTTGGGGTTGCCGGCAAAGTGAAAGCAGAGTCGGAAAACTACCCTGCCTGACAAGCATAGAGGTCCGCTTGTCGAGCGAAAAGAAGGACTTCCAGACCTCGCACCTAGCCTTGCCAATGATCCTTATAAGTCACCAACAGCCATCTCGAATGCATGCAGTCAAAGATTATATTGACAGCGGAGCCATTGGAAATTATATGGACCAAGAATTGGATACAAGGATGAACCTTCCTCTCTGTGAAAAGGCAATAACAGATCTAGTCACTACTGTCAATGGAACGGAAATCGCTTCGGGCCCTGTAATGCACTCAACGACTGAGATGACACTTCTGTGCCAAGACAGACATCGGGAAGCCATTGTGTTCAATATAATTAAGGCCCCACAATTCCAAATCATTCTGGGAATGCCATAGCTAGTATCACACAATCCTTGCATCGACTGGCGTGCTAAGAAGCTGACCTTCTCAGACGAATGTGCTCATACCTGCTATCAAGTAAAAGAACCCTTGGTCAAAGGAGTAACAACAATCATGAGCCTAGCTAATCCGCTGCCCCCGGTATATCAAGATTATCAGGATGTTTTCCAGAGGATCAAGCCAACACTCTCCCTCCCCATAGATCGTACGACTGTCAAAATGATCTCATACCTGGCGCACAGATTCCATGCGGTCGAATCTATGCACTCACCGAACCAGAAAACCTGCATCTAAAGAAATATCTAGATCAGTACCTGGCTAACTGTTTTGTCTGCCCGTCCATGTCCCCGGCAGCTTCCCTCTTATTCTTCGTGCCTAAAAAGGAAGGAGACCTTAGGACTTGCATCGATTACCGCGCATTGAACCAGGTCACTGTTAAAAACCGCTATCCTTTGCCTCTAATCCCTGAACTTTTGGACCAAGTTAAAGCTGCCCGAATTTATACCAAGTTGGATCTCTGTGGGGCATACCACCTGGTACGAATCAAGAAAGGGGACGAATGGAAGACCGCCTTCCGCACCAAATACGGGCTGTTCGAATACCAGGTCATGCCCTTTGGCCTTTGCAACGTCCCAGCGGCATTTCAGTATTTTATGAATGACGTCCTGCAAGAACTAATTGATGTGTGTGTCGTAGTATACATCGACGACATTTTGGTGTACTCCCCGTCTGAACAAGAACATGTGAAACACGTCCGTGCTGTTCTGGACAAACTCAGTCAACACAAACTATTTGCAAAACTGGAAAAATGCTTCTTCCACGTTACAGAGGTTGAGTTCCTTGGATTTGTCCTAACACCTCAAGGTGTACGCATGAATTCGCAGAAGGTGGATGCCATTCTCAATTGGCCCTCTCCAACCTCAATAAAAGGAGTTCAGAGTATGCTTGGGTTCGCGAACTTCTATCGTCGTTTCATTCTAGGTTTTTCACAGTGCATCCTATTACCTCGTTACTAAAAAAAAAAAATGTTTTCAATGGTCAGAGGAAGCAGAGAAGGCGTTCCAGGACTTAAAACAAAAATTAATCTCAGCTCCCATCCTGAAACATCCCCGCCCAGATCTACCGTACGTGGTTGGGACTGATGCTTCCAGCTTGGCAATGGGAGCGGTCCTCTCGCAAAAAGATCCTGAATCCAGTCAGCTTCACCCTGTGGCCTTTTGTCATGGAAATTCCCAGCCCCAGAACAGAATTATGCCATTACGGACAAAGAACTCTTGGCTATCAAGGCAGTGGCACTATCTCTTGGGAGCAAGCCACACGATCACGGTATTCACTGATCACCACAATCTACAATACCTAAAGGGGGCAAAGGCTCAATCATCTCACCAACTTCGATGGGCATTATTTTTTGCTGAATTTGACTTTGTGATCACTTATCGCCCAGGTTGTCGAAATGGCAAAGCAGATGCTTTATCTCATATTGGAGTAGACGAGGAGTCCATCAATCCAGATCCTGTGCCAATCATCCCTGGAGAATAAATCTTGGGAATTACAACGTCTCTAACCCTAGATGACATCCATGAGGAAATCACTCATCTCATGGATACCAACACTCTGAAGGTTTGGCCTACCAAAAGTGTTCACCACTCAGTCTCAGACCAATTACCATACTTTCAGGGTCGTCTTTATCTGCCCAGCAAGGAGCTTCAAGAAAAGGTCATCCCAATCTACCACGAATCACTGGTTGAAGGCCACCCTGGAATCGCTAACACCGTAACCAAGATAAAGCGACACTTTTGGTGGCCAACATGGCGTAAAGACATCAAACAATTTGTGCTGTCTTGTGGGGTCTGCACACAAAACAAGGCTCTAAAGAAGAAATCACCAGGCCAATTGCAACCTCTGGATATTCCACCTACACCTTGGCATATATTGTCACTCGATTTTATAACTGACCTACCTCCTTGTAATGGGTACAACACAATTTTGGTGGTGGTGGACTTATTTTCCAAGATGGCTCATTTTATCTCACTAAAGGGGTTACCCTCAGCTTCGATCCTGGCAAGAGCATTCTTGCAACAAATAGTCCGGATACATGGATTTCCTTCTATCCTGATTTCTGACCGTGGCAGTCAGTTTGTATCATGTTTCTGGAAAAAGTGTTGCGAGTTAGCTTACATCGATTTAAGACTTTCCACCAGTCACCATCCCCAGACTGATGGTCAGACTGAGAGGACCAATCATACGTTAGAACAATACCTCAGATGTATGTTGCACCAAACAGAAGACAATTGGAAGGATGTTTTATGGATAACTGAATACGTCTACAACAACTCCCTGCACTCTAGCATTGGACAAAGTCCTTTCTATACTATTTACGGGTTGTATCCACAAACCTCTAACCTTGACCCACTTCAACCCCTGGAAATGCCAGCAGTAAGAAGTTTGCACTTGACTATCACTCAAGCCTTCAAACAAGCAACTGACCATCTGAGGCGAGCTAAAGAAAGATACGAGAAATCGGCAGATATGCACAGGAGTGAAGCTCCCAAATATCAAGTGGGAGATGAAGTCTGGCTGGCGTCAAAGCACATTCCAATGAAAGGAACCTGCACCTTCACTCCCAGATATGTAGTTCCATACACCATTATAGCCATCATCAATCCAGTAGCTGTGAAGCTGTATTTACCTTCACACATGAAAATTCATCCTGTATTCCATGTCTCACTTTTGAAACCAGTGCAACCTGGAACCCGAGTACTGAAACCACCAAACCCAATCATAGTTGACGGGGAACCTGAATTCGAGGTTAAGGATTTCCTGGACTCAAAAATCGTCAAATCAAAACTATTTTATCTGATAGACTAGAAAGGATATGGACCACATGAAAGATCGTGGGAACCTAGCGAAAAAATTCATGCCCCACGGTTGTTGATGAGATTCCATCATAACCACCTGAACAAACCGGGACCAATGGGAGAAACCACCATTAGGGAGGCCTTGGGGGGAGTGCTATCATGGTTCGCGCTAAGAACCCCCTGGATCCGATGGGCGCCCCCCAGTCATCAACTCCCATAAGGATTTATCAAGCCCCAAGGGAGTGTCCCACAGCCTCTTAGACTCAGTCCTGGCGCCGGTGGCACCAGGCTCATAAAATGGGATAAAGCACGTGAAACTACTTGCTCAGCCTAGTGAGGCTGAGCCTTTCAGCTTTCTCTGGGTGTCGTTGAGGGACTATGTTACTTGAAGAACGTGGTGTGGTAAAGGGACTACTTTACCTGGAACTACTTGCAAGGCTATTTAAGACATGCCCTGCAGGCAGAACACGCTTTGCGTTATTCTGCACTCCTGCAGCGTAACGCTCACTATGTCTGTCCTGTCCTCGAACTTCTACAGCCACACCCATTCAGAATTTCATCCATCAGTGCCTAGAAGGAGAAAGTCAAGAGAAAACAAAGTCAGTACAACAGTAAACTATTACCTGCAGCATCCTTCCATCGGTTGCTTCTTCAGCCGCTCCCAGACCTCCACATCAGCTGAAAGGAAGGTATTCGTTCAGGCCGCAAGACACACTCGGGTTCAGCATTCTTCCGGAGCATCTTCGGAGCGGTTCTTCCATTCTTCATTCCGACGTTGCGCCGCTTCTGCAAAAAAGAAGAAGAAACAACAGGTTAGTCGTGCACGGAAGGGAAACCAGTATTTTAGACTTAAAGCGCCTCACTCTTGCACTTCAACTCTCCTGAAGGAAATCTGCACCGCATCTTAAAACTACTTTAATCTCAATTCGAAATCCATTCGAGGCCGCGTCTAAAAGAAAAGACAAAGACACAGATCAAAAGGGGTTGAGGCAAAATTAAGACTTTAAACACCTATACCAAGCAGTTATTGCCATAGAGACTTACCTGTTTTACCCAGCTCTCCAAGACTCGGCAAGCACTCATCGGATCAGTGAAGTAAGTCGATCCTGGGAAAGACTGTATTAATCGCGCCCCTGCTAGATTGCAGGACGGAGAGTCTACCTTACAAAATTCTAAGGTGAGATCAAGAGGAGTAGGGTATCAGGTGGTGGAGGAGGTGGGTCCCATTCAACCCCACTCAGTGGCTCATATCTTATTTCGATCTTGCAGACAAACACCTCGTGAGGGTGATAACAAGGGAGAAGTCACAGCAGCATCATCAACTGCGCAGTACCACTCCAGCGCAGACATCATTTGTGCAGCCACATGCTACGTCCCCGTGGAGACCAGGTGAGTGTGAAAGCGTGTCACCAGCGGTTCCTTGACTCGGCTTCTTGTTGCAGGATACTTGGCTCCTTTCCTTTGTTTGGTGTGAACTCAGGAGATCGACATGGTAGTGGTGTTTTCAGCCTTCTCTTATCCAAAGTTCCCTTTGCGCCAAAACTGAGAGGACCCAATGGGAGATCTGCTAACAAACATTACCTCCATACGTGGACCAATCAGGAACCACAGTGGTCCCAGGCATTCAGGGTATTCCAGATTCTCTGGCACCCAGGATGTGTATTGGGATCAGACATCCCAGCCCACATCTTGGAGGCACACATGCAAGGCCCGCAAAAGCATTGGGATTCGCGGGAAAGTACATAACCAAATAAGGACTGACCCGGGTTGACTCGACCTGGGCAAGGTGAAGGGGCAAGATGGCCAAAGGACAGGACAAAGAACCTTGCGGCATGGCCATTTTGGAGCCAGGCCACCTATTCGTGCCAACCACGTTTAACGTGGTTAACATGGCAAGAAAGGGTTAAAAATAATGCGAAAAGATAGCTGTCACCAGTCCTGTCCATGACACATCTGCACAGTTCATAAAAAGTCCAGCGAGAGTATCTAGGGCCTTTGGAAATGACTAGAGACCCAAGTGTGCTGTATGGTAAGATACATTGCACACATGTTACATGTTGCACAAAAGCTGCAACATGAGGAAAGGACTAAGGGGAACAATGTCTCCCAGTACTGACTGCCTTAAGGGCATGTCAGTTTTCCCATAAAAAGTGAGCAAAAGCCCAGAGGAGTGCAGCTGAAGGCTGTGCTTCTCTGGCAAAGTCAGTCAATGGTGTCTAAATAGCAGCAAAAAGTTTGGGGGTTGACACATGGAGGGAAAATTACATACAATTATGAAATCTTTCCTAACACTCGCCCCTCCCAGAATAATGACGGGGGAACTAATCCACCCCTGGATGAGTTTCTTGTTCAGGTCGGTTAAACATTCTGGACAACCCATCAGCATTGCGATGTTGGACACCTGACCCATGCTCAATAGTGAAGTCAAAGACTTGCAGACTTATGGACCACCTAAGCAACTTTGGATTCTCTCCTTTCATGTGCATTAGCCAATTTAAGGGCTTATGGTCATTTTGCACAGTGAAGGGGGTCTCATAGAGGTAGGGCCTCAGCTTCCTTAGGGCCCACACAACAGAGAACATTATTTCTCTATTGTGGACCATCTGAGCTCCCTGTCCTCAAGCTGGCGACTAATGATGCCAATAGGGTGTTCCTTACCCTTCTCATCTACTTGTGATAGTAAAGCTCCTATCAAAGTATCAGAGGCATCTGTCTGCACAATAAACAGTATTTGGTAATCAGGGGCCCTGAGAACAGGGGCCTGGCACAAGGAGCCTTTTAAGCCATTGAAGGCTTTCTCACACACTTCAGTCCAAGTTACCTTCTTGGGTTTCTTTGGAGTAGTGAGAGCAGTCAGAGGTGCAGCGATGGTACCATAGTCTGCCATGAAATTTCGGTAGTAAGCAGTGAGTCCTAAGAAACACTGTGTATAGGCGTGTTACAAATGCCTTATCATATCAAATGCCTTATCATAAGAAGGCTCTCACTTGGGTCTGTGTAGTGTGGGTAGGCCAGTCTTGTACTCTTGTACTTTACTGGGTAGAGGATGTATCCTCCCTCCACCTACTTCATGTCCAAGGTAGAACACAGATCCTTGTCCAATCTGGCACTTTCTGGCCTTTATTGTCAAGTGGGCCTTCTGAAGAGCCTGTAACACAATCCCCAGGTGTTTCACATGGTCTTCCCAGTTGGCATTGAAAACTGCTATATCATCCAGATATGCAAGACAGAATTCATCAAACCCATTCAACACAAGATTCACAAGCCTCCGGAAAGTGGCATGGGCATTCTTCAACCCAAAAGGCATTACCCTGAACTGGTAAAGACCCTCTGGAGTTGAGAAAGCTGTCTTCTCCTTGGCATGTTCTGCAAGGGCTATTTGTCAATAGCCTGCAGTGAGGTCAAACCTGCTGTGGTACTTGGAGGCACCCAAAGTATCTACCAGCTCATCTGTTCTAGGCAAGGGGTGTGCATCTGTCTTGGTGACAGCATTTAGAGCCCTGTAATCCACACAGAACCTCAATTCAGAAGTACCTGCCTTTGGAACCAAACCCACAGGGCTGGACCAAGGGCTACTAGAGGGTTCAATCACCCCAAGATCCAACAGTTTGTTGACCTCTGTCTTAATGTAAGACCTTACTTTGTCTGACATTCTGTATCCCCTACTTTTGGTAGGTACACTGTCTCCTGTGTCTATGTTATGTTTGAACCAAGGTTTCAAACCAGGGGACTGTGAAAACAAGGGGGAAAATTGCCTAAGCAAACTTTTCACCTCAGCCTATTGATCAGAAGTCAGGTGAGGGGCCACTCGGACACCCTCAATGGAGCTATCTGAAGGACTGCTTTGGAACAGGTCTGGGAGAGGTTCTGACTCCTCCTCCTCAACATCTGAAGCCAGCAACAGTGCAGCGATTTCAACTCTTGGGATGAAAGCCATCAGTCTATTTGCATGGAACACTTTGGGAGCCCGTCCAAGCCTGCCAAGCTCCACCAAATAGTTGACCTCACTCAGTGACTCCACCACTGTGTAAGGGCCTGACCATTTGTCCTGTAAAGCCCTAGGCCTTGTAGGATTCATGATCAGGACTTGCTGATCAGGTGTGCAATTGATGTTGGAACCTTTCTGGTCATACCAATGTTTCACCAGAGCTTGCCCTGCCTTCAACTTTTCACCAGTCAGACCCATCAGGAGTGCCATCCTTTTTCTGAGCTCTGGCACATAGTCCACTACATTGGTAGTAATGGGGGGTGTGGGCATCACTCCTACTCAAAACAACTGCATTAACATTATCACTATATGTAGACCCCCATCTCTAACATCGGAGTTCAATGACGAGATTGTGTCCATATTAAACAACCTCAAATCAACCAACACAGAGACCATATTTTTGGGCGACATAAACAGATGGAGGGGAAATCAAATGACCAACAAGCCATAAGCCTAGAAGAGGACCTTGAGAATAGCGACTTCACCATTATTAACAAAGGCCCTACGGCAACCACAGGGAACCAGCTGGACTGGATTGTCACAAATAGCCATAAAGTAACCATGCTTGGAACTTATCCATGCATCTGGTCGGACCATTTTAAAATTGAAATCTCACTATTACTGAACTTTAAAAAGGAAAAACCAGCTAATGTACCGAAATGAGTCCTTGGCAGGAATCTGAAAAAAATCACAAGCAGTATGCTTTCAGAGGAAATGCAGAAAATCATGGCCACCACCAATGATGAAGACCCTAGTGAACATATAATATCAACATACAATCAAGGCATGACAAAACTGTTAGATCTCCATGCCCCCCTAAAAGAAAAGAAAGTCAGACCAAATCCCAATCACCAAAAATGGTTCACTGCTGAAGCAATTGAGCTCAAAAAAGACAAAAGGAACCTTGAGAGGAAATGGCTAAAAGAACCCACTGAAATAAATAAAACAAATTGGAAGATTCCAGACCACATATACAAATCTAAACTCATACATCTGAAGAAAAACTACTATAATGCAGCCAACTCCACCGGAAAGCTTTTCCAGATCCTCAAATCCATAGACAAACCCACAACACTTACTCCACCCTTCCAACCCACTGAAACAGATTGCGTGAAAGTCCAAATTGCACTCCAAAATAAAATTTCCAAAGCTAGAGAAACCATTATTAACTGCCTGACCACAAACACCTCATTCAAAACCCACTTCACAGAAAATAAAAACGAGATAGAAACCTCAAAATTCCAATTCAGACCCATCACACTCGATGTAATGAAGAAAACACTCACCATCATGAGGTGTACCTCATGCTCGGAAAATATTTTACCACCTAAACTCATTCTAGAAAACCCTGATATCTTTGTCCCTTTCTTCACAAGAATGGTAAACAATTCTTTTAGGGACCAAACTGTACCCAACATTATCAAAGCGGTCACGGTCACTCCTCTACCAAAAAAACCTGACCTCAACCAACAGGACCCCGCCAATCTCAGACCCATTACTAACTGCAATTTTCTGCTGAAAATTCTGGATAAAATAGCCACAGAACAACTCCAGAGCTATGTGGATGAAAACAACTTATTGCATCCACAGCAGTCCGGATTTAGATCCAGCCACAGTACCGAGTCTGCGCTGTTAGACCTCCAGATAGAAATGCTGTCTATTTTGGACAAAGGCAAATCAGGCCTGATAATGTTATTGGACCTCTCGGCAGCATTTGATTTGCTTGATCATGCAAAACTCCGAGAGGCCCTTGAATACTCAGGCAACTGCTCACCAGGAGCAATTGAATGGATAGCCTCATTCTTGCAAAACAGGCAATCCAGGATTGTCTGGGGAGACAAAACATCCAACACCAAACCGGTCGATTGTGGTGTCCCTCAAGTGGCCAGATTTTCTCCTTTGCTTTTCAATCTCTACATGCGCTGCCTTTGCACCATGCTAACCCAGATGGGTATATTTTTTACCAATTTTGCCGACGATACCCAACTAGTGTTTGAACTCAGTGGGGATTACAAAATGGATAGAGACAAACTCTCATCCCTATACAACACCATAGAGTGTTGGATGAAAGAAAACTGGATGTGCTTGAATGGCTCCAAGACCGAGCTTATGATATTCGGCTCCACACAGGCCAGAAAGAATTTGAGCCTATCCTACTCTTCATTCTTTATCAAAAATACCCAAATTCCAACATCAGAAAAAGTGAAGACCTTAGGAGTGTATCTTCAAGCATCATTAGGCGCTGAAGCACACACAGCCTACCTAATGAAAAACTGTCAGTACCACCAAATACTGTTGTGAAAAATCAGACCATTGCTAGATCAAAAAAAACAGCACGATCATCGCTAGAGCCACTATAATGTCCAGATTGGATTATGGAAATTCCCTACTACTAGGAGCTAACAGCAAATGTGTGAAAAGATGCCAAGTAATCCAAAATAATGCCATCAGAAAGATCACAGGAAAAACTCGGAGAGAACATATCACCGGAGAAAGGAAGGCTCTCCATTGGATGGCTATGAAGGAGAGAATTTCCTTCAAGTCTCTCACTATGGTTCATTGCTGCCTATATGGCAAAGCCCCGGTCTACCTCAAGAAACAATTCAAGTGGTACGAGCCACCTAGGCGGCTTAGATCCTCCAACACAGGTAAATTGCAAATCACTAAAACGAAAAAGCAGCACAGCCTTGGCAAGGCCTTTCCAACCTTAAGTATTGAAAAATGGAACGAACTTCCCACCTCCTTGAAGCTTGAACCCAATTACATTCTCTTCAGGAAAAAAATGAAAACACTACTCTTCAATTGAATCCTGGAAGAAGCTCTTACCAAGTATTGTGCAACACTGGTCACTCCACACCTTGTCCCGTCTTAATTTGCTGTTGTCCTGTCTCTTTGTAAGCGCTCTAATGCCTGCGGGCTTTAGCGCTATACAAATAAATAAATAAATAAATAAATAAATAAATAAATTCATCCCTCCTTGACTATGGCTAAGGGTCCCCTCACAGGGTGACCAAACAGAAGTTCAAAGGGGCTAAAGTCAACATCCTCTTGTGGTACCTCTTTGTAGGCAAACAGTAAGCATGGTAACAGAAGATCCCATTTTCTTCTTTGAGGTTCTTCCAGAGCCCCAATCATGCTTTTCAAGGTCCTGTTAAACCTTTCAACCAGACCATTGGTCTGTGGGTGGTATGCAGATAAAAACGTATAAGTGACACCACATTCCTTCCACATGGCCTGCACATACTTCGACATAAAATTGCTGCCTCTGTCAGACACAACTTCTTTAGGGAAGCCAACCCTAATAAATATGCCAAGCAAAGCTTTTGCAACTGACTTGGCAGTCACAGTTTTCAATGGGATGGCCTCAGGATACTTGGTGGCATGGTCGACCAGCATCAGGATAAACCTATTGCCTGAGGGTCTTTGGGGGTCAAGGGGACCGACAATGTCGATCCCTACCGTCTCAAATGGTACCCCGCAATTGGGAGTGGTAGTAATGGAGCCTGGATTGTTGAGCCACTCTTACCGGATAACTGGCAGGAGGCACAACTCCTGCAGTGACTTTCTACTTGCACCCCCATCTTGGGACAGTAGAAGTGCATGGATAACCTTTTCTAGGTTCTCTTGATTCCAAGCTGACCAACAAGGGGCACTTCATGCGCCATCTGCAGAAGGAAGGGTTTTACAGCAAGGGGAACCACCAACCTCCTATGGTCTCCTTCTGTAGACTCTATAGGCTCACTACACAGGAGCCCATCTTCCCCATAAATCCTGTGCTTCCCAGGAGGTTCACCCTCAAGCTGGGAGCAGGCCTGTCTCTTTAGACCTTCCAGAGATGAGCACTCACGTTGGCCCTTACTAAATTCTTCCCTGTCAGGACCACCTTCTACTAACAAATCTGTTAGATCAGGATGGTCATTGGGGTCAAATACTTCAGGTATCACCACCTCCTCGTCAGGTCCTGGTGATTGACCAACTACCTCCACCGCAGTGGTAGGTGAGTTAGGGGGAATATTCTCTTTCCCTCTTTTGGACTTTCTCACTCCTTTAGCCTTGGGTTTCCCCTTTGGCCAGTGCTGCCCTTGTTTGAGACCTTGTGCAGGGTCTGTCAGCTGTATCTCCCACAAGCCCTAAAGCTCTGAGATCATTTCCCAGCAAGACCTTTCCTGTGACACTCCTCTGTATGCTCACTGGAATTCTGACTGACGTACCATTGATAGTAAGAGTTACAGGTATTACTGGGAACATGAGAGGTGGGCCATCAGCCAACTTAGTGGGCAACAGAGGAGCTCTGGCAACTTGCTCTGGGTCTACCAAGGTAGAATCCACTACAGTTCGACTACACCCACTATCCCTAAGAGCTGGAGTATCTACTCCATTGATCAGCACACTGGGCCTCATTACACGTTAGGCGGTAACCATGGCGCTATTAGTGTCCGCCTTGGTGGATGGCAGAATTACCGCCCTACTCTAAGGTGAGCGGGGGCGGAATTCCCCATTCACCAAGGCCCTTCCCCATTCCCATTTTTGCCCCCATAGGGCATAATGGGAATGGGGAAGGCGCTGATTACGGTACCGCAAATTGCGGTACCGTAATTAGCACTGAGGTCCCTTTGGTAAAACCAGCCGTTAAGGTCGGGTCCCGCAAAGGGAACTCGTAGTAAGGCGGTAAGTGTTTACCAGTACCGGTGCCCTTACTGGTAACGGTAAACCCTTACCGCCTACCGTGTAATGAGGCCCACTGTCTTTAAAATAGTGCTTGGTATAATCTGGAATCCTAGCAAAAGCCTCTGAGACTTTAGGCTCCCAGGAACCCAGGGAAACTAAAACTACCTCAGCTTCTATCCCACTGGGGAAGGAGTCTGAGGAGAAGTATGCCCCTGTAATCTCTTCTTCCTCGTAGGAGGAGAAGGCCAGATTAGCAGAGTGGACCCCCAAGGTTTTGACCTTACATATGGGATCCCCTTCACATGGTCAGTTGCTCCACAAGCAAAACAAGATCCACTGGGTCTGATTACATAGTGAGGCTTACTATAACCAGAGTTCTGTTTTGCAGGTTCACCTCCACTACCCTGTGAGTTCTCTTGGTCTTACCCTTATTTTTCCTTTTGTGGCCCTTCTGGGAGGAAGTTTTTATCAGATTCTCCACCCTCCTTAGCTTTGGACGTTTTCCCCTCCCCCTGCTTACCAGGATGAGTCTTGTCCTTATGGGACACTCTATGTGACACCAACAAATCTGCTGCCATGGCAAGCTTCTTAGGATCTATCTCCTTTGAATCTGCTAAATGGTTAAGCTCTGGGGAAGAAGATGCAAAAATGTGTTGCATCATGACAATATCAAAAAGAAGGAATGGCTAGCTTCCGTCACTGGGTGAGCTCACTCATAGAACCCTTTCCAGGGTTTCAAAGAAATATTCCAATTAATTCATCACTTTCATATCAATAAAACACAATTGCGTATTTCTGTGTAGCTTTTCTCAAATCTCATTATTTATTCCTGACCCATCAGTGTTATGCAGTTATTAGCCAATGCATTTCGGACCTCCGTCGATCGTCAGGGCTATTAACACTGTTATACATCAACTGTAAATTATCCCATCAACATGTTATAGTACATATAGCCAATAAAAACAGTTCCCCATCATAAAGTGCATCCCAAAATACGAGCAAATGTGAAATATGAAATATACATTACATACATTTCACATACCAGGTGATAGTTGCAGTCCACATGTAATTCAAAAAATAAAAAAACAAACAATAAGCAAACGAAAATTCATTGTAGTACATTATTCAGCTGTCTCCTAAATATTACATTTTAAAGGTTCGGTTCACTACCTGTGTGTCTTTTTTCTCCCAGAGCACTGATCCACTCTGCTACGTTTCTTAGAGCAGCCTGTATTCACTGTGAAATTAAATGTACATGTTGAGTCCCCCTTTAAATCTATTCAAATCTATCTACTCATCCCTCCTGTGCGTTTGCTTACCTTGTGTCCTACGTTCCGCAGTGATGAGCTGGCTACCCGAAAAGAGTTGCCACCATCATTGCAAGCGTATATAAACACTGTTCCCCTCGCGCATGTGCGCGACTTACTGTCTCTTTCTTTCATGTACTCTGTTAACATTCTCCGTGAAGTGTAGCTTAGGAATGTGTGACTCTTAAGGGATCATACCTACTGCTTGATTGCTTATTATCCTAACAAGGATATCTCCTTTTTAAGCCGAGCAGATGATTTGTATTGCTTATGCGGAATGTGTACACTACTCTCGCGGGTACCGCGCATGCGCGCGAGACCGAGAGGTAGTGTCCCGCTGTCTAAATGGTAAATGGATAGTACATGAGTATTCAGAGTGCCAATCTATAGATACCTAGATCATTTCTGCAAGTCAGAAAATGCGTATTAGGGTATGTTTCCATATATTCACAGGTGTATGGGCCTCATTACACGTAAGGCGGTGAGCCATGGCGCTATTAGCGCCATGGCTCATGCCGGTAAAATACCGGCACCGCCTTGGCGGAAAGAGGATTTACTGCCCCATTCCAAGGTTGGTGGGGCGGTAAATCCCCCTTCCGCCATTGCCCTTCCCCATTCCCATTTCTGCCCCATAGGGCTCTATGGGAATGGGGAAGGCGCTAATTACGGCACCGCAATTTTGCGGTGCCGTAATTAGCTCCGAGGTCCCTTAGCGGGTTGGTTTTTAACGCCTGCAAAAAGCAGGCGTTAAATCACCAACCCGCTAAGGGACCTCGTAGTAAGGCGGTACTGGTTAACGGTCACCGTTACCATTAACGGTGGCCGTTAACCATTACCGCCTTCCGTGTAATGAGGCCCTATATCTATGTATTCCTGCTCAATGTAGGACGCTGTTTGTTATTTATAATGTCACCACTGTTTCCTATTGATTACAAATACTCCTATCATACCCGCGGTGCTCCATTTTTTACACATGATTGTCCCTCTACCTCTCTTATAAAATCCGATCTGCCTGATTGTATACATTCTCTAGCTTATAGGATTAATCATCTGGTCTGTATGTTTTCAAATAACTGCATTTTTTTAAAAAAGGAGGTGATCTCATCTGCATATTTCATATTTCCAAACTTGTCTTTAAACCGAATTGGCTAATTGGCAGTGGCTCACTGCCTTACGTCCCACAGGGGGTTCATTCCCTGCGGGACATAGTGTGGATTCAGTGTGGGTGGTGTATCTACAATCCTGAATGTCAAATTGATACATGTGATTGTCTCTCTACCTCTCTTATAAAATCTGATCTGTCTGATTATATACATTCTCAAGCTTATAGGATTAACTATCTGGTCCATATGTTTTCAAATGACCGCATTTTTTTTTAAAAAAAAGGATGTAATCCAACTACATATTACATATTGTCATACTTATATCTGAACCAAATCCGCTGATTGGCAGTGGCTCACTGCCTTACGTCCCAAAGGGGGTTCATTCCCTTCGGGACGTAGCGTGGACTCAGTGTCAGTGTTATATCTACAATCCTGAATATCATGTTGCCAATAATGTTCAATTGCAACTCAAGTTACAGAAAACACATGAAATGTATTTCTTCATTTATACCCCCGGTCTCAAGGAGTCAAGGCGATTGATCCAAAATGATTCTCGTTGATTCAGTCTTTTCCCCAAATCTTCATGTGCATTCAGTGGCTGAATGACTTCTAAAACCTGTATCCTCATTTGACTGATGTTATGTTTCTTTAAGTTCCAATGTCTTGCCACCGCTGAATTTACGTTGTTGTTCCGGATACAAGATCTGTGCTCATTCCACAGTAGTTTTCCTGCTCTTTTTGATTGACCTACATAATAAATACCACATGGGCATTTAATTCCATAAATTATATTTGGTGTATCACATGTGGCGTAGCACTTTAATTTGATCTTTTCGCACGTGCGTGGGTGCTCTATGATGTCTCCTTTCCTTATGTAATTACAATTGCTACAATGTAGACATGGGTATGTCCCTTTTCTTACCGTCTCTGGTGTTTTCTTTCTAGGTCTCGTCTTCACCAATCTGTCTCTTAAATTCGCACTCCTTTTGTATGCAAAAGTAGGCATTACTCTGAACATGTGTTCCACTCTTGAGTCACTTGTCAGCGTGTTCCAATTCTTTTTGATTGCATTTTTGATCTTGTTGCTTTGTACAGAGTAACATGAGAAGTAGACTAGATGAGGTTCTTTCTTCTCCTTCTTTGTCTCACTGTTAGGAGGTTACGTTAATCGTTCTTTTGCTGCCACTATCTCTGAGGGTTTGTACCCTCTTGCTTCAAATCTTTCACCCATATGTTCAATTTCTGTTTCACATGTTGTTTGGTCGTTCACAATCCTTTTCACCCTCATCATCTGGCTGAAAGGTGAATTCCTTATCAGACTTGGTTGGTGGAAACTTAAATGGTGGAGAAGATTGTTGTGGTCTGTCTCTTTTCTGTTAATGTTGGTTGAAAAGTTGTTATTCTGGATTTGTAGGGCCACATCCAAAAAATGTACTTGAGTTTTTGAAATTTCATGAGTAAATTGAATCCGCTGATCTACACTGTTGAGATATGTAAAGAAATCCTTCAAAGATTTTTCTGTGCCAATCCAGATTCCAAAAATATCATCGATAAATCTGACCCACATCGAGATATAATTTCTCCATATTGCGTGATCTAAAACATGTTCCTTTTTTTCGAATTTGTGCATAAAGGTATTTGCATATGTAGGGGCAATTGAAGTCCCCATCGCTGTCCCAGATGTTTGTATGTAAAATGTATTCCTTTATTGAAAATAAGAATTTTCAGAAATGAATTGTAATAATACTAGAATAAATTAATTGATTGCCTTCAAATCACCTTCCTTTAAAAGTAACAACTCTATTGCTTCCATACCTAAGTCATGAGGGATAGACGTATAAAGGCTCTTTACATCGACCATGAACATGATTGACTACGCTGTGTATTTGATTTTCTTCAATTTCTCCAAGAAATGGGTCGTGTCCTTGATATAGGTATCCGTTTTCTGTATGAGTGGTTGTAGAAATTGATCAATATTTTTCCCTAATGGTTGTAATACACTGTTGACACAAGAGACAATAGGCCTACCTGGTAGTTTAGTTAGATGTTTATGTATCTTTGGCAGTGTATAAAAATGTGGTATTCTTGGGTGTTTGTTCGTGAGAAAAGATCTTGTTTTTTCACTTATCCAACCTAGACTTTTAGCTTTCTCCAATAGTCTTCAAGATTTTTCAATATTCCTTCCGTGGGTCACTGTCCAATCTGAATAAACATCAGAATTCATCAGTTTATCCATGCATTCATTGTGGTAGTCTTGACTATCCATAATTACAAGCGCTCACCCATTATCTGCAGGGTGTATAGTTATACATACCTTCAAAAGTAGAGACCTTATAACCTTCAACCTAGCCAGTCAAGTTCTTTGAGGATTCAGTTACATAAGATAACGAAGTACCACCTTCTTTATTTTTGTACTCTCTGAATCTCTGAATCTTTTTAAGTATTGGGCAGGAGTCTTTCCAAACTTTAAGATGAGAGTTTGCTTCAACATTGCAAAATCTGCTCTCTCAGCTTTTGAAATTTCCATAATGGCACCTCAGCCAGAATGGGGCAGTCTGCTAAGGAACCAGGCAATTTTATCAGCATTGTCAACTTGTTGAACTTCACATGCATACTCAAATGTATTCATCCAGTCCATAATGTCATTCTTCTCCTCATACACACTGAGCAGATGCTTAGGAAACCTTGGATGAGAGGAGGCTCCAGAGCCATGTCCAGGACCCTTGGATCCATTGGCAACTTGAAGCTTGGCCAGGTCCAACTGGTGATCCCTGTCTTTCTGTTTTTCTGCCTTCTCTATCTTTAGTTTGGCCATATTGAACTCAAGCTCCTTCTGCCTAAACAGCAGTTCTTGTTTCTTGAATTCAAGTATGGCCTCACCTTCAGCACTGGCAGAGGAAACATTCGACATTACATCCTCCAAATCCTCATGGTTTCTGTGGAGCAGTGCAGCAGCAGAACTATCAGTTCTGCCAGTGAGAGCAGCCCCACCTCCTTCTGCACTGTCCCCAGAAGCTATAGCACTAAGCTGAGCTTCTTGCCAGTCCATGATTCATTGGATCATTTCAACTTTTGTGCCCTGAGAAGAGACACCTCTCTCAGCACACATTTTTTCAATGTTTCGGATTTAGAAGCATTCAAAGTTAACAAGGTACTTGTTTCCATACTGTTAGATAGGACTATGGCCTTTTTCAGTTATACTACAACAATTCACTATGTGTCCTGGTAGGAATAACTTGAAATGCCTTCACTAGTATGCAACACTGGATACCTTCAGTCCTATCCCACCGCTGTACACCAATTTGTTAAAAAAGATTTCTGAACTCTGACCGTGTTGGGGCATAGGTTCAGAAGGCCAACCTAGTTTCTTGGAACAGGGTAACCTCTGGACAAGCCAGACCAATCAGGGTAGCTATGGCAGGCGGTCAAGACTAAGGGGGTAATTCCAAGAATTTGGTGCACAAGTGGCGCACGCGGTTGGCTCACAGAGTGCGCGTGTGGCAGTCTGAGCCAGTTGCTTGGGCCAAAACCCATTTAGGCGCACAGCGTATTCATGGATTTATACATCCATAAGCAGCCGTGGCGCAGAGTGGCACAGCGACCCTGCAGCAGTGCAGTTACGCCCCCAACCCCACCCTGTGCACCAAAAACATCGCACAAATCCAGTACATGGCACAAAGGCCAGTGGACCAGCATACAGCCCCCCAACCATGAAAACGCATGTAAAACTCCTCGCACACCCTTCAGAATACACGCACCCCGCTCGCGCCAGTGAAATCGCGTGTAAAACTCCTCGCGCACCCCTCGGAATACACCTACCCCGCTCGTGCCAGCGAAATCGCGTGTAAAACTCCTCGCGCACCCCTCGGAATACACGCACCCTGCTCGCGCCAGTGAAATCGCTTGTGAAACTCCATGCGCACCCCCCGGAATACACGTACCCCGCTCATGGCAGGCCAATTGCGTGTAACACTCCCCGTGCACCCCTCCGAATATGTATACCCTGCTCACGTCAGGTAAAATGCGTGGGATGAGTCCCCCCTGTGGTGTGGGGTGCCTGTGGGGCATGGGGAGGTTGGATGGGCTGCCTGTGGGTCATGGACTGGGGTGATGGGCTGCCTGCGGGGCATGGGGAAGGTGGATCCACCACGACCATGACCCACAGGCAGCCCATCCACCATCCCCATGACCCGCAGGCAGCCCATCACCCCTGTCAATGCCCCACAGGCAGGCCAAATGGCACCATGCACTTGGGAGCCCCGACTCATGTCCCCACCCCCAGTGACGGACACCTGCCAGCAGGCCCCGACTCATGTCCCCCACCTCGAGTGACGGGCACCTGCCAGCAGGCCCAGACTCATGCCCCCCAGCCCACCCCCAGTGATGGGCACCTGCCAGCAGGCCCCGACTCATGTCCCCCACCCAACACGTCATCACAATCCAGATCCATAGCCCTTATGGCCACCAAAATCCAAACACCCAACCCATCATTCCATCCACTCCACATTGAAATCCCCATGTCATGATAGATCCCAAATAACCAGTATGTGCATGAGTACAAGTCTGTCAGACCCACACAATGGTGACACGTGACTGAGAAAACCCACATTGTGACATGCACAAAACCAATGAGAGAAGACAAACAAATGAAGTAAAAAAATAAAAATGTATTATATCCAAAACTGAATTCATGAAACAAAATTACACAAGAAAAATATTAATGCTGAAATCAATAAAATGCAAAGAAAAATGCCTCCAAAGTGTCCGTCCATAAAACCAAATCCAAAGTTAAAATAAAAACCAAACCATTCCTCCATGGTAAAAATAAAAAATGTAAAATCAGGTCCATAACTATATACAATGTACAAATCAAGGGTCCATGTGCCCAACAATCCAAAGGAAACCTAAGAAAAAACCTACCTAATAAATAACTATTTACAAAAAGGCGGGGCATAGTCCATGCGCCCCAAAGAAGAAAAATAAATAAAGGAAACCTACAACTACATAACTATTTACAAAGGCAGCGGGCAAGTCCCACGGCTCACTGTTTGATGTTCCGGCCCAGGGCATCATCGAACTCCACGTCGATGTTCCAGAGGAGGCCCTGTTCCCTGGCCTCGAGGTCTCGCAGGGATGCAGCCATGGAATCCCTCAACTCCCTGTGAGTTTCCTCGAGGCCCTCCGCCCCCCTCAAAGTCTGGTGCATGGAGTTCTCCTTCCTGACCATCCTGAGCTGTGCCCTCTCCAGCCGCCACCTCTCTGCATCTATTTGCCGGCCCAACCGCTGCCACACGGAAGACACTCCCAGTCCGGGGTCCTCCTGCCCCTCGGCCGATGCCTGCCCCCGGGGTGTTGATGGCCCCGAGCCATGATGCCTCCCATGCTAAGTCTGCTGCTGCCTCCGACGCAACTGCCTCTGCCACCACAATGGCATCCAGGCTGATGGAATCCCCCAGCGCCGTTGTGCACGTGCCCTGCCCGATGATGCTGGCACATCCTCCATCCGCTGGGCTACAGTTGGTGGGGTGACCACCCCTGCTGGACCTCCGACTCCCGACTGCGGCAGGGATGGGATCTCCACCTGGTTGGCTGCGTTGGTTGGGGAAGGTCCACAGGGGGACCTGTTGGCATCTGGGCCGGAAGGCGGCATGGAGAACGACTGGCATATAGTGTGCACAGAGGAGGAGAGGGCCGTAAGAGTGGCCGACACATGGAGGAAACCCCTGTGCACGGTCCCTCCAAACTGGCCCACGTTGGCACACAGCTCTTTGTGATGACGTGTGTGGTCCCCACAGGAAGCACGCACGTCATCACTAATGTCACGTGTGCGCAATCAGGATGGACTCAATCCGGTCACAGGTCGCCTCGTCCGCAGGTAGAGGAGTGCCAGATGACGTGGCCCTCCCCCCTACCTGCGGAGGGGACTGGGACGGGGCATCCCTGCTGGTGCATGGTGATGCAGTCACAGTGTCAGGGACAGTGACATGCACAGGCCCCTCTGTGGTGACCTGTGCTGCCTCGTGCTCCTGCCCTGGACTGCACCACTTGCACCAGTGGTACCACCCCCACCAGGCCCATGTGCAGCTCAGTAGCGGTCTCCTCCTCCTCCGCACACACCACCGACCTGGATGGCTCTGCACCATCTTCCGTCGTCGCAAGACCCTGTGGGGGCTCACCCGCCCCTTCTGCTGCAGCCGTAGTAGCAGACACAACACCAGTACCCTCGCTCCCGGATGATGGAATTTCCTGGGAGGGTGACTGGGCCTTGCGTCGCCGGCCGGTGGAGGCATCCCTGCCGCTTTCCTCCACAGCGCCGTCTCTGCCCTCTTCTTCACTCACTGCTATGTAAAGGGATACATTGAAGAACACAAGCAGGGTACTGTACAATAGTCCCCTAGACAGGAAGCAATAGCACATGATTGGCACTGTCAAACGTCACTTCCGTCATGTCTCCCAACAACACATGGGTCAGTGCAGGCAACACACATGCAGGAACCGCCATAGCACATGCAACAAACATTTGCATTCATGTCCACGGCACCGTAGAAACATCCAATGCTGGGCTGAAACTCACAAGCATCGTGGGACATGCTGATCACATGCACACGCATCACCGGAGGGTCATGCATCTAGCCCCGTATACCCACAGACACAGTGGATACAAGGATGAGTAGGCTGTATCAGTGAATCAACACATCGTCACGGACATGTGTCATGCATCCATGGTGCACACACTACTTAGACACACGGACAGGTACATCATGTATGTCCATGACAGCAGCACACATCTCTCACACCCCAAACATGTCAAAGTACAGACACAGGCATGCATACATGTGTGCATTCCGCATGCTGCTCCACATACACCATCCATGTGGGTCACGCCTGACTGGACTCACATGCAGCACCATCATGTCCCTGCACACACACATCCAAACATGACCCATGTCACACATGCAGCCAAGTAGCTAACTACCAGCACACCACAACATGCACTTGAACGTGAATGCATGGCCACTTACCGCTCGACTCCAGATGGGCCTGCATCCTGAGGATCTGGTGGTGAAGCACTGGGCAAATGTGCTCCAGGACCCTCATCTGCTGGGTGGTAAGCTGAACCCGTCACCCCACTGCATTCGCTGCCACCAAGAGGCACGGTGCCTTCTTGAGGGTCCTGGACTTGTAGTCCTCCCAGAGCTTCTGGACGTGTTTGATGTTGCGGGGTGCCACCCCCTCCGTGTTGATGGCACCCTCTATGTCTTCCAGATCCTCTTCCGTCCTTCCCTGTCGGTGCGCGATGGTGTGAAGAGGGCATCATATTTCCCCAGAACTTGCTCCATCAGGACACCAACTTCCTTTTCACTGAAGCTGGTAGCCCTCTGCCTCTGTGCTGGGGGGTTGCCACTGGTGCCGGAAGGTGTTGTGTCGGACATGGCAACCCCCGAGGCAGGTGTAGGTGGGCAACTTGGTCCTGGGGCTGGGCTGTGAAGTGATGGGACACCATTTGGGAGTATTCTATTCCAGCAGGGGTGGTCACAGCAACTGGACCCCTGCAGATTGCAGATGTGCAGGCACCAAATGGCAGGGTACGGTGGCAGCAGGCAGGCAGGCAGCAGCAGATGGCTTGTGGGAGGCTGCTCGGGGATCTGGGGGCAGTAATTTGGCCTTCTCGGCAGGAGCGTGATCTTCTGTGTGTTGTCACGTGGCCAGCTTGATACGGAGTGATTTGGCATGTGAAAAACGGCACGTTTGTGCGAATTCTGAGGAAATGGCCTTGGCGCATAAGCGCGTAAGTGGCATAACGTGCACGCGGCCATTTCTCTGGCACGGGTTGAAGGTCCCACATGGGTTTCCATCGCTCTGTACGTACTTTTCGTGGAAAGCGGTGCGTGTGTTTTTCAGACGTTAGGGTTCACACGCGATTATTTCACAGCGGCTACAGTGCGTACTTCTCCTTTTGGTGTGGGTGTTGGCTATGCGTTCTTCTTCTTCACGCAAGGCAGACGGTGAGTCGCACACGCTATTTTTCCTACTGCGGGTGTCCCTGTTAGTCGCTTACCCCTTTTTTTCAGGCATACTAGCCTGCGTGTTGATCACGTATGCATTTTATGTGTTCCTGGCTGCCACAGCGTACTGCGTGTGTTTTTCTACACGCACGTTGGATACAGGGGTCGCGTATCTCTTTTTCTTGCTCTTGGGATGCCTGAGTGTTGCGTGACACGTCATTTCTACTAAGGGGCCACAGAATGGGACATTCATCGTACCTGTATATACGTGTTTGTTGTTTGTGCGCCCTTTCATACTGTGCGGGGTCGCTTCCGCCTACCTTCGTGTGGCGGACGTGTTTAGGCCTGTGCGTGTTTCTCCTATTCGATTTCATGAATATGTGTAGTTCGCGTGCGTGTGGGCGTTCCGTGTAATTCCCAGAAGTACTTCCCCAGTTATGCTCTCATTTTCACGCGTTGTTCCCGATTCCGTGTGTTCTGCCCCGTGTTCCGCCCCCTTTTGGTGCGTGCACTACATGTTGTGCACTTTCGCTGTGCGCGTCGCGCATGGTGGTCGGGATGTTGCAGTGACGTGTGCGCCATGCGCGGATTTGGCGCACATCCCGGGGGAAACATGCGCAGGGCCTTTCATGAATCGCACACATGTGCGTGCACTTGCTTTTTCACGCTTGCGCCAGCTTGCACCACGAATTTTGGCGCACATTTGTTCCATGAATCGGCCCCTAAGTCTCAGGAGTGGTGAGGGTGACTGAAAGACCTCAATGAGCATACAAAGCAAAAACACTTACAAATTACTCCAGACAGGTGTTATATTAAAAATATAGACACATTTATTACAAGGCCTTTGTAACATAGACCATAACAAAGAATCATAGTAACACTAAGTAAACCAATACATCACACTCAACACAATATATACACAAGACCAATGGAGTGTAAGGGGTTAAATACACAAAATATGTTGACCACCTAGAGGGGAAGAAAACAGGCAGTGCAGGTAATCTTTAGACCCAGTTCCACCTCAATAATACACCTCTCTAAGAGGCAGTCCAAGCCCTACGAAGAGAGGAGCCTTATTATCAATAGTACATGCACGCGCTTGTGCCAATGGGCAAGATAGGGTCTCTTCAAGGGTCTCTAGCAGCTCAGGAAGGTGGATGAGGCGATGCAAAAAAAGTTCCCACTATTCAAGCAGGACCTCCACTTGGGGGCAGAGGCAGTTTGAGAGTGCAGGATGGAGTTGCTATTTCGCAATAGCTGTGGAAAGGAAAGGGGCCCTCAGGGGCCACTCATGCGTAAAAATGGGCTCCTGCACTAGGGACCACTGGTTGGGGTAAGGAATACTCACCAGTCATGATGCAGGCACACCCAAACTTCGCCATTACAGTCCACTTCGCTGGCAGGTTTGAATGCGGCAAAAAGGACCTCTCGGCACCTTGTAGTTTGGACAATACAGTGATGATTCCCAAATGGGACAGTGGCGATTTCTCTGCTCTGGGTGGAGGGATCGGTCCAGTTTCACTGCAGCAGGCTTCAGGGGAAAGAGGGTCACAAATGCAGCAGACGTGCACAGGTTGTTGCCGCGCCAGGGCAACGCGGTAACCGCATTTACTCCGGTCCTGGCACACTCGTCCCACTTCAGACCTGGGAACGCCAAGTGTACGAAATTTGGTGTAAGGCTGCTTGGGACACAGAGCTAGCAGTATACCAAGTTTCAAGGGTCGTTCTTAAAACGGCGGCACTGACAGAGCAAAGGTCCTGCGTAAGCTGGTCAGCCCACTGGTTGGCCCAGGGACACTTCCAAAGAGGCTTACTTGCAGGGTTTGATGAAGGTGCCGAGAATAGTTGGTCCCACTATTCTAATGGGTTGAAGCTCCTTCGCAGACCTTCTAGGACGATCAGATGCAGAGGGGGTCCCACGGGACGACAGCGGGCTCAGGGTGCCAAACCTTCCAGCGGGTCACCAGCGGTTCCTCGACTCAGCTTCTTGTTGCAGGATACTTGGCTCCTATCCTTTGTTCGGTGTGAACTCAGGAGATCGACATGGTAGTGGTGTATTCAGCTTCCTCTTATCCAAAGTTACCTTTGTACCAAAACAGAGTGGACCCAATGGGAGATCTTCTCACAAACACTCACTCCATACGTGGACCAATCATGGACCACAGTGGTCCCAGGCATTCAGGGCATTCCAGACTCTCTGGCACCCAGGATGTGTATTGGGATCAGACATCCCAGCCCACATCCTGCAGGCACACACACAAGGCATGCAGAAGCCCACGAAAGCATTGGGATTCGCGGGAAAGTGCATGACCAAATAAGGACTGACCTGGGTCGACTCAACCTGGGGAAGGTGAAGGGGCAAGATGGCCAAAGGACAGGACAAAGAACCTTGTGTCATGGTCATTTTGGAGCCAGGCCATCTATTTGTGCCAAATGTGTTTAACACGGTTAACATGGCAGGAAAGGGTTAAAAATAATGCAAAAAGATAGCTGCCATCAGTCCTGTCCATGACACATCTGCATAGTTCATAAAAAGTCCAGCGAGAGTATCTAGGGCCTTTGGAAATGACGAGAGACCCAAGTGTGCTGTATGGTAAGATACATTGCACACGTTTTACATGTTGCACAAAAACTGCAACTTGAGGAAAGGACTAAGGGATACAAAGTCTCCCAGTACTGACTGTTTTAAGGGCATGTCAGTTTCCCCCTAAAAGTGAGCGAAATCCCAGAGGAGTGTAGCTGAAGGCTGTGCTTCTCTGGCAAAGTCAGTCAATGGTGTCTGAACAGCAGCAAAAAGTTTGGGGGTTGACACTGTGATGCTCGAGCTAAAAAATGGCGCTGGTGCGCAGTACATTCTGGGGGCACTCAGAGCCATAATGGATATTTATCCATGCCTCAGTGGAAAGCTGCACTTGCTTTGCGAAACAACATGTTTTCAACGTTATTCACTGCTGGGCCTGGAATGCAGGCCTTCTCAGCCAAGGACACGGCGCTGAGAAAGCTAAGATCCGCAGGTGCCGGCTGGTACCTGATAACAGGGTTTGTTGTGGTTTGCTATGCCTGTGCCAAGGTTTTCGAGATGAGTTATAGAACTGTTTTCCAAGTTGTTTTTTAGGAGAGGGAAGCGCTTTGCTCCTTGAGGTTACTGTCGGTTGACCCAGCTGGCAACCAACGGTCACTCATTAATGTGCAAGCGCCATTGCCAGAAGGTTCGAGAAATTGCCACCCCTTTTTGAGGAGTGCATATATGCGGAACCCCTCAACGGTCAGATGGGATAAGCACAAAGACCTCAGTCGGAGGGGGGACTCCTTGTTCCGCCATACCTGTGGGCTGTTGTGCTCTCGGCCTGGCTGTTACCGGGGTCTTCCAGCCGCTTCTGGTGAGATGAGGGATTCAGTTACGCCCCTGGTGATGTATTCCTGCTAACCTAATATCTTTTCTGTGAGTTATCTGTGATTTATTCCTGTGTTATCACTTACTGCTTATTTATGTTTAATTATGAATAAATAGCTGTATAAGTGCTACTTATTCTCTAAGTGTGCATGTGGTTGTAAATCATTGTGTCGTCTACCTGCGTTCAAAGTATTGGCTCTGCAACTGCACTGGTGATGAATGACTGTCCGTGCACTCTGGGCGAGCAATACATTTTTGGCGTTGAGGATGGGATATTTGGGATGAGTTGCTCCAAATATTAAAGACTCTGTTTGAACGCCGATAGGCTTTGCTTACATTGCAAGCAAGAGTTATTTGGCAGTGAGTGTTGGACTGTGTTAATCCGTTTTTTTTTGTGCGTGTGTTTGCGCGAGTGACTGCAGTGTGGAAAGGAAAAAAGAAATCTATATATAAAGAGGTTTTGTGTATTACTGTAATGATGAATAGTTTGTTCAGGAAAAAGAGCGTTCCCGCTGGCGGTGAATGTTCTGATGTTATAATTCCAGGTTGGGCTAAGAGCCCATATGATAAATTGGCCCAGGTGTGGGCATGTGGCGCGGGGCTAAGTGAAACATGGGATCATGGATTGGGAGACGCTGATCCGTCAGATGTAATGTCTTGTTTACAACAGGTTTCAGTAGAGAGGGGAAAGGAATGCACCGTGCTGGGTAGGCGGGGTTGGGTTCTCCTGCATGCCTACCGAAAGATACATCAAAAAAATGTGGAAATGAAAAATGATATTTTGCGATTAGAAAAAGAGTTGGCTGCAGAAAAGCAGATTGCGTTAATGCAGCAGATTCAAATGAAACTATTCAAAGATAAAGCTGTTAAATATCAGGCTGTGGCAGAGAAGGCTGCAGTCAGAGTAGCCCGCTATAAGTACAGGAAAAGACGGGGAGGGGTGAACCAAAGGAAAGTGGCAGCTGTAATCGCCACCGCAGGTGTGGATTGGGACCCTGATAAGTGGGATGGAGACATTTTTGACACAACCAGCCCAGAGAGCAGCTTGGTGAGCGAATCAGATTCCAAAGCAGAACTTAATCAAAAGGCAGTGGCAGCTAAGCCTGTTAGAAGACGGCGTGCCAGACCCCACCCACAGAATCCTGTGGGCAGGGTTGTGGATTTAACCATGCTGGAAGATTACACTCAGCAGGAGGTTGGGGAAATCATTACTCGTTTGAGGCAAAAGTCAGGCGAACCTTTATTGACATGGATGGTGAGATTGCTAGATGGGGGCGCAGCAGGGCTGTTGGTAGATGCCACAGACTCACCGCGCTTTTTGCCTCTGTCAAATGACACCAGTGTGCAAGAGGTCTTAAGGGCAGGGCCGCCCCCTGATGAGAATGGGCAAGCTTCACAGGTGTCTTTGTTGCAACTGGCAGCCCAAGCATGTAATCGCAAGTATCCTATTACCACAGACTGGCCTAGTGAGGAAAAGAAGTGGTATACTTTGAAAAAAGCGATTCAAAAGGTCAGAGAGCATGTTATGAAAGAGGCAATTCATGTAGATGCACAGGGACACATGGGGGTCGTACCGCTTTCAGTTTCAACCAGGAATATGGTGATCAGAACTGCCCCCCGCATATAAAAGTGTCATTATGACTTTGCTCATAGGTATGGCGGGCAAACCCACTGATGAGGTAGTGGATGCTATTCGGCAACTAGCAGATTTAGGGGAGTGGGACAAGAGTGATGACAAGCCACGAGAGAGAGAGGGGCGTAGTGAGAGAAGAACTGAAGGCAGGAGGCAGGATAGTCGAGTTTCCCGAGACATGTTTTTGGCCCTGTTAAAAGATGGTGTGCCACGGGAAGAGATTGATGGCATTGAAACCAGGGTCATGTACGAACTATACAAAAAGAGAGGGCTTGCAGCCAAAGAGCACTACAAACAGGTTAAGAAACAGGTGGTGTCTAAGCCACAGAGGGACACCTCACCTTCTGCCCCTCCTGAGGAAGAAGAACAGGAAGAGGGGTCTATGGGGACACCTTCCCCGTACCAGCCAACATATGCTGATTTGAGGAAGGTGGTGAGTGCAATGCTAGAGGCAGAGTCAGGTCAACTCATTCAAAATTTGACTAGGGTTGCGGCCAAGCTCCGGCAGCGTCTGCTCGCATAAGTTGATAGGCGGCCCCATGTTAATGTTAAGATTTTCTGGGGGCCAAGAAATATGCAAGGGGTGCGAGCATTGGTAGACACCGGGGCGGAGGCCTCTCTGATTCATGGAAATCCAGCACGATTCAAAGGCAGACAATTTACTATTACAGGTCTAGGGGGAAAAGAGACCCCCGCAGTACAAACTGAAGTGGAGATGAAATTTGGCAATTTGACTAGGCAGAAATACCAAGGGCCTCATTACGACCCAGGCGGACTTCGCGGTGCTAAATGCACCGCGAAGCATGGCGGAAAGCCGCCGATAGCGCCATGGGGGTTGGCGGATTTACCGCCCCATTCCGACCTCGGCGGAGCGGTAAATCCCCAATCCCCATTCTGCCCTTCCCCATTCCCATTTTTGCCCCATAGGGTATAATGGGAGTGGGGAAGGAGTTAATTACGCCACCGTAAAATACGGTGGCGTAATTAACAACGAGGTCCCGTAGCGCCATGGTTTTCTCCGGCTGGTAAAACCAGGCGGAGAAAACCTCCATGGCGCTACGGGAACTCGTAGTATGGCGGAGAGGTACGCCATGCACTACGCTGGCGTAATACCCTCTCCGCCAGGGTCCTAATGAGGCCCCAAGTGTTGATTGTCCCGATACCTGAGTACATAATTGGCTTTGACATTCTAGAAGAGTTGACTTTGAGACTAGGAGGTAAAACTTACCAGTTTGGGGTGAGTGCATCGACCTGCAAACCCATTACCGTAGGCAAAGTGAAGATGCCCCCATTGCAGGTGCCTGTGGCAACTAAATGGGCAGCAATGAAGCAATACCGCATTCCCGAGGGGCACAAGGACATTTCAGACACCATCAAAGGGTATGTAGAGGCGGGTGTGTTACGCCCCATTACTACCGCGTGGAACAATCCTCTCTGGCCTGTCAAAAAAGGGGATGGGTCTTGGAGGATGATGGTGGATTACCACGAGTTAAATAAACACACTCCTCCCTTAGTGCCCGCGGTCCCAGATGCCATTACCTTGATTGAGAATGTCCAAAAGTTTGAGGGGACTTGGTATGCAGTGGTAGATTTAGCCAATGCATTTTTCTCTGTGCCAATTGCTGAAGAGTGCCAAGAGCAGTTTGCATTTTCTTGGAGCGGGCGTCAGTATACCTTCACAAGGTTTCCTATGGGGTACATACGTAGCCCGACTATCTGTCACCGGCTGGTGGCAGAGCACTTAGACAAGATACTGTGTAAACCTGACATACAAATCTCTCACTACATTGATGATATCTTGATTCAGGGTAAAGAAGAGCGCAGTGTGCAAAACCAGTTAGAAGTAATTATGGATGGATTGAAGAAGGAAGGGTGGGAGATTAACCCAAACAAAATTCAAGGCCCAGCTGAGACAGTGATATTCCTAGGGATTCAGTGGCATAATGGGCATCGAGAAATGGTGCCGAAGGCCCGACAGAAAATACTTGAGTTCACCACTCCAATGAACAAAAAGCAAGCCCAGCAGTTCATAGGGCTGTTTGGGTTTTGAAGACAGCACATTCCCCATTTAGGGCAGATACTGGCCCCCCTCTACAAAGTGACACAAAAGAAATATGAGTTTCAATGGGGGGAAGAGCAGCAGAAAGCATTTGATTTGGCAAAAGACACCGAGCACCAGGTACTTGATCTATGGCCATTAAAGGAAGGTGAGGTGGAATTGAATTTGTCTGTACAAGACAATTACGCTAATTGGAGTGTGTGGCAGAAACAAGACAGGAAACATGTGCCATTAGGGTTCTGGAGTCGTAAGTTGCCTGATGCTGGTGACTCATACACTATGTTCGAGAAGCAGTTGCTGGCATGTTACTGGGCCCTTGTTGATACCAAGCAAATGAAGGTGGGCCATGATGTATTGATGAGGCCAGAAATACCGATTATGCAATGGGTGCTGAGCTCTCCTAAAACACATAGAATAGAGCAAGCTCAAGAAGCCAGCATAATTAAATGAAAATAGTACATTCAAGACAGAGCCAAATCAGGGAAGGGTGGAGTTGCAAAATTACATGAGCAAGTAGCCAACATACCACCCTCAGGTTACATACCACCGGAAGTGTCTGAAAAACACGAGTCTCCCATGAAATGGGGAGTGCCTTATGGCGATTTGACCGTGGAGCAGACAGAGCATGCCTGGTTCACAGATGGCTCGGCCCGATATGTGGGAACCGAGCGATACTGGAAAGCTGTGTCATATAATCCCAAGACAAAAAAGATTTTGACAATGTCAGGAAAAGGAAAGAGCAGTCAGTTTGCAGAGCTTTACGCAGTTTACCAAGCATTGAAACAAGAGACCCCTGTTCAATGTCATTTGTACACGGATTCATGGTCAGTGGTGAATGGGTTGGCGGTGTGGCTGCCAACCTGGCAAAAGAATGGGTGGAAGATTCATTGGAAGAGTTGTGGGGAAAAGAACTATGGCAAGATATTGCGGAAATCTTATCACAAAGTGAAGTCACTGTGTATCATGTGGACATGCATTGTGCTGCAGACTCATTAGAACGTTGGTTTAATTCTGTTGCAGATGAACACACCAAGATTTCATCTGTGGATGCGGAGGCTCAGGATTCGATTTGGAGGGTTTGGCCAAGTGGGCTCACCAGAAATGTGGGCACCTTGGAGAAAAGGCTACTATCAGGTGGGCACAAGATTCAGGAATCAGTATTCCTTTAGAGGTAGTGAAAAGGATCATTTTGCAATGTACAGTGTGCCAACACCAACAGCACAGGCCTATCCCTCAGATTGTCCAAGGCACGTTGCGGAGAGGAAAATTACCAGGTCAAATTTGGCAGATTGATTATATCGGTCCCCTGCCAATCAGTAAAGGTTGTCAGTATGCATGCACTATTGTGGATACATACTCGGGATACATGATGGTTTTGCCGTGCAAGCTTGCTACACAACTGAACACCATTACGTTTTTAGATCAGATCATATTGCATTACGGAGTGCCTTTGCAAATCCAGAGTGACAATGAGTCACACTTCAAAGGCAAATTGATTTAAGAGTACTGTCAGGAGAAGAATATTGAATGGCTCTACCACGTGCCCTATTACCTTGCCGCTTCAGGATAAATTGAACGGATGAATGGTTTGTTGAAAGAACAGCTGCGCAAATCTGGAGATGGCAGTTTGGCAGGCTGGCATGATCGTGTGTTTGATGCGGTGCAAGTGCGAAACAATAGGCCTGTAAATAATCATGAAACTCCTTTGATGCGGCTAATGACTCCTGCTTTACAGATTCAACCCAACTCAGTCAGAGAAACCCTATTGTACTGGGAAATTACCCCGGGTTCTTTAGCTCCCTGTCGGGGGACTCCAGAGTCAGCAGGGGTGGACTTGCATTCCCATGAGGAAATCAGATTAGACCCAAGAGGGATTGTTGTAATTGAAACAGGGATTGGAGTACAAATTCCTCTAGAGCATATGGGATGGATTGCCCCTAGATCTGTGCCTAGCATTGAAGGGAGTTCAAGTGTTGGGATGGGTCATTGATGCCGATTATCAAGGCAAGATCAAAGTCATCTTGATGAATAGTGGTGACCAAGTTTTACTGATTCATTAGGGCGATAGTGTAGTCCAGTTAATTATCATTCCTATTAAGTTGGGATCGTGGTTTTGGATCTTCAGACAGTATGGTACTGGGTGCGAAGGTGTGGGTTGAAAGGCCAAGTGGCCCACCAGTGCCCGCAGATGTTATTGCATCAGGCAAAGACCATGTAGTCTTAGTGATGGAGCCCGGTAGAAAGAAATGGCAGTATGTGTCTGCAGACAAATGTTACCTAAGAGAGTGATTTTCAACACTGATATCTCTTTTCTGGGTTTGCCTTGTAGATCCTGTGTCTGGCTGGTGTAATTGTGGGACTAAATGGACTCCTTTCCAGAGAGTCAAACGGCATGCCGCTACCAATGAAAAATGTCACATCTGTTCCAGCGATCCATGGGAAACCGATGATGATGAGCAATGATGCCCAAAAGCAGACCTATGCCGATGCCGAAAAGCCAGCCAGACCGAAGACATGGATTTGTGGAATGCAGCAAACACGTCTGGTGCAAGTGAAAACAACATTGATGCCAGCTACGCAAGAGGCGACTTCAGGATGGCGAAAATATTCCCCAATGATCACCCAAACTGAGAATATGTGGAAGTATCTGGCACAACAGGTGCTCAACATTACACACTTTTGCCTCACTGACGTGCCCAAGGCTGAGGCTTTACTGACTACGTGCTTAGAAGCAGTGCCGACACCAGTTCCGGTTCTAAAGCACATTTTCGGCGTCATGCACAATGATTCTTTGGTTCAAGATTTCGATATTAGGCAATCCTTTTCCGTCTATGAGTACTGCAGGTTTTGCCGGGAAACGGATCGCAAATGGAGAAACTTGACGTGTATTATAACCTACAATGTAACTCAAGGCGATGTGTGTTACCTTATGACCTGCAATGCAAAAGAAATTGGCAAATGCCAACAGCTCAATTTAACCAAACAGAAAAATCAAACTGTGTTCGAGAAATGATTGTGTTCATGGGTTCCAAGTACATGTACCAGTGTGAATAATACTATGTCTTGCAATCATACAGTGATAGCTGCCAGTCATCTGAAACATGTGAAACTTCCAACAGGATGGCTCTTTTCATGTGGCAACATCACATACACTTACATTCCAGCTAACATTTCAGGAGGTCCATGTGCCTTAACTCGATTAGGACTAATGATGTTCCCTTTACACCCAGCAATGTCTCAAAGCAAAAGGTCAACTTTCGAGTCTGTGGGTCTATCCTCAGATTGTGATTCACATGTGCATTTGCTATCAGAGGCTGAGGTTCTCGCATTAACCCTTTCATTAGTGGGAGTTTGGGGTTTAGCTGCTGGGGGCTACAAATGTTTGATCAAATTAGCATATCTAGTAGTAAAAGGACTCAATCATACTTCTAAAGCTTTAGAAGAGTTACTCCTTGATAGCAAAGTTATTAGAAAAGCAACTTTGCAAAACATGATGTCGTTGATTATCTATTGCTGAAGCATAATTTAGGTTGTAACGCAGCTGAAGGTATGTGTTGTTTCAATCTAAGTGACCATTCACGATCCATTGAAAGTCATATTCAAGGTTTGAGGGATCTCATTTCTCAAGTGTCCCAAGATCATACCGGGAATTGGTGGGATTGGCTATTTTCATGGATTCCTGATATTGGGGGTACACTGCGTTACGCTTTTGCTTGCATTTGTATTATATTAGCTATCATAATAGCGTATTGTTGTTGTATTCAATGCATTACCAATTTAGTTTTAATATTTTGTCGGTTTCAAAGACCGGCTCCTCTACCACTGGGCTATGGAAAGTAAATATCCAAGGGTGGATTGTGATGCTCGAGCTAAAACATGGCACTGGTGCGCAGTGCATTCTGGGGGCACTCAGAGCCATAATGGATATTTATCCATGCCTCAGTGGAAAGCGGCACTTGCTTTGCGAAACAACATGTTTTCAACGTTATTCGCTGCTGGGCCTGGAATGCAGGACTTCTCAGCCAAGGACACGGCACTGGGAAAGCTAAGATCTGCAGGTGCCGGCTGGTACCTGATAACAGGGTTTGTTGTGGTTTGCTATGCCTGCGCCAAGGTTTCGAGATGAGTTATAGAACTGTTTTCCAAGGCATTTTTTAGGAGAGGGAAGCGCTTTGCTCCTTGAGGTTACTGTCGGTTGACCCAGCTTGCAACCAATGGTCACCCATCAATGCGTAAGCGCCATTGCCAGAAGGTTCGAGAAATTGCCACCCCTTTTTGATGAGTGCATATATGCGGAACCCCTCAACGTTCAAACGGGATAAGCACAAAGACCTCAGTCGGAGGGGGGATGCCTTGTTCCGACATACCTGTGGGCTGTTGTGCTCTTGGCCTGGCTGTTACCGGGGTCTTCCAACCGCTTCTGTCGAGATGAGGGATTCAGTTACACCCATGGTGATGTATTCCTGCTAACCTAATATCTTTTCTGTGATGTATCTGTGATTTATTCCTGTGTTATCACTTACTGCTTATGTATGTTTAATTATGAATAAATAGCTGTATAAGTGCTACTTACTCTCTAAGTGTGCGTGTGGTTGTAAATTATTGCGTCATCTACCTGTGTTCAAAGTATTGGCTCTGCAAATACACTGGTGATAAATGACTGTCCGTGCACTCTGGGCGAGCAAAACAGACACATGGAGGGAAAATTACATACAATTATGAAATATTTCCTAACACGGCAGAAGCTGGGAAAAATATGAAAGTAGTGTTTCATTTGGAATTAAATTGGACATTGCCATAAAATGATATGGTACATTTAGACAAATGTGTAATTGTGGGGGTTACTGGAGAGAGGGAAGAATTAGACAAGAAGTTGGGTATACTAGAATTAGCTGCAGGGAGGGAACCCGGTGAATTTATGGGGGTTGGTCCAGCTTCAGAAAGGATTGAAGACCATGTATTTCGTTCTGAAAGTTGAAGCCGCCAATAGTTTTTAATTGAGTATTCAGCTCGGTGCCCAGTTACAGACATTATTTGTCTCGTCCCCAATCCGGCATTTGCAAGAAGTTGCACAGTTGTCACGTGAATACAATGGTTTGTGTACGTAGTTGACAAATTGACTTTTTGGGATATTTTCTTCATCATAGCAGCGAGTACATTTTATCTAAGAGGTTTGTTTGAGTACCATATGGGCGTCATTTGTAATTGATCTTCATTTAGTTTTAGTGCATACACTAAAAAGCAATGTGCATTAAAAAGGTAGTTTTTGTAGATACACTTCACACCAGATCCTCACTCAACACCTCTCTTCGGCTGCTGCATTCTCCCAGAATGCCACTAAGTGGATCCAGTCATTTCTGTCTGACAGGACGACTAGAGTCTTCACCCCCACTGTGGCTGCGGACCCTATCCCAATCACATGTGGTGTGCCACAAGGCTCCTGCATTTCTCCCACACTTTACAACATCTTCACGAAGCTCCTATTTGACCGTCTTGACGATCTGGGTGTCAGCTAAACTAATTATGCTGACGACACCCAGGTCCTCATCACGCTCACTGGTAGCTATGAGGAAGATGTTGCAAAGCCTAATGATATCTACTTAGAAATCCAAGCCTGGATGGCAACACAGTCTTTGCCTTAACGACGATAAGACAGAATTGCTTATTGTAGGCTCCCAGGCGCGCCTCAACAAACTGGACCAAAGGTACCATTCCTTTACTATTGATGGCAACATCATAAAAGTCTCCAAACAGGTTAAAACACTAGGTGTATACCTCGATTCTACCCTATCACTAAAGAAACGAATAAACTCTACCATCGCAGCTACCTCATACACCAATAAATTGATCAATGCCTGCAGGCCTTTTCTCTCCACCTCTAGCTGCCTCACCCTATCTAGAGCGCTGATATTGTCTAAATTAGACTATTGCAACACACTCTACTTTGGCACTACCACTAAACACTTGAATAGACTCCAGATCCTGCAAAATAATGCACTAAGATGTGCCCTCAACCTCCCGCGCAAGGCGCACATATCTACGGCTAGAAAAGAAGTCCACTGGCTCCCGATCCGTGACAGAATTAAGCTAAGAACACTGGTCATCACCCACAAGTGCCTATCACACACTGCCCCACGGTACCTTTCTGACAAATTTTCTAGACACTGCCCCATTAGACCCACCAGAACACCTTACCTACACCAACTAAAGATCCCGAATTATAACCTAAAAACAGCAGGGGGCTCCAGTTTTCCAGTGCTCGCAGCACAATGTTGGAACAACCTCCCACTACAATTAGATCGGAAGCCGCATTCTGGCCATTCAGAGCCATGGTAAAATCATGGCTACTAGCCTAAACACCCAGATTCTCACCGTCATGACCTGCTAGCCGCCGCTCTCCACCTGTAGTAATGTTTACTCTTTAAAAAGTGGGGGAAATCAGGTATAATAATAGTCTAAGGGGGAGCAAACCTGACCTGTATATAATTAGAACAACAAAGCTCCCACACCTAAATTAGGTTTATGGCATGTAGTTCACTGGATGAATTAGGGATCCACACATTAGTGAACGACAATTCAAACAAAGACAAGTAGAAGTTCAAGGAAAATACAACCTGACTTCATAGAACAATATTATAATAACATAAACAGTTTTTAATAAATAGAGTTGTTAAAATCATCACATAAAACATAACAAAGTGTCCAGTGCTCTAAAGTGCATAGCGATGTTCGTCACATCAATACTAATGAGCAAAATGTGCTTCAATTGTACAAAAAACGCAATTTCACAGTATCTCTCCTTTAGAGATCTCAATCCAAATGTGCATAAAAATATGAACAGCTTTCAGTTATTCAAGTCTCCATTTTTACAATAGGATTGAACTACTTGATATTACAACAGGTGATACTGTGTTGTTGACAATGAGTACCTCCTGTCTAGATGTCTGGGTTAGTCAATACCTGAGTTTCACCTATTCGAGATTCTTAAGCTTTTATTGATGCTTTATATTAGTATCTCAAGTTTCCCAAAATGTTTCGTTCCTCTAGTGGTTAGAATTACTATAAGGAACTTCTTCAGGGGTATAGATACACCGGGGCGTAACAACGCCTTAAACCGGTCTTGCAGTGGTCTCTAAGGAAGAACTTGACAAGTTGACGTTGTCGTAACAGTGCGGATGGTGGTTTGTTGATTTCCAAATTGCAATTCGAATGCGTAATTATCTTCACCCTTATGGTTTCAATCCCAAAGGGAATATCCAGGCCAAACCGTATCTTAGTGTCAGTAAGACCACTCCTCAAAGGCTGTTTGAATGTTCAATGTCAGCGCCTTATGAAGCCTTGTGGCCGGCAGCTCACAACTCCATAGTACAAAGTCATAGTCAGTGAGTGCTCTTCTTAATCACAAGTCACAAAGGTATGGCTGGTAGATGAGTCCTAGTGTAAATACGAATGTTTCCGTTCCAAATACGTCCAATTTCTCTGTAAATCCCTGGGATAGATCCCAAAAACACACAGCATGGAGCGTGTAATGGTGTGCAAGTTGTGCAAAAAGCAAGTAATGTTTACTCTACCTACAGCATAGTCAGGACCAACCTGTAACCCGGTCCGCATTAGCCACTGTAACTTTTATTCCTCATTCCATATTCTCTGTACATACTTTTCTTTTCTTGGTATATTCTACTCTTGTATGTAAGCACTCAGAGCTTGGACTAATGTACGCTCTGTCTGTTGTAATATGATGTTCGTGCAACGATATGTAACCCTGTTGTACACATGATTATGCGCCCAGTTACCTGAGGGTTTGGATGCGCTTTATAAATAAACAAACTAAACTAAAGATGCCACTGTACAGTTAGGGCCACCTTGCTGTCCAAACATGAAACCTCTGTTTTGACATGTGTTCCGTTCAGGTAGTGAAGGGTGGGATTTTGTTGCTTCAGTGAAGGTTAGCGTGGCATATTTTTGGCCATTTTCATCTGTAATTATTTTGAATGCATTCCGATATAGTTGTCAGACTCCTTCTCTTCCTCTATGTGCAAGATGCAATTGTATATCAAACCACACTTTCATTTACAGTGATTCTGGATTTTTAAGGGAACAAGACAGTTGATGTTTTCAGTCAATAAAGATCCATCTTTTTTATGCCCTGTTTTGGAAGTGAGGTGTCCTTTCTTTCTTGCCTGCTTCTTTTTATGAATGGGGTGAAAATGTTGTCTGTACTTTGGGAAGCTGCATTGTGCATGATGTTAACGTTAGGGGAGTAGGGTGAACTGTTTAAATGTCTATTGATCCCGGAACGGATTGAAATGAGGCTTTTGAGGGTCATATTCTGTGCCATTGGATGTGCGCACTTCAGCATAAAATGTTTTCAGCCGGTGTGCTAACTCACTTTAATGAAGATATTCAAAAGTACTGCTGTTTTTTAAATAAGCCAAGATTTAAGAATGCTTGTAGCCCACTGTGTTGCATTTTAGCAGTAATTTCCTTTTTTGCTCTTTCAAGTTCAGCAAGAGCATTAACAGACATGGAATGATGGCTTTTGCATGGTGGACTGTCATCTGGTGGACTAAAAGAATAATGGTCTAGATTTGTTTCTTAATGCAGCCAAGCTTCCAACTTTTCCCAGGTATGTCAAAAATGAAGATGGTCCCAGCGCCTTGGTTACTGCTTTGATTTTCACTGTGAAGAGATGGATTTTCGGGATACGGTTGAGTGGCTTGGACTTTGCATTTCCAGATACTGAGGAATCCTGCTCCCTGGAGCATGTTCTATTACAGCTAAGTTAAGTTGTTTATGGTCATAAATGTTCGTTCCTTTTTTTTTTTTTTTAAATGGCTGTGGGTTGAGTCAGCATACTCTGTTCAAGCCAGGGGTCAAGGGTTAAGTATGCACTTCACAGTGGGTGACAGCTCATCCATGCTCGGAGCGTGGGCTGTCTTTGGTGAATACAGCCCTCGTTGCCAAGCATGTTGATTGATTTAGGATGACATGCAGAGTGCAAATGTTGGTAACGGACCAGAAACCGTTTATACTCGATATGGAGGGAATTTTATAGTGTACTCCCTGTGCCCTTATGGGGAGGAGGATGTTACCTATGAGATGCTGGAAGATGAGGTACTATTCAACGTCACTCATAACTACCTCAATGCTAAGTAATCAACTGCTCAGGTAAATACCATAATGAAAGACCAATCTACTCAAGTAGAAGATACCTCCGAAATAGCAATCCCAGAAAAATGGCCATGCTTCTGTCAGATGGCTGAAGAACAAATCAATATGGGTGATGCCTGTGAGACAAAAGAGCAAAAATTATGTCAAATATTTATGGATTTTCAGTAAGTTTCTTCTGTAGATTCATATGATTGTGGACATATCATACAACCATAACTATGGACATTAATATGGTGCCAGTATTTGTAATACAATACTGGTTACCTCTACCGCCCATGTATTTACTCATGAAATTATCAAGAATTTGAAATCATGTGTGATTATTGGCTCAATTACCAGTACCTTTAATAACCCAGTACTAGGAATATTGAAACTCAATGGGCAAAGGAGACAAAGGACCCAAGAGGATTGAATAAGAGGGTACACATGCCACAGTGGTCTCTTCCTTATATTGTTTATGGCCTTGCACAAAACCAGGTTTCAAAGTATATACTGCCCTCAATTTGACTAATGGATATTGGGCTATCTTTGTACTCTGTGAACGCAATATAGACTTGCCATTACCTTTGGGGTGTAGTAGTACACATGGACACAAACTCCTTTTGGGTATATTAACAGGGCAAACGAGTTTAATATCTTCCTACATAAGGCTGTGCCTGACCTAGTAGAAAGAGGGAATTTGGCTTATATGCATACCTATTAAGAAAAAGTAAAACTGTTGACAAATACTGGAGGAAATCCGCCATGTGCTTACTGAGCTATGAAATGCAGGTGCTAAGTTATCTCTCCGAGAAGCACAAATGTGTAGAAGTAAAGTAAACTTTATAGGTGAAGAAATCTCACTTGAGGGTCTTAATCCTCAGAACAACGTTGAGGCTCTACTAGAAAAATGGAAGAACCCCTCAAATCTACTTGAATTATATAGCCTCTTAGGATTTTCTAATTACACTTGGAAGTTCATAGAGGATTATGCAGAGATCACTGAACTCTAGGTCCATCTTTTGAAAGCAAGGGCCAAGTGGGAGGGGTCAGGACTCCCAAACAGAGGTTGTGAAACAATGTAAAATAATTTTGTCCCAAGATACATATTTGGCTTAGCCAATCAAAAACAATGACTTCTTCCTGGAAACAGGATTTGTCAACATCTTTTTAACCATGATCTCATATCAGAAGCATGACCATATTAATTAATTGATTTATTACGCAAGCAAAATGTTATCAGCTGGGGAGATCCAATTTAAGGAATGTGGGTAATAACTCCTGGCAATAATATGGGCATTGTAAAACTACCATTCATTGATCTATGGGAAAATATATTAATTGAGACTTCCCATCAGCCTCTGCAATATTTGCAGAGTGATTGGATACAAACTGTGATTGTCACTAAGTCAAGAATGAATGCTTGGATTATTTTAATGCAGGAATACCCTTTAGAAATCAGATATGGTAAAAACAGAAAGAGTCCAATGGCACAAGGTTAAGCTGATCTAAATGATTGTGTCCAAGACAATTGTGTAGAGGATGAGAATCTAAAAACCACTAGTAATCTGGAGGCCGTTCTAGCTTCTCATTATAAAGTGTATGATGAGAACATCTATCAGAGAATGTCCATTGCCTATGCTGATGGATGTTCCTATCATATTAAATAAAATGAAAAGAATGAGTAACCAGTGTTGGGAAAGCATGGGTGAATTTTATTTTATTTATTTTATTGTTCATTTATAACGTGCTTCATACCAGCGAGTGGTTTCTTTTTTTTGTTTGATACATTTTTATTGAACTTTAAAGAATGAACCACACAACTTGAGATGATTGGATATGATAAAAAAACTGTGTGTTATACATTAAGGCGAGATTTGGGAGAATATAATAAAATCTGATAGGTAGAGATTTGATAAATGGATAAAATACAGGTGAATTAATGAATCAAAGTTAAGCATGAAAATAATAGGATAAACAATCACTGTTATGTGGTTCACCTAGGAGTGGCTACACAACTGAGTTTTGGACAGACTGGGGAAAGACACCAGACACGAGGAAATGGGGGCATAAGGAGGAAGGATACAGTTAACTAATTTGCTCATATACCATTGACAGTCTTGCAGCACATACAGTTATTGATATTAAATACATGTGTTACAGATATACAAGAAACTTCATGAACTATGTGCAGACATATTGGGCCTCATTCCGAGTCTGGCGCTAACCAATGGCGCTATTAGCGCCTTGGTCGGCGCCGGACCCGTACCGGCACCGCCCTGGTCGAATGGGAAATTACCGCCCTATTCCGATGTTGACCAGGGCGGTAATTTCCCATTCCCCAGGGCTCTTCCCCATTCCCAAATGAGCCCCCATGGGGCTCAATGGGAATGGGGAAATTGCAAATAACGGTGACCGTACTTTACGGTCACCGTTATTGGCTTAAAAGCCCCTTTGCGCCCTCGTTCCTAATGCCTGCTAAATGCAGGCGTTAAGGACGAGGGCGCAAAGGGAACTCGGAATGTGGCGGTAAGGGATTACCGGCACCGGTCTCGTTAACGGTGACCGGTATCCCTTACCGCCATACTCGGAATGAGGCCCATTATGATGGTCTAAGTAGTTAATAAAGGGATCCCATTTCAAATTATGTTTGGGGACAGCTTCCTGATACTTAGCCATACAGAGGCTCAATTCTGTGTGTGCCAGATGTTGTTCCACCAGCCTTTAGCAGTGATGTTAGGAGATATTTTCCAATTGGCAGTAATGAGATTAATGGCAATAGCAATAATGAGGTCGTATAGGATGGGGGAGTGTAGGGAGCGATTGGTCCCCAATGTTGGCAATACTTCACACAAACACATTTATAAGGGATAGAGGAACATGTATATTGAAAATTACTGTTAGATATTTCCAAATGTCTTGCCACAGGCGGAACACAAATGGGCACTCATTAAACATATGCTTGTAAGAACCCGGGGCATTCCTCCATGACCAACATTTGCCATCTGATTGAATTTTAGCTTTTGTCAGTTTTACAGGGTTGAGGAAGGCTCTGTGCATGAAGAAGAAGAAGTTTTGTGTAATATTGGCCGAGGTGGAGTCATGTCTGATCCTAATCCATAGCTGCAACCAAGTATGATCATTGAAAACAAGACCATAATCTGTCTCCCATTGAGATTGTATGAGCCACTTAATGGTAGGAGAATTAGCCGTGGTCAACAGTTTATTAAGTTTGGAGGCTCGGATATCATGGGTCATGGCCATTAGTTGTAGTTTTGTGGTGTGTGGTGAGAGAACATTGTTGTCATGAGCTTGAAGATCATCCAGACAGGCGTTAACTAGTTTGTTGTAAAAGCATTATGCAGAACGGGGGACGCCACTACCACATGCCCTGGGAGGGGGCACCACTCGGAGAACACAAATGCTAAAGAAAAAAATAAAATTCTATTCTTTTTTTTAAAAAAAAGTTTATTTTTTAATTCACTCTGCCTTCATAAAGAAATGTTTTCTGTTACAGGATGAATACAAAAAGAAGCTTTCTTTTTGAAGTCTGGGGGCTACCCCATCCCATGACATGGAAGACCGTAGGGTGCAGGCCTCCATTTCATGGGGTCGGGTGAGCCTGATGACTTCAAAAAGAAATTGTTTATTTTGAAGTCACTCTGCCTTCATAAAGAATTGAGTTCTCTTATGGTTCGGTCCTTAATGGAAATAATGTGTTAGTCAGAGTGACTTCAAAAAGAAACGATTGATTTTTGAAGTAATTTGGCTCCCCTCAACCCTATGACGTTTGTGTGTGTGTGTGATTTTATGGTCAAAGGGTGCACACTTAAATTTATAGGTGGCTGCCTGTGTGAGTGTATGGTGAAAGGGTGCACACAAATGTATGGGTGGCTGGGTGTGCCTGTGTGCATGTACAGTGAAAGGGTGCCCACTTAAATGTATGGGCTGCTGCCTGGGTGTGCTTGTATGGTGAAATGGTGCACACTTAAATGTATGGGTGGGTGGGTGCCTGGGTGTGTGTGTCTGTATGGTGACAGGGTGCACACTTAAATGTATGGGTGGCTGCCTGGGTGTGACTGTATGGTGAAAGAGTGCACACGTAAATGTATGAATGGCCGGGTGAGCATGTGTGTATATGGTGAATGGTGTGTGTGCTTGTGCTCAGGGGTGCAACAAAACCTACATGTCAGGGGGCTTCCTCTTCAAATGTTGGGAGAAGTGCTAACTTCACGGGCGGTGGGGGAGGGGCAAACTTATTTGTGTGGGGGCATCTAACTTCTTTACAAATTTTGATTAGACTATTCTAGTGCAGCTTCAATGTTACAAGCAGTTAACTTTCTCCTTTAAGTCTGAAAGCACCCACCTATGTGAGAATGAGTAGTCTCCTGTTCCCGCTCTACCCTTCCTATCACTCCCCTGGCATGCAAGTACTAAGCCCACATCATGATTTCAACTGCCTAATGAATTTGGCATTTGAATGCAGGTACTAAAATTGAAATGCTGTACGTTACTAGTTGCTGGGCCAGACCCTTGTTAACAGCGAAACCCAGGTGGCGTTTAACATCTGTGTCTTTTCTGTTCGGCAACTGCTCTGTAGGTCAGCCAAGTCAAGTCAACATAGCCCAAAATGTCAGGGTGGGAGTGCTGAAGCCCAGTCAGCTCAATGGTGTTGCACCACTACTTGTTTTTAATGCCGTGGTTACTTACTGGTAATCTTCATTACTACTAGCCCTATTCTTCCTCGTCCCAGTACATGTGTATGAGACAGTACTTATGTATGAGGTACTCTGCCTCATAGTCAAGAACTGGGAAGAGGAAGAGGTACATGGAGGTAAGGCCTAGCTTAGCTACCTGTAATCTTCATTACCTCTAGTCCCACTCTTCCTCAACCCAGTACTTACCTATGAGGCAAGGTGCTTCATACGTAAGTACTGGGACAAGGAAGAGGGACGTGGAGGTAAATCTGGGCCAAGAAGCTGTTTTTGGAGGTTGGGGTGGGGGATGGGAGGGAGGGGGGATGTGTTGGGGGTGGGATTGTGTGATAAATCATAATGGTTGTCCATGTCCAGGCTAAGCAGGCATGATATGTGGTATTAGTGGCTAGAGAGGCGTTTTGGTGCAGCCAGTCTAGTATTCCTCATTTTGGTGTGACTTTTTTTTAACTGGGCATTTCTGATAAAGCAGTCCTGCTAAGTGTAATTACCTGGCTAGACAGGAATTTGGGTGCTGCCAGTCTAGCTGTTTCTTATTGCGGCATTGTACATTTTTCTGGGCATCTATGATAAAAATGATTTGCTATGATAAGTCATTTATAATGTGCCTGTACACAAGTGTTTCAAGGCGCGACAAGACCAGGGAGGGACAAACTGAGGGAGGACAAGACAAACGATCTTACTAGGCCTTGTTTCATTCAGATCATGCAAGAACGAGAAGTGCAAGGGGAAAGGGAGGGGGAAGTGCAAGGGAGAGGTTAAAGGAAAACAGGGCAGCAATGCTCTGAGTCAGTGAAGCCAGGATGGCACGGCGCTGGGCAGTGCAAGGAGAACAAGGGACTGTAGAGTTACAGTTACAGCCCCAAAATGCATGGTAGGCCCGGAGGCAGTGCAAGGGTGACTGATCAAGAAAGAGCCTGGACTCAGTCACACTCTGAGGGTAGCCAAGCAACCAGTTTGTACAAGAGACAGGTAGGGCAGGTAGGTCCGCAGGGGAGGGAGGGAGAGAGAGAAAACAGAGGAGAAGAGGAACATTTTGAGCTGCTTCCGGAACTTCAGGTGTTCCGGCTCAAGTTGGAGAGGGGCAGGGAGGCCATTCCAGAAGAAAGCACCTGCAGAGGAGAGAGATCTACCTGCCATTCTCTGCTTGGAGAAGCGTATAACCCTTAGAGAGTTGGTGGTAGCAGAGCGAAGGGATCGAGAAGGAAGGTATTTTGGAAGAGAGTGTTGGATGTAGTGCGGGTCCTGGCCACAGAAAGCCTTGTGGACAATGAAAAGGAACTTGAACTTGATCCTTGCAGTCACCAGGAGCCAGTGGAGAGATTTTAAGGCTGGATAGAGGCCAGGGATAAGTCTTGCAGTCCTGTTCTGGATTAGTTGCTGAGGGAGTGGAGTAGAGGAAGGCAAATTGAGAAAGAGGCTGTTGCAGTAGTCCAGCCTAAAGAAGCAGGGCTTTGGAGACAGTGAGTTCTGGGGGAAAGTGAGAAAGGGAAGAATACCTTTGAGGAGGTTCAGCTCGTAGTGGGACATCTTGGTAACGTCCGAGATGTGAGGAGAGAAAGAAAGAGCAGAGTCAAAGATGACACCAAGGTTTTTTGTCTCGCAGGAAGGCGAAGGAAGAGGGCCCAAGGCGGGTGGCCAGAGTGAGAGAGGGAAAGCAGGGGTATGGGTCACAATGAGAAGGATCTCTGTCTTACTGGCATTAAGGCAGAGATCGTTGGAATGAGTGAGAGAGGAGAGGAGGCTCAGGAGAGACTGAAGGAAAGCTGTGTGTCATCCGCATAATACTGAAAGTTAAAAGAGATCAGGTGGGTCAAAGGTGCCAAGTAGAGGTTAAGAAACCAGGGTGAGAGGATAGAGCCCCGGGGAATGCCACAGGTATAGAGAGCGAGATGTAGATTAACAAGGGGGGTCCTGGGAGTCCCTCTGCCAGACATTAGTCCTGGTTACGAGAGACTTACCCAGAGTCTTTAGCTCACTATCTTTCACAAAGAAGAAATATCCCAAACATATCAGTCTTTGTCCTGCCCTGGGGCAGTCCAGCACCGAAATGCTAGGCAATTCTAGAGAGCGAGATGTGGCAGAGAGAAAGGGACCAAGTTGGACCTGGTAGGGGTGGTCCAAGAAGAAGTAGGTCTGCCACTCCAGGGCCTGATCCCTGATGGCCAGGTTTTCACAGAGTCGATTGATAAGAATGGCGTGGTTGACTGTGTCAAAAGCAGAGGAAAGATCAATGAGGATGAGGACAGAAGGAATGCTGGAATCAAGGTTAGAGACCAGATCTTCACAGGTGTTCAGGAGAGCAGTTTCAGTGCCTCTGGCAGCTCTGAAGCCAGACTGATGGTCATGGAGACAACCAACAGATTCAGTGTGGAGAGTAAACTGGGAGATGGGCAGCTTTTCCAAGACTTTGCATGGGAAAGGGGTAATGGAGATTTGGCGATAGTTTGCCGGGCAGGTAGGATTGGCAGGCGGCTTCTTGAGGAGTGGGTGCACAAAGGAGTGCTTAAGGGGAGAGGGGAATGTTCCAGTGGCGAAAAAATGATTACAGAAATCTACCAAGGCTGGAATGAGGTGTCAATATGGTCCTTGATGGTTTTGAGGAGCAGGGAAGCACCTGTTTGGATGACACTTTCATAGATGGGACTTGTCTAGGAACCTCGTCAGGTGTTATCAGAGAGAAAGAGGAGAAAGAAGGAGAGGGAGAGATGGGCAAAGAGGTGCAGAGAGAGAAAAAGGGAGAGGAAGAGGAGATAGAGGACAGGGTGTCCTGAGTTTTAGCTGAGAAGTGAGAGGGCCATGGCTGAGAAAGCCATACAGAAGGTCTGTTGGGAGAACAGGATAGGTAGAGACTGCAATAGGATTCGCCAGTTCCTTGCAGATTGTTAAGAGTTTGGACATGTTGTTAGAGGCCACAGAGACACAGGCTTGAATGTCCACTCTCTTCTTGATGAGTGTTATTGCGTCGACTGGCATTTTGGTGAAACCAGTCTAGGCATTTCTGAATGTGGCCTGGCATGCTTTAGTGTAATGTTATTAAGTCTCTAAACTGATCTACATTGTGCAGCCAGTTGGACATGTTTTCATTGTGGCATAGCATTTTTAATAACAAAGCATTAATGTTCCTGTGCACTGTTGGTGACTTGAATGTATTGGATTGGTGTTACCCTACAAAACAATTGCACACATTTTGGCTTTTTAGCCAATTTTTCTCAGAAGGTGTGCTGTCTATTGCATTAAGACACATAATTATATCTTTTTCCTAGCGCAGTGTGTGGCATTCCCCTTCACCAGCACGTTTGTGTGTATTGCGTAAGCGTGATAATCTAGGCCAGCCCACAGTGTGGCGCGAGCCATGATTTGTTGCCAATTTGGGGGTGGGGGTGCCCTCGGCATGGCTCGCAAGGGGGGGCACATTTTGTGTTACACCACTGTGTAAAAGGTACATTCAGATAGATGTATACAGAACTAATTCTTGAGGTCATAGAAAGACATTATGGTGTGATTTTGCACAATCTGATGAATAAACCTGATACCCTTGGTGATGCAAGATCTTCGATATAAAACTCTGTTGTTGGTCATAATAGACTTGTTGTGACATAAATATGGGAATAGTTCCTGGATCAGGCAATTGATGGACGAGAAGAGGAGTGCTCTTAGGGCCGATCCGGAAGCTTTGATCGTGTCAGGGAAGAGTAGTGGAAAAGCGATTAGAAAAATACAATGTGTCAGCAATGTTATGAGGGGAAACAAACTGTTTTTAAAATATGCACCTCAAGGAGGGGTCATTTAAATCAGAAGGGGTATAAAAACAGCAGGTTTGCTTAAATATGAAGGTGTATCTGACACCCCCCCCTTTCATAAAGCTAAGTGAAATTCTTTTGCTTTTGCCTTTTCCTCACAGGGAGTTGAGCAAAATTGTATAGATGGATGTAAAAAATGTAGTTGCAGAGGTACAGGTAGCATTTGTAAATAGTATAGCACATGGGTGCACAACATACGGCCCGTGGGCCAGTTGCGGCCTGCCATGCTCTTTTGTCCGGCACGCGAGGCACAAAGACTTTTCTAATGGAGGGCGGCCCGCAAGCAGCATCGGCCGCCCTCCATTAGGAAAGTCTTTGTTGTCTTCTGGGCCGGACAAAACACTGGCCCTCATTGGCTCAGCACACACGCACCATGTCGCTTCTACGAGCCATGTAGTGCGTGTGTGCTGCACCAATGGAGGGCCAGCACTACGGCTGGCGTGGTCCATAAGGCTTGATGCTGGAAGGCATTTCAGCCTTGGACCACGCCAGCCGTAGTACGATTCCAGCGACTTCCAGCTTACCTGCCTTCCAGCACATCTCCGGTAAGTGGTCTGTTTGTGTTTGTGTGTCGGGTCTGTTTTGCTGTATGTTTGTGTGTGTTTTGAGATGCGGGGGTGGGGGGGTGTCGGATGTGTATGAATGTTTGGATTTGAATGTTTTTTGTGTGTATGTTGAGATGCGGGGGTGGGGGGGTGTCGGATGTGTATGAATGTTTGGATTTGAATGTTTTTTGTGTGTATGTTGAGATGCGGGGGTGTGGGGGGTGTCGGATGTGTACGAAGCATTGGATTAGAATGTTTTTTGTGTGTATGTTGAGATGCGGGGGTGGGGGGTGTCGGATGTGTATGAATGTTTTGATTTGAATGTTTTTTGTGTGTATGTTGAGATGCGGGGGTGGGGGCGTGTCGGATGTGTATGAATGTTTGGATTTGAATGTTTTTTGTGTGTGTGTTGAGATGCGGGGGTGGGGGTGCTGGGGGGGTGTCGGATGTGTATGAATGTTTGGATTTGAATGTTTGTTTTGTGTATGTTGAGATGCGGGGGTGGGGGGGTGTCGGTGTGCATGAATGTTTGTTTTGGAGTGTAAGTGTGGTGTATTTGAGATGCAGGGTCTGTATATGTGCATGCTTACTAGTTTGTATGCTGATTTGGGGTGGGGGGTTCTGGTCTGTATGGGTGCATGTTTGAGAGTGTGTGCTGAGTTGGGGGGGTTGGGTCTATATGGGTGCATGTTTGTGTGTGTGCTGAGTTGGGGGGTGGGGGGTTCGGGTCTTTATGGGTGCATGTTTGTGTGTGTGCTGAGTTGGGGGGTGGGGGGTTTGGGTCTGTATGGGTGCATGTTTGTGTGTGTGCTGAGTTGGGGGGTGGGGGTTCGGGTCTGTATGGGTGCTGGTTTGTGTGTGCTGATTTGGGGGGTGGGGGTTCAGAGTTGGGGGGTGTGGGGTTCGGGTCTTTATGGGCGCATGTTTGTGTGTGTGCTGAGTTGGGGGATGGGGGGTTCGGGTCTGTATGGGTGCTTGTTTGAGAGTGTGCTGAGTTGGGGCGTGGGGGGTTTGGAGTTGGGGTGGTGGGGGGTTCGGGTCTGTATGGGTGCTGGTTTGTGTGTGTGGTGATTTAGGTGGTGGGGGTTCAGAGTTGGGGGGTGGGGAGTTCGGGTGTGTATGGGTGCTTGTTTGAGAGTGTGCTGATTTGGGGGGTTGGGCGTTCGGAGTTGGTGGGTGAGGGGTTCGGGTCTGTATGGGTGCATGTTTGTGTGTGTGCTGAGTTGGGGGGTGGGGGGTTTGGGTCTGTATGGGTGAATGTTTGTGTGTGTGCTGAGTTGGGGGGTGGGGGGTTCGGGTCTGTATGGGTGCATGTTTGAGAGTGTGCTGATTTGGAGGGTGGGGGGTTCAGGTCTGTATGGGTGCATGTTTGTGTGTGTGCTGAGTTGGGGGGTGGGGGGTTTGTGTCTGTATGGGTGCTTGTTTGAGAGTGTGTTGATTTGGAGGGTGGGGGGTTCGGGTCTGTATCGGTGCATGCTTGAGAGTGTGTGTGCTGAGTTGGGAGGTGGGGGTTCGGGTCTGTATGGGTGCATGTTTGTGTGTGTGCTGAGTTGGGGGGTGGGGGGTTTGGGTCTGTATGGGTGCTTGTTTGAGAGTGTGCTGATTTGGGGGGTGGGGGTTCGGGTCTGTACGGGTGCATGTTTGTGTGTGTGCTCAGTTGGGGGTGGGGGGTTTGGGTCTGTATGTTTGCATGTTTGAGAGTGTGCTGAGATGGGGGGTGCAATGGGGCATAGTGTTTGGTTGAGGGGTGGGGGCCATGGGGCATAGTGTTTGGTTGAGGGGTCGGGGTGACATGGGGCATAGTGTTTGGTTGAGGGGTGGGGGCCATGGGGCATAGTGTTTGGTTGAGGGGTGGGGGCCCTGGGGCATAGTGTTTGGTTGAGGGGTGGGGGTGCCATGGGGCATAGTGTTTGGCTGAGGGGTGGGGGCAATGGGGCATAGTGTTTGGTTGAGGGGTGGGGGCCATGGGGCATGGTGTTTGGTTGGGGGTGAGGGGGCCATGGGGCATAGTGTTTGTTTGAGGGGTGAGGGGGCCATGGGGCATAGTGTTTGGTTGGGGGTGGGAGCCACGGGGCATAGTGTTGCACTCCTATAGTGAACCCAATAATAAAGCTAAAACAGGCACACTTAGGAGATGTACATCCTTTGCTTTTTGAGGAAACGTGACTCAACGAAGGCCATACTCCTCTTGGGCAACCCAAACAGCAAACTATAGCAGTCCAAAATAATGGAATGTCCAATCTAGGGTCAATAAAATATATATAAGTTAATTAAACAGACGAGATACAATAACTAAATAGAAATAAATTATAACAATGGAAAATGTGTAGTACAAAATGTAAGTTTGAAATGCAAATAAAAATCATTACCCCTCAAAAACATATTCTTTTTCCATGTGTTTAATACAAATTGGGGTTTAAAAAGCCTCCTGCCATGCCCCGCCTACCGCCCCGTCCACATTTACTTTTCAGCCCACTATAGCCCTCATGTAAGGTACTTTCGGCCCTCTGTCAAAATCAGTTGTGCACCCCTGGCTATAGCAGAATAGGGGAAAACATCCTCTTAATAGTGTCCAATAGACCCCACCAGGTTAAATAAAGGGGGGACCTGCATGAGGATAAGTCTTTAAGCTTATTGAGTTAGCTATCTAGACTTAATTTGATTTTATAGTTCTGCTAATGGAGGAGGTATATCATAAGCCTAAGTATTTGAAGGAGATATTGCACTATTTGAAGCCAAATATGTCTAATTTGTGTTTGAGGCAGAACGGTTTGAAGGGTAATTGCTCTGATGTGTCTCTATTGAGCTTATATCCGGATACAGAAGAACAATCTTGTAATCTGGCAAATAGGGGAGGTTTGTTTGGTATTTTTCATAAGAATAAGAATATTGTCTGCATAGGCGGCTATTTTGGATTCATGTATGCGATCCCTGGAATATTCTTATCAGATCAGATTAGTTCTAAAAGGGGTTCAAGGGATAGTACATATAGAATGGGGTATAGGGGCAACCCTGCCGTTTTCCTCTCTTTAAAGAAAAAAAGGATGAGGACTAACCATTGATAAATATAGAGGATTTGGGATCAGAATATAGAAATTTAACAAGGGATATGAATCCCTGCCAAAGCCATGCCACCGCAGAGCATGGAACATATAGTCCCAATTGACACTATCAAAGGCTTTTTCAGTGTCTAAGTCAATGGCAGCATAGCTTGATTTATCTTTTTTGTCTTGTGAAATAATGTGCAGGGAATCAAGTAAGAGTCTTGCATTGGCCAAAATATTCCTGCCTTTGACGTAACCTACTTGCTTGGTTTTAAAGAGTTTGGGAAGGTAGGATTCGATTCTATTGGCAATTATTTTGGCAACGATCTTGCTTTCAGCATTTATAAGGGATATGGGCCTATAATGTTTGGGGAAATCTGGATCTTTTTCAGCTTTTGCAAATTAAATAAGGAGGGTCTCAAAAAAGGTGACTGATGATGAGTCTTTAGAGATAAAAGAAGATTAGAGAGATTTGAGCCTGGGGTTAAGGAGGAGGAAAGCGAGTACAACACTCAGCAGATAAACTGTCAGGTCCTGGGGCCTTGCCTTTTCCCAACCCCTCGATGGCTTGCATGATTTTCTATGTAATAAGGTCTCCGTCCAGGCCACTCAGGTCAGTTAATGGGTAAGATTGTCTATTGATGTTTTTAAAGAAAGATTTGAGATGGCCCTATGGGACTGATGACTCTGGAGAATAAAGGTTGGTGTAGAATCCCTTGAGTACTTCTATAATGTCAGAGGCATTGGTAACAATGGAACCAGATGGATTTTTAATGTGGGAGATGAGTGTTTTCGCTTTCCTAGCTTTGAGATAGGAGGCCAGAGCTTTGCCCGCTTTATTGGATGTTTGGTAAATTTCAGATTTATATTTTAGGATGGCACCTGCAGCTTGTTCAGTAAGTATTTTGTACATATGAAAGCGTAGGGACAAGACGGTGCAAAGGTCTGTGTTCGAGGACGAGTAATAATATTGCTTCTCTATGCTAGAAAGCTGAAAGTATATAGAATCAAGGTCTTTTTTGTGCTGTTTTCTTTTCAAATAACAAGGGGGGTCCTCGGAGTCCCTCTGCCAGACGTTAGTCCTGGTTACGAGAGACTTACCCAGAGTCTTTAGCTCACTATCTTTCAAAGAGGAGAAATATCCAAAACATATCAGTCTTTGTCCTGCCAAGGGGCAGTCCAGCACCAAAATGCTAGGCAATTCCCCTCTGAACAAGAGTACCAACGGAAACCTCAGACACGTGTTTCGATCTGATTGGACCTCAACAGTCGGGTGGAGCTGTGCCTCTCTTAGAATAGTGAGCAAGGGGTCCACGTCTGGATTCCCCTAGTAACTTAGGGTGAGACCCAAAGTTACTTAAAATATGCAAATAACAAGGGGGGTCCTGGGAGTCCCTATGCCATACATTAGTCCTGGTCTTGTGGGAGTGATGGAGGCAGCAAAGCACTCTTGAGCCTTTTGTAGGTAACAGAAGAAGTCTGCACTTCTTTAGAGGCCTTTGGCGTTTTCTGATTGTTTTTACTGGAGACCAAGTTGCCTTTTAAGGCCCCAATAATAAGGTGTTAATGTAGTGAGCCCAGAAGTGTCCCCCGGCACAACAAGAGAAGGGAGGCTCAAGAATACCCCAACTGAACTCAAAGCTTAAGCAAATAATATTTGGGAGGTGAGGCAGATTTAATTTCACCTTAGAGTGGTAATTTACACTATCCTTATAATGCTATTTATCTTGTAGCAGGCAATATTACTTATTGTCCAGTAGATGGCAGTGTGTAGATGAAGCAGAGTCCAGACTGGGCCCAATCCGGGAAGTTGCATCACCGCCGCAGCTGGGGATCTCCCCACGGGTGACGGATGGCAGCTGAGCTGACTGCCGCAGGACTTGCAAGGCATAGAAAAATGTTTTTATGAGTGGTGAAGCACACCAAAACCAGAAAGCGAGTATCCCTCAGCCGTCACTGGAATAAGGTGATGAGAGGGGGAGGAATTGAAGTGTTAATGCAAAGTTGCAGTAAAATGTTTGTTGAGGTGGGCCAGAGCTGTGCGCCTAAGCAGCCATCCTTACCGGCGTCAAGCCACGCCCCCACAGCGAGTAGTTTCTAAGCACAGGATCGGGATTCAAACCTGTCTTGGGGTACGTGTCTTGCTTCCAAGACAAACATGTTGCCCCTGAGCTATCCTTTCTCCCTTCTGGTGTGAATCACACCCCTAAACCCACAGCCGGTTATAAAATTGGCCCCAGGAGTATTCAAGTGATAGAGCTGATAGCAAACTATAAAGCTGTCCATACTGCCAGAGATCACCAGCTCCAGAAGTAGTAATCAAAACTGATTTGCACTATGCCCAAAATGGATTTGTTGAGCATTTTATAAACTGAAAAGCCAGATTGTTGCTTTTTGCATCAACAGCAAAACCGTAAAAAGTTGAGAAGTTAATTGAAATGATAGATGATTTTGTAAAATCAAGCAACATAACCATATTTTGGAATAAAATGAAAAGTCACTCAAGTGTGGAACATCCTGATAAAACCAGAAAATATTTGGCGGATCGACACGCCAAAACAGGACCAATCAATTGTGAATATAATGGCATGGAATATCTACTTTGAGAATTGCAAGTAACAGCGCTGACTTGATCAAAAACTCAAGCTGAAAGCAAACTTTCTATTCTGCAATGGAGTATAGATGCTCCAGACCAAGATTTAATTACCACGAAGAAAGGAAATCCAATCACAGGGAAATTCTATAAATATCTCGAAGAACCAGAACACATTCCCTCATTTGAACTCGGATTGAAAGGCAAATGAATATCTTTGTGTATTGATTAAATTCCAAAAGATGTTCAAAATTCAATATGGACTTTTGGTTAGGAAATCCTAGTCTGCTTATAATTAGAGGGTGGTACCTACCTCATTCCAAAGTATAACATTAAACCATGCCATGATGCAGTAACTACTGGTGATCAGGGTTTTCAAAAGACCACAGAGATCCTATGTGAAGTCCCTTATTGGCCACATATCGATCAAGATCCAAACATTTATTTAAAGCGGCGTTTAGTATATGATCAGTTCCAACCAAGATCTCCCACTCACCGGGCTCCACTCCAAAAGAGAGGAATGTCCTTAAAATATTCCTATCATCAGATGGACTTTATTGGTCCATATTGGTCCATTGACTGGTTTTGCATGCAGCAACAATATGTTCACAGTTACGTTTCTATTTACTAAATGGATTGATTGTTTTCCTGCTCCACATTGCAAGGAAGAAACAGCCACTGTGTTATTAATGAATCATGTATTTTCTCATTTTGGCCTTCCTCAAGAGATTGAGTCAATCCGAGGGAGTCATTTCACCAATGAGGTAATGACTAAAATGACTAAAATGTGGGGAATAATTGGAGTGAAAAAAAAAACTGCATTTTAAATATCACTTGGCATCAAAGGGGTGATGAGTGACATAATAAAAAGATTGCAGGAATTTTAAAGAAGTTCATAGTAGATTGTGGACCCAGTTGGGACTTAAAAGGTCCCCTTTTCAACTTATGAGCGGTCGGAAAATGGTCTTGCATATACATCTGTTATACTGAACACAGGAACAGACTTTGATAAAGACCTCTGCCAATCTACCATGGAGGTTCTACAGACGTACCTCCAACATTCTGTGGCAGTGGAATAAGGCTGATGCAGCTCTCACCTAATCCACTGCACCTGGGGTCCACCATGGGACCCTCAACATCACCCCCTTCACTAGCACAGAAAGGAGATTCAGTGCTGCCTAAACCAGAAGCAGCACCTATCAAGATGGCCGCCACCAAGGTTAACAGCCTCAACTGGGCTGACCTGCATGATTTTCTACAAGGGGATTGGCCGCTGATCCCTCCAATGGGCCTGCTGCCAGGACTCTGGATGGCAGAGCCGCCCGCATTCGAAGGTTGTGGTCTAAGTCTGACGCAACTCTCATCTGCTCTCCGATGCTTGCAGCAATTGCCGGATGCCCGAGAATGCTGTCAAACCTATCGAACAGCGTTGCATGCCGAAGGTAAGCCTGGTGTGCTGCTCAATGCCAAAGCCCCTTCCTTTCTTGCAAATTGCATTCCATCAACCTGAGATGTACCCATCACATCCTGTTACCCCCGATATTGCTTTGACAATCTGCTGCACCAGAAGCCACGTCTTGTAGTCTCTGGGTCCCCTACCACCTCACTTTCTCCCTATGGCTGCACTGCTGTCTCGTACCCCTCAAGCCAGCCCTGTGATCACACTGCTTCGCCAGATTCTGATTGCAAAACCCTACCTTCACTCCTCCAATACGCATGCCCTGAGACTCACAGATGCTAAACCCTGTCCACCATGCTGTTATCATCCTCGTAACGATTCACACTCCATCTCACTAACTATTGGAACCAAAACGTACCTCGCCCACACTGAATACCAGCCAACCAACCGACTAGCCCACCTGTTAGGCAGAAACCTGTGCAGTTCCCGTAGGGACCACTGTAAAAGGTTTAAGACTACAGGTGTTGGCAGTAAACCCAATTGGTAGCAGTCTGTACCACCCAGATTTACCTGGTAGCTGTGGCTGAGCAGCCAGACTTCTCTCAAGAAGAGTTAGACAGTATATAGAGTATACAAGATAGGTACCAAAATACAGTAGCACAAGCAAACACTGACCAGAGCTTTGGTATCAAAGTATATAATTATTTATTTAAAGACACACTTATAGAAACACTCCAGCACTATCATTGCAAGCAAGTTCAAAACACAGTCACTATTAATATATATACATCCCTTATTCCTTATTAGACAAGTTAACACCACTTATTTTCAGACAGAGATGAGTGCTTAACTGAAAATGGCACTCCAATAAGTTATCAAAAAAGGGAGGGAAAAGGCAGAAATTAGAAAAGCACACAACACTAATACTTTAGAAGCACCCAGCAAGGCAGGAAAGTCAAAGTCTACTTGTGAGCAAAAAGTTCAGAGGCCAGGCTCCCTCTTGGAGAGAACAGAACACCAATGCGCCCAAGATCACACAGTTTAGGAGGCTCAAAAAAGTATTGCAGGGAGTTCAAAAAGGAATTAGTTCAGCTCAGAAAAGTTCAGTTAGCCAGCCTAGGGTCAGCCCAGGTAGTAAGTTGAGGATTTAATAGACACCCCGTACAGACCGTTGCAAGGGAGGCTAGGCGGACACAGTACCTTTAAAATGGAGAGGAACCTCCAGCGGGGGCAGTTGTTCCTTACAGCAGGTGCAAGTCACGGTGTCGTCCAGAGGAAGAGAAGATCTCGATGTGGGGGAAAGCTGAAGGTCGTTGCACTGCTAGGGAAGAAACTAGCCACAGAGTTCTCCGGTTAAAAGGTACTACCCTTTTATTTGCGGTAGTGATAAATCGTGGTATCCCGGTTGCCGGGGTGCTTGGCACAGACAAGGCAGCTGTAGTATTGGGGTTTATCATACACAGTCTTGAAGCAGGAAACACTCCGAGGTCAGGTTGGTATAATTGTAGATGAGCTTTATTTAGTCACAGGGTTTAATTAAGAAGGGAGGTAGGAGAGATAGCATATACATCCTTCAGTGTTTAATCTCCCATCCTGTGTGGTCACCAACCGTCACACCTGGAACCTTGGAATGACATGGGTTTCCAGGCAGCTACCATTCTATTGCTATCCTTGGTGTAACCTATGCCAGCTCAATGCTACACATCTCCCTTTCCTTACACAAATAAAGGAAACACAGAAAACAACAAAATGAAAGATGAAAGTTTTGAAGAAACACATGATAAGAACCATGTCATATTAACTTTAGAGAACAGAAGCAAAAGTAGTAGTGAAAGAGCACAGTACAATCGCATCTTCGAATTACTATAGATAAAGGGGATAGCCACTAAAAAACATCCTTCACTTTGCATCTCCCATCCTGAAGTAACCAAAAAGGACATCCCTAGAACTTTCCTGGAACATCCCTGGATGGTGTATTCCTGAGAGACATCCCTGGAACTCTCAGGAATAAACCATTCCAGATAGCTGTGGTATTCCATGGCTCTCATGACCTAGTCATCCAATGCTAATACTACACACATCCCCTTTCCCTATGAAATTAACAAAAACTTTCATTATACATACCAAACATCACTCCAAAATAACATCTAAGAATGGAAAAAATTATGTCCACATTAAAACTATGGCACATACAAATTTGTCATAATGGTTGTACGTCAGCCTGCATATATCTTACAATACTGAAATATGTGGCATCATGCATGAACCTTAAACAGAACAATTTCATCACATCAAAATATGTGTATATCATGTAATCATAACACTTCACTAGATATATTTCTTTCTGAGATAAAATGGAAATACATATATTATACTTCTCATTCAACTGAATTTCATTAACCCACATTTACATTGCTAAAGAAAACATTGCTGACTTAAACTTCACTGCTCAGACAATGTCCACAAATTGCACGTTGACTGTACCTGTGGAACGAAGAAAATAGAATACAGTACTTTATGTTCATCTATCAATGGATATGGAAAATGTTGCTAATGGCCCCCACATTCCATTATTTATTGCTGTTTGCAGAATAGTTTTCTACAGCAACATTGGCATTTATACTATACGGCCTCATTTATAATATTGCATTTATGAATTGCATTTATGGATTGAATTCATGATATCTGCAGTTATATACTGCCCTTCGCCTACCTATATTGGTAGCAAAAAACCATTTATACTCACTGATACTGGTAGCGGAATAACAATTTACGAAATGCACTACCGTGAGTTAGCATTTATATCAACGGCCTTCACCTACCGATATTGGTAGCAAAATAACATTTATACTCACTGATACTGGTAGCGGAATAACAATTTGCGAAATGCACTACCCGTGAGTTAGTATTTATATCAACGGCCTTCACCTACCGATATTGGTAGCAAAATAACATTTATACTCACTGATACTGGTAGCGGAATAACAATTTACGAAATGCACTACCGTGAGTCAGCATTTATATCAACGGCCTTCACCTACCGATATTGGTAGCAAAATAACATTTATACTCACTGATACTGGTAGCGGAATAACAATTTACGAAATGCACTACCGTGAGTTAGCATTTATATCAACGGCCTTCACCTACCGATATTGGTAGCAAAAAAACATTTATACTCACTGATACTGGTAGCGGAATAACAATTTACGAAATGCACTACCCGTGAGTTAGTATTTATATCAACGGCCTTCACCTACCGATATTGGTAGCAAAATAACATTTTGATAACGGAATAACAATTTATTTCACAGCTTTATTCATTTATTCCATGCACATTATATTTATTTATTTACTCCCCATGTTTATTCATTTATTCCATACAACGTGTATGGAAGACATCCCATGCACCGTATCCATGGGAGACATATATATAATTTAATGTATTTATTTATTCCATTAATTTATTGCATGGGCATTCATTAAATGTATTGCTTGAACATATTATTTATTTACTTGTGCAAAGATTTCTATGCATTCCATGCAAACTCTATACACCCCATGCAGGCTTCACCACAGAAATTGATGATAGATTGGCACCCAAAGAAAACCCACACCTTAACATCTCAACTGTGGAAAACATCTACACTTAAAAATAGGTCATAAGTGTGTGCGCCAATATTCAGCAAAAGTATTCCATACTATGCCAGTTACTTTGATTACAATTCACTCCTACAATACATTTGCACTCTCAATAAATGCGTGCATAAAAAGCCAAACAGAATTGAATGTTTGCATGCATATGGCATAATAAGATGCAATTGTGATTAAGCGCAGGAACAGCTTTAAAGCCCGTCTCGCTGAACAGATCGACATATGTGGTTGCATAACAACCGCCACGTTCATTAATTCACTTTCTCTAGAGACGTCTGGGATTAAACACTCCCAAAATATACTAACATGCAACTGTATGAATATTCATATAAAAAAATGTTACTCTACAGAAAAATGTCTACTAACAATCATTGTACTAAATGTTGCCAAATCCACAACACTCTGACAATCCTTCCCACGCCAGTATCACAAGTGTACTATACACACAAATAAGTCCAAATATCTTATTACACATGTAAAACACGTAAAACGTCTTATTTGTAGGAAGAAACGTTTACACACAACTTATAAATAAATGTGCATCTGGCATGTCACACTCTCCGTATAATATAAATTGACAAAATCTCACCTAAAAAAATGTGTTAGCATCATTCCTTAAATAGTTGCAAATACATGTATATCACCTGTGGGTATTAATGTAGCTATACTTATGTGCTTCCCAAAATTGCTTACACACACAAGAATAATATTAATGTCACAGCATTTGTTCAAAGTTCTTACCTTACATTTTCATATGTTAGTATACACTGTCTCTTCTGGATTTTGCCAAGCCACATGCAGCCATTACCTCCCTTCTTAACTGAATAGCTGCAGTTTCATTATTATCTCATCGCAGTTGTAGAGTATCTGTCACTTAGTGGATTTGCACTATCTGTGGTATACACCCAAGCTATTGTCCAGTGCGAAGCTGTTTAGAAGAAATCTTGCATTAAAATAACAGAAGAAAACACTTCCCTTCCAATCAGAAAGATGGTTCATTTAACACGCAGATATTCCAGTACAAAACCTGCAATGAGCCTGTTGTCAAACTATTTAAATTAATGCACCGATGCGGAATAATTAGGCAGACTGCCACCCATAACATTTCTTCCGAATGACCAAAATAGCTTCTGAAACGCGCATAGTTCGGCAATATCCTGCAAAATGCATGAACTACACTACTTGGATATTGTAGGTAAAATGTAATGAAGAGGAATAGTGTAAAATTCGCGGGGTAATTATTGCTGCTCAACCGCACGATAAAATTACTCTCACTTATGATAACAGTCTCCGCAATCGGTCATTAGTGAATGATCACGTTGAAAAATAAACACGACTTCCAAGGACTGTAAAGTTTGATGCACAATCTCTCGCATGACTGCAGACAAACACTGTTATTGTAAATATTTCTATTGTGAAAAACCCCTTCATTCTTCCGCATTGCAAACCTTGCAGTGGCCAGTAACTTTTGCTGTGCGTCTGCATTCCAAGCCTCGTTGTGGTCTTTTATTCCTTCCGTCATCACGCTTGCAAGGCGTTAGTGGGTGATTTACTCATGAAAATTAGAACAAACACGAACGAACTCATACGCCTTCAAATCATATTATGCTGAACACGTCATCATTGCATATTTACAGCCCAACTGAACGGAGCTCCTGCTCAATGACAGTCATAACGATGACAGTTGACAGTGATGCCTTCAGCGTCTCCCAGCGCTGGTGCACGGCAATAACACCCATAAGATAAACTCCATTTGCACGATGTGGATGGGATTACAGTAGCGATTTCATTTTTTTTCCAATTTAGGTACTCGGAATTTAAAATCCCCAAATTCCTCCCACAGCAACCGCTAGGCTATTAAAAAGTTACCAGGCACTGACCTTGGATGGATTTATGCGCGCAGCTTCTTCAACCATTATCTTTGATAGTACTGCACACTGCATTTGACAGTATTTGGGACTCACACACTGATCCCTGATAACGCTGTGGGGCAGCGCATCCTCAGCACCTTGAAAATCTTCCAATTAGATGTGGGAAGATCATCACCATCGTTGCTCAATATTATCATGGCGCTGGATCTCACTTCCATTTATCACTGGTTCACTTAGACATCCCATCCTCGTCGCCACTTGTAGTATTGGGGTTTATCATACACAGTCTTGAAGCAGGAAACACTCCGAGGTCAGGTTGGTATAATTGTAGATGAGCTTTATTTAGTCACAGGGTTTAATTAAGAAGGGAGGTAGGAGAGATAGCATATACATCCTTCAGTGTTTAATCTCCCATCCTGTGTGGTCACCAACCGTCACACCTGGAACCTTGGAATGACATGGGTTTCCAGGCAGCTACCATTCTATTGCTATCCTTGGTGTAACCTATGCCAGCTCAATGCTACAGCGGCCATGAGATGATCCGGGAAGGTGAAAAGACGGGCAAACTGGTTATCCCCACCAGTCAAAGGAAGAAGACTCTTCGAATGAAGATCTTCTCTGTCGTCGGGAAAAGTGGTGAGACGGTTCAGCAGGGCTCCACCGGTGGTGTCGTCGTTGCAGGTCGGCTCAGCTTCTCCCTCCTTGGATTCTTTAGGTCCTGTGGCGACGTCTGAAGTTCCAGTCCCCAAAGCCCTGCTTTTATGCATAAAACCCCCATTCATCATTCCTAGCTGTCACTCAAACATGCTAAGTGGTGAGCCGGGGGGCTCACCACTGGGCCAATCACACAAGAGTGCAACTTGAGTTGCTTAGGCAACTCAGTCCAGGGTGCCTAAACGCCCTTCCACACATCCTGTAGACCCAGACAGAGTGGCACCACTTTTGGAGGCTTCTGTGTAGAAGCCCACCAAAAAGTGGAACAAAGGGCACGACTTGGCTTGCAGTTACAGAGGCGAACACAAACGCCATTTTAAAACCGAGTTCTGACAAAAAGACCCAACCGGGGAATAAATATTAAATAAATAACCCAGCGGTATCTTTAACATTGCACCAAAAAGTGGTGCGTTTAAAATGAATGGGAAAATCCCATAGAAAATATTCCGGTGGAATATTTTGCGTGGTAACCACTGCCACCAGCCAGAAACTCGACGATAGGGGACTGCACAGTGCCCCCTCGAATAACAGACCCACTGGTAATCTAATTACCCCTACCAGTACTTCCACAATATAATGGTTTGTACTGGTTCTGTCCCAAATTTAAGACTAGTAAAGTCAATGGTGACTTTACATGCCCTGGGAGACAGTAGTCAGTCCCAGGGTATGGAGTCTATGTTTGGGGGTCACTATGACACCCCAGTGTTACTGCACTGAGGGTGCTGTGTAACACACTTACAAAAACCACATGAAACCCTATGGAGTAAAATACCCCATAGCCCATAAAACACATTACAACATTACAAAGTCAAAGGATATCTCAAATCATGTCTAAGAGTGGGAGAAAAAGAGTCTCACTCTTAGCAGGAGAAAAAAATAAACACCAAAAATCCTGCAAAGCCGCTGGGGGACTCACTAGGTTTGGGAAATTAGCCTTAACAGAGATTTCTCACTAACACCACCCAACTGCTCACATTGTAGCTATTCCATACCATCTCCTCTTAGCCCAGGGACCACTGCTGCACCAGCCGCAACTACGATGAGAAACAATTATCTGAGCGCCAGAACTACCAGACCAAGTATTCACTGTCTCCCAGCCACAAACAAGGGACAGGCAACTTGAATTACGGTCACGCCTCCCTGACCCAAAAAAGTACTATGATCTCAAGCTCTGCTAAGCACAGAGCATGCACAGCAAATCAAGGAAGGACATCCCGCTCATTAATAAACCCCAAGCCAGCCCTCCCACAGGCTATTAAACAACAAGTTGTCAAGCATACCTAAGGAAAACTCCCAACCAAGTAAAACCACCTATACTGATTCAACTCACACCCTCCCACTTAGCAAGCAAAAGAATACCATTAACATGACCACCAGCCCCTAACCAGCAGCTCATACCCAAACACCCACAAGATAGCAAATACTGTGAATCCCCTTCCTTAATGGTGCCCTCATTAATACCAGATCCATCCTTGCCCATGCCCTTGACATTCACGACTTGATCATCTCTCATAATTATGATTTACTAGCCATCACTGAAACTTGGCTACATCAACTATCAGGTTATGCCCTCAACTAGCAATAACTAATGGCTTAACCAAACAACACAATAGAATCCAGAGGTGGTGGGGTTGTCAACATTTTCAAAGACTCCTTACAGTAAAGGCCAGTCACACTACTCATGAAATTACTAATTGTGAAGTACTCTCTGTCAAATTGGCATCATCTCCTTCAGATTCCATCACCATTCACATCCTCTATTGCCCACCGACCCCCTTGCCTCCTTCTAAGACAATCTGCTCTAGGTGCTGGGAACTAACATCAAACCCACCTCTAGATCCATCCTCCTTGTTGACCTTAACCTAGGGCTCCATGATCCCGTTGATCACAATGCCACCTCCATAGCCAACACCCTCTCGGACCTAAGATTAACTCACTGTGTGACAGCACCTACACACAACAAGAGCAGAACCCTAGATTGGGTTGCAGACCTCAACAGTCAGATCTCCATAACTTCTAAATCCTCCCACCCCTGGTCAGACCACCACATCCTCACCTTCACCTTCCCTGCAACAATAGGTAACAGACACACACAGACACACACAGTAGGCCTCACCCGCAACCTGGTCTCGCAGCATGTAGAACTCACCAAAGAAGCCATCACCCCCTGCCTCCCCACCTCCTACTGGAGCTCGCAGACTCAATGGCTAAAAAAACTAGAGGTTCTATATTCTAATATTATGTCTATTGCAGTAGACTCAGTAGCCCCACTGATGCTCCATAAAACTAAACCAGTTGTGTACTGGAACACCTGGTTCAAACCTGACCTCCTGGCCTTACGAGCCAAAGAAAGGTCTTTCAAAAGCAGTTAGAAAAAATGTACCTAACCATCCAGGCCTGGATGGCCACAAAGCAACTATGCCTGAATGATGGTAAAACTGATATCTTGATCGTAGGCTCACTAGCAATGCTAAAGAAGTTCTCCCCTGAATACTCATCATTCACAATTGATGAGATTATTATCCCAGTCTCAGCCTCTTTTAAAACTTTAGGAGTGTACCTTGATGCCACATTCTCCCGCAAAAGACAAGTCGACGTAATCTCCTCTCCTCTGCAGCAGCATACACTGCTAAGCTCCTCAATGCAGCCAGACAATTTCTCACTCCTGAGAGATGCCTCACCATCACACAGGCAATAACCGGTGACAGCCTCGACTACTGCAATGCTGTCTTTGCAGGCTCATCTAAAAAAAACATCAATAAACTGCAAGTGATTCAAAACAATGCAATCGGCTCAAAGCTCAACATCCCAAGAAGGGACCATATCTCTGCGGCATGAAGGGAGGTGCACCGGTTTCCTAGCCAAGAAAGGATCATCTTTAAAGTCCTTACCATCAGGCACAAATGCCTCCTGGATAAGGCCCCTGTGGATTCCACACAAAGAATCAGTAGACCGAACACCATCAGACCGGTAAGATCAGTCCACGCTCACCGGATTGTACTACCTATGTTCAAAAGAGCGAGAGTAGGAGGCCTCAGCTTCCCAACAGTTGCTGCCACACACTGGAATTCCCTTCCTCCCATTAGTAAGTAACTCTCTATCTTAAAGAAATTCACCTGAGTCGTGGGCTCCACCTGGACTACAGGCTGTTTTGACAAATATACATTACGTGTAACTGGTCTCAATCAGTGTCTTGATGCCCTTGGCTTTAGGCACATTACAAGTATAAAAATAAATTGAATAAATACATTAAAATGCTGAGGGGACTCTAGAGCAATCTAATATGACCCATGTATCTCCATGTAGAAGTAAAAGGTAGGTAAAAGAGTTTATGTTTATAACGTTCAAAGGAACCAGTCCAATGATTGCAATTTCCTTGCTAGCTGGAAGGGGTCACATGAGATCACTGATAAGATCTCTCCTGTTGCATACAAACTGCACATTCCAAAAGGGCAGCCTGCAGAGGAATGTTGGTTCCATGTGAACCAGCTGAAAGCCTGCCACCCTCAAAATACTCCTCATCGACAAATAAGTTCCTCCTCCCGATCCAATGCGTTCTGACCAAGCAAAGGTATCTGAGCAAAGAGGTGAGTACGAATGATATGGTTGAAAGGATGAACATTGGTAGAATGTAAAAGATAAGATTAATTATATGTGAAACTTTGATGCATGTTATTGTGAATAGAGTAAAGTAGAACAGGGAGTTGCAGGGAGCTATACAGTATCAAACCTTGTTAGTATGTTATAGTAAACCAGCCTTCCTATCACTTTTTTCTAGTAATTAATGACACAGGCCCTCATTACGACCCTGGCGGAAAGTGACTGACCTGACCGCCATAGCGTAAATAGCGTTTCCGCCATTGCACGACGGAGTAAAGTGCGGCTAATTCCGACCCATCGGGCACGAGCACTACGCCATGGCGGAAGTGCAAAGTCCGCGATGGCGGAAATGTCCCCAAAACGCCCCTCACCGCCGTCGTACGGCGCCCTAGGTGCAATTCCGCCACCCATCTTAGCGGTCACCGTAATGAGCGGCAATCGGAAAGTACGGTGACCGTAAATATACGGAAACGGAAGTAAAAACATGGTCCCGGAACGGGAAACAGCACGCCGTACACCTATAAAATCAGAATTCCCACACAACCATAAAAAATACTACCCTGAGACACATCCCAACCCGTCATCCACCCTAGTGAAAGCAATAAAAATGGGAAAAGTAGCGAAAAAAGCGTGCGACCGCAAGCGGCAGGTCCACTTCTCCCGTGAGGAACTCACCGTGCTCACAGAGACCCTCCAGGAGAATGCTGCCGTCGTCTTCTCGACGCAAATGACCAGGACGGCACTTGCGAACAAGAAGGCCATATGGGCCCTGGTGGCACAGCGGGTAAGTGCGGTGGGGACCGCACCCCGCAACCCACAGCAATGCAGAAAGCGATGGGACGACTTGCGGATACGCGTACGGAGCATACTATCCGCCAACCGTAACATTGCCACAGCTACCGGGGGAGGATCGGAATCACCCATCAAGTTGACCCCCTGGGAAGAAATCTGTGCCTCCACCATTGGAATGGAGAGTATAGAGGGAGTCGGAGGGATGGAGAAAGGAGTGCAGACATCCGAAGAATCAGGTAGGTGGCCCAAATAAAACAATGCTAAATCCACAATGTCCAATCATGTGAAGTACCATGTGTCCACATAGTGCAACAGTAACACATGTCCAGGAGAACGTCCACATACATTGGCCTGATAGCGCACTTTAAAAGTCACATTAAATACATAAATAATTAAAAATCCTAAAAACACCCTCTACACGTGCAGCAGGCACACCCTAACTGCAGGCTGCAAAACAACTGCATCCTCAATCCACACAAAAATGAAACCACCTCCAAGGCCCTGACCCAAATCACCCTCAGGTACCACCCCAATGCATGTGATACATTGCCATTCCAATTTCCACAGACCCATGAATAACGCTCGCCCTCCTTTACTCCACCACAGGGTCCGATTCAAACGACGAGCTCCAGGACACCCCTACCAGCACACCTGCAAAGAGGGCCAAGACCAACGGCCAAAGACCCTCCACCTCAGCTGCACGGATCAAGACACGGCAGCAGCACAAATCAAGTGGCAGCACACAGGAGGGAACTTCAACAGGCACCCCAGCAGCCAGCATGCCCACAACAGCACCACCACAGGTCCCCCCAATGGATGCCACAGAAGGCACTGCTTCTGGTGGCAGCAGCACCATAGGTGACACTGCATTAATGGCAGCATGCTACGACACAGAAAACGGGGATGCCGATGTAGGATCCATCCATGACCTGTCTCAATCCCCCTGTTTGTTTCATCCCGTACACCATGAGGATACCACGCAGGGGCACCCACAAGACGACGACTGGCCATCCCCCACAAGCCCTGTGGCAAGGCAACATGAGGTGATCAGCCCCTCTGTGACACCACCGCAAATGGCCATGGCACAGCAGAGGCAACAGTCCCTCGACCAGGTGATCGTGCAACAGCAGCAACTGGCCACGCTCCTCAAGGACCATGCTGATGAATGTGGGGGTACTAAGGCAGCCATAGAAACATCAACTGAGACACTTAGGGCAGAAATGGAGAGAAGTACAGAGATACTAAGGGCACAAATGGAGAGAAGCACCGAGAGCCTGAGAGTACAAATGGAGAGAAGCACCGAGAGCCTGAGGGGGGAACTGAATGCGACGTCCAAAGACGTATGTGCTGAACTTGCCGCTGTGCGCCGTGTGCTCACTGAGCTCTCACAAACCCTTAGGGACATGCATGGACGTGAGCAGGCAGAGACATCATCCGTTGCAAGTTCCGTCCAGGGCAGCCCCCAACGTAGATCTGGGAGGAACCTGCGCTCCACAGGCAGGGGTGCCCCTGATACCCGGAGAGGGGGCTTGCAATAGCGTCTGCCCACTGACAATGAGCATCTTTGGACACTGGTGTTCGGGTGGGAGGTAGGAGGGTGGAGGGGGTGTGTTGGGCTCACTTGGGTGGCGGGTCGATGGGGTGTGTAACATAATTTCACATATGCTATAAACATTGCACAATCATCCAATGAGATGTGTGAACATTGATCTTTGTGTACGAGGCCTTTATAGGCGTACAGTCCATATTGTGCATGTTCCAGGCACACACAGTGCCACAAGTCCCGTGTCCATGTATCAGCCACCAGGCGTGAGTGCTAGAAGCATGAATCAATGAGAATCTGACGAATGTCACGGCCCTCCTGTGCCTCGCGGACTCCTTGAGGTGCTGCCACATCCCCACCCTCATCATGACCATCTTCAGGTGCTTGCAGTTCTGCGTCAGGGGGCATGGGTACATTTCTACGTACGCACATGTTGTGTAGCATGACACATGCCATGACCATCTTTGCAACCTTCTCATGGCGGTACAGGAGTGCCCCGCCAGACCTGCTGAGGCAGCGGAAACAAGTCTTCAGTAGGCCGAATGCCTGTTCTATGACTACACGGGTACGTGAGTGGGCATGGTTGTAGTCCTCCTCATGCTGGTTCTGTGGGTTCCGGAGTGGTGTAAGGAGCCATCTCTTCAGTGGATACCCGGCATCACCTGTATGTGGACAATAAAGGATGTTTGTGGAATGACATTGCTACGTACGTACCCCTCCCCCCCTTCCTGCCAGGTCATTGCCGCATCACATACCCCACATTATCATGCATGAAATGAGACTCACCGAGTAGCCAGGATCTGTTCCCTGCGTGTCGCTCCATGTAGCGTGGTATTGTAGAGTTCCTCAAGACCATAGAATCATGGGTTGATCCAGGAAATCGGGCACAACAATGTGTAATGATCCTGTTGGAGTCACACACCATTTGTACATTAAGAGAATGAAATTGTTTTCGGTTGCGGTACTGGGCCTCCATGGCATGTGGGACGACCAATTCCACATGGGTGCAGTCGATGGCACCAATGCAACCCGGTATGCCGCCAAGTGCATGGAATCCCACTTTTGTGTTCGTAATTTCCTGCTCCGAGCGTGGTAGAGAGATGTAGTCGTCTGCGTGCTTCAGGAGGGCATCGAGCACTTGCAATAGTGTCCGTGAGAACACTGGCTGTGAAATGCCATGCAACTGTCCAACTGTGTGCTGGTAGGTGCCTGTGGCCAGGAAGTGGAGTACAGACACCACCTTCAGTAGGGGTGGGATGGCGGTTGGGCTATCTATCATGCTGACAAGGTCAGCCTGTGTCATGTCCACAATGGCGGTTATGGTGTCCCGGTCCAAACGGTAGAGGGTGTGGATCTGCTCATCCGTGAGGTTGAACGGATGTGCTCGGAGGCGTGGGATTGCGGGCTGCCTGCGTGGTGGTAGTGGCTGTGCTGGCGGGCCTTGCTGGCCCTGCCTTGCCCTCCTCCTCCTCCTGCGTCTCCTCTGTGCGGCCGGTTGTTGTAGTAGTTGGTGTTCGTCTTCTTCTTGAAGTTGGAGTACTTGCAGTGCTATCAGGTCCCCCAGGGCCAACATCGCTAGTCCTGCCGGTAGCATTTTGGAGTGGGTGTGGTTGTGGGAGGGGGTTGGGTGTGCAATTTATGTGTTTTCAGGCTGTATAGCCTCCACCTGTGGTGATTCATTCCACCTGTGCAAGCTGCAATCCCCTTTGGGCGAGCACGTCCCGCACACAACGCTGCAATTCGACGCATGGCATCTTGTTATTACAATCATGTATTTGATCCCGATGGCAGTGAAATATTGGTTCATATGTTCATTCTGCTATGGTCCCATTGTTTCACATACTATCTTTGCAGTCGCGAACAAACTTGTGAAGGGTCAGTGGAATGTAGTACTCGATTAACGGTGGACCCTCATGCAGCACTGTACCGAGGTTCACCGACGGGCGGGGCGTCCCATTTGTGAGTGAAGCCAGTTGCCATTTTCACACACTGCCGCACTACATGGATGAATTTGTGATTTCAAGCGGTCACAGATGCCTTTTCGACGTGATGTTGCAAATGAGGAATTCGAAGGACGGCGCTTTCGGTTTTCAGCTAGCGGCGAGGAGACGCCCACAGGTCTGACTGCAAATATAACATTCTATTGTTTGATGTCCTTGGGACAGGGGCCATGGCGAGAATGCAATGATTGATATGAATAGTATGGGATGCGCAATAGCGTAGTGGACGATAAGGCAGGACGTTCCCAAATACATGTTACTTCACAACACTGGAATTCCGGCCTGGAGCACAGTGGATTTTGCAGACTGCATTACGCACAGACTCAATGGAAATTTCACATGTTATGTGAGTAAATAATCAGGCGTTTTCATTCCGGGATGAGGGAATGATGTATGGATGCATGGACAGATGATTTAATGGAGAGTTTGCCATGTACAGGGCTTTTTGGAATCTATCCACCTCCCCTGCGCTATGTGATGCAGAGCTGCCATAGTGGGACCATCGTCTATCTGCCCTTGTTGAACCCTCCCTGTCTCGACGCGCCTTCAAACACTTGTGTCTATGCATGTTACTAATCCCATCTAATGGATTCTGTTTTGACAGACGCATGCACACAAACACTCGTTTGTAATAGTGTTTTCACCTCGATTTTTGTAGTTATGATTCGCAAGTGATTTTTGGGTGGGAATAATCCTTTTGAGTGGGCTAGCATGCATATGGCTGTGGATTTAGTGTGATCATTGAAGTGAGTAATTCAAATGAAGTTCTGATGCCCATACTATTCTTTTTCATTTCATTTGGGTGACAGGTATCTCCTCCCCTTTTGCCGCTGCCATCTGTATGCCACTCCTGCAGATGGCTTTTACTCCCGACACCTGCTGCTTCGTGTTAATCAGTGGAGCACCATTACGATCTTATGGGACGATCGCCAATGGGCCACATGCCCTTACGCAGTACTAGTGGCTAGGAGCAACATATCGACCTTTCAGCTGGACTAGTGCCTACCTAATGGGACTCCCCTGCGGTTCTAGGCGCTTCCATGTTGCCTTTTTGAACGTGAATGTAGCCCCTGTGTACCATGAAGGAACAGGGCGTCACACAACAAGAAGCTGGTCATTTATTGCGGATGCAGCCCACAATAATGAAATATATTTTGGAGTACATGACCTAATAGCTGTATGGGCTTGGTGATTTTGTTGTGCATTAAATTTCTATTCTGATATTAACCGTGTAGCGTTCTTCTTTGCAAGTAATGTAGCATATTCCTATTTGTGGAGCGATGTATTGTGAGAAGATCTGCATTGGGTTCCGGCTTCTGAGTATAGTTGCGTGGTACTGTACTGGGCGCGTTTGCCTACGAAGCCCAGTGTGGCCAGGGAGTGGTGTACAGGCACTCAGTAGGGCCTTTTACGGTTGGTTCGCGATGCCGTACTTCTCACCATGGCGGAATGGTACTTTCCGCCATGCTTGATGGCGTTAGGTACATGTCCGCTAGGGTCAGAATTCACGTACCGTTGCGCCATGGTGGTAATTACGGTTTGGCATGGCGCGCGTGCGCGTACTTGGTGCAGTTAGCGTTGGCGTTCACTACGGTGTCGCTAATGGCATCGTACTTTACGGTGACGGGTCATAATCGCACCGAGCGCTATTCGATGGCGGTATTGCATTTCCGCCATCGTTTTTCGATTTCCGCCAGGGTCGTAATGAGGGCCACATTCATTTAAGTCTCCCAGACCTAAGAGAAAGAAAATGGTGGGGATCCCAAGAAAGAGCATTGATTGTGCTTCCCAACAAATGAGAAAGGAAGCGATCATTCGTATAGCTCCATCCGAAGAAATACAGATGTGATCCAATCAACGATGTTGATTTGCCAACAATGCAATTGAATCCAATCTTTGTGGGGCTGTTACGAATCAAATTCTGGGGTATCAGAGGTCCAGGGGTGAATATCTTTTTTAGAAAAAATCAATGAGCCCCACACCTCTAATACACCAGAATGGATCTGAACAGATTGGAATAAACAAGAATACAATTGAAGTTATAAATCTCCTTGTCCAATTTTTGTAACACGGGTGGAACAGCAGGCTTATCTCCTCTAAAGGTTGTGGATTGTTGGTTAGTTGCAACACAGCGAAAATACTATTGTGTGTGTTAGGGAGAATTCTCTGTTTAGGCTGAATTTCCTAACCTAGTAAGTCCCCCAGCAGCTTTGCTGGATTTCTGGAGTTTGTTTTTTCCATCCTGCCAAGAGTGTGACCCTTTTCCTCCCACTCTTGGACATGTATGTGTGTAATTCCTTTGGACTGTCAATGTGTTCGATGGGCTATGGGGTCTATTACCCCATAGGGTCTCATATGTTTTTCTATGTGTGTCGCACTGCACCTTAGGGGTCGCGACACGGGGGTGCCCTGGCAGGTCCCCCCACCATAGACTCCATACCCGGGGACTGACTACTGTCTCCCCGGGCATGTAAAGTCACCATTGGCTTTACTAGACCTAAATTTGCTAACAGAACTAGTACCAACCATCTTATTGTGGACGTGCTAGTAGGGGTAATTCGATTACTCCTGGATCTGTTACTCGAGGGGGCACTGTCCCGTCCCTCCTCGTCGAGTTTTGGCTGGTGGCAGTGGAAACTACTTGTTATGTTCGACCCCGAGCATAACCCTATGGGATTCGTCCCATTGTTGAAGATTGACACTGTTTTTTTGTTAATCTCCAACATACCACCGATCTACTTATCTTAAATAGGTTTATCGAGTGGTATTTTCTGCCAGAACTCGGGTTGTAAAATGGCGTCTGTGTTTTTCTCTGTGACTCCTAAACCAAAGGTTGAGCCCTTTGTTCCACTTTTGGCGGGCCTCTGGACAGAGACCCTCCAAGGTGGCGCCATTCTGTCTGGGTTACCTCAGGGGTGTGGGAGGGGGTTTAGACACCCTGGACCGAGTTGCCTTGCCAACTCAGGTCGCACTCTGGAGTGATTGGCCCAGGTGGTGAGCCTTCCCGCTCACCACTTAGCATGTGTTGATTGACAAGCTAGGCTGAATGAATGGGGGACGTCTGCATAAAAGCAGGGCCTTTGGGACTGGATCTTCAGGAAGTCGCCACTGGACCTAAAGAATCCGACGAGGGTAACGCTGAGCCGACCTGCACAACAACACCTCCGGTGGAGCCCTGCGGAACCGTCTCACAATCTCCCGACGACAGAAGAGATCTCCCTGCCGGAGAGGCTCTTTCCCTGGCTGGTGGGAACAACCAGTCTTCTTCTTCTTTGTGCTTTTTGGTCGCCCAGGACGCAGTGGTCGAATTGCCCGTACAGAGCACCCGGCAACCGGATAGCCACTACTCCTGCACCGTGATCGAAAGGTGGTGCCTTGTGACGGAGCACTCCGCGGCTGGTTTCTTCCCTGGTGGTGCACCGGACATCTTCTCTTCGACGACGAGAGCATCTCTTCTCTTGGCCAAGACCCGTCGTGCATCCACCACCAGGAACAACTGCCCCCGTCGGAGCTGTCTTCCACAACAAGGTACCGTAACCGCCTGGCTCCCCTTTTCGATCGGTTCGTGTGAGGTATCTGATTCCTCCCCGTTCCGTTGGGTTGCCTCCAAGCTTATTCACTCTTTGTTCTGAACTGGTTCAACCTGTCGCTAAACAATTTGCTAACCAAGACTTGAATGCATCACCCGTAGAGACTTTCTAGGACATCGTGCCTTGCCTCTCACCGAGTGGGCCTGGCCGCCGAACTTTGTGATCTAGTGTGATTAATGCCTTCCTGCCTTGCATTTTTACCCGCTTCAGTACGAACCGTGTTGACTTCATTACCTGCCTATTTCTTCTCTCCCTTCCTCACTAAATATTCGAGTGTCATCTGGGTTGAGGTATACACCTCTGTCTGAAAATAAGTGGTGCCGTAGAACCTAGAGTTGTCGATATTGTGTTTCGGGGGATTGAGCTTTATTCCATTCTGCAGAGTAATTGTATTTTGATGTGTTTGCCGTGATTCGCTTTAGTATTTTTCGTAGACGTTCTGTTGTTAATAAATAACTTACTATCTTTATACTAAAGCCTGGTTGCGTGTTTACTCGTTTTGCTGCGAAGAATTACCCTATCTTGTATACTCCCTATACTGACCAACTTTTCTTGAGAGAAGTCTGACTGCTCAGCCACAGCTACCAATTGAATCTGTGTGGTGCAGACTGCTACCAAGTGGGTTCATCGCAACACCTGTAGTCCTAAATCTTTTGCAGTGGTCCCAGAGGGAACTGCACAGGTTTCCGCCTAACACTGGTGTACAGCGGTGGGATTAGTATCGAGTATTACAGTTTAGAGTGTTTTTCGACGCTGTAGGACGACTAACCACAAAACGTTACAAAAGCAACTTTCAAAAAACATGTCTACAATGGAAATTTACAGCCAAGAGTCTTTGTCGGATAAAAATACTGAGAGTTTGCGAGCTCTCTGTAGACAAGAGAATCTTTCTGTAAAAGGCAAGAAGTTAGAACTGATAGAGAGATTGCTGGCGAATCAAAGTCTGGGTACTGGTTCAGAGGAACCAAACTCTCCAGCAACTGTAGATAACAGTAATGGTGTTGATCTGAATCGTGATTCTGATGATAGCGATGAAGAGGCTGACGAGGACGGCGAGGCTAACGAAACTGTCTCCCCCGCTCCTCTACCTGCCTTACCAACTGTGCCTACGGGGCCCATACCAGGTCCCACAAGTAACCCTGCTTATTTTGAACTTGAAAAAATGAATCTCGAATTAGAATATAAACGGTTTTTGGCTCAATCTGAACGAAACCAAGAGCTCGAGTTCAGACGAATGAATGCCCAGGCTGAGCAGAAACAAGCTGAGTCAAGACTCAGGGAAATAGAGCTTAATCATGAGTTAGAAATGAAAAAGTTGTCTATGGAAAATGCTTCTCTCTCCTCTGGTTCCTCTAGGAGCTCCAGTCCCAAAAGACCCCGGATGCCGAAGGAATTAGTGGGTATGTACGAACCGAGATTGGATGTGTTGGATTGGTTGAAACTGTTTGAATACAATCATGGGCTCCAGGACATCACCGGGAACGCGTTGCTTCCCTGGTTGTTCTCTAGGCTTCCTCCTGTTGCGACTGATGTGGTAATGGAATTGGGGGAGGTGGATAAGAAGGATTACGAAAGTGTGAAACTAGCTTTGATAGCTAGATTCGGGAAGACCCCTTCCCAGTATCTTAAGAGGTTTAGAACCCTCAAAAAGCATGATGGTACCCCTTGGGCTACCTGGGTGAGTGAAGGGTTGAAAAACTTAGAGGGATGGATTAAGAGTTACAAAGTTGACACTTACGAGGGTATGCGAAATCTTTTTATGTTGGAGTCGATTTATGATGCCTGTTCTCCTGAGCTCAGACAGCACTTGGCTGATTCGAAGGAATTAGATTCCAGGGCTCTAGCTAAGTCTGCTGACTTGTGGGTTGCCAACAGGGCTACTCACAAGGATTCTGGGGCAACTCAGAAAAAGGACGAGGGAAAACAGCCTAAAAAAGACTCAAAGGAGAATTCGAATAACTCACATTCCAAAGAGGGCCCCAAACAAAACCAGAAGGGTAAGCCACTGGGAAAACCACAGCAGAATTGTATGTCTTCTGGTGCCAAACCGGAAGGAGGTCAGAACAAGCCACCATTCCAGAAAGCATTCGGGAAATGCTTTGTTTGTGGCTCAACTGATCACGTGAAAGGAGATCCCAGATGTAAGGGTAAACCTTCAGGGGTCCAGCTTGTCTCCTTAGCCTTCGCTCCAGAGGAGGAAGTCCAAATGACAAGTGGAAACTTTCAACTGCTAGCTGACGAACCCATTGGAGTCTCAGCCAGCGTTTCTTTAGTATCTCTGGGGTTGTGGGAACAACAGAATTTAGATGTCTATAATTCTATCCCCGATAATACTAAAGAGTATTATAAGGACAGTGTCCAGGTGAATGGTCAGGAGACGCCTGCCATTAGGGACACTGGGGCCAGCATAACTGTGGTGGATAAATCGTTTTTTCAGGCTGAGGATGTTGCTAAGGCACCCAAACGCCTCAGCAAGTTAGCTGGAGGGCCTGTGCAGATGCTTCCCCAATTACCAGTTCTCATCCAGTGTAACGACATGACTGTAAAGATACCTGTCAGCATACAGAGTGAGGTACCAGGACGCGTACTGTTGGGTAACGATTTGAAAACTCTCGGAGTTGTATCGCATACTCCCAGACCTCCTAGTAAACGGTTACAGGAGCTAACCAGACCTGCAAGAGAGAGGACCCTGCGCGGTACTCTCGGGGAGATGATGAAGAAAGAAATCACTCCTGCTCCATTGGAAATGGCGGCCGCTGTCTCTAGGAACACAGAAGTAAAAGGGAAACCTAAAACTTCTAAACCGAAACCAGCAGCCCACATTCCGATGCAGCCGACACGGACTTCCCCGCGTTTGTCCAACGTCACACCCGTAACTCCACCTCCAGCTGAGGCTGAGGGGGAAGTACAACCCTGTATGGTAGAATTAGACTCTGAAGAAGAGCTAATGGAAGGCCAGGAACTCATTGGAGATCTGGATCCTGTTGACCATCCTGAGCTGCAGTCGTTACTAGCAGAAGGTGGACCCAGCAGGGCAGACTTCAGTAAGGGACAGAGAGAATGTCCAACTCTGGAAGGTCTTCGCCGTCAGGCAGAAACTCAGGCTGAAGGGCAAGAGCCTGGGAAACATAGGTTGCACTGGGAAGATGGCCTCTTCTATAGTGAACCGACCGAGTCTGTCCCTGGAGACTACAAACGCCTTGTAGTACCCCAAGAGAACAGACCACAGTTCTTGCAGTTAGCCCACGAGATTCCTTTGGCTGGTCACTTGAGTTTCAAGAAGACTAAGGAAAGGCTCTCACTCTACTTCTATTGGCCAAAGATGGGGGCCGAAGTAGAAAAACACTGCAGAAGCTGCCATACCTGCCAGATCTCTGGTAAGGTTGGGTCCAAGAATGTGGGACCGTTAGTGCCTCTTCCCGTTGTGGGAGTCCCATTTGAGAGAGTAGGGATCGATATCGTTGGTCCCCTTGATCCTCCAACCTCCTCAGGCAACAGGTTTATACTTGTTGTAGTAGACCATGCTACTAGGTATCCTGAGGCAATTCCTATGAGGACTGTTACAGCTCCGGCTGTGGCTAAGGCCCTCCTTGGTATTTTTACTAGGGTCGGATTTCCTAAGGAAGTTATCTCTGACAGGGGGTCAAATTTTATGTCCCACTACATGAAAGCCATGTGGAAAACCTGCGGAGTAACTTACAAGTTCTCAACGGCTTACCACCCACAAACCAATGGGTTGGTAGAACGGTTCAACCGAACCATGAAGAGCATGATAGGTGCTCTAGAAGAACCCCTTAAGCGTAAGTGGGACCTTCTATTGCCATGCCTTCTTTTTGCTTATAGAGAAGTCCCTCAGGAGGGAGTAGGCTACTCTCCCTTCGAACTGCTCTATGGTCATCCCGTCAGAGGTCCATTGGCCCTGATTAAGGAGGGGTTGGAGAGTGCTCCTTCCCCCAAGCCAGTCAGAGTGACTGACTACGTGATAGGTCTCCGGAGGAGAATGTCGCACCTGATGACAGAAGCAAGCGATAACTTGAAAGCTGGACAAGCATTGGTCAAGCACTGGCACGATCAAAAGGCTAACATGGTTGAGTTCGCTCAAAACCAGCTCGTTCTTGTTATGATCCCCACAAGGCAGAGGGCCTTGCAAGATAAATGGATGGGACCCTACCGAGTAGTGGGTAAGCTCGGTGAGGTTAACTATCTGGTGGACTTGGGCAACCCCAAGGAGGCTCCGACAGTCTTTCACACCAACCGACTTAAAGCGTATGTCTCACGACCTGATGTAGGAGCGTTGCTTCTAGCATCGGCCGAGGAAGAAGAAGAGAGTGAAGCTCTTCCGGATCTCCTCAGAGGCTTACCTTTAGATGAAAAAATTGAAGGAGTAAATCTCTCCTCCAATCTGACACCCGAGCAACAAGAAGAGTGCAAGTCTATGTTGAATCAGTTTGCCTCTCTGTTCTCGCTCTCACCAGGCTTGACCCCTTGGGGCCAGCACGAGATACTCACTGGTGACTGTCTGCCTGTCAAAAGCAGAGGATATCGCATGTCAGAAAACGTAAGAACCCACATCAAAGGTGAGGTCAGCAAGATGCTTGATCTCGGGGTAATAGAGCCCTCTACTAGTCCATGGTCTAGCCCAGTTGTGTTAGTACCAAAGGCCGGATCTAAAGAACTTAGATTCTGCGTGGATTATAGAGCCCTTAACGCAGTCACCACGACTGATGCCCACCCTTTGCCAAGAACAGATGAGTTGGTGGATAAACTTGGCGCCGCCAAGTTCCTCAGCACATTTGACTTGACGTCAGGCTATTGGCAAATAGCCCTGACCAACCATGCCAAGGAGAAAACTGCATTTTCTACCCCCGTTGGTTTATACCAGTTTACGGTAATGCCTTTCGGACTAAAAAATGCACCTGCTACGTTTCAACGGATGGTAAACCAGGTTCTAACCGGGATGGAGGACTTCTGCATGGCATACTTGGATGACATAGCAGTGTTCAGCAATTCCTGGGACGAACATGTAACCCACCTGAGAGATGTTTTGCAGGCTCTTGGACGAGCCAATCTGACCATAAAGGCGAGTAAATGCCAAATTGGACAGAGTAAGGTAGTCTACCTTGGGCATGAGGTAGGCGGTGGAGAAATAAGGCCTTTGCTCAGTAAGATTGAAGCTGTGCAAAATTGGACAACACTGACTACTCAGACTCAGGTGAGAGCCTTCTTAGGCCTCACCGGGTATTACAGGAATTTCATAGAGAACTATGGGACCATAGCTTCTCCACTGAATGTCATCTCCTCGCCCAAATTCCCTAAAAAGGTTAAAATGGAACGAGGAGTGCAATCAGGCTTTTGAAAACCTGAAAAAGGCTCTTTGCCAAGCCCCAGTACTCAGAGCTCCTGATTACCGCCAACACTTCATTGTGCAGACAGACGCTTCCAATGTAGGGATAGGTGCCGTACTCAGTCAACTGGATGGGAAAGGTAGGGAGCACCCCGTTTGCTACATCAGCCGCAAGCTGAAGGATCCTGAAACAAGGTGGGCAACAATCGAAAGAGAATGCTTTGCTATCGTGTGGGCTCTGAAGAAGTTTAGGCCGTACTTGTACGGTTCTACTTTTGTTATTCAGACTGACCACCAACCCTTGAGATGGTTAATGCAAATGAAAGGGGAAAACCCAAAACTACTGAGATGGTCGATCTGCCTGCAAGGGTTCGATTTCACCATTGAGCACAGGTCAGGGTGTCACCACCAAAATGCTGATGGTCTCTCTAGGATGTATATCATCGACTAGAGGTATGAGATTCATCCAGGAGTGGATTAAATCCTCCTGTCCCTTAGTCTGGGGGGGGCGAGTGTTAGGGAGAATTCTCTGTTTAGGCTGAATTTCCTAACCTAGTAAGTCCCCCAGCAGCTTTGCTGGATTTCTGGAGTTTGTTTTTTCCATCCTGCCAAGAGTGTGACCCTTTTCCTCCCACTCTTGGACATGTATGTGTGTAATTCCTTTGGACTGTCAATGTGTTCGATGGGCTATGGGGTCTTTTACCCCATAGGGTCTCATATTTTTTTCTATGTGTGTCGCACTGCACCTTAGGGGTCGAGACACGGGGGTGCCCTAGCAGGTCCCCCCACCATAGACTCCATACCCGGGGACTGACTACTGTCTCCCCGGGCATGTAAAGTCACCATTGGCTTTACTAGACCTAAATTTGCTAACAGAACTAGTACCAACCATCTTATTGTGGACGTGCTAGTAGGGGTAATTCGATTACTCCTGGATCTGTTACTCGAGGGGGCACTGTCCCGTCCCTCCTCGTCGAGTTTTGGCTGGTGGCAGTGGAAACTACTTGTTATGTTCGACCCCGAGCATAACCCTATGGGATTCGTCCCATTGTTGAAGATTGACACTGTTTTTTCGTTAATCTCCAACATACCACCGATCTACTTATCTTAAATAGGTTTATCGAGTGGTATTTTCTGCCAGAACTCGGGTTGTAAAATGGCGTCTGTGTTTTTCTCTGTGACTCCTAAACCAAAGGTTGAGCCCTTTGTTCCACTTTTGGCGGGCCTCTGGACAGAGACCCTCCAAGGTGGCGCCATTCTGTCTGGGTTACCTCAGGGGTGTGGGAGGGGGTTTAGACACCCTGGACCGAGTTGCCTTGCCAACTCAGGTCGCACTCTGGAGTGATTGGCCCAGGTGGTGAGCCTTCCCGCTCACCACTTAGCATGTGTTGATTGACAAGCTAGGCTGAATGAATGGGGGACGTCTGCATAAAAGCAGGGCCTTTGGGACTGGATCTTCAGGAAGTCGCCACTGGACCTAAAGAATCCGACGAGGGTAACGCTGAGCCGACCTGCACGACAACACCTCCGGTGGAGCCCTGCGGAACCGTCTCACAATCTCCCGACGACAGAAGAGATCTCCCTGCCGGAGAGGCTCTTTCCCTGGCTGGTGGGAACAACCAGTCTTCTTCTTCTTTGTGCTTTTTGGTCGCCCAGGACGCAGTGGTCGAATTGCCCGTACAGAGCACCCGGCAACCGGATAGCCACTACCCCTGCACCGTGATCGAAAGGTGGTGCCTTGTGACGGAGCACTCCGCGGCTGGTTTCTTCCCTGGTGGTGCACCGGACATCTTCTCTTCGACGACGAGAGCATCTCTTCTCTTGGCCAAGACCCGTCGTGCATCCACCACCAGGAACAACTGCCCCCGTCGGAGCTGTCTTCCACAACAAGGTACCGTAACCGCCTGGCTCCCCTTTTCGATCGGTTCGTGTGAGGTATCTGATTCCTCCCCATTCCGTTGGGTTGCCTCCAAGCTTATTCACTCTTTGTTCTGAACTGGTTCAACCTGTCGCTAAACAATTTGCTAACCAAGACTTGAATGCATCACCCGTAGAGACTTTCTAGGACATCGTGCCTTGCCTCTCACCGAGTTGGCCTGGCCGCCGAACTTTGTGATCTAGTGTGATTAATGCCTTCCTGCCTTGCATTTTTACCCGCTTCAGTACGAACCGTGTTGACTTCATTACCTGCCTATTTCTTCTCTCCCTTCCTCACTAAATATTTGAGTGTCATCTGGGTTGAGGTATACACCTCTGTCTGAAAATAAGTGGTGCCGTAGAACCTAGAGTTGTCGATATTGTGTTTCGGGGGATTGAGCTTTATTCCATTCTGCAGAGTAATTGTATTTTGATGTGTTTGCCGTGATTCGCTTTAGTATTTTTCGTAGACGTTCTGTTGTTAATAAATAACTTACTATCTTTATACTAAAGCCTGGTTGTGTGTTTACTCGTTTTGCTGCGAAGAATTACCCTATCTTGTATACTCCCTATACTGACCAACTTTTCTTGAGAGAAGTCTGACTGCTCAGCCACAGCTACCAATTGAATCTGTGTGGTACAGACTGCTACCAAGTGGGTTCATCGCAACACCTGTAGTCCTAAATCTTTTGCAGTGGTCCCAGAGGGAACTGCACAGGTTTCCGCCTAACAGTGTGTTGCAGGCAGCTGGGCATTTTGGGTTCAGAGACCTTCTGGAACTTCCTGACTAGGGAGCTTGCAGCAGATCATAGCAGAGCACACTGTGTGCTGACTTGAGTACTAGTTCTGAAGCTGCTGGAGGGTCCTCTGAGTTCTTTTTCTCACTCTGTTCCCTGGGAGATGTTTAGAGGAGGGATCTTGATTCCCTCTTCGGGTATCCTGGTCTTCCTTCACTGGCGAATGATGTAAGGCAGACTGTACCTTCAGCCAGGGTCCAAGGTTGAGTACTTTTTTATTCCTTCTTATGAAGTCTTCTGATGATCAGCCAAAAGAGGGGCTCTGGCCCTCTTTCAAAGCCAAGTGGGCTACTTTCATTGGTGTAGGCTAAGCCCACCTTAGTGAGCCAATCATGGGGCCACTGCCAACAATCTTATCTATGTGTGAGGTCATAATCAGAGTGTTTGCAACAGTAAAGATAAAGTGGTTAAAACAGGAACAAGGTGTGCCCCAGAACTAATATGGCAGAACCCCACTCTCAAACGAAAATGCTCTGGGCTCACTCCCTTGTGCTTCTACGTCCCACCCATCCTCTTGTCTGACACCGGAGGCTCCAGGTAATAATCAAGTGGATTAATTAAAGAAATGGATGGCTAGCTGCTATACACACTGAGACACTTTTCCAACTGATCAAGTAACAACTCAATAGGTTTAGGTCATCCAAATGCAAGGGTCAGAGCATGAAGTCACACATTTAAATAAACACATCTATACAACTATATCCATACTATAACAAGTGGAGCAAGTGTAGAATTCAATGTGAAGAAAGTGCAATCAACAATACTTGGGAGAAGTGGGGACTCTCGTTGTATTCATGACTCTCGCTCTCACTGACTTCTCTGGAGTGGCTGCAGGAGTATCCCCAGGGCAAACCTCCACTGTAGGCTGTAAAGAGGTGGCGGTCGCAGGCACAGATACCACACTCCCCAAGTGCCACCGTCTTTCATCACTAACCCTGACCAATGATCCTCCTATTTCAAGCACTGAGAAGGGGTGGGGAACACTTTTACATTATCCAGGCCATCTGGAGTAAGCTTATTTGACCAGAATCTAAATCCCAACACTCACACTCATGTCTGCACTGCGCAGCAAGAGTCATACATTTCTCTGCTGATGGCCTGCTTATTCATGACTCATCACTACCTCATCATTACTGGCCTCACTCCTCACTTACCAAACAACCACTAGGAATTCTGACTTGTTCCCAATACCCTTCCCTTCATAGCTGAAAACGGGAACAACCCTGCGGTGGAGTAGGATGTTAACTCCACAACATTGGTTTCATGGCAATCTCCCAGGCCCTTCTGGCACTGAGGTTGGCTTCAAGGGTTTCTTCACAGATGAGGGACTAGGTAAAAAAAATCATTGACAAGGAACAAGAATGAGGACTATGACCGGCTGAATGCCTAGGGCTAGGATGAGGGACTAGGATGGCAGACTACATTTAAAATAAGTGATTACGAATAGGATGAAGGACTAGGGCAACAGAAGGGTATCAGAAAAGGTAATAGGACAAGGCATTAGGACAGTTGGGATTAGGATTAGGAACAAGGAGGATGGAATTGGATGAAAGACATGCATTTGAATGCAAGACTAGGATAAGGATGAAATACAAGGACGTTGAATAAAAACCAGGACAACGATGAAAATGAGAGACTGGAAAAAGAGACTAGATTAGGACAAGGGACTCAAATGGGGGATTAGAATGAGGGAGAGGAATTTGTATGAGGACCTATTACTATGGTGAGTGCCTAGGAGAAAAGGCTAGGATGAGAGACTAGAATGAAAGACCAGGACTAAGAAAAAAGACCACGATGAGGAACCCGCATGAGGGACTAGGATGAGAAACTATGATAATGAACCAGAACCTAGGACAGGAGCAAGAATGAGGGACTAGGATAAGGGAGCATGACAAGGGACTAAGAAGCGGGACATTGGACGAGTATGACGGCCTCAGATGAGAAATTCAGACTAGGATTAAACACTTGGACTAGAATTAGAAGCAAGGATAAGGATGAGATTTTGAGAGTAGTATGTGCAACTAGGGACAGGGACCAGGACTGGGATGACAGTCTAGGATGAGAGACAAGTAATTGCGATTTGAGACTAGTTTTAGTGACTTGAACAAGCGACTAAAATGGGATGTGTGATGAGAACTCAGACTACAAGACACTAGGACTAGGATGAGAAGCGAGGATGAGAGAATAGAATGACCACCTTGGAATAAGGACTAGGAAGAGGAAGACTAGGATGATGGTCTAGAATGAGGTCCAATCGACAAGGAGGAGGACAAGTGTGTATGACCTGGATGGAATATTGGGATGAAAAGATGGACAAGGAACTAGAATGAGGAATGAAAGACTAAGCTTGGAGACAAAATGAAGGGAATAGGATGAGGGATGATGGCCTAGGATCAGGGATTAGACAGGTGGACTAGGATGAGAGAAGAGGGACAAATGACTAGGACATGGGAGAAGCACTGGGATGAAAGACTTTTGTCACATATTGGAGTAGACCCAGACACTAGTCTAGGATGAAAGACTGGAACTATAAGAAAGTCTGGAAATAGGATCAGAAGGGCCTAGGATGAGGGACAAGGAAGAGGGACTAAGGTGAAGAGGGGAGACCAAGACTACCGCAAGGGACTCAGATGAGAGATTAGAACAAGGATCACCGTATGGTCTGAGAGACCAGAACCTGGAGTACAGTATAGGATTAAAGACTATGAAAAGGACTAATATGAGGCACTAGCACAAGCATTAGAGACTAGGATGAGATATTAAAATGAGGGTCTGGCATGAGGGACTTGGACAAGAAACTAGAAAGAGCTAATATGACCTAAGAATAGGGTAAGCGTGAGGGTGTAGGATGGGGACCAGGACAAGTCTCTAGGATGAAGGACATGGGACTAGGTTGAGGGAATCAGACAAGAATGAAACACTAGGACATGGGCAGAAGCCTAGGTTGAGGATGAGAGACTGGGGCTTCTATGAACATTTTAGAAAAGGAACTAGGACTAGGATGATAGTCTAGGATAAGTGACTACAATTAGGATTAGTGACTAGAATGGCATCTAGGATGAGGATGACCGAGTGGGACTAGAATGTGAGACATGGATGACAGAATAGACTGAGGCAGTTGGATGAGGGACTAGGAGAAAGGATTGGGAAAAGGGAATATAATTAGAGACTTGGACCAATGGACCAGGAAATGGGAAGAAGGGAAAAGGGCAAGAGCATATGACTACAATGCAAGATTATAATTAGCAAATCAGGCATGGGACTAGGGCAAGGGGAAGGTAGAAGAATGAGGGATGAAGGACTAGAATAAGGGACACATTGAAGGGACTAGGATGAGTGGTGATGGACTAAAATCAATGACTAGGAAGATGAATTATAATGAGGGAAGAGGGGCAAAGGTGTAGGACATGAGACAAGCACTAGGATGAGAGACTACGATGACAGTCTAGGAGTAGAAAGATATGCTAGTAATAGGATAAGGGACTTGGAGGAGAGACTAGGATGAGGCACCAGGATGAGGAAGAGAATCTTGGACTAGTACAAGGGACAAGGATTAGGGACTAGGATTAGATAACGCTATGGGATGAGTGACTAGAAGTCAGACTAGAGGCTGGCATAAGATATTAGGACAAGTGATTAAGATCAGAAACTAGGACTAGGATGGGTATAAAATGAGATAAATAAGAGATTAAGCTGAGGGACTGGGTTCTGGAATTTGGGATGAGGAACTATGACACAGTACTCAAATGAGGGGCACGGTTGAGGGACTAGTAGGAGGGCAAATGATTAGTACTGGGATGAGAGGCTCGAATTAGCAACTAAAATTAGAACAAAGGACTAGGACAAGGATGTGAGACTGTGGGTGAGAGACTGCAATTATGGACTAGGTCGAGGACAAGAAATTAAGACAATGGATAAAGAGTGACTAACTAGAAAGAAGGATGAGGGAGTAGGGTAGGTTGTGGTACTAGGACAAAAGTATAGGAAGAGGGTCTAGAACATGGCTAGAAGAGAAAGTAGGATGAGGGACCAGGGAGAGAGACTAGGATGAGAGATTGTGATTATGAATCCGGCCTGGGATGAGAGTCTAGGACTGAAATAAATTACTAGGACTTAGAAAAGAGGCAATAAATAGGACTGGGATGGGAAACTAAGGGTAAGGCTAGGTTGAGAAAAAGTGGCCAGAGCGTGAGACTATGACTCTGATGCCTTGCATAATGAGGGAGTTAAAGATGTGTGCTTATTTTTGGTATATTTGAAGCACTAACATGTTTTGTTGTTGGGGAACTACACATTGCATGGCTCCAGCATTTAGGAGCTCTCAATGTTATGTTATGTTATGTGTTATGTTATGTTATGTTATGTTATGTGTGTGATTATATCGCACCAAAAGCCTGTAGGCATCAAGGTGCGGCAAAACCAGTAAAACAAATTCACCTTCTGATCCCAGCTAGCAACTAAAACCAGAGAGGCATTGGGAGCATGCCTTTAGTAGCATTAACTCATGGTTGGGTGGTTGATGGGCAGCCAGACTGAATTCAAGACAATACCAACACAAAGACTTAGAATCTCCAGTAACAAGGATAAAGACCGCAAGGGAACATTAAATCACTGGAAAATATTATTATCTCCTCTAAAGTGTGGTTGTATTGTGTTGCCAAGTATGGGGTGTCAGAATCTGACGTCAGTGTAAAATGTAAGCATTAAAATATAAGAGACTCTGACAAAAACTTTCCCTGGGTGGGGGGTGGGAGGGTTGAGCCCAAAACAGTATGGCTGTTCCGCGTGAGGTCCGCTCACCAGACATTAATCCTGTTTCATTCCTGCAGATTTATCGACCTGATTGAGCCCGATTAGACGGTTTTGCTGTCAGCAGCCATCCCTGTGTTGGCTAGAGGGTGTAGCCAACTCCACCCATGTAGCAAGACTGAGGGGAGCAGCCCTGATACACAGTGATGCACCACTGGGAGTCGGATGCGCATGTCCTGGCCTCAGTTGAGCGCTGCGTACAGCACATCACAGTGGTGTAGGAGAGGGGTTTAGTGCTTTGCCGAATTGTGGCACAGCGTTCAATCATGGGCAGGAGTACATACTGAGCACCGGATGCTCCTAAGTAGTATCAAAAGGTTCCCATTGACCCAAAGATATGTCCGGTGGGTGGAATGAGTGTGGACCTGGAGAAATGTGCTACGGCAAGCTGGGAATGCTGGCAGGGAATGTCCTTTTGACTGTAATCCTTTTGGTTTGCGATACATAAAAGGGCTCAAAGGATATCACTGATGGGTGTCGGTTATCAATGACCTGCCTGGTAGGTAATACCAGGTGGATGCTGTGGTGGTGGTGACAGAGCTGGAAGTCATATGTATCAGCCCTGGCTTGACCATAGCTGGTAGGGTCATTGATCATTGGAAAGCCACTTCTGATTCCATATAGTTCGCATGAGTCAACAGTGTTAGTTGCCACAACTCCACTATTATGCTTCTGGAAGTGGTCTAAGAAAGACTATGGCGGAGGGAAGACACACTATGCAGGCGGAGGTCCCTGAGGTGAGATGTCACTCTGATATACACAATGAGTGCCACTGGTGGGGGTGCTGGCGTGGAGCTACATGTACAGGCTGATCTTAGGCCCTGGTGTTGCAGTTCTGTCTCGTGAGCTGCATGTGGGATAGGTGACCAGTATTTTAGGAGCTTTGAGAGACAGCCTTCTACCATGGGGAAGGGAGACAAAAACCAATGCAAGCTCTCATTCGATGGGGGAGTGGTAGTGAAGAGACCCAAAATTCCAGTGACACACCACGTGCCGTCAGAAGGAGCAGGGGATACTACAGACACAATCACAAGTGACGACTGTGAACGAATATCTCTAGCGTTCGAAGGGAAAATGACCAAAGCCAGGAATCAAATATTAGCATCCCAGAGCTCTGACACTCTACTGAAGCGCCCCAATAATGCGAAAGAGCCCAAAGAAACAGAGGATTTTTCCTCACTCTCTTTATCTCCAGGATTCTCGTTCTCCTCCATCTCATCAACATAAATGAATCTGCTGTTAGTTTCCATAAACCCTACCACCTGTTCTTTAAGCCTTTTACCATCCAAAATTATTCTACAACACAGAGGTATGTTTGAACCTTTTCTAACAAAATTTGTTAATGCCTCTTTCCGAGATCAACATGTCTCACTAGGCATTAAGAAAGTGACTATAACGCCAATTCCAAAGATACTGAACCTGGATCTCACCGAGTTATCCAATAACAAACAGCCAGTTTATCATAAAAATATTGTACAAGGCCTCCACATTTCAACTTCAGAAATTCATAGAAAATAACTACAACCTGCACAACAGAGAGTCTGGTTTTCGCCCAGCCCATAGGACCGAGCCCGATCTCCTGGACCTCCAGGATCATATGTTGGAGATCATTGACAGTGGGAAAGCTGGGATGCTGATCCTGTTGGATCTATCAATAGCATTCGACTGCTAGAGTATCTGCAAAAACAGGGGAGTTGCTTAGAGATGGTGGTTAATTGGATTAAATCATTCTTGTCCAATTGGGTATCCAAGGTACAATGGGGCGCAGCCACTTCCCCGGTTTCTGCAATAAAATATGGTGTCCTTCAAGGAGCATCAATATCGCCACTCCTTTTCAACCTTTACATGCGCGCCTTATGTATGTTACTAGAGAAGCGAGGGGTCTTTTTTACGAACTATGCGGATGACACGCAAATGGTCATCGAGCAAAGTGGCGACTACCATCAAGATTCACTAACATTAGTAAACATCTATAATGCCATTGAAAATTGGATGTCCTTGAACTGGCTCTGCCTGAACGGTGATAAAATAGAGCTTCTCATCTTTGGCTCACCACAGACAAGGGCCAAACTAGATCCTGATTACTCTAATTTCTTGTTGCAAGGTAATAAGATCAAAACTCAAGCTAAAGTGAAAACATTAGGGGTCATACTAGAGGCCTCAATTAACTCAGATTCCCATGTACAGAACCTACGCAAAACATGCAAATACCATCTGAGACTTCTCTGTACTATACGCCCCTACATCAACAACAAGAACGTGGTGACAATTGCCCGGCTATGATTCTTATTATGTGGGGCAACAAAGTCTAATATTCAGATATGTCAAGTTATCCAAAATGATGGTATCCACATAGCCATGTCAATCCCAAGGAGAACTCACATTACTAAAACCAGGAAAGAGTTACACTCATTACCAGTACAACAACACATTAATTTCAAAATGGAATCACTAATACACCGCTCGCTTTATGGAAAAGCCTCAAAGTACCTAAAAAAAAAGGTTTTTACCCTACAAAACGGTTAGAGATCTACGATCGTCAGATCTGACCCTGGTACAGGGCATCAGAACCAAAAGAACCAGAGGTATGGGTAGATCCTTCAGGGCCCTAGTTCCAGCTTTCTGGAATTCACTCCGAGAGATCTCTTATTGGAACTGCTTCTAAAAAACTTTGAAGACATACCTCGTCTGCTAATTTTAGCTCCCCTGACTCTGAACTGAATAATTATTGCCCTTGTCTTCTCACTATGTTGGTCTTTTCAGGTTTTTGTGAGCACCCTGATGCCTGTGGGTTTTTGGCGCTATAGAAGTAAATAAAAAAATAATAACAAAATTGGATGACCCCAAGATTTTTTTTAAAGAAATCTGCTTCATCTCAAAGCCAGCAACAGTAAGCTTGATTCCAAGTTGGGCACTCTCACAAATAAAGTTAACCTGCACCAGCTGTATCTCGATAAGCATGGTGCCAGACTAGATGAGGCTGAAAACTGGATATAAGAACTGAAGGATACCTTGCTGTCAGTCCCTACCAAGATTAAGGCAACACAGGCAGCCGTTAAGGCAATAACTGCTAAGAATGAAGATTTGGAGGGGCATAACGTTGGTTGGATGTTTGGAATAGGAGAAGCTCAAGGGCCTAGCTGAATGGAATAATTTGTGGAAATAATTTGCATGACAGTATTGATAGTATTTCATCGAAGTGAGCTATCTGTGTTGTTCATGGTAGAGAGAGCCACCAGATTCCCACAAATAGACCTATACCTGGGGCCCAGCCACGACCAATCATTGCACGCATCCTCAATTATCGTGACCGAGACACCATGCTAAGGCTGTCACGATTGAAAGGAGACCTGACATATGATGGGGATCAGCTCCAGATCTTCCCAGATTTTTCATTAACAGTCCAAGCCTCCAGAAGAACCTTTGCAGTAGTTAAGCACAAGTTCTGTGACAGGAATATCAGCTACTCCATGCTTTTTCCTGCTGGATTACAAATTCAGTATGAAGTAAAAGTCCAGTTATTCACTTGACCTAAAGCTACTAGTGTATTTGTGGAAATGATCACAAAGTCACTGACCAAGAGGGGCCAGAGGTCACAGGATGGCGACACAGGACACAGTATTGATTCGTTAGTGGTTCCCTTACTTCCGATGTATTGACAAATGGTAGCTCCTGATGGGACACATAGTGCTCTTGGATAGACCCTTCTTAACTGACGGTGGTGGGAGGCTGGAAAGATCATCGGCAGATACTGTCATTTTATTGCAATTTCAAATCAGTATTTTTGACAAATACGTAATTCAGATCTGGTACTGGATACAGTGCAAGTGCCCCATTCATTTACTGCTCAGTTGTGGTTGGGGTCGGGAGGGTGTCAGTGATTCAGTAGAGTTGGGGTTGTTCAGGTAGGTGGGGAAGGAGGGTGTTATGTGGGGTTATTTTGTTATCGTTATTGTTGTCCAGAGTGTCCAAGGAGGAGGGTCATGTAGGGAGAGGAGGCTTCACATTTTAGCTAAGGCTCCACATTTCAACAGGGATGAAAATAGATCCCAGTAGTGAGCAAGAGTGTGAGATTCAGATGTGAGACACTGTGCTGAATCCAGTGTATGTCAGCATTGTGGATGTATAAAGCACATGTCAGCTAAAAGGTGGATTTGGATTTGATACTGTACAACATGATGTTAGCATTTTACTCCACAACACTCTCATGGACTGAATTGCTATGAACCCTAAAAAACTAACATTTGCTAATCCCTATCCTCTAACTCCTAAAATATCCCCTACTAATATTTAGGACAAGTCAGTCCATTAATTTTGTGAACAAACGTTGGTACAAATTGATAACTGATTAATTTGAAATGCAGTAAATAAATGTAAATAAATGTGGAAGGATTAGATGTGTGATGGATATGTACAAGATTTGATGTGAAGCGATCTGTCCAAGTAGGTCCAACTGGAATGCAGCTCAGGGCAATGTAACACTTCACATCCGTTTGCTGCAATTCCATGCTGCTCGATCTAATCACATGCTCTGGAAATTTCTGGACTATGGTTGATTGAAAGGGAGGTGTTTCTGATGGAGTATGACATCACAGAGAAAGGCAGGCACTTTTACATTTCATGTCAGTAAAATCTGTATCCATATACAGTCTCAGGGAAAGGGTTCAAAAAGACTTGCAGGAGGCTGGCTCTCTCAGAAGGCTGGCTGTCAATTTGAAGCACTCACCGTCCCTGGGGGAAGTGTCCAGCAGTGGCAGGCAGGCTGACAGAAGGCTTCGCAGAATCTATTGAACAGCAAAGGGGGTGAATCAGATAAAGTATGCTCTTGTCCGGGCAGCTAGATGGAGATCGTTTGGAGTCCGGGGAGCACACACACAATCAAGCATTATTTCTTGAGTGAGTTCCCAGTTAAATTGAGGAGTGTGAAGAGGCAAATATGTTATGTTATGGTACTTTGCATTTATATAGTGCCTTATGCACCATTGGTATGATCTCAAGGTGCTGGTAGGTTGAACGCCCTCGGGAACGGAAGTTCAAGTCAGTATAGAGAGGAGAGAGAGTCATAAGGTGCGTGTGAGCACCGGATATGTGTGCAGAATTTGTGGCATTCGTGTGATAGCTGCTTCTTAGCGGTAGGTGTGGTGGTTGGGAGGTCAGGAATATGTGTTTGTTCTGGGAGGTTATTATGCAGACAGATTCTGGCTGCATTAGGCCCGAGGAGAAAGCCTAGGCTGGAGTGTGTGTGACCAACTGTGATTAGTTAGGATGATGGGGAGTATGAGGCAAGTGATGGTATAAGAACAGCTATACTGAATGGTGTCATAGTATCACTGTGTTTTAGGTGAGTGATGGTGTAAAGAAGAGAGTAAGCGTGGAGATGTTATATGGTGGTTTACCTTAGGTGCTTGGGAGCAAGCACAGTCTTATAGTTCCATGCATCCGACCGTTCCATGCATTCCGAATGTTTCAAGGACTCCAACCCGTTCCATGCACTCCAACCCGTTCCATGCACTCCAACTCGTTCAATGCACTCCAATACATTCCATGCACTCCAACCCGTTCCATGTATGCACAACAACCATGTTATGCACTCACGCTATTCTATGCACTTCAATCAAATATCATAGATTAACAGGTGTGTGTGTTAGTCGAGGGCTCTAAATTAGGCATTTCTAACAGTTATAGCGTAGAACGATGTGTTTGCATTTCTAAATATAGTTAGCTGTTTTCATATTCTTATCCATTCATGCAACAGCATTCAGATGTAACAGAAGTTTATAATCTGCCGAGATTATTTGCGAAGTTCAAGGTCAAATTTAGCAGATCTCTGGGACTTTATCGCAAATAGACTGTTTTGAAACCCATTGCAGGAAAGGCTCAGTTACCGCATAGAAGAGCATCTTGAAGCCTAATTATAGCAATGCTCATTCCTCGCAGGGAAAAAACTGCAAATGAGCTGTGTTTTACGCACACCTGGTCTCTGCGGAGGTGTTGGGGCACGGTTGCAGCCCTCCCTAAACTTGAATCTCCCCCTTCAGGCCTCTCCCTCCGTAGAAAAGCTATGAGCGGTGGTACATGGTGATACTGCTCCTGCATGGAGATAACAGTGTGTGAGTGCGCCAATCTGTGATTGTTGTACCTCTCAAACCCTTCACCCCAAAGTACGGTTTCTGTGAGCATACGCCGGCCCATAAAGCTCACCTGTGAATTATGGAAGATAAGCTCTCTGTCCTGCTACTTCTGGCAGGGGCGCGTCGAGTGGGATCTAGTTCCTTCATTGATCCCTGATAAGGATTAGTCCAGTCCAGCTGCGACTATGCTTCTCCTTATGATTGGTACGTCTTTCTTGAGCTCTTGTGATGCTGTTCATCTGTTTAATGTCTTTATATGTTGTTCCTATTTATGCTCGCAATAATGTCTCTCTTCTGTTTTCTTCCCATAGATGCAAATGCGGCCTCAATGCAGCTCTGAGACGCGATATGCGGCCGGATGGAAGATGGATGCTACTGCAATGTTCGACAGCAGGTAAGTGATGGTTTAAGGAAAAGCACGAAGTATGGCGAAGCGCAACCTTAAACTGACTGTTTTTTTCGATGTCTAACCTTGTCTTGCAGACGCTGCTGTCGACGATGGAGCGTGTCGTGCTGCGGAGCCAAGATGAAGATTTCGGCGTTCCGGAAAGTGTAAAGATGAATACTTTGTTCGCCGAAGAGATGTACAGGTAAGAACAGCTTCCCCCAGTTGGTAAGTATGCTGGCAGGAAGCAGGATGTCCAGGAAACAGGATCTTCAAAGGTAAGTCTGACCTCAGGCGACGGTGAGCGTTACGCTGATTGCAAGTGCTGAATAACGCGAAGCGTCTGTCTTGAGGATCGGGGCAGCTTATATAGCTGAGATCGTGGGCACGCACATTAGGGCTGGCTTACCAGCCACACTCTGCCACTCCTAGATAGTGAGCACGTGCGAAGGCAATCCATTAGCAGCCACACCCAAGAATACACTTGGGGCTGCTTAATGGATGGAATGTTCAAGGTTAATGTATCCTACTTAATGGATGGAATGTTCAAGGTTAATGCATCTGAAGTGCTATGTCCATAATAAAAGCTTTTTGGTGTTAAATGGATGTTCTTGTTTACTTTTGTTCATGAGCCTGGCGCCAAAGGCACCAGGACAGTGTCCACCCAGGTCTCCTGTGCATGCGACCCCTGCATGCCTGTGCCCCTGACTTCATGACCATGACAGCACTCCCCCTAAAGGCCCCTCTCAAGGGTGGTTCTCCTCCCGGTCCTGGTTTGGTGGGATTATTGCGATGGAACCGTCTGATTAAACACAGAGCATGGACGTGTTCACTGGGTTCCCAATTTCAGTCTTGAAGTCGGTAACCTTTCCAGTCAATTAGGTAATACAATTTTGATCAAACCACCTTGGAGTCCAGTATGGATTTGACTTCATATTCTGGTTCTCCCTCTATTACTTTGGGCTCTGGCAGAGAACTAAGCTGTGTATTAATTTCATGGGTTTGAGGAGAGAGACATGAAATACGGGTGAATTTTCATGTGAAATGGTAACTCCAATTTCATGGCGACAGGATTGATTATGGACTTTATAGTATAGGGGCCCAGGTATCTTGGGCGGAAAGCTCTTGGCCCCTTCAGGGGAATATATTTGTATGATAACCACACCTTTTCTCCAATCTGGTAGGCGGGAGCTTCCTTCCGATGTCGATCAGCAAACAGTTTTTGTCTTTCCTTAGCCTTGGTCAGATGCTCTGTCGCCTCCTTAAGAACCTGAGTGATGGTTTTATGCACATTTTTTAAATACTGATGTCCTCGGATGTCTTCCATGAACAGTGTAGAATGGTGTTTGCCCTGTGCTTGTGTGAACTGAGTTGTTGTATGCATACTCAGCTATCCAGAGTATATTTTTCCAAGAATCCTCGGACTGTTGCAACGTACACCTGAGATATTGCTCTAAAGTCTGGTTGGTTCATTCAGTTTGCCCATCAGTTTGAGGGTGATGGCTTGTGGCCAACCGGAGATCGATTTTGGCAATCGTACATTTTCTCCAAAAGGCAGAAACAAATTGAGTTCAGGGATCAGATTCTAATATTGCTGGAAATCCATGCAATCGAACAATTTGCTCTAGGAACACAGAAGCGAGAGTTGACACAATTGGGGGTCCCTTCTAAGGGATGAAATGGGCCATTTTGGAGAATAAATCCACAACGACTAATATGGTGTTGAATCCATTGCAGGGTGGAAGATCTGTGATGAAGTCCATTGACAGGGTATGGCAAGGTGCTGGCGGTACTGTTAGGGGATGCAGTAAGCCAGCAGGGTTCTGTTTCTGAGACTTGTGTTGTGCACAGACTGTCATGACCTTGAACCTAGACTATGGGTCTGGGGCACCATGGCCCCCGCCTCAGTACTGTTACAAGGCCAGAAAGGCCCACGCCAGCTCGTTGCGGGTGCCTTGGACGCAATCCTGGCGCCGTTGGCATCAGTTTCACTTGGCAAGTATGGGTTCCAATGGACAATGGGCGAACATGGCTGCCTCCACAAGGATTATGATGGAACTGCAACAAGCAGTCTAGCTTCAGGGCGGGGTCTGCCCCATAGGCACCAGGGATACCTGCCGGGTATTTAAACCACGCCTGGCCCAAGGCATGCGCTTCGCATTATTCTGCTTTTGCAGCGTGACGTTCACCGGGTCCTGCTCAGCATCCTGGCCTGCATGGGTGAACAACTCTAAAGAACAACGCTATCCTTACCTGTTCAGCTCCAACTCCTCCATCCAGTCGGAGCCTTCGGGAACTTTTCCATCGATCTCCTGCTACATCTTTAGGACAATAGAGGCAAGAATCAGAAGCTACTTACCATCTCTCCTGGAAGGCCTCCGCCATTCCGAACATCATCTTCAGTGTTTGGTCCCAATACATCACTGCTTCCAGGAATTCTCCACAACCTGTGAAGAACAACAGCACAGGTCAGTCGACTTTCAAGGACGCTTTCAGTGCTGCATCAGGCGCATCCTTACCTTCTCGAACTCAGCCGTCAGCCTCGGCTCTCTCCATCAGCCTCTACAAGACAAGAGAAGAAGGTTATTGGGGCATTCATCAATATAGACATTACTCAAAAAACATTAAAGATTTTCCTGAAAGATGGAGTCGCAGCCGGTCTGGACTCTAGGCAATCGCCAGTGAAGTAAGTCGGCGGATCAAGCCAACAACGACGCGCCCCTGTCCAGCACGGCAGGACGGAGAGCGCAACATTACGAAAATCAAGGTGAGCGAAGTCCCAAGGGAAAACCGCAAGGGGAACGCAGGGAGGTGGGTCTCTGAAGGGAAGGTGAAGTCGCTAAAATCCCCCTCCTATCTTCTAGAACTGATTCCTGGCAGAACGAAATATGGGGAAGGTGCAGTGAACCCAGAAGTGGCGCAGACCAGTCGAGAGGCCTCCCTGTGGATACAAGGTGAGCGTTACAGAACGCGAAGCCGTACTTAATAATCCACCCGGGCGCCCGGTATGGAAACCTCAGAGACTAATCAGCTGGCCCAATTGTTGGGGCAGTTGCGCGCAGAGGTCCACTCTTCACAGCAGGAAACCAACGCCTTGCGGAGAGAACTAATTGTGACCAAGGAAAGAACAGACGACCTAAGTAGGCAACTTCTTCAATCCCAAGTTGGGCAAGCACCGTTTCCAGGGATTGCCCCTCCAACACCAATTCCAGTGAGCAATCAGGTCCAGATCAACCTTCCTGGAACAGTACCATTAGCCCCTCGGGAGCAATTCTCGAGAGATCCCCGATGATATGCAACTTTTATGAACCAGTGTCATCTCCATTTTCTGTGTAGACCTTGGGCATTTCCAACCGACCAGTCGCAGGTGGCCTTCGTCCTTTCCTACCTGAGTGGGAGTGCTGCTGATTGGTCGGTGCCATTCATCAGTCTAGATGACCCCCTATTGCAGGACTTTGGTGGGTTTCAACAGGAGCTGGAAAAGCTTTTCGCCCAACGCCATCATGGGCAGGCTTTAGATAACAAACTTTTGTCCCTTCGACAAGGGAACCAGGACTTGCTTGCATACATCGCCACTTTCAATAGGCTGGTGGTAGAGGCAGATTGGCCTGAGGACAAACGGACCAACCTGTTCAATCGGGGTCTGCAAGGGGAGCTGAAGGATGGGTTGGCTCAAGTGGTGGACCCACCTCGGTATTGTGCTGAATTCATTAGCCTAGTGGTGCAACTAGATCAGCGACTTCAAGATCAAAAAAGTGATCGTAGTAAGCCGGATGCCTGCCCTGTATTTGTGCGACCCAAAGACCAAGCACCTCGAGGGTCTGAAGGTGCCATTGAACCCATGCAAATAGGAGGAGTCAGACCTCCTTTAAACAAAGCCAAACGGGAGAAAAGGAGAGAGCTGACGTTGTTCTTTTATTGTGGCAAGGCCGGCCAATTCCTTAAAGAGTGCCCTGTCAAGCTGCCCAGAAGAACCGTCGGGGCTACAGACAAGGTGAACCCCGGTGAGGAGTCGGAAAACTGCCAAGCCCGGCAATTGTAGGGGTCCAATTGTCGAGCGAGGAGATTCAACTACAGACCTCCCATTTTGCTCTAACTGTGATCTTAATCACTCACCAGCACCCATCTGTCATGCATTCAATGGAAGCTTATATCGACAGTGGAGCGGTGGGGAACTATAAAGATCAGGACGTCGCAGCAAAGATGGGGCTACCACTCTGCCCTAAGTCAACCACTGAGACGGTCACAACCGTTGACGGCACCAATATCGCCTCGGGACCTGTGTCTGGATGTACCACAGAACTCACCCTCATGTGTGAGGATGGACATCATGAAATCTTCACCTTCGATCTGATCAAGGCACTGCAGTTTCGGCTAATCCTGGGAATGCCGTGGCTAGTCGCACACAACCCACAAATCAACTGGCGTGCCCGTGAATTGGTTTTTGCCCATGGCTGCATGCACACTTGCTACCCAAAAGGTCAGAAGGGGAAGCACGCCAGTTCTCCTGTGCGTGAGGGTGCAGTGAGCGTCCTGGGAGGACTCGCTACGCTGTCAGTGCACTATCAAGACTTTCAAGACGTTTTTCAGAAAGAGCAAGCAAATACTCTGTCCCCTCACAGACCCTACGATTGCCAGATCGATCTGCTGCCGATGCCCGGATTCCGTGTGGGTGTATCTATGCGCTACAGAACCGGAAAACCAACATCTGAAAACATATCTAAAGCAATACCTAGCCAATGGCGTTATCCTCCCGTCCAAGTCATCGGCCGCGGCTCTGTTATTCTTCGTACCGAAAAAAGAAGGGGACTTGAGAACTTACATCGACTACCGTGCCCTGAACCAAATTAACATCAAAAACCGTTATCCTCTGCCTCTGATCCCAGAGTTACTAGACCAGGTCAAAGAAGCCCAGATCTATACCAAGTTGGATCTTAGAGGGGCCTACCATCTAGTGCGCATTAAAGAAGGGGACGAGTGGAAAACGGCATTCCGCACCAAGTACGGCCTATATGAATATCAAGTAATGCTGTTCGGTCTGTGTAATGCCCCAGCCGCTTTCCAATACTTCATGAACGATGTGCTTAGAGAACTCATTGATGTCTGCGCCCTAATGTACATTGATGACATCCTAGTGTACTCAATATTTGAGCAAGAACATGTAGGGCATGTACGAGCAGTCCTGTTCAAGCTTCGACAACATCACCTCTACGCCAAGCTCGAGAAATGCTCGTTCCATGTAGCGGAGGTGGAGTTCCTGGTTTTGTCATTTCACCTAAGGGGATAGGCATGGACGCTCACAAAGTTGACGCAGCCCTCAACTGGCCAGCACCAAGTTCCATTAAGGGTGTCCAGAGTATGCTGGGTTTCGCTAACTTTTACCGCCGTGTTATTCCCGGGTTCTCCCAAATTATGCACCCGATTACTTCACTATTACGGAAATGTAACAAGACCTTTCGTTCAGAAGAGGCGGAGAAGGCTTTCCAAGAAGTCAAGGCGAAGTTTGCTACGGCCCGATCTTGCGGCATCCACGTCCAGACCTTCCCTTTATTGTAGAAACAGATGCGTCTAGTATGGCGATGGGCGCAGTGTTGTCACAGAAGTACCCGCACACAGGCCAACTGCATCCAGTGGCCTTTTGGTCACGGAAGTTCACGCCGCCGGAGCTCAACTATGCCATCACCGACAAGGAGCTGCTGGCCATTAAGGCCGCATTCAAGGCTTGGCGACACTACCTATTGGGAGCCAGACATACCATCACTGTGATAACAGATCACCGAAATCTCCAATATTTGAATGATGTGAAAGCTCAGTCATCTCCGCAGCTACGTTGGGCCCTTTCTTTGCGGAGTACGATTATGTAATCACGTATCGAGCCTGAGTTAAAAATGGCAAAGCAGATGCCCTTTCGCGCATGGGTACGGAGGAAATGGCACATGTACCTCCTAACCCCGTGGACATTATCCCTGGTGATAGAATCCTAGGCATCACCACCACCATGACCCAGGACGAGCTCTTATACGAAGTCCGGCAAGTGCTAACTCAAGATCAACTACAAGAATGGGGTTCCAGAGGTGAACACTATTGTGTTAAGGACCAAATGTCGTACTACAGGAACCGGCTGTTCGTGCCGGTGAAGGAACTGCAAGAACAAGTCATCTCAGAGTACCATGACTCTCTCATAGAAGGACACCCGGGAATTGCAAAGACCTTAGCTAAAGTGAAGAGGAGTTACTGGTAGCCAACGTGGCGCAAAGATGTAATCGAATTCATCACGTCTTGCGGAATCTGTGCCCAGAACAAGTCCTCCAAGCAAAGACCCACAGGGCTCCTTCAACCTTTGGACATTCCGCCGGCCCCGTGGCACACACTGTCCCTAGACTTTATTACTGATCTCCCTTCTTGTCAAGGTTACGACACCATCCTGGTAGTCGTGGACTTATTCTCTAAAATGGCTCACTTCTTTCCATTCAAGGGTTTGCCTAACGCCTCCGGCCTCGCCCGGATCTTCCTCGAGCACATAGTGCGCCTGCACGGATTCCCTTCGGCCCTAATATCGGATCGAGGAACTCAGTTTGTGTCCAACGTCTGGAGAAAATGCTGCTCTCTAGCCCAGATAGACATCCGACTGTCCACTAGCCACCACCCCCAAACAGACGGTCAAACGGAGAGAATGAACCAGACCCTCGAGCAGTACTTACGCTGCATGCTCCACCAGGCAGAGGGGGATTGGAAGGACCTCTTATGGATCGCCGAATACGCCTACAATAAATCGTTGCACAGCAGCACTGGACAAACAACATTCTTTATGGTTTACGGAAGACATCCGCGCACGTCCGAGCTAGACATCCCGACGACTCTGGAAATGCCAGCCATCACAACCCTCCACACGACCATCTTGCAGGCTTTCAAGAGAGCTGAAGAACATCTGCAACTAGCCAAGGCGCGCCAGAAAAAATATGCGGATCAACATCCCACCAAGGCCCCGGACTACCAAGTAGGGGATCAGGTGTGGCTAGCCTCGAAACACATACCTATGGAGGAGAAGGGACATCCTGGTCTCTACATATGTGAGGACAAAACTCTACTATTTGGTGGACTGGAAGGGCTACAGTCCACAGGACAGAACATGGGAGCCCAGTGAGTACATCCATGCTCCGCACCTGCTTCAACGTTTTCATCGAGAGCACCCTGACAAGCCAGGACCGGACAGGAGGGTCACCGTGAGAGGGGCCTTGGGGAGGTGCTGTCACAACCTGGAACCTAGACTATGGGTCTTGGGCACTATGGCCCCCGCCTCAGTTCTCTTACAAGGCCAGAAAGGCCCACGCCAGCTCATTGCGGGTGCCTGGACGCAATCCTGGCGCCGTTGGCATCAGGTTCACTTGGCAAGTATGGCTTCCAATGGACAATGGGTGAACATGGCTGCCCCCACAAGGATTATCAGGTAACTGCAACAAGCAGTCTAGCTTCAGGGGGGGGTCCACCCCAAAGGCACCTGGGATACCTGCTGGGTATTTAAACCACGCCAGACTCAAGGCACGCGCTTCACGTTATTCTGCTTTTGCAGCGTGACATTTACCGGGTCCTGCTCAGCATCCTGGCCTGCACGGGCGAACAACTCTAAAGAACTTCGCTATCCTTACCTGTTCAGCTCCAGCTCCTCCATCCAGTCGGAGCCTTCTGGAACTTTTCCATCGATCTCCTGCTTCATCTTTAGGACAATAGAGGAAAGAATCAGAAGCTACTTACCATCTCTCCTGGAAGGCCTCCGCCATTCCGAACATCATCTTCGGCGTTTGGTCTCAATACATCGCTGCTTCAGGGAATTCTCAGCGACCTGTGAAGAACAACAGCAAAGATCAGTCAACTTGCAAAGACGCTTTCAGCGCAGCATCTAGCGCATCCTTAACTTCTCGAACTCAGCCATCAGCTTCAGCTCTCTCCATCAGCCTCTACAAGACAAGAGAAGGTTATTGGGGCATTCATCAATATAGACATTACTCAAAAAACATTAAAGACTTACCTGAAAGGTGGAGTCGCAGCCTGTCTGGACTCCAGGCAATCGCCAGTGAAGTAACTCAGCGGATCAAGCCAACAACGACGCGCCTCTGCCCAGCACGGCTGGACGGAGAGTGTGACATTACGAAAATCAAGGTGAGCGAAGTCCCAAGGGAAAACCACAAAGGGAACTCAGGGAGGTGGGTCTCTGAAGGGAAGGTGAAGTTGCTAAAATCCCCCTCCTATCTTCTAGAATTGATTCCTGGCAGAACGAAGTCCGGGGAAGGTGCAGTGAACCCATGAGTGTCCCAGAACAGTCGAGAAGCATCCCTGTGGATACAAGGTGAGTGTTACACAGACACTGCAGGTTTGAATAAATTGGGCATTGTCTTTTCGCCAGGTTGGCACCAGTAGTTTTATTTTACCTTAGCCTGAGTTTTGGCTATTCCTGGGTGTCCTTCCAGTAATGAATCATGGTAATTTGTGATGATTTGCTTTTGCAGTTCTTGGTCTTGGACATATAATCGTCCTTGGAAATACGGTAGATTGTCTTTGATGGTGTACTGGTCACCTTTTAACAGCCATTCCTGTTGTGTTGATTGATCCATCGGGGATTGCAAACTGGTTCTTTGGTCATCCACACATGTGGTGGCAGCTATTCTGCCTTTCCTTTCCTCAGGAGTTATGGCCACAGGGTCGGATGCTGTAAAAGCCTCTTTTTCTTCACTCATGCATGATAGAGCGTCTGCTTTCCCATTGCGTACTCCAGGTCTAGAAGTATTAATAAAATCGTATTCCGCGAAAAAGATAGCCCGACGAAGTTGACGCAAGGATTGTGCTTTGGAGGATTTCAAGTATTGCAAGTTACGCTGGTCCATGTTGACAGTGACCGTATGTCTCGCCCCAAGAAGGTAATGTCTCCAGGCCTTGAATGCTGCTTTAATCACCAGTAATTCCTTATCTATGATTGCGTAGTTAAACTCGGGGACTGAAAATTTGCGGGACCAGAATGCGACGGGGTGTAGTTGTCCTGTTTCAGGGTCTCGTTCTGACAATACTGCTCCCATGGCTATTTTTGAAGCATCTGTCTCAACTATGTAAGGTAGGTCTGGCCATGAGTGTCAAAGGACTGGTGCTGTAGTGAATGCTAGTTTCAACTTCCGGAAGGCTTCTTCAGCTTCTGTCAACCAATGGAACCTTTGATTTTTCTTTAACAAGGAGGTAATTGGATGTACAATTTGTGAAAATCCGGGTATAACCGACGGGAAAAGTTGGCGAATCCGAGCACGCTTTGCACTCCTTTTGTAGATGTTGGAATTTGAATAGATAAGAATGTCGTCAATGTAAACAAGAGCGCAAACGTCCAGTAGTTCACGGAGTACATCATTCATAAAGAATTGGAACGCTGCAGGTGCATTGCATAACCCGAAGGGCATGACATGGTATTCAAAGTGGCCATACTTTGTGCGGAAGGCCGTTTTCCAATCGTCTCCCTCTTTTACTCTTTCAAGATGGAATGCTCCTCTTAAATCCAGTTTTGTGTAGATTTGAGCATGTTTCACTTGGTCCAGGAGTTCTGGTATAAGTGGTAAAGGATATCGATTTTTTTCTCTGATATGTTTGATGGGTCTATAGTCGATGCAAGTTCTTAAGTCCCCCTCCTTTTTAGGCACGAAGAATAAGGGCGAGGATGCAGGTGACTTGGACAGGCGAATGAAACCGTCCGCCAGGTACTGATCCAGGTAAGTTCTAAGATGCTGATTTTCCTGTTCTGTCAGAGCGTAAATTCTGCTGCAAGGGATCTGGGCTCCGGGTACAAGATCTATTTGACAATTGTAGGATCTGTGCGGGGGCAGAACGTTGGCTTGCTCTTTTCTGAAGACATCCTGGTAATCTTGGTATTCAAGCGGTAAGGAGCTGATGAGGCTCAACACGATTCCTTTCTTCGGTTTCAGATTGGTGTTATCTTTATTGTAACATGTGTCGGCACAATCAACCTTGGGTGGTTTTACCGGGCAGTCACGGAGGAAGTGACCTGCTTGTCCACAATATAAGCAAAGCTGTTGTTGTCTTCTTTTTTCCCTTTCTGCTTTGGTAAGGGGACTTCGTAATCCACCAATTTGCATTGGCTCAGACTGTTCATGTGGTTTAGTCTGATTCGCACAAGGCCATACGTATACTGACTGTCCCTCTGATCTAGCTTGATCCATTTTCTGATTCTGCAACCTATGGTCGAGTTGCACCGTCAGGTCTATGTAGTCCGCACATCTCTCAGGGGGATTCACCACTTGTACCAACACATCCTTAATTTCTCCAGGTAACCCTCGGTAAAAGAGTATAGTCCTCTTCTCTTCTGGCCAGTTGGTCTGGGCTATGAGACATTGGTTGCAAAAGAGGTTCATTGATCTTGACTCCCTTGTCTGAGTTACAACAACTTGTTGTCCAGAGCTTGTCTTTGAGTATGAAGGGTAAACAATTTCTCCATCTCATGTTGAAAATTCCCAAAGTTCCGAAGTAAAGTGTCATCTTAATTTACCAAAGGTATAGACCAGTTGCCACACTACCTACTAAATACGAGAGTACAAACGCCACTTTGGCTTGGTCATTAGGAAAGGCTCCTGGTCTGTACAAGAAATGAAGGCGACATTGGTTCATAAATACAGCAAACTTGTTTGGGTCGCAGATGAAGGGTTCTGGAAGGGCTAGAGGCACTGCTCCTGGACGAACCTCCTCAACCGGTGTTGATTGTTGTGGTTATGGAAGAATGAGAAGAATGGGTCACTCCAGGCAGTGGAACCTGTCCTGCTTGTGCTTGTAGCATTTGTCTTGCCAATTCGTCAGTTCTTTCTCGAGTTACAATAAGATCCCTCCGTGATGCATTGGTTTCCTGTCTTGAAGCATGTTCTTCAGCCTGTAATTCCCCTAGAAAGAGGGCTAACTGATCTGTTTCTGAAGTTTACATAACTCCCAGGCAGAGAGTATTAGAAGCTTTGCGTTCTGTTATGCTCACCTGGTCTCTGCTGAGGCGTTGGGGCACGGTTGCAGCCCTCCTTGAACTTGAATCGCCCCCTTCAGGCCTCTACCTCAGTAGAAAAGCTGTGAGCGGTGGTACATGGTGACACTGATCCTGCGTGGAGATAACAGTGTGTGAATGCGCCAATCTGTGATCATTGTACCTCTCGAACCCTTCACCCCAAAGTACGGTTTCTGTGAGCATACGCCGGCCCATATAGCTCACCTGTGAATTATGGAAGATAAGCTCTCCGTCCTGCTACTTCTGGCAGGGGCACGTCAAATGGGATCTAGTTCATTCACTGATTCCTGATAAGGATTAGTCCAGTCCAGCTGTGATTATGCTTCTCCTTATGATTGGTAAGTATTTCTTGAGCTCTTGTGATGCTGTTCGTTCTGTTTAATGTCTTTATATGTTGCTCCTATTTATGCTCGCAATAATGTCTCTCTTCTGTTTTCTTCCCTTAGATGGAAATGCAACCTCAATGCAGCTGTGAGAAGCGAGACGCGGCCGGATGGAAGATGGATGCTACCGCAATGTTCGACAGCAGGTAAGTGATGGTTTAAGGAAAAGCGCAAAGTATGGCAAAGCGCAACCTTAAACTGACTGTTTTTTCAATGTCTAACCTTCTCTTCTGTTTTTCCTTGCAGGGGCTGCTGTCGACGATGAAGCATGTCGTGCTGCGGTGCCAAGTGTAAAGATGAATACTTGGTTCGCCGAAGAGACGTACAGGTAAGAACAGCTTCCCCCAGTTGGTAAGTATGCTGGCAGGAAGCAGGATGTCCAGGAAGCAGGATCTTCAAAGGTAAGTCTGACCTCAGGCGATGGTGAGCATTACGCTGCTTGCAAGTGCAGAATAACATGAAACGTCTGTCTTGAGGATCGGGGCAGCTTATATAGCTGAGATCGCGGGCACGCCCATTAGGGCCAATTTACTAGCCACACCCTGCCACTCCTAGAGAGTGAGCATGTGCAAAGGCAATACATTAGCAGCCAAATCCAAGAATACACTTGAGGCTGCTTAATGGATGGAATTTTCAAGGTTAATGCATCCTGCTTAATGGATGGAATGTTCAAGGTTAATGCATCTGAAGTGCTATGTCCATAATAAAGCTTTTTGGTGTTAAATAGATGTTCTTGTTTACATTTGTTCATGAGCCTGGCGCCAAAGGCTCCAGGACAGTGTCCACCCAGGTCTGCTGTGCATGCAACCCCTGCATGCCTGTGCCCCTGACTTCATGACCATGGCACTGTGCTTTTAATGTTTCATTTTCACCTTTGATTTTCAAATTTAAATGTCATGTGAACATTGTGCATTGCACGTTTTGTTTTTGTATTTTGCATCTTTCTAACTTCTGATAAAGAAACCAGGAGAAAGTTGAATTACCCTCAGCGTACTTATTATGTGTTATGGTCTTTTGTGGTAACACAGATAACAAGTGGAAGTTGCAATTGACTGCAGGCCATAACTTCATATTGCAGTTTGCAGTAAAATACAAAGCAAAATTGGTCACTGTGAATTGGGCTCTCCTCAGGGGCTCTGTATGAATGACAGTATTTTGTTTACATGGTAAATGTATTCCGAGATACCGCCAAAAGGGCATAACGTGGTATTGGAAATACAAAAATGCAGGGACATTAAATTATGATCTAGAGTGTACTAGGTCCAGCATTTGGTTACCATTAGTGACCCCGGTATAAGAACAATTATCAGGCAGTACTCCATATTTAGGTCTCAGCACTATACCACGAGCTATCCCAACAAGCTTGACAGATTTTTGGTGCTTTGGTCAGGAAGCGGTTAAGTAATTAATGGGTGTGGCCTCACATAGTATAGCATAACCATATTGTACACTCATTCCCTGAGTTAAAGCTGGGAGGTAGCATCTGTACTGTGTGCACATTGATTTTGTTATTGTTTTATTGGCACTAGTCCCACCATGTCTCAGATTGAGGCTGAGTTTTCTGAACTATCGGATTACCTTGAGGCAAAACTTTTTTCAGTTTGTAACCTGGTCATCTGAAGAGCTGATACCATGGAAAGACAGGATTTGCAATGAAATGGAAAAAGAGTCCTCTGTGAAGGTATTTTTGATAAAGGAAGCATTGTGCAAACACGTCTTCTTAGACTGTTTCAAGCCTCAGAATGCAAACAACAGAAAGACTGACAGGTTTTTTGCATTAAGGTTTCTGCTACAGAGATCCATAAATCTGTGAGGGAAAGACTTTGAGGTCATAAGCAAATTCCAATGCGATTTAGATGCGTAACGAGAGCAATCATTACAGATGGAAAAACATGGGGAGTTAGACACGCAATTGCAGGCCAAATGTACAGGATTTAGTGCCTGGCTGGCTCAGAGAGATAAATAACTAGCTGAAAGTGAGGAAGAGTTAATTCATTTAAAAACAGTATTGGATGATGTAATTGTAATTGTAATTGTTTATTTGTAAAGCGCATATACACAAGTTATGTACTTTAAAGTGTATCAAGGCGGGAAGGGAACAGAGGAATACAAAGTCATTCTTAGGCCTTGAAGATTCCTTATGATCTAACAAAAGAATTACTAGCATATTAGACCTGACAGCATTATTACCAGTGAAATACAATACAGGAAGGAGTCGAAAGGGGTAGGAGAGGGAGAAGACATATAATCCATAGACTACCATGCTAGGACGGTGACATTTCAGATAGTGTAAGTGCATGACAAAAGGTGCGCAGATAGGGGAAGGGAGGAGGAGGAGAAGGATATACAGAAATCACTACTGTACTAGGCCAGACGAACTAGGCCTAGTGCATTCTAGGTAATGTAAGTGCACAGACAGGAAGTGAAAGGGAGGGGCAGAGGAACAAGTACACACAGTCAAGCAGTGCCCTGGGTTAAGTGCAGAGAGGTTACCCTTCTCATGGAGCGAATTCAAGATGTGCAGTAGTGGTGAGCAGACGTGTAGAGGCCCGGGGGAAAGGGCCAAGACTGGTGAGGAAGCCAGGGACCTGTGAGGCTCTGTAGGTACACGAGGCGACCAGTCAGCATAAATGGAGCAGATTTAGGGAAGAGAAGGAGGAGGAAATGGAGAGGAGGTTGGCAAGGGAGAGAGAAAGAGGAAGAGAATAGGAAGGTCTTAAGGAGTTTCCGGAACTTAAGGAGATCAGGCTCAAGATGAAGAGGAGCAGGGAGGTTGTTCCAGAGTAAAGCACCTGCTGAGGATAAAGATCTACCTCCAAATTTCTGTTTGGAAAAATAGCTCACCCGCAGAGAGTTAGAAGAGGACGAGCAGAGGGCTCTAGAAGGAGAGTATTTAGGAAGAGAGAGTTTTAGATAGTGCGGTTCTCGGCCCCAGAAGGCCTTGTGGACTATGCATAGTGTCTTGAACTTGATCCTTGCAGCCACGGGAGTCATATAAAACAGGACAAAATATTGAAATTTCAGAAATTCAGACCCTTAGAAAAGATAATCGTGAAAAAGATAAGGAATTCTGTGCCATGGAACAAGAAATATTTCAATTAATGGAAGAGAATGAAGAAAAAATTAAAGCAGTTGACCGTTGTCAGGCACAGATCAAAGAGTTGTAAAGAATAATCACTAAAGTCAGGGACGAGAATTACAATTTTCACGATGAAGCACAGCCGCTTCATGCGCAGTGCAGAGAATTGAAACAGCAAATCTTTAATTTTAAGTCTCAAGAAAAGCATCATTGCACCACATTCACTGAAGCTGAATTTAATAACAGCTATAGCCAGGGACATTTGCCAGCAGCTGTCCACAAGACCAGGCCTGGTTATGATCCAATATTAGGGTATGAAACACCCGAAACTGCTCATACACATTCTCACCCACAAGAGAACAGGAGTGAGGGACAAAATGGCACATCCCAGAATGAACCATGTAATGCTTTAAAAAATATGAAATCTATCAAAACCTTGATTAAACTGTTCAAAAAAGGAGGAGATTGTTGCATAAAAGATCATTTGGAGGTGGTCCATGATATATTCAAAACCCTTCAGATTCCTAGGGAACTATATGGGCGGCATTTTCACCTCACTTTAGATGTGGCTTCTGCCAGCGTTATCCGTGGCCTGAATGAACAGAAACATTTGTAATGGGTAGATTTTCAGAAAGAAATTAGACAACCATTCTTGCCCTATCAGTCTATACAAGAAGCCAAGAAAGCTGCTTATAGTATGGCTGCACAACCAAATGAATCCCCTCAGCAGTTCTTACCAAACTTAAAAGGGTATTCTCACGTTTTGATGTGACCTTTAACCATAAATAAGTAGAATTTCAAACTGCATACTTCTATGGGCTCCAGAAGAAAATTGTCTCCCAATGAATTCATGAATTTGATAGGGAAAAACCATTAGAATGGATAATTGAACATGCAACCAAACTGTATGAGGTAATATTTAATCAGAAAGAAGAGGAACCTGAACATCAGGAAACAAAGGATTGCACACCAGCTATTTTAGTGGTGAAGTCTGTAAAGATGCCACTAGAATCAGCCCAAACTCAGGCAAAGAATGACATGGCACATAATGAAAGGGGTGTGGCTCAACAGAGAACATCACCCCAAACTACTATGCTCCAATCCATTGATACCAGCAATAGAGATTCTTACATTAGTCATTGGTACCTTGGTAATTCTCCCAGAGTGGGGTTTTGCCATGATATGCCAGGCCTAAATAAGAATCAAAATCAGATGTACAATGATCAATACCAGACATTAGGGGCCCAGATTAGATCTGGCTCAAACACAGTGGTGTATGGAAATCAAGAAAGACCAAAGTATGTGGACAAATTCATTGAAAATGGAAATCAGCCTAAGGAACAGTTCCCACCAAATGAAAGACAAAATATGAATTATGTACCTTGTCAATATAGTCATTCCCCCCCACAGGAAGACCATGATCAAAGAATGCTTACACCACGTTCCCCACCTCCTGTGTCACGTGAATCCAGGGGAAACATAACATAAACCAATCTACGGAAACGTACAAGAACAGGGCTAATCGGGTTCAATTCAACCATTGCCGACCACAAAGAGAAGAATTCAGAGACATGAGCAGATTGCAGTGCTTAGATGCCAAGGTTAAAAATTTGTCTTAGCAAATGGGGAAATTGTGTTTAGTTGAAATACAACAAGCAAATGAGAGTGCAAAAGGTCATAGGAGTGATCTTGCATGTTGTCACCTCTGCCATAATGAGAACATGGATGCCCATGAATTGCCTTTGAATAGGAACACTGAGTTGTCTAGCAAGTAAAAACAAGAAAATAAATGAATGAAAGCGAGAAAGGGAACAATTAACACACACTAAAAGAGAGCATAGTTTAACTGGGATTTGAACCAGGCCATTTGGGAGGCTGAAAATGAAGAGCAAAAAGGAGAAAATGAACAAGAAAAACCCAAAGAACAGAGAGGTAGATTTAAAAAGAATATGCAACGTGCAAATCACAAAACAGATAGTTTAACCTTACCTGATAATCAAAATACTGTTTATACCCTCACAGAAATAAGAATTCCCCAAAAGGCAGACACATGTTAGCTACCTGAGGAGTATTTTGAACCACAAATATTCCAAGAGACAGAAATGACAGGTACTGCAGGTAAACGTCACCCACTAGAAACTGACATGCTGACACAAGACACTTTTGAAAATACACAGTCAATTGGTTTCATCATGGAGGTAAGTGGTCACTAGTGGTCTCAAGTCAGAGGGGCAGTCAGTAGCTGCACTTCAAATGGGTTATGAGTCCAGGAAAATAGACAGAGAAATTCAAAAAGAAATGGGCAAAAAGGGGGGCAAAATTTAATTTCATATTCCCCTTTGCCTAGCAAAAAGCCAGGCTGGTCTGAGAAAAGTAAGTCCTCAGATCAGTAACAATTCACACTTTCTATGCATACTAGAAGAAGCTGGGGAGCAACAATAATGTCAAAGGAACTAATGCAGATCATCAATGAGGGGAGGTTCCCATAAAACTATGTAAAGGTGAGACAGAGTAAAGACCCTGTGCACAGTTTCAATGTGGAAGAAATACACATTGAAGGTGTCACTGAGGTTGACATAAAGATAGAGAAGCACAGGATGAGACAGGAAGTGTTGTTCACACCCATTAATGAAATACTATGGCTGTGTCTGCAAGGGTCCGCAGGGGACACCAGTGGCCAGCCATCACCAGGGTTGACTACCATGCTATCCCTGTCGACCTAGCAGACACTCACACTCAAACTTAAGTGTGTCTTTTCTACCTGGCTTTAAAAAATTGCACTGTGAAAGTATTTAAAATTGCATTCTGGCATCTAGGCCTTTTTCTCCTCTATTAAGACTCTCAAACTTAGGTTTGTTTTTCTCTCTGGCTTAAAAAAATAAAATTGCATTGTGAAATTATTTAAAATTGCATTGTGAAACCTAGGCCTTTTTCCCATCTATTAGGACTCTCAAACTTAGGTGGGTCTTTTTCTCCAGTCTTTAAAATTGCATTGTGATAGTCTTTTAAATTTGAGTGTCTGTCACCTTGTCCAAATGTTCAATTTGTGTCACCTCTCCCTGTGTCCCTGCCCTGTGTCTTTCCCTAGTGTTCTCCCCTTCCCTCTCCCTTCCTCTTCTCTCCTCTCCCTATCTACTCTATGGTGCTCTCTGTCTCTCTTATTTTCTCTAACTGCTTCTCTATCGATTATCCTGCTTTCATCACAAAATCCGGTAGGAAGAAGTTTAAAAAGGACATCCTGGTCTCCAACCCAGACCTCCTATCACTGACACCTATACCAGTGCCTCCTCCAGGCAATCTTTCACCGACATCCTCTTTGTCGTTCTCTCACCAGATCTATGGAGCCTACATATGGTCTCTGTACTCTTTCCTTTCTCTTATTCTCCCATTAATGGTGGTACCCGGTGGGAGGCCCTACTAGCCTCCTTCCACTCCTCTAAGGTAATCCAGTAATCCTCAATATGTATGTGAATGGCACTGTCTTGGTCCATGGCCCTCAGACCAACCTTCTCCTCTTTGATAGATGCTTCCTGCGCCTCATCAATTTCCTTTCTTTTCCTGCTGTCCCCTCTCCCCACTCCACAGCTTCCTAGCCTCCCCCTGCTGCCTCCTACTTGGCTACCTTGCCCTCTCCTCCTTCCCTTTCTGCCCCCCTCGGGCTTCTTCTATGCCTCCAAAGGGCGTACCTCTGATTTATACCCCTCCCCGGAAGTCTTTCAAGGATGGCAACCTTCTCCATATTGCCACTCTTAACTCTCGCTCAGCTGTCAAACACTCCTCTGACATCTGCCGCCTTATGGAGGAACTTGACCTTGATGTCCTCGGTCTTACCAAGACAATGTTTATGGCCAGCTCTGTCACAAGCTTTGACACTCTCCTCCCTGACAGCTACAAGATCCTCTCTGCGCCCAGGTCCAACCGTTCCGGAGGGGGTGTAGCCCTGATCATCCCGGAGTGGATTCCTGCCTCTGTCATTCCTACGCAGGCCTACTCCTCTTTCAAATGCCTCGTCTGCAGGCTCTCTCTATCTCCTAGCCACTCTCTTAATCTGGCTATTATCGATCGGCCACCTGGTTAGATCTCCTCCTTCCTCTCTGAGTGGGCAGACCTCTCCTCTCCAGTCCTGGTCTCAACCACTCAACTCCTCCTTCATAGAGACTTCAACATCCACCTGGATGCTTCCTGTCCTTCCTGTGAACTCTTTCGTGACCTTTGCGACTCTCTCTCACTCTCTATTCTCCTCTCTGGACCGACTCACTCTGCAGTGCATACTTTGGATGTTCTGATCTCCTCATACCTTCCCTTTTATATACCTCTCACCACCCCTCTCTCCTGGAGTGATCACTTTCTCCTTTCCTCCCAGCTCACCCTCTCTACACCTCAGGCCAAGCCAACTCCATCACTGCCACCCACCTTCTCGGTCATCCGACCAATGAAGCGCGTGTCAGTTGAGGCTTTTGCCACCACTTTCTCACCCCCCTCACCCTTTGGCTGACTCACACCCTGACACAGCCCTTTCCATGCTCCACTCTGCTATATCTGACACTCTCGATGTTCTTGCCCCTGTCATGAGGATCTGCTGAAGCCCAAAGCCAAGTGCAACTCCTGGTACGACTCTGACCTCGTCACTCTTAAACGCAAGTGCAGGGTGGATGAGAGGAAATGGCGTGCTTCATGTACATCCTCTGACAAACTGGCCTGCTGCCTGCTCCAAAGGCAAAACCGGCTCTCTGTCCGCACGAAGAAGAGAGCTCACATCCATGCCCGCTCTCTGCGGCATCCAACAACTCAGATGAACTCTTTAAAATCTGCAAGGTACTGGCAAATCCTTCCGCAGTCTCTACCTCTCCTGTCCCTTCCCAGGCCCTCTGCACGCAACTGGCTTCTCATTTCATCTCTAAAACCCAGGACATCATGTCCTCTCGCTCCTCCTCTCCCCTTCCTCCCTCTACTCCCTGCTCTTCCCCTGGCCCTTCTTCAGCCTCGTCTCCTCCCTCCTTCTCTGCCTTTCCCCTGTTTTCCCCAGACAAGGTTTCTAGACAAGTCCAATCTATGAAAGTCTTGTCAAAACAGGTTCTTCCCTGTTCCTCCAAAACCATCAAGGACCACATTGACTCCCTGACTCCTGCCCTGGGTGACTTCTGCGACAAGGTTTCTAGACAAGTCCAATCTATGAAAGTCTTGTCAAAACAGGTTCTTCCCTGTTCCTCCAAAACCATCAAGGACCACATTGACTCCCTGACTCCTGCCCTGGGTGACTTCTGCAACCACTCTTTCACCATGGGAGCCTTCTCCTAGCCCCTGAAGCACTCCCTTGTGCACTTTCTTCTTATGAAACCCTTTGCAGACCCATTCTGCCTGGCTAACTATCACCCAATCTCCATCACTCCTTTCCTGGGCAAACTCTTGGAAAAGCTGGCCATCTCCCAGCTCAATCTTCACACTGAATCTGTTGGTTGTCTCCATGACAATCAGTCTGGCTTCAGAAGACCTGCTCTCCAACCTTGATTCCAACACCCCCTGTGTCCTCTTCTTACTTTATCTCTCTTCTGCCTTCGCACTGTCAACCATGACATCCTGCTCAACCATCTCCGTGATAACCTGGGGATCACCGGTCCGGCCCTGGTGTGGCTGATTTCTTTTCTCTCTGATCGGCCCTCCCAGGTTCAACTGGGGTCCTTCCTCTCCTCTATCTCTATCTCTACCTGTGGTGTTCGCCAGGGGTCTAACCTCTCTCCCTGGCTGTTCAACCAATACCTGGCACTTCTTGCCCACCACATTGCCATGCTCTGCCCCACCTTCCAGTGCTATGCGCATGACACTCAGCTTATTTTCAGGCTACCTGTTACGCTCACCTGGTATCCACAGGGATGCCACCCAGCTGGGTTACTCGCTGGTATGCTTCTCAGCTTTGCCCTGATGTGGTCTGCGGGGAAGGTTCTGCCTGAAAATACAGGAGGATTGTGTTCAAGACTGACCGACTGAGGTAAGAATCCTCCCTCCACCCCCGTATGCTTTCAGTCCCTCTGGCGCCCTCTCCACACCTTGTGGTAGAATTAGGTGTGCTCTCCGTCCTGCCTTCTTTGCAGGGGCACGTTGTCTTTCATTGGAGAGTGTGGTCCAGTTACTTCACTGACGCCGGCCCGTTTGATATTGTTCAGGTAGGTCTTATTGCTGTTCTTCAGTTGTGTTGCTATCCTGCATGCCTTTCTTTGTTTAAAATGTCTCTTTTTTCTCCCTTAGGTATGCGGAGCATCAGCACGGCGAACTGGCTTGGTTGAGCCCCGCTGGTAAATGATGCCGCATTAAGAGTGATATGATGCGGTAAGTTGACGCTACGTGCAGCACTGCGAAGTCTTGCCTTTGCTAACCTGTGTTTTCCTTCCTTGTAGGTCACGGTGTTCTTCAGCGCGAGTGGAATGTCCGGAGTGGTGCCAGCTGAGAGGCAACCAGCCAGGTAAGCCTTTTGAGCAGTTCGTAATTTGTAAATGTCTCTACAGCTTTCTTTAATGTTGCCTCTATCTTCCTCTTTCAGGTCGTTCTGTCCGGGAGGCGTGCAGATTCGAGGAAGCTGTTCTCAGTAGTTGCAAGTGTTTAAAGATGAAGACTGCAGGTAAGATGCTGCTGCTAATGATGCTCCTTTTGTCTCCTTGCAGGTTCTTCTTCTCCGAGGTTCGAGGGAATAGCTGGACACGGTGAGCATCACGTTGCAAGCTGCAAAGTAACACGAAGCATGTTCTACAGTCAGGGTGTGGTTTATATAGCCCAGGTAAAGTAGTATCAGGGAAAGGAGTTCCAGGCCTGCCACACCCAAAACACTAGACCGCATAGCTTGGTTCTTAGGAACCAATCTATGTGGATGCCTCCATGTTGGCTGACAATACAATAAAGTACTTCCCAAGCATATTGTTGTTCATGATGTATGACCCTGGCGCCATAGGCGCCAGGACTGGCCCCATGAGGGCTTTTGAAGAGGATGCCAGGCTCTAGAGGCCCGAGTCCTGACTCCACCTGGCCAATGGGTTTGCCAGAGGGGGTTATGGGCGAGGGTCGTGACACTACCCTCAGCCACCTCTTCTTCTCTCATCTCTGACTGTCTATCCGCCATACAGTGGTGGTGTGCTGCCAATGATATCTGGCTTAATGCCAGTAAGACCAAGATTCTCCTCATCGGCACACCCACACCCTCCTTTCCTGTCATTCTCTGGCCGGCCTCTCTTGGCCCTCTTCCTGCTCCCACCTGTGAGGCTAAAAACCTCGGGGTCATCTTCGACTCCACAGTCTCCGACTCTCCTCACATCTCCAACGTCTCTAAGAAGTCACACTACCAGCTGGACCTCCTCAGAGGTATTCTTCCTTTCCTCGCCTTCCCCCAGAAGCTCAATGTCCCCAGAGCTCTGGTTCTCTCTAGGCTGGACTATTGTAACAGCCTCTTTCTAAATCTGCCTACTTCTACTATCCACCCACTGCAACTTATCCAGAACAGGACTGCAAGACTTGTCCTTGGCCTCAAGCCCAGGATCGTATCTCTCCAGGACTGAAATCTCTGCACTGGCTCCCAGTTCAAAACCCTCTGCATTGTCCACAAGGCATTCTGGGGCCCGGGGCCTCAATATCTTCACCTCTCTCTTCCTAAATATCTTCCTTCTCGAGCTGTTTGCTCATTCGCCTCCAACTCCCTAAGGGTCAGTCGCTTTTCCATCCAACGAGTAGGTGGTAGATCTCGTTCTTCGGCTGGGGCCTCCCTCTGGAATAGCCTCCCTGCCCCCCTGAAACTTGAGGAGAGCCATCTCCAGTTCGGGAAGCACCTTAAAACCTTTCTCTTTGCTTCTGCTTTTTCCCCTCCTCTCCCCTGCTGATTTCCTGGCCAAAACAGAAACTGTGCTGGCTACCTAGCCACCCTCTGATCTCGGGCCCAGGTCCCCTCCCCTGCAAGTCACACACCTGCACTGCCTTCCTGGCTACCCCCGCCCTTGGGGACTTTTTTCTGTATCACTACAGCCCCATCACCAGCACTTGACACCTGATGTCTGCACTTATCCTTACCCTTGCACTTGCCACCTGCTGCCCGTACTTTACTTATTGTTATGTATTCTATTATCCCATGTACTGCACTGTCCCCTCCCCCCTTCCACATGAAATTTCCCCCTTCCCCCTTCCCTTGCACTTGCGCGATCTGAATGACACCTGGCCTAGTAGGATCGTTTTTCTGTCTTCCATCTGTTCCCCCTTCCTTGTCTCATCGCGCCTTGAAACACTTGTGTATAGGCGCGTTATAAATCCCTTATCATATATCATATCATAGGAAAAAATTGCCTGAGGAGACTGTCACCCCTCGTTGATGGGGTAAATAGGGTTTTATGATCCTTAGCCAAAACCATTGAAACCTAAGAATATAATGACTCAGAGCAACAGTGCAAAAGAATGCCACACCATTGCTAAATCAGAAAGTGAAGTGGAAGTATAACTTCAGAATGCCTAAGTGCCTAGCGTCACTGTCATTCTCATGTGTCAGGATGAAATGTGAGGAGAAAAGGAGAAGCAATCTTTGGAGATTTATTTGGACCCTAAGTCAAACTGGCAAACACAGATAGATGAAAATGCATTGCATTTATATTTAGATGAACAAAAATGTAAACCAACTATTACTGCAGAGTTATATCAGGAAAAATGCATTTCAACAATTGCAGAAATACACACGGAAGTAGAGCAGCCATGGATCCCTATCCATGCAAATGGGCATTGTGAAATGATTGATGCCACTTTGGTGCTTGAGCAGGAAAGGAGTTTCATTCATGTAAATGTATTCATGCACATACTTGACAGAGAGGAGATCCAACATTTTAAGATTAGAAATCAACACATTTTTGGCGTTGATGACCCAGACGTGGGACCAAGAATTGTGGGAAGATGCTCTAAAAGCATTCCTTAATATGTGTGGATTGTGAGCGGAACACAAAATACATTCTGTTTGGGAAAGGACATCCTGCACAGAATGTATGTATGGTGTTAGACTAAATTGAAAGGTCTAGTCCAGATTGGGTGAGGTTCTACCTGAATTCGAAAACAAGAGACAAGCTTACCACTGTGGCCAAATGGTGCCATATGCAATTGAACATTGAATAAAAAAGGATATTACCATTCCCGCATTTACCAGACAATTTACAGTAGCATTAAAATACAGGAAGGGACAACAGATGAAAGTTTCTGATGCATTTGTGGGCCTAAATAAATCCATAAAACATAATGCGAATATACACCATTGGTAGAGATTGTTAGAGATTGGGGATGGACCCATTTGAATCCTGGTAGACAACAAAGGGTGTCAGGACATTCATTTGGAAGAAAATACAGCATTAGGAATGCCAGTTCAGGAATCTTACTATACTGCTGATCTATGTAACCCAGTGATCGTGGAAATCCCTGAAAGCTATGTGACTGCACAGGGTGAATTACCAGAATCATTGGATTCTAAGCCAAAGGGAATCTTTAAAGTTCAGTCTGTGTATGATATGCTGTCATCAGGATGATTGTGTACTATTTGAATTAGATGAATCTGAAATATAAAAGCAGCTTATTAAAGTGTAGTTCATTATTACAAAATATGTGAGGGTAGCTATTCTCCAGAGAGGCACTGCCACACAATTAGAGGAAAGTACAGTTTCCTTCTTTGGAGGATTTACCAAAATGTTTGCACAAATGAAGAAGAGAAAGATCATTTGAGGAACATATTTATGGAATTTAAACAGGTTTTTGCCAAAGATGCCTATGAATGTGGGCAGACTAATTTGCATGTTGCTACACTACCAGAAAGACATGGTAGGGAACCTGCATTTGTGTGATAATATAGGTTTCTCCTAGCATGTCTGGAGTCACTGACTGAAATAATTACACATTTTGAATCTAGAGGCCTCATTAGGCCTATTCATAGAACATCAAATACTCCCATATTGGGTGTGCTAAAACCCAATGGTGCTTGTGTGCAGACTTAAGAGAATTAAACAAGAGGGTACCTGTTTGAAGGTGGCCCTGTACATGTATTGATCAGGGCCTTGCACAGGTTCAGGGATGAAAGATATTTACCACCTTGGATCTTACAGCTGGATAGTGGTATGTACCACTAGCTGAAGATATACAAAATGTATTTGCATTTTCCTTTGAAAAATCACAATATGCCTGGGCCCGGACTCCTTTTGTGTATGTCAATAGTGGGAGTGAATTTGGGATATTCCTGAGCAAGACACTTCCAGATGCAGCTGAGAGAGAAACCATAGTTTATGTGGATGATGTGTTAATCAAAAATAAAGATTTTTAAAAGTAATTTCAATGAAATTAGAAATGTGCTCAGGCAGCTACAAAAAAGGCTGGGGCAAAAGTATCTCTACAGAAAGCACAGTGGTGCAGAAAATGGGTAAAAGTTCTATGCCATGAAGCGACAGAACATGGGTTAAAAACACATAAGAAATGGGTGGAAGTAATTCAGAAACTAAAAGATCCCACTAATTTGAAAAGTTTAAAAAGTCTACTCAGAATGACAAGTTAGAACAGGAAGTATATTGAAAATTATTCAGAGATCACACATCATTTGACCAAATTACTGAAGCAGGGTGTACCCTGGAAATGGGGAAAGGAACAAAAGGAGGCAGTGCCCAAGTTAAAAGGCAGTCTGACAAAAGCACCATGTTTAGTATATCCATTAAAAAACAGGATTTCTTTTTAGAAATAGGGTTCACAGATGACTATGCTAGCAGTGCTATATCAAAACCATGATGCAAATAACAAAACCATTGCATATGCCAGCAAGGCATTGTCCCAGGTAGAGACCACGTTTAGCGAATGTAAAAAAGCACTTCTAACCACTGTCTTGGCATTGCAGCATTTCTGTCTCATAATCCAAGGGGAGTGAGTGACTGTTGAAGCAAATCGCCAGCCTTTACAAGTCTTGAAAAATAAAAGGATCAGACCATGGAATTTGGCACAGTCAAAAATCACTTCATGGACTTTAGCACTACAGCGATTTACAGTGGAGGTGAGATATGGACAGAACAAAAAGAGCGCAGTTGCTCAAGGACTAGAAGCTTTTCATGACTGTGCAGCTGTTTGTTCACCTGAAGACACAGAATTAGAAACAAATATAGATGAATGTGAGCAATCCCCCTACAAGTCTTTCAATGAAGAAATGTGTAAGGATCTCCCATCCGTGTATGTAGATGAATGTGCATATCACTTGGAAGGTGATTCTGAAAAAGAATTGGTGGCAGGAATAGGAAAGCAAGAGGTGAGGATCCAAAAAGAGTCAGGTTTCAGAATTGGCCTCCATTTATAAGGCAGTATCTACAGCAGTGGAAAATACATTTAAAGAAATAGTTTTAGTCACTGATTCTGATTACGCACAAAATAGTTTTGTGGAGTATTTACCGAGCTGGAAAGTGAGAGGAATGCTCACATATAACAAGAAATCACTTAAACATGGCAAATGATCCAAGTCATAGACAAACTTGTTTCAGAAAGTGACATGATCATCCATTGGAGGAGGATGTGTGGTAATTTGATAAGGCAGATCAAAAATCCAAAATGGGGGCTGTGATGGGTGAGTTATTTCCTATTGAACATCTGCTGGGTAAAATCCATATGGATGCGGTAACACGTTCCAAAACTCTGAAAACAGTTGATCAGCGCATGGTGCAGTGGAGCTTTGATACTCCAGATCAAGACTTGATTAAGGCACAAACATAAGACATGTGCTAGATGCAGGACAAAATCCCTTGACTGAGGAGGATTGCGATGGGAAAGAGGAACTGAGGGTGTTGTTGAAAAACCAAAAAAGAGTAACTTTAGAAGATGGGCTGATGATTAGGGAATCTGTATCAGGCCAAATCCAATGGGTAGTGCCTTTGTCATTTCAGGGATTGATTTTACATCATGCCCACAATGCCATAACTGCAGGATACAGAGGTTCCCCCGAAAACCTTGGAATCTTACAAGATTATGGCCCGGAAGTGCCAGTAAGTGCCTATTTTCGCCTGTCCTGCTGGCCTATTGCTAATCTGCTCTACAGACTACACCAAACACCAAAGGACTACTGCTGAAGGCACAGAGCAATCCCGTTGCTATGACGCTGCCGGTGCTAGGCGTACGCCTAAGCCCCGCCTCCAGTTTATGGCATCACATCTGCTGCCGCGTCTGTTTCCTCTAATTAAGGCACTGGGACAGCACCCTCAGCGTGCGCCCCGGAAGTGCCAGTAAGTGCCTGTTTTCACCTGTCCTACTGCCCTATTGCTAATCTCTCCTACAGACTTCACCAAACACCAAAGGACTACTGCTGAAGGCACAGAGCAATCCTGTTGCTACGGTGTGTACATGGACTATCTTTCTAAGTATTTGTATAAGACAATATACGATTCCCAAGAAGTGCTGCCTAAGGGCTTATTATGTTTTTCATAACATCTATACTGCAAGCATACTGTGTTGTATTGTAGAAAGGTATTGGGTTGACACGTGTGAAATCATACTGAGAATTTGGGTGGACACGTGTTAAATAGTATTGAGGATTGGGTTGACACGTGCAACATTGTAGAGTGGATTTGAGCTTTAGAAATGTGAAAAAGAAATTGTGTACTAGCTATCTGCTATCAAGCAGACTACAAAATCCATACCCAACTACTTTACTTTCACCCATAGACACTGCCGTTGCTAGGCGCACGCCTAAGCACCGCCTCAAGTTTACAGCCTCACGTCTGCTGCTGTATCTGTTTCCTCTACTTAAGGCACTGGGACAGTGCCCTCGGCGCGCGCCCCGGAAGTGCCAGTAAGTGCCAGTGAGTGCCAGTTTTTGCCTGTTTTCACCTGTTCTTGCGCTGGATTGTGAGGCATTATACTGACAGACACTTGGTCTTGAGGAGACTCTCACGACAATGGCATTGGTAATACTTGTTTCTGTGTTTAGAGCAGGGACACATATATACAGCCAGTCCTTGGGCTTGGAGACTGATATTAGTCCTACCCGCATATTGACTGAAGGGGAGATCGATCCCATAATTATCTTTAAATAGAGATAACTGGCAGAATCGCAATCCTGGTATTCTCTCTTATCTTGTTCATAGACTTCCTGTAAAGACTGCCAAGGTAAACCTTTTGTTTATCGGAAATACCTCCAAGTCAATCATGGTCAATGCTCTCGGGAGTGGAAGAAAGCTGACCGCGAAGTCTGCTACCGCGATGGTGGAAAGAGATAGTTCTGCCATGAATGCACAGGGGGCGGAGTTAAGTTTGCTCAATTCATCGGAGCTGCATCGATGGGGGAAGTAGGAGTAATCCCAATAAAGGAAACTGAGAGTGTATCCCACCCAACTCCCAAGGGTAAGCAGCCCACTATGGCACCATAGACAGAACGCAATATTCTGGCCGCTAACTCTTGTGGCGATAGTGAGAAGCAAGAAAATGAAAGTGCATCTCACTCTGAGATCAACTTAAACTTGCCAGTAGCGACCCCCCAAAACTCATGTAGGAGTACTGACAATATAACGGATGAGGCTATTTCTGAACAAATCTCTCAATTGTCAAGTATGGGGGCTGTTGTAGGTCTCCATCAGCTCAATGAATAGTCTAAAGCTCTACTGGATCTTAATGAACCAAATGGATTTAGCGAAAAGCCTCCTTCTCAAACAGAAGGGATTGCTTCTTGCGCTGAAAACACAACAGAACCCATCAATAGTAAAAATAACAAAAAAAAGAAATTTTCTCCCAAAGCTTCTTCGAATAACAGTGATATAAAACCTCCAATTTCATTAGGAGACAGGATATCAGTTGAAAAAAACAATGAGAGTCAGAGTATTGACTTGATTGTTGTTCCCTTTCTCGTCTCGCAAAAACAACCAGTCTTACTGAGTTTCTTTCCTTCAAGAGATTTTAAAAGAACTACTAGGCAACCAATGATGGTTCTTTGAGACCCAGATTAATGAGTGAGCTGAACACAGTACCCGGCGTATCGAGTCCAAATATATCTGCAACTTTCCCAGATTGCAATAAAATAAAAGATAACCCTATTCTAGCGAGGGATCAAGTGACAGACATGTTACCATTTGGTCACGATACAGTAAAGGTTCTTGATTACGGGGGTGACTCTATCGGAGATGAAAGAGATACATTAAGGTTGCCAGCAGACAGACACACCAGCCATAATAGGATGAATAAACTATCAAGCATGCAATGGGGATGCACGACTAAATCGAGCATACATGCTCAAAGCCTTCCAAGCTATCCCGGCTCTTCGAACAATTTGATCTGATGACATGGATTGGGTGAAATTAGCATCTACCAACAATAATCTCATGATTTGTGGCCTAAAGTCAAGGGTAATCATGAAAATGATTTGGACACAAAAAGACGACTTTACTTTTATTGGCCTGACCCCATTCATATTGAAATCTGATGAAGATGCTGCCAGTTTTCTTGAAACTTCACTGTTGAACGGTGAAGCTAGTAGAAGGGCCCACTATCAAGTAATAAATCCCTACATCAATGAGGATATACTAAAACAACTAACCTAATTTCTTGAAGCAGTCAAGGGAATAACAGTTTCAGTCCAAAACAGAATCAAACCTCAATGCAAGCAACCGGTTGAAACGGTTTAGCAGCGAAGCATGGTTAACAATTCTCTCATGGAACTCATGTGGTCTGAAGAATTTCTTAAGATGGTATGCGCAACATGACCAGATGAGACTCCCGGATATAATATTCCTCCAGGAAACTATGAGTATGGTTGCCTTTCTAATTGAAGGCTACCAGGTATTTACCCAGCTGGCCAAACGAGGATTGTTAGGTCGCCTTTCGGGTGGGATAGCTATTTTACTTAATGTTGCATGTCTAGCAATGGACACTGTGGTATTTAAATCAGATCAGATTCTGGCTGTAGAGATGCACATTGGCGTTGATTTTAAAACCTGCTTATTATTGGTATGCATTTACTGGAATAAAAATACTAGCCACTTAAGTCACCTGTATGATAACCTTAACACCATATTTGAAGAGGCCTTCACACAGAATCCCGATATAAAAATAATTGCTGATGGGGACTTAAATTCATGGTGCCATGTGTCACCAGATGGTTATAATGAATGCAGGGGAAATTATGCTGCTCTGGCAATCAGGAATGGGCAAATATGGATTGACTTCTTCTTAGAATGGGATGTACAGAGGACATCTATGGGAGAGGGTCTCCATCCTCATACATGGTCACAAGGTGGTAGGTCCTCTTGCATCGATTATGTTTTCATATCTACAGAACTGTACTTTCATCATAAACCAGTTTTCATCTTAGACCCAGCAGCCAGTGATCACTTGGCTATACAATTGGTCATAAAGCTTTCCTACTTCAAATATAAGATAGATCTCAGAATGGGGTTGGTTGAACCAGATCGACATGCCCTATCGGTAAGATGGACCCCATTTACATGCGCAACATTTCTTACCAGAATTGTGCCAGAGGTAGGGAGTTGTCAGGGCATTGCCTGTGAGGGATGCTCTCCCTATGAAATTGAAGAACGTCTTGACCAATGTATCCATTTACATCTAAGAGCCATGATAGTAGAACTTAAGGGGAATTCTCGCCCACCGACACCTCGTCGACATTTGTTCAGTCTCAATATTGCTTCCCTGAAAAATGAAAAAAATCACTCTGTGAGAAATGTAAGGAGACAAATACTCCCCTTTGCAGTGATTCATGAAGAAATTAGAACAATTAAACAATCCTACAGAAATAAAATTAAACATCTAAGGAAAACACTCCTGATAGCTGATAACCAGCAAATGATGTATAAACTTCTAAAGCAGGAACCTGTCAGGTCTGAGTAACGCTTCAAGCGATTAGCTTACAATCTGAAGGGCTGATAGAGCCTGCTATCTCTGCTCAGGCATGGACGACATATATATATATATACACAAAATATCGTCTGCCTGAAAAATGTAAGTCGGGCAGCAATATGGTGTTCGATGCTCTGGGAGGCGAGAGGTCCCCTTAGACTACAGAGAACATTAGGGATGCCATTCAGCATATGAAGAATTCCAAAGCCCTTGGTCCGGATGGATGTCTATACAAAGCAGACCATAAGTTCTGGCCAGAAATACTCAAAATCAAGTTCGATAATATCTATGATAGTGGACAAATTCTAAACACTTGGTCCTCTGCGATTATTATTCCCATTTATAAAAAGGGTCCATCTAACCACCCTGCACATTTTAGACCCATTGCATTAACGGATGTAGCATCAAAAATCTTCTCCCTTTTATTGTTAGAAGAGATCCAACGGTTTATAGAAGTCCATAATGTGTTATCCCACTTTCAAGTAGGCTTTAGAAAATCAATGGGAGGCCCGTGAAATGCAACTATTCTTAAACATCTCCAAGCACAGTCTAAGCATGCCAATATTGGGCCAGTATATATGGCAGCCCTTGATTTAATGGCAGCTTTTGATTCTGTAATCAGAGCTGTATTATGGGAAAAAATGCTCAAAAGGAGATGTCCCAAAGCCTTGGTGATAATGATTGCAAAGTTACATCATAAAACCAGCTATAGGATTAGATTGAACCAACAGGGAGCACTCAGCGAAAATGTAGACACCGTAATTAGAGTGAAACAGGGCTGTAACATGGCAGCGGTTTTGTTTAACTTGTATATGTCAGACTTAGATAGGGATTGGAGTAACCTAGTAATGTATCCTGCTATTCTCGGCTCACTAAAACTTGACTGGATTGCTTTTGCTGATTTTGTTCTGTTTTTTGATAAAACACCTTTTGGGCTTCAGTGCAAACTGGATCAATATGCAGTGTTTGCCTCAAATCACAATTTTGAGGCAAACCCGACAAAATCAAGCATTATTATATTTGCCGATGGCAGACGTAAATTTACAAAATTCACTTGGACACTAAATACTGTCCTGATTGCATATGCACCTGCAATCCGATACCTAGGTTACACCCTAGCTGACAATTATTCGTCCAAAATGTGGAAAGATCTGCTGAAGTGTAAAATAAAACCACTTGCATCCCAAATGAAAATTATTATGCGTAAATATTGCATGTTCTCCTTCCTCCCCCTGATCCAATTTTACATCCTCAAAGTTGAGCTGATTGTTCTATATTGCTTAGATATATGTGAAAGCGAGATTGATGAACAACTGGATGTTATGCAGGGTTGTCTGTGGAAAAATGTCTTACGCTCTCACGCTCTATTCCCAACTCTATAGTATGTCATGAGTTAAATCTACTACCGTTATCTGCAAAAAGAAAGTGGTATGATTTGAGCAACTACATTAAAATAATGAATCCGCCTAACAATTAAATGAAGATCTAAATCGGATCTCCAATGAAAAGAATGTGTGGTCTATGAGCACATTTTGTGATAAATTGAATGGTATACTCATTGACATAAACGTTGCTAAAGAAGATTTATGCGCATATTTACCAAATTGTAAAAAGATATTTGAAGAATATTATTGGTGTGTACAATCCGATAAAGTAGGGACCTATCAGTACTACTCAGAATAAAAAATTCAACTTAGAAAATGGGGGGACAGACCGAGGTATTTAGTACAATTCCCAGGCTCTAAAGCCAGAAGAATGTACATGCGATTCAGACTCAAGCAACTACCTATACCTACACTAGACAAAATCAAGTATTGGGGAACTCTAATCGGGGTTGAACCAAACGGTGTGTGTCAATTTTCCAATAAGTGTAAATGTGATGAAACACTGAAACATCTAGTATTGGATTGTTCCCATTTCAACCATGAAACATGTAGTCTTTATTTGAGTAACAAAGGTCATTTCACCCGTGAGATCTTATGGATCAGCGGTATGAGGGGTGACAGCATGAGTCTTAATTTAGCATTTGTGGAATTACTTGATGCAATTGATGAGACATTATGCGCAAAGTTGGAAAAATATCAAAGAATTTGATGATCTTATCAGCAAGAGATGGAGAGACACAAGTAGCAATCTGAATAAATATATGGCGCATTTAGATTCTAAGTATTTGAGTAGACAGTAATGGCACATGTGGAAACCAAACGAATTCCATTCCCAGTAAGAGAATTATTTATTTTATTTTGTTGAATTGTAATATGCTTCACTAACCTGGAAACTAAAGAATATTGTACATAGGAACTGGTTCAAATGATAGTAAAGAGAAATTACTTATTTGCACCAATAGAGTTGTTGCATGTTGAATCCTGATGATGACTAATCTTTCTCTTACTATTAGGAAATAGTATATTCTATTCTAGTGGTTTGGCACAAGTTGCAATAGTCACCATTTAATGAACTGTAAATGACCAATTGGTGTAAGTGAATAACAATGGAAATTTGTCATAAGTGGGCCAATGCAAATAATTTTTTTTATGGTTTTATCGCAAATGTCACTATTAATAATTACCGAAAATATGTGAGAACTGAAATTTGTTTTATATTATGTATGGAAAAGGAAATGTAATTATTATTCTTCTTTGTAAAGGTTTTAACTGTGAGAAACCAAACACACATTTAAAAAAAAAAAGATTATGCCTATTGGTCACACATGTCACAGGATGTAGTAATATAACCCAGGGGATGTTTAGTGTGTGCACAATTTCAGCCTACTTCCCCGACTCTGTCACACCCACTAGTCCCTGGGGATCTCTCTTTCAGGTGACCAGGGCACAGCTATCGCCTTTGGATCCAGACCCTAGGGGTGGACCTCTGCGGGAGGATAACATGGGTGAGGAGTCTTTGGGGAGCGGGACACCGGATGGCGAGACGCAGTATCCCTCCCCCTGTAACACATTTACCCCATCCTACGAGGTAAGATACGTGGGAAATTTACCTCACCTTTCCCTTCACAAACACTTCCACATGGACAGCCCATTCAGGGAGAAAACTGATTTTTTTAGGAATGATTTTCTATACTGTGACCTGGTGGACAGATGTATACAAGGCCAACCTATGTTGTGACGGGAACAACTCTGCAGAGCTGTAGTCAAACCAGTTTGGGTAGCAGTGACAGGCTATCTAGGCTAAGTTCTTCAGAGGTGGTGAGCTTGTAAAGGGTCCACAATGAGGTCACACAATGGGAATCACCAATTAGACAGGATGTATAAAAATACAGTTATTATTTATTGTCCAAAACACACTATAGAAAAATGACTACTAGCAAGTAGGGTTATCACACAACAATGAATACAATAGATACATATATACATTCAATTGATATATAGGGCATTATACATATCAGAAACCCATGCAAAGGAAAGATTAGATTAGTATTATGCACTCAAGGTCCATAGAGAATGATCCCTAACTAAAATTAGGGATCATTCTCTATGGACCAGCCCTAATTTGTCTGGGGCCTTTTCCACAATAGTTCAGGTAAAGGTTCCACGGGATCCTTGAAGCAGGAAGAAATGCAGGCAGGGTCTCTGAGGTCCAGTGAAGGGTTCTTGTGATTAGATTACATGTTAAAGTAGCTAACAGTAGTAGGCCCAACTTTTAGAAGTCTTGAGCAAGCAAGTAGTGGCAAAGCCAACGGTGTTAGGATAAAGGTTTATTATAAACCCATTGTATTGTAATGGGAGTATAGGGGCAGGTAAGAAGCTCTGTAACTCACCCCCCATACTCTGAATGTGCCCCAGACTTGGCAGGAAGAGGGTCAGAGGTTGCTTTTCCCACCAAAGGCCACAGTCCTCAATTTGCATGGGATGCAGGTTCTAGCTGATCTCCAGTTGGTGTCTTTCACTGTTGCATGGACTCTCGATTGAAGAATGCAGTAAAACTTGATGCAGGACCGCTCTCATGACTGGACTCGGGTCAGGCAAGCAATTTCAGACAGTGGTCACCACTGCTCGGTGACACAAAGGGACTCAACAGCCACAGTCAGACTTTCCCTTCTATCTCGGGTACTGTTGGTTCTAGGACACCGACATTTCGCAGAGGTTAGTCTCCTAAGGCCAGCCGAGGATCACCCAAGTTCCAGGTTGAAACTCAGAACAGTGACGCGGACAGCACGACAGCCCAAATTCTGAGCTGGTCAGCCACAGGACAATGCTGGGACACTTCTGGAGGCTCTTCGTTGAAGGGTACCGAGCAGACATCAGGAATGGACGTTCCCTCCACTCCAAGGGTTGCTGCTTCTTCACAGGACTGATAAAGATTACAAGCATGACAGGTCTCCTCTAGGAGAGCAGCAGAAGTTGGTAGCCAAGCCTTCTTCCTACGGGTCTCCAGTGTCTTTGCGGGTCTCGCAGCTGGATAGGATATTTGGCTCTTTCATGTTTCTCCAGGATCTCCGAAGAATGGGTGCATGGGTCCTCTTCTTATCCTAAAAACCATGTAAACGTTGACGCCCTCGCTAGCCAATGACAGGACTAGCTCACACACACACCCCAGCAGTGGTCCAATCAGGATCACTGATGGGAACATTCATGCATACCACTCAGATACACTGAAACCAGTTTGTGGATTGGGACCAGACAGTCCCAGACCACATCCTGCCAGCAACACAGCCCTCCAGTAGCCCACCAAAGCTTTGGCTTTCCCAGGCACTGGAAGTCCTCAGAAGGATTTGCCTTGCCTCTCAGGCCAGGAAGAAGTCTAAAGAACAAGATGGCAAAAGGACAAGCAAATAATCTTGTGAAACAGCCATGTTTGACCAGAAGCCACAGTTAGTAGCCAAACCCGGTAAAGCTAAAATGAAAGTTCCCAAAAAGTGGGAAAAAGTCACTGCTGCCACTAGCTCATCCTTTTAGCACACGTAGAGCACACCTAGAGTAACAAAAAATCCTCTGAATGTTAGTCTAGAACAAAACAAAAATGTACCCCGTTGTACTGCAGTGTAAGCTGCATTGTACAATGATAAAAAGTTACCACAAGTGATACAAAAGTAACCAAAACTGGTAACACAATAACACAATAACACGTTTCCCAGTACTGACAGCTGAAGGACATGTCAGTTTACCCATAACATATGAGCAAAAGCCAGTGTAGTGAAGCCATCACTGCACTGCAAAAAGTAAAGGTGAGATTCAAAAATAAAAGCAAAAGGTTTGGGGGTTCCATAAAGATGGACGGAGAGGTGCAGTAAAGAGACATTTTTCTTAAGACACCCGAGCAGTGTACCTGACGTGTCCTGCTACTATGGTAAGGCGAGGTCAGGCAATTGCTGTCATTCACTTACACCTGATTTCCATTAAACTTCCCCACACAGATAAAAGATGGAGCACAAGAGCACACTGTGAGTGAGACAAAGCACACATAGGAACAGCAGTTTCAAATCGCAGCTGAATGAGGGGAGAAAGATGGGAAACCAAGAAGGATTGCAAGGAAGAAGATGTTACTTTCAAGAAACCTTCAAAGCAGAGAGCATAAGGCCAGGAAACCAGACTGGAGAATCCTGCATTGTGTGTCAGAGATACTGAGGGCCCTCGCACATAACCAACCAAGGTTTGGAGGAGCAGCAGCTTCCAGGGTATCATCCTTGGCTCTGAGAACAAACAAGCATCAGAGAGATTAACACAGCCAGTGAGTTGGGGAGGCCGATGCAAGACCGGTCTCTGTTGAAGTCAAGGTTGCAAGCTGCAAAATTGTATAACGAGTGCTGGAAAGAACATTGTTAAACACGTGTGATGAAAGATGCGAATAAAGGTAAACTGCTGATGAAGTTATGAACATGAGAAGGCAAGATACAATACCATTAACAGAGGTGTCCTGCACAGTGAGTGTGCTCAATGGAAGGTCTCTGTAAGGTATTCTGCCAAGACAAACGAAAGCCCAACGATTGATGAAAATATTGTATGAAGAGAGTCGAAGTGATCCTACTATGATTTTAGCGAAACCCATCGCACATTTGAAAGTCTTTGATTTTGATATCAAGAGGATCCAAGTGGAAATGAGGGAGATCCATGGTCCAAGCCCGAGGGAGACCAAGAGTAAACATTGTGGTACAAAGGGGTCCAAGCCTGAGGGAGACCCATGATAAATACTGAAGGGAGAACTTGTGCATGTGAAGATCCTAATAGAAATTGAACTTTGATATTTGTTTGTTATGACAGGCCCCCTGCAGTAAGAGACTGTTATTGGAAAAGAGACTTTGGCAAAAGTCCTTGATATCTTTGCTTTGAACTGTGTCCTCGTGGCAGAGAAGCAAGAGTGTGTGCAAAGCTCAACGTTCCACATTGCCCCATGCTGAAAACATGGAGAAGGGAAGCCAGCTGCTCAACCGTCCTGACATATTATTTCTTCAACACTTGTTGTTGTTGCATACATTATTGTACCACACCCTTTTGTAATTAATTTTGTAAACAATTGGCAATAGGTTTATTATTATAGGCCCTTTTATTTTGACATAGAGGCGACTAGGAGTGCACTATTATTATTTGATTGTCATAGCTTGCTACCATCCTTACATTTAGGTTAGATAGGCATTCAACCAACCCATTGAAGTTCAATAAACACCTTTGAACTGAGATCACTTGTGTTTGTCTTCACCGTTTGATACCATGCCTTCCTTACAACGAACAGAGCAACATTAATGAAAAGAGGTTTGACGCTCCCATGGTCAGACCTACAAATCGATATTGTAGGACCCATGCAAAGGTCAGCAGGGTGAACAGGTACATGTTGACAGTCATTTGTTTAATGTCTAAATGGGAAGAGTGCATTTCACCCCCAGAATGCAGTGCACAAACCGCGGACACTTTGCTATTCTATAATGTCTTTTCAAGATTTCGTTTGCATCAGAGAATAGATTCAGACCCTGGAAGCCATTTCTCTAGTGCAGTAATGACAAAAATGTGGTCAATCTTGGGCATGAAGAGGAAGTTGCACATTTCATACTGGCTCTCTTCTTCAGGAGGAGTAGAATGGTGTAACAGGTCAATGTCTGAGGTCTGGATGTATGGCTGCACGAAGCCTGGAAGCAGGGCTGCTGGAGGTCTGGTTTGAGGGCAGCCCCCAGACACGAGGGAAGAGAGGGGACAGAAAAGGCCAGATGGGGACAGAGCAAATTGTGCTAGGGAGCAAGGTAGAGCAGAGCAAGGTAGAGGGGGAGAGATAAATGGCAGGCAAAAATCTGTGAACTGGAACATAACGTACAGCATCCCTCACCGGATTCAGTTGAGATGCAAAATGGAGGGTCCCTGATCATGTTTTGTATACACTGGCATGGAAGCAAGGTATCCTTGTCGCTGTGCAGGCACTGACACTCAGTGGCCACTGCACATTCCTAGAAACAGGGCATCAGTCCCTGGTGCATGCACCAGTGGGTTGTCATGGTTGCACCCATCCCGCCAGCTCCCCTCACACCGCATCCCATGGGTTTGGCATACAGGGCAAATAGCATGGCTCACTTGCCAGGCTGCCTGCCACTGTGGAGAGATCCTCCAGTGCCAAGGTGAGTGGACCTGGGGTGTGGTGGTGACACTATGCCTCCTCCAGAGGCCTGTCGGTGCCCCAGTATTCCAGGGGTTTTGATGATAGACATGTTTCACCAAGTCTGCAAGGTCCTAAGTCCTGTCACGTTGGGCATAGCCTTTCCAGTACGCCATGCATTACAGATGTTGTTGACATCATATTATTTTACCCCATCCACCAGTAGAGGTCTGATTGATGCCTTTTCAGTAAGAATAAGTGGATGACGGGGTGTGCCAGTCATGGTGAGGGCAACTTTAGATGGACTGCCACCAGTGATAGGCATTTATTCATGCCGGATGGATCAGGAAACGAGGAGCCAATTTAGTAGGCAAGTTGTGCACAGGCAGATGCTTGGAACACAGCCAGACCATGGGCCTCATTACGGGTTTGGCGGTAACCCAGTGACACTGAATCCGGCGTCTGACTTCCCGGTGCCACCGGGAAATTACAAGTCCCTACACTGTGGGAAGTCAGGCACTGGATTTTGTAACTCCCCATTTCCACAGAGCCCTATAGGACTCTATGGGAGTGGGGAGATGGAAGTGCCAGCACTTCCGTGAAGAATCTGCCTAACAGGGCTGCTGCACCTGGCCAGTAAGCTAACCGGAACCCTTGTTTCTGGACCACCACACTTATAAAGAGGCCCATGTCTCTGATATGGTATGCTGAAGCTGGCGAACGACAATGATCTGCATGTCTCTTTTGGGAGGCTTTGGTGGTTTCTAGAGCTGCTATAGTGAGATGCTGTAGGTCCTGGGTTTTTATAATCTTCAGATGGTATCCTACCCAGTGCAATGGCATGGAAACAGAATGGTTTTGGTTTGAAAACCATAAGAGTTTTAGAAAGGACTTTGTTGGGTTGCTGAATGAATGGAGTTGTTGTAAGGTGCCTTTGCCAGGTGCAAGTGATGATTCCATAAGGATTGGAGAGTCTTGCAAAAGAAGTGCAGGTATTGTTCAAACATCTGGTTGGTGTGCTCCGTCTAACTGTTTGGCTGTGGGTGGTATCCAGAGCTGAAGTCCCTTTGGATGTCTAGATGGTTTCATTCAGTCGTTCAAAAGTGGTATTTGTATTGACTGCCATGATCAGAGATGATTTTTAGAGGTAATCAATGGAGTTGGTACACTTCTCGGATAAAGACATCTGCCATCTCTTCTACAGTGGGTAATTTACACAAGGCAAGCAAGTGGGCTAATTTTATGAAACTGTCAATCACATGCATGATGCAAGACTTTCTTTCTGAGGGTGGTAACTTGACTATGAAATCCATGACAAAAGTGTGCCACAGAGATGAGGAATCTCCAGTGGTTGAAACAACCTCAGGTTTGGAGCTAGGTGTTTTTGTTCTGTGAACAGAAGGGACACAAACAAACATGGTCCTTAACTTGGGCCGATAGACCTGGCCACCGGAAGTGATGTTGGATAAGGACCAGGGTTCCCTGACATCCCCTGTGTTCTGCCACTGCAGAGTCATGGATCTCAGGACCTGCGTACACATGGTTTGTGAGTATATACAGATGATCGTCATGGAAAAGAAACCCTTGTTCTAACCAATTGTTATATGCCTGCAGCAAAGCAGGGACGCCGGTATAGAGAAATGTGTCTTTCTGCATGTTTCACATCGAAAGTGAGAACAAAGCAAGGACATGTCTTGTTGGCAGGATCTGTATATCAAAATCCTCATTTTTATTCAGTGATCAATAACCGTGATAAGGCATCTGCCTGTAATTCTGGGTTTCAGGAATGTACATTAAACAAAAATCAAATTGGGGCAATAGGATGTTCAATTCCTATTTTCTCCAACTTTTACAGTATTACTGACCCTATGGCCTGGTCAGATAAGTCAGTTTAAACCTTGAATGCTTTAGTATCATCCAGGGCCATGGAGAATGCCGTTTTAGGTGCTGAAAAGTGTTTTCCTCTTAAGAGCCCCACAGGAAAGTTGTCCCGTTCTTCAACAGGCAGGTGATATCGCCTGAGAGATGGTCAAATCCTTTGATTAAACTGCAGTAATAATTAGCAATCCCAATGAACTGCTGCTCCACCTTAACATTGTGCAGGCTTTTCCATTGTACGATAGCTTGTACCGTAGGTTCGTCCATATGGAGACCCGGCACACTGATAACATAACCAAGAAAATCAATAGACCCTTGATGAAATAGACATTTTTCAGGCTTACTGTATGGGTGATGCAGACTCAGTAGGGACAGTACTTCTGTAACATGATTGACGTTGGAAACGAGGGATTGAGAGAAAATCAAGAAGTCATCTAAGTATACCAACAGGTAATGGCTCAGTATATCTGAAAAGTTTGCATCCATGAACTGCTGGAAACTAGCTGATGCATTGGCATCACCCAGTATTTGTATTGGCCAGAGTTTTGAAAGCTGCTGATTGTAGAAATGTCAGTGAGATGGGAACTTTAAAATCCTCGTCTTTGGCTCGCATTAGAGGAGCTAAATCAAGAGAACTTTTAAGTGATTGGGACATGGATATGGTTGAGACCGATAAAAAACAAACAACACTGCAAATGCGCAGTTCACAGCGGCACTCCTCCATTATTGGTCCAAGAATCACGCCTTAGCCGCTTTCACCATGATAGAAGTCCTTTATTGGTTGATAGGTGGACAGGTTCAGAGAACAGATACACAATAGCGCGTTTCACCCGAACTGGTCTTCGTCAGATTGTGAATGGTACAGTGGATTTTTTAGCATTTAACCCGTGACTTGTCAAAGCCCTCCTTTACTTTGAAACACTAAACTGCAAATTCGTTTTACACTCCTTGGCCTTTAAGGACAGCCATGTTGGATGTCCCATAAAGTTTACCACTGTTTTAGTGACACGTGCATACCTACATTTACTAATGTAAAATTACTTATATTGTGTAGTATGTGCAATGTATATCATGTTAAGATTTGAAAAAGCTTAATTGTGGAAACGTTGCATTTGGAAAGTGCCTGGTGAAATGGAAGATTTTAAGACATATAATCAATAATCTGACGTCTTACTACTGCTGATATGTCGTTTGTGCAAAAAATTGCACTAATTAAAGTGTCCAATGCTTTTAAGAATTTTGGGGATTTAAATCACCAATTGAGATGTAATTGCTCAGTGCTGTAACTTGATAAAGTGCAACGTGCTTACCAAGCTAAAATGTTTGTTATGTATATGCAGTGTCTGGTACTGGATTGTGTAATGGTGAACACAAAATTCACTCGTTTTCTAAAATGCTCAGTATATACCTTGGTGGTGTATATTAATCCAACTGGTTTCGTGCCAAGGATTGGATGGAGTGCAGCTAGTGCACCTTGGTGACATTTTGGTTATACTGATGGTATGTCTGCACAATGTCTATTACCTGATCTCCAAAAAATGTAATTTCAACATTGAGTTGCCTTATTCTATAAAGTGCTTAGTGCATTTGATATTATAATGTGCAAAGTTGCTATCATTTTCTAAAATCATCATAGAGCATATTATATAGTACATGTTTTGTGCGCAAAAAGCCATCAATGGTCAAATGTCATGGCACAGTTTGTTACCAAGCAAGGATTCTGATTTTGTTGCTAAAAAAGTCAGGTTTTTATAAGCTCCATTGTATCATTAAAAGATTTTTTTGTAGTGCTAAAAACATATACTGTGTACGGGACTATTGAGTATGCCTATACCCAACTTACTCAAGACATATCAAAAACAAATTACATTTAAAAAGATAGGCATACTACAAACATGTGTTCAGTTCGCTAGTCCAAACGCTCTTGATTTTTCCTTTGTTTGTTGAGTGCACTTAATGTTCCTACTGTTGTATTTAACCTCATATTTCGTTAGTTTAAACAGGGTGGTGCAGTCAACATGTTTGTTTTATAAATTGTTTTTTAAATAATTTGGACAACATAGTCATATCTAATCGGACACAAAGTCTACATGAGTAGTCATTGACTTATTCTTTGATAATGTTGTTCATTACCTCCTTTGGAAAAAAATGAGGAATATGGGAATTTCAAATGATTACTTTATTGGTTTATCAAATTAAACACCAATACAGCATATAAAATCAAAATCTCAGCCGAAGGAAGAACTACTAAGCCTATTAGTACATTGGTAGGTCTCAAACAAGGATGTAACCTTGCGGCTACATTCTTTAACTTATATCTGGCTGATCTAGATAATAATTGGGATCATAAAAATGTGGTTTCAGTTAAAGTCGGCACTATTCGACTCAAATGGGTGGCTTTTGCGGACAACATTATCATCTTTGACCTCACTCCAGCAGGGCTTCAAACAAATTTATTACTCTTTGAGGAATTCGCAATTGCTAATAATTTGACACCTAAACCGGCAAAAACTGCCATTATGAAATTTGGCACAAAGCATAAATATGGAGGTTATCAATGGCGGATTATGAAAACCCAAGTATCTTGCATTACCAATACAATCTATCTTGGATACAATCTTTCAGAACAAAACTCAATTAAAGCTTGGACTGATTTAATTAAATGTAAGACCCAACCACTTCTGTCTCAACTAAAAAGGATTTATGCAAAATATTATAAATTCTCGTTGACACCTTTGATTGACTTCATGACACTGAAAGTTGAAAGTGTAATACTATACTCACTTGATATATGTTTATGCGATATGAATTTAATTCTTGATTGTTTACATGGCTCTTTTTTAAAATCTGCAATGTATTCACCAATGTCCATACCTAATGTTGTAATACATCATGAATTGGGGCTTGTGGCTTTATCTGGACGTTGGAAATGGAGGCAATTGTCAAACTACGCAAAAATCCACTTTCCACCAAAGAGCCCGCTATACAGTGATATGGAAACCATGTTGGGTACAATCATTTCTATCTCATTCACTCCATATCATTTGAAAATGAAACAACTATTGAATGACTTGCATATCACTGCCAATGATGTTCATCATCGTCCAGGTTACGCTAAAAAAAACCTCTTTGAAAGGGACTGGTGTTTAACAATAGACCGAATAGCAACCTATAAATTGTATAAAGAATATGGTGCATATGTTAAACAGCGCACTCCAAGATACGATCACATTACGTTATTGCCTTGTAATCATACCAGAAAAGCATATATATGGTATAGATTCAAACTATACCACACTAGGGAAAGGACCAGGAACTGGAACGAAAAAGGGGAAATTAATCAAAGTAAATGTCACTTTCCTCTTTGCAATGAACCTTATGAAACTATGAAACATCTTATACTTCATTGCTATCATTTTAAGTCTCTGAAAAAAAACGATTGATGAAATTTGTGAATATTGATCATGAGGATTGTCTGCAATTTCTATGGGCAAGAATGATGCAAGGCTCATATAAACCACTAATATATGAACTAGTAAGCCTTTGCAAACACATAAAAAAGGAACTTGCTATCTTTGATAATTAATGAATATTAACTGTTTAATCTGTATTTTTCTCTGTTTTAAGAAGATTTCATAATAGATCTTTTTGATCACTTCATCTTTCTACTTTTGAAACTTTTGAATGCCTTACCTGAATCAGGTTCTACATATTAAGATCATTACCATCGCTGAGATGGAGGGTGTCTATATCAGAAAGTGAATCTTCTGTTTTTCTTCTGTTTTTCTTGTTTTTCTTTTAAAGGTCTAAAGATTTAATGGTATTGAGATGAAATGTTGTTGTAGGATTTTAGGAAGAAATATAAATGTAAATGTAAATGCAAATGTAAATGTAAATATGTGTTTGTTTCTGGAAATATTTTTAATATTTTCTAAAGGTTCTACATTTTGTAATTGAACCATAAACAAATAAAAAAAAAAACCTTTTTTCCACTCTTCTCCATGCTTTATACATAACATATTGTACACACCTCTAGGTCTAGTTTAAAAAAGACTACGGCAGAATGTAGCGACTCCAGTATATCTCTGATAAGGGGTTGTGGGTATTGATCTTTCAGTGTGATGTCATATTACTCTTGATGATCCACACAAGGCAGGAGGTTTCCCCTTTTTTTGCAAACTAAAAAAAGAGGAGCCCTCTGCTAGAAACGTGGATGGTGTTATGAATCCTTTTTCCAGACAGTCCTCTTGGTAGCATATGAATACCTCCTTTCCCTTGTTTCTTAGTGAATATTTCCACCCATGCTGGATATATTGTGAATGGAGGATAGCACAGGGGCAACGCGCTGGTCTTGGACGCAAGACCACGCAGAGCAACAAAGGCTTGGATCTCGGATCCGTGCTTAGAAACCAAACTCATGTAAGGTATTAGGCACGTTATAAAAAAACAATAAAATAAAATAAATGCTGAATGGGTTTATCTTCCTGGATACTGATTTCACATTCATACGGTCTCTGGGTGGTAACTGGATGGCAGCAGCTTCTGAAAAGACATCCAATAACGGATGATAAATCATAGGGACCAGTTGGCTGGTGTTAATATTGTTCTGAGTGTTGATATTCTAGATACCTAAGACAGGCAATGCAGGCCAGCTAGTGGAACAACAGTGGGTGGTGCAGTAATCAGAACAGAAGATCACAGTATGCGTAATTATTTTCTCTATATTTTATTTATTTTAGGTATTGGATATTATAAAGCGCCTATACAGCAAATAGTGTTTCAAGGCACCACAAGACAAAAAAAAGGGGGGGCATAAGAATAATAAAAATGTTCCTACTAGACCTTGTGAAATTCGGATCGTGCAAGCGCAGTAACAAGAACTGGTGAGTGGGCAGGAGGGAGGGAGGGCCGGTCAGAGAGGAATGTTATAGTGCTTAGGTGGGAAGGGAAGTGCATGTTGGAGTAGAGAGAAGCAAGTTCGAATGTGGGAGGCACCTGGGCTAGGTGAGGACAAATGCCGGGGTAATGCAGGCAGTGCAAGGAAAGAAGGTACACATGCTCAGTGCAAGGATGGTGCAGAACTAGATCATTAGGGGTGCAGGCCCTGTCAGGCTAGTACAGGGGGGTGGGAGCCCAGAAGGGAAAGTGCAGCAATGCTTGGTGGGGGTGTCAGGGGAGACTGAGGTGAGGCGGTAGACTGGGTGAGGAGGGCCTGGTGCCCTGTATGACTCAGAAGGAACCAGGCAGCCAGCCAAATGCAGGGGGCATTAGCAGGAGTGGGGGAGGGGGAAGGAAAAGGAGAAGAGGAGGGTATTGAGAAGCTTCTGGAACTTAAGGAGATCTGGCCCAAGCCTGAGAGGGACAGGGATGACCATTCCAGATGGAGGCTCCTGTGGAAGAGAGAGATCTACCCCCACTCTCTACTTGGAAAAGCATCTGATCTGCAGAGAGTTAGATCTAGAAAACTAAAGGGCTCTAGCAGGGAGGTATTTAGGGAGAGAGAGTTGGATGTAGTGAGGTCCCAGTCCCCAGAAAGCCCTGTGTATTGTAATTGGTAATTGTAACTGTAATTGGTTATTTATAATGTGCTTACTAGGCAGAGGTTTCTAAGCGCGGACCTGGGGATTGAACCTGTGCTGTTCTGCATTATCTTGCTTCCAAGGCGGGGGAGTTGCCCCTGAGCTATCCTCCCAGCCCAGTATGAAGCAGGATCTTGAACTTGATCCTCACAGCAACCGGGAGCCAGTGGAGAGATTTTAGGGCTGGAGAGCTGCAGTCCCTGGGCTTGAGGCTGAGGATAAGTCTTGCAGTCCTATTCTGGATTGGTTGAAGGGGGCGAAGGGAGAATTTAGGCAGATTGAGGAAGAGACTGTTTCAGTAGTCCAGCCTAAATAGGACCAGAGCACTGGAGACATCGAGTTTCTGGGGGAAGGTGAGGAAAGAGAGAATGCCTTCGAAGAGGTGCAGCTGAAAGTTGGCCTTCTTGGCAAGGTCCATGATGTGAGGAGAGAAGAAGAGAGGGAGGAATAGAAAATGACATCAAGGTTTTTTGCCTTACAAGAGGTTGAGGGGATGGAACCCATGGAAGGGGGCCAGAGAGTAGGAGGGAAGTAGGGAGCTGGGGTCCCAATAAGAAGGATCTCGGTTTTACTGGCCTTAATGCAAAGATTGTTAGCAGCGCACCATGCCTGAATAGCAGACATGAAGTCAGGAATGAGAGAGGAAGAAGAGGAGGCAGTGGAGGGAAGCTTGAAGGAGAGCTGTCTGCTGTCTGCATAACACTGAAGTGAGGAGAGAAGGTGGAGATCAAATGGGCCAGAGGTGCAAGGTAGATGTTGAAGAGCCATGGCAAGAGGATAGGGCCCTGAGGGACACAGTAGGTGGAGAATGAGATGGAGGAGAGAAAAGACCCCAACTGAACCTGTGATGCTGGTCAGAGAGGAAAGAGGTCAACCAACCCAGTGCCAGGTCTGTGATTCCAAGGGTATCATACAGAGTAGATTAATAAGGGTGGTATGATTGACCATGTCTAAGGCAGAGGAAAGATCAAGAAGGATGAGAATGGAAGGAGATTTGGAATCGAGATTAGAGAGTAAATATTCATGAGTGTTCGGGAGTGTAGTTTCCGTGCCTCTGCCAGTTCTGAAGCCTGTTGGTTGTGGAGACAACCAACAGATTCAATGTGGTGGATCAGCTAGGAGATGATCAGCTTCTCCAAGAATTTCCCCAAGAAGGGGGTAATGGAGATAGGGCGGTAGTTAGCCAAGCAGAAGGGATTGGCAGAAGACTTTTTGAGGAGAGGGTGCACAAGGAAGTGCTTGAGGGGAAGCAAGAAGGAAGGAGCAAGTGGCAAAGGAGTGATTGCAGAAATCATCCAAGGCTGGAGCAAGGGAGGCAATGTTGACCTTAATAGTGCTGGAAAATATCCAAAATAGTTTTTCAAAGGCAGGAAAGGAATCCAGCAGGTGGTGCTTGTCAGATTATTGAGAAAGAAGCTTATTTTAGCAATATCATTGGAGAAGTGAGATGGCCAGAACAAAACCTTAATTGTGCAATGATTACAGAAGTCTGTCTTTTAAAAAAAATGTTTTCTTTGCATATGGTTAAACAACAAACTTTTATCAAAATACATATCATCATATATAAATACCCAAATCAAGTGTTAACACATTACATGTCTGCAGATATTGTATGTGCCTTATCAAAGACATACACTATTAAAATAGTAAATAATTATAGATAGTACTAACATATAACATTTATTTCAACAATCAGCTCAAAAAGAACTTCACAGAAGTCTTTCAGTTTGTGTTGGTCCCCATCAAATTTCATTTTGAGAGTGCAGTTGATGTATCCCAATGCAATGTATCGCTCAGTGTCTTGTTTTCATCATTTAGGTTAGCTACTTCCTGCCATAAGGCAAATACCTTGTTCTTCAATTTCTGAATTGCATCCTTAAAGTCCTCTCCTTTAGGGATGGTAGAAAGTTGTCTCAACCTTTCAAGGAGCGTGTCAGCAGGTATGTACGTGATGGTTTTCTGGACAAGCGAGTTGTGGCCTGTCCAGTGTCCATGTCCAGTGCTGGTGTCTGGTGCAAACAGGGAATAACCCACTATCAGATCCTGGGGATTAACACCAGGACCCATAAGTGCCTTGCTCCCTGCCCTACAGGTAATCAATAATTCACAATAGTATGTGCAAGTACAGTGCAGACACTGAGTTGACGGGTGTTGATAACATGGAAGGAGGGCTACTCAAGGCCTGGGTGAAGGGTAGCCAGAAGTCTGGACCTATGGCTGCAGGAGGCCTGGAAGGAGGGCTGTGGGTGGCCTGAATGATGGGGTAGCAAGATGCCTGGATGGCTGCAGGAGAACGGGATGGAAGGTTGCTGGAGGCCTGAAGGAGGGCTGCTAGAGGCCTAGTGAAGGGCTGCCCCCGGATATGATGGAAGAGAGGGGATAGATGAGGGCAGGCAGGGACAGAACACATGAGGCTAGGAACCAGAGCAGAGCAAGGTTGATTTAGAGAGGGAATGCTCACGCAGCCAGCATGGAAACTGGCACAAAACAAACAGTGTCATTCACCAGAATTAGTTGAGAGGCAAATTGGAGGGTCCCTGATGGTGTTTGGTATATGCCGGCATTAAACCAAGGCAACCTCGTCTCTGTGCAGGCACTGGAGCACAGTCGTCACTGCGCATGCACAGAAGAAGGACACCGGTGCCTGGTACATGCACCAGCTTATCATAGTGGTGGAGGCCATACCAGCAGCCTGTCACACACCAAATTGCAATGCTCAGTGCGCAGGGTGAATAGCATGGCTCACATATCAGGCTGTCAGCCACCGTGGAAATATTTTCTAATGCCGAGGTGAGTTGAACTGTGGCACGGTGGTGACAGTTGGCCCTCTGCCATGTTGGTGGGACACAAATTGCTTCCTTCAAGTTGAGCAGGAGCTCACCCTGGAAAGGGGCTTACTGAGTTGAGGTTTTAAAATAGTACCCAAGTGCGGATGAGGAAGGAGCTTCTCAAATTTGCCACTCTGGATGAATGGAAATATCACCAACCAAACTGTCCCTCACTGAGTAGTGGTGGTCTGGCATTGACTTGGTCATAGACAGACTCATGAGAGAATGCTTGCTGTTTGCAGACAATGAGACTTAATCTTCATGCCATGCCTTTGCTATCTGTCGAGTTGCCAGGGGGTATCTTGAACAAGGTGGGCATAGATCTTTTGGGTCCCTTTGACTGCCTTCTCCAGTTAAGAAGCTATGTCTTTTTACTGATGGACTATTGAAGCAAGTGGCCAGAGGTTGCTTTTGATTCCTCCTCTTCTGAGAATTGCATTATATTCCTCCAAACTATATTCAGAAGGGATGACTACCCTTAATGAGTAATATGTGACAATGAGAAATAGTTTTGTCAAGGGAGATCAAAGCCTTCTTAGAAGAATGTGATGTAAAACACAAAAGAACGTTGGTTTACCGTCCTTCAAGCAATGGCCATGTAGAGAGGTTCACAGAGTCTTCAAAGTATGATTTTAGCTATAAACACATGCACACCTGATGGAGCTCAATAGTGGTGCTGAATGCCAAAACCAGTAAGCCCATCTGTGAAGCCGGTGTTCGTTTGGGCCACCACATGCTGACTCACTGTACTAGCAAGCATGACCCGGAAACCACCATAGTAATTGTGTGTTCAGGGAGTTGGGCAGGTTGAGTGCAGACAGAACATTGATGTGTGGGAGCTGGGGCCCCATTGAAAGTTGTGGGAGGGTAGGGGAAGTACTGCCAGCCATACATGGAAAGTGAGGGGGTTGGTGAGAGGAACCAGTGGATAGTTTCACATGCTGAATAGTCAAAGGTCAAATGAGCCCGGGTTAGACATTTGAGTATGGCTGTGGGTATCAGCATTGGGCCCATAAGGTTGTCTTTTTCTTCCCTGGAGCTAGGTCACACTCTATGTTCAGTGGACCCATCAGGAGACTCATGAGTAACTGTAGTAGGGGCTAATATCCTGCCTCATACATAGCTGCTTGTTGTAATGCCAAAATCATGGGGCTAAGTAAGAGGGAGGACATGGGGCTAAGTCATGTCCAGTGTGCACATCAAGTTTTTGGGATGATTCTCCAGCAGGGCTACAGGACATACCATGGGCAATGTGTCCACAGGGTATTCATGCAGGCCATTCCCAATGTGTACATGGGTGACATGGGATATGCTTATTGGGATACATCTTTTCAATCAAATGAACCCCTGCCTCAATGAGTGAGAAAGGTATTCTGTGAGCTAAAGGGCACAAAACATGAAGGCTACTTCAAGGCCACTTCAATATAAAGTGAGAGAGGTGTTGCCCAAAAGATTATGCTTATGCCAGATTTCTGCCTCTTATTCACTACCATGATAAACTGGGTGGCACCTGCAAGATACAAATACTTCTGTATGCACACGAGAGACATTATTTAACAAAGTAAAAGAAAGTACCACAAACTATCACCATTTCTAGGCCTTTTAAGTACATTGGGCCTCATTATGACTCTGGCGGTAGCCGTGCTGGAAAGAACGGCAGGCTGCTGCCGGAGTCATGTTTTTTTACTGGGAATCACTGGGGCATTACAGCCCCGGCGGTCACAATTGGCAGGCGGTGGAAAAAGAAACTGCCCATTCCCATTCGAGTCCCATTGGACTCAATGGGAGTGGGGAGGACGGATCCATCGGCACTATGTGCAACAGTGCTGGTGTATCCGTCAAAGTCTTCTGACAGGTGCCATTCGGCCACCCAAAGTCAGACCTGGTGGCCGGGAGGGCATCCCGCCTGCAAACTTGTACTCTGCCGGTCCGGTAACAATGGTGCCGGTAGCACACCGGCACCTTTGTTACCGCGACGGGCAGTGTTATAATGAGGCCCATTGTGCCCAGAGACTGGGTTATTGGTGCTAATGAAAAAAGGTCATTCAGAACTAATCCTTTTGAAATCGGAATATTGTCACATATAAAAGTATAAGGACCAGATATTTGCAGTGTAATTATGCGGAAGAAAACTCAGCCCGAATTCCAGATTTTTTATATTGAATCGCAGAAGTTTAAAAGAATAACTCAATATCCCAACATGTTGCCATACTCCTGATGGTAAAGTGCAGAGCAAATACACCTATGATTTAAACATATGTTCCTTCCTTGCCAATGGTAAAGTCATGTGAAAATGTAATCATAAATTTTAAAAAACAATTAAAATTGTATTACTCTGAATAACAATGTATTTTATTTTATTTTTTTGCTTCATGCTTAAGTGTAAACTTGGATTTATCTTGGAGCGGTCAGCCCCAACCTCAGGAATCTGTATCATAAAACTAATCAGGAGGCTATTGGGAACAACCTGCCTAATCTTGTTCAGACCAGTTTTCCAGACTCATCACAAGACAATGTTTACCTCAAATGAAATTCACAGGTGTAAACTTGTATTAATCTGTATTATGAAAAATAGCTTGTTTGCGATGTAACACTCTGGATCTCATGTGTCCAGAAACAGTATTTTAATCAGATACAAATGAACAGAAAGGGTTATGTTTTGTCAAACGATCATAATCTTTAATCAATACAAAATCTATAACTTTATAGTGGAATGTCCAAGGCACCTGAGACAATCTGTGATTTGTGGATGAAAAGATGTTTGTTTAGCAGATACAACATGTGCTTTGATTATAATGATAAAAACTGTGACTATCATGAGAAGTGAATAATTCCCAAAATAAAAATGCCATAGACTTGAGTAGTGTGTCTCTGTGTGCGGGGTAACACAAATGATGTAATGGTTTTGGTTTCATTAAATCACCACATTTCTGCAAAATGTGCTAGGGAAAATCTCAAGTAATAGCTCCAAGAATAGAAATGATTTCTCTCCCACCTTTTTTTCAGTCAATGAACTAGGGATTGACTTTGCCATTTACAAGACTAGCCCCACAGCAATTAGTCACAAGAACAAAGTAGGAGTTTTATAAAATACCTCGTACACAGATAGATGAAAAGAAATATTAACCAAAGGAGATGGCTGGCTTGAAGATGAATATGGAATGATGACAGACACCAAAGGGGAGATCTGAGATTTCCATAAGAGAATGCAGAGATGATCTCCATTTTGAAGGAGATAAGCAGCCCATATGGGAACCTATGCAACAGTTTAAGGGAACTTGCAGATTGAGAAATTCCAAATTGAGGGGATCCAAGATAATTCCCGAAGATAGAAAGCAACATTTCAAAGTAATAACTTCAGATTAACCTGAATTACTGTCTACAATAACTCCCTGGGAGTAAGGATGGCCTGGGAACAAGGGAATACCCATTTTATATAGACATCGTAGCAGTGTAAGATAAAATGTCACTGTGTTCTCAATTTGAAACTGAATGCACCTGGGATTGTATTTCTAACAAAAAACAAGTGTATTTTGCAATGAGTGTCGTTGCAAAACTGATATCATTGTTTGCCCACTAAATGAAGATTTGTTCTGTGAAATTAAGAACTATTTAAAATAGACTACATGTGTTCTTTGCAGCAGTCAGTGATTCGGATGAAAATGATATCATGAAACTTTATCATCTGATGGAAATGTATTGATAATTATTGCCAGTGGGAGCCTAGTTATCAAAAAGATATTTGTGCAACAGAAAGTAGCTTCGAAGATTCAAATGTATTATTTCTATTTACAGAAAATAGTACGAAAGTCTATAACTCATGCAAACCATTATACAGAAGTGCACAGGTAGACCAATGTGCAATGTGAAAACACAAGATAGGGGTTCCTGTACCACGGCACCTATCTATCTATCTATCTATCTATCTATCTATCTATCTATCTATCTATCTATCTATCTATCTATCTATCTATCTATCTATCTGTCGTCTATCTATCTATCTATCTATCTATCTATCTATCTATCTATCTATCTATCTATCTATCTATCTATCTGTTTGTAAAGCACCAAACCCCTCAGGCATCCAGGCGCTGAGACAGACAGACATGAAACAAAGACAAGATTACAAGCAAATAAGCTGAAATCAATCCTAAGCAAACAACCTGGTCATAAGGAGTTTTCTAAAAATTGAGTGATGATTTCCCTCCTTCCTTAATGATTCAGGGAGCTCATTACAGGCCTGCGCTACCCAAACAGGGAAGGAACAACCATTCCCCCAGACTCTTTTGAATCGGGTTTGACCTTAAGGGTACAGGCCTCTGTTGAGCGCAGGTTCCTACTGGGTCTGTAGAACTCCAATTTCTCCTTTAGGTATTGCAATGAGGACCCAAAAAGACATGTGTCCCAATGTGAACATCTTAAAGAGAATTCTGGCTGCTACAGTGAGCCAATGAGGCTCTCTGCGGGCCACAGTTACCGAGTCTCTATGTGCGATGTTATAGATTATTCGTAATGCTTCATTTTGGAGTTTCTGCAGTTTGTAAATGCAATCCTTGCTAGCTCCCCCTACCAGGGAATTGCAATAGTCGAGTTGCGGTAAAATAATGGTTTGCATCAGCTATGCGCGATTCAATGAAGACTGTGACATCCCCAGTGCAAAACCTGTAGATATGAAGGCACATGATTAGAAGTATATTAAAAGCTGCACACATATGTTAAGAAGCCCCTGCACCACATTTAGTTAAGACGCTCCGAACCTTATAACAGTCCTTTGATTCTGTCATGGGGAAATGAAGACTGCAATTTGAAGCATTTGAAAATGGGATTTTACTCGTATTGAAATTCTTTTGTGAAGTTAAATATTGTGATATATACATATATCAACAAGTGATATAAATGTAATTGGAATGCCCAGTGTTACTTTAAGTTTGATATATACATATAAATGATTACAGTAATGGGTGTTAGTGTGAGATTCATGCCGGCTGGTAAAGTTTCCTTTTGTGCATAAGCTGCCTGTGATTGAGTAACTTGTGGTGACTTACATGGCAGCGATTTACTGGCTAAGGTCAGCCATTTTTTGACATTGACATAATAGCATTCTGCATACATGTTTAAAGTGGTCACCATGGGATAAAGCACGGGGTTTGAGCAAGTTATTAGCAATTTATTTGTAAACTCACACCCTACCCGCTCTATTGGAATACTATTAACATCAGGCACCACAGCAATGATATCACTGGCCAGTATAACCGTTTACACATAAGGTGCAGTAAAACATTAACAACAGAACGGGAAGCTGGGCACAGATAAAATATATCAATAAGAGGCTGAAAAATGTGATGTTAAATTGTAAAATTGTTATCTATTAACTTGTTGACTCTTTTTCTTTTATTATTTTTGGTCGTGTTTATGTCTCTGTGTATGTGGGACCCTGTTGATTTTCCATTTTATGTGATGTAATATGGTATGCTTTTTTGTTTTTTGTTTTTTGCTTTTGATTATGCTGTCCTTTACATAACTGGTTTAACTGTTACCGATATCTAATGTTTGGCCACAATTTGTTTGATTAGATAGGCCCCGATGAAGGACTGTTGAGTCCGAAATGCATTGGCCATTTTGGGTTATGTTGCGCATCAGAAAAGCGGTTGCTTACAATTACTTTAAATAAACCACCAAAGTTCAAAGAATTAATGAGTCGTTAATGTGAACCAACAAAATATTAAACTTTTTTTGAAATCCAATTCGGATCTAAGGGTGTGCGGCCCACACCACAGGAAAGTTTGCCTAGGTCTTCCTTCACATAGTTCACTCGTATCGTGTTGACGCATGGTAGCATGATTTAGTGGGCTGCACCCCAAAATCCAGTAGTATTCACATACCTGTGCTTAAAACAAGCAGAAACAAAGCGGTGCCCGCTCCAGTTCCTTGTGTCTCTCTTCTTGTACTTCCCACTTCCGTGCAATTGAGAGCGGTGGCACGCAATAATGTCATACGAACATATTGAGAAATTAACAGATTCACGAGCAACCACTTTAGGTTTCTCAACAGATGAGGCAAACACCATCCTTGGTCTGATCAAAGACAAGCATACAGCCACTTTAGACATCGACCCGAATAAGAAGATCAAACAATTGGAATATTTGATCCGTAGGGAAATCAACCGTAAATTGCACGCAGTTACTCTTGGACGTTATTATAAGGCCCAACGCATCCCTCGTGGTTTGAGGATGGGCCTCAAACCAACATTGTGCAAAGAGAATAAGGAATTCGTAAAAAAGTGGGAACAAATACTAAACAGATGTTCACTTGATCTGATCCTTCTCACTATTCAAGAATTATCAGCAAATTGATCTACTTTGGAACAAGAAATACAAGATTTAACTAAGGAGATCACTGAGCTTACTAACGAGGAATCCTTTGCAGAGATTCTAGCAGACATTAACACTCGACTTGAAGGCTATAAGTCAGATCTAGAAGCAAGGAAGATACGTAAATTTAGACGAGACACCTTTGATTATTTACGTGATGAACTTTACACGTGGGCGGACAAATATCAGAACCAACCGACCCAGTTCAATAAACCACGCACAGAGCAGAGCAGCTCGGACACCGTAAAGAAGAGAACCCACAAAATCAAACAACAGCATCAGGCAGTGGAGATTTGACAACAGAAGGCGGACCTAGAGCAAGAAGGAATAGCCAGCCTTTTTTAGACAACAGCAGAGGAAGAAAAGAACGAGGAGGGGCAAAAGGAAAAGGACCCGGGGTCCTTACACGATACCAAGCACAGACAACCTCGTAGTTAACATCTCTGACAGGGTCCTGAGCAACCAAGAGAACAGAGTCTTACAGAAGGGGCTTAAGTTTGTACCAACTTATGGAACTAGTTTATGCAACACCAAGATTGAACTACATAAGCTCACACGCAAACTCAAATTGAAGGTATTTTTTTCAGAAATGGAAAATGAACAGCAATCTGACTGAGACACACCAGATTTAGTGGAATTTAGACCTAAAAGTACTTTTGTGGCTCCTATCACAGTTCCTGCAGTTGACATCTTTGAAAAAATGGTTCTCACAGATCTGAAAAAAATACATTTTGGTACACCCAAATATAAGAATCTCAGTAGAGGCGAAATGGCCATCATCAAAGGCTTGTACATGGATGAAAAAATCACTATCAGGCCGGCTGATAAAGGAGGGGTGTTAGTCATTCAAAACACAGTTGACTATAAAAGAGAATGATTACGCCAATTAAGTGATCACAACATCTATGCTAAAATAGATCATGATCCGACAAACAAAATTAAAATGGACCTTTAAGCAGTGCTCACAAGAGCGGAAGAGTTGGGCATGATTACGCACAAAACCAAACAATTCCTGCAGAATTCAAGACCTAAAACCGCACATTTCTACTCACTCCCTAAGATACATAAAAAACTTAACAACCCGCCCGGAAGACCAATTGTCGCAGCAACAGGAGGGATTTTACAACCTTTGGGAATTTACATCAATTACTTCCTGCAACCAATTATACAAAAAACATCCTCATATGTCAAAGACAGTAATCATTTTTTGAACATTTTGGAACAGATTCACCTGGAAGAACAAGATATTTTGTTCACCATTGACGTGAACAGCCTTTACACGAGCATACCCCAAGATTTAGGACAGGCAGCAGTGGAATGGCTTTTGCTAAAGGAACATAACATAGGAGCTCACAAAGAATTCATTTTGACATTACTGACCTTTATTTCCATGAATTCTTACTTCACTTATGAGAAAGAATACTATCTACAGACATCAGGAACGGCCATGGGAGCCACAATGGCACCAGCGTATGCCAACGCATTCATGCACCAATTTGAAACCGAACACATTTTGGACATACACAAATGGAACGATCAACTAAAAGTGTGGGTGAGGTACATAGATGATATTTTCGGGATATGGAAAGGATCCATTGACACATTAAAATAATTTTTGACATATCTGAATCAGATCGATTCGCGAATACAGTTCACTGCAGAAATAGGAAATCCTAATATCCATTACCTTGACGTTGAAGTGAAAGTAAATCAACTACGGATCACGACTTCGCTGTACACTAAACCCACTGATAGGAACAACTTGCTACATCGCATGAGCTTTCATCCCCAGAACACGTTATGGAACTTACCCTATGGGCAGATGCTACAGCTGAAAAGGATCATCAGTGATCCAGAAGAACTTCACCAAGAATTACAAAAATTAGAAAATAAGTTATCCAGTCGAGGATACCATCAAGAGGAGTTGAATGAAGCATCCTCTAAAGTGACAGCCAGAACTAGAGCTAGTACATTGTAAGAGAAACCCAAAAGAGAAACCCCAACAATAGTATATGTGTCTAAATTTTTGACTCAGAGTGCACGTATAAAGAAATGCATCACTAAACACTGGGCAATACTCACCAGCGATGAATGCACAACGTCTTTATTCCAAACCAAAACAGTATTTGCATATCAACGCTCAAACAATTTACGAGATTTACTGGTCAACACAAGCGACATTGCAAGTAAAAAACAAAAACAGAAAAAACAAGGTACCTACCCATGTCTGAACTGCAATTATTGCAACAGTATCATTAAAGGGAACACAGTATCACACCCTCACACAGGAGAAAAAATCGCTCTCAGAGATTTTTGGACATGTGACTCTGAGAACTGCATATATGGTATATGTTGTCCTTGTGGACTATGTTACGTGGGAGAAACAGGACGGCAGCTTAAAACTAGGATGAGCGAACACAAGTCGTGCATACGTAACAAAAATCCAAATTCAGCTGTGGCAAGACACTTCAATCAAAAACAGCATACAGCAGCTCAGTTGAGGTTCCAAGTATTGGAAGTACTGAGTAACCAACAACCAGGTAAAGATCCACGAAAGAGATGCCAACAAAGAGAGGCATACTGGATAGATCGGCTGGACAGCTTATCACCCAGGGGAATGAACGAAGAGTTCGATTTAAACTGTTTTCTATGAACTGTTTCCTATGAGTTGGTCGATTTGAACTGTTTTCTATGCACTGTTTTCTATGAGGTTATTGGTTCGATATAAAAATCAGAGCACAAGTGACTTATCTAACCTGACCAGCGCATGCTGCGCATTATAACTGTGTTGAAAATATATCCTATGGACGGAATTCCATTTTTGATCGCTATAACCAACATTATTCTTATTGCAACCTCATATTGTTTATGCATGTTTAGCCACATAGCATAGCATTGTTAAGTGTTTACACGACCAAGTTATTGCTGTAAAGCATTTTTCTTTACTTTAGATGTTTTCTATTCTTAATTTTTAATTGTTTATTGTCATGGTGATATCCCTTTTTATTTTATTTTTTTATTTTATTTTATTTTATTTGTGGTTACATTTTCGGGTAAGGCTGTCACTTGAACCATACAAGGCAAGATAAGGGTATTATTAGAGTATGCATAATGCATGTTTGCCTTTCATTTAGTCTATGTTATGTCATACAAAGCTACATGAGTTTGCGAGCAATCAGCATCGATATATATGTTCACATTTCAAATCAGCCCCAAGCAAGATGGCGGCATACACATGGACAAGCCACCATCTTATAGGAGGCATTGCCGTGGTAACCGCAGCCTCACTCTGAACAGAACCGATCGTTTACTTAACAAAGCGGTCTCACACAGAATCGTGACTCAGCGAGACACGTATCCTGTGCTAAAACATTCCACACAAGGTAGGGGTTTGATGACAGATTATCGTGCAGACGGTCTCATAGATGTTAAGTGTACGGCGGTAAAGCGGGCTAGCAGCACGCTTTAATGAATGCTATTTTTCAACACAGGTCAACTTGTGAATTTAATGCAAAGCGGTGGAGCCGCACATTGAAAGACAAACTTTTAAGTTTGAACACGCCAGCGAGTTACTGGCTAAGGTCAGCCATTTTTTGACATTGACACAACAGCATTCTGCATGCATGTTTAAAGTGGTCACCATGGGATAAAGCACGGGGTTTGAGCGAGTTATTAGCAATTTATTTGTAAACTCACACCCTACCCGCTCTATTGGAATACTATTAACATCAGGCACCACAGCAATGATATCACTGGCCAGTATAACAGTTTACACATAAGGTGCAGTAAAACATTAACAACAGAACGGGAAGCTGGGCACAGATAAAGTATATTAATAAGAGGCTGAAAAATGTGATGTTAAATTGTAAAATTGTTATCTATTAACTTGTTGACTCTTTTTCTTTTATTATTTTTGGTCGTGTTTATGTCTCTGTGTATGTGGGACCCTGTTGATTTTCCATTTTATGTGATGTAATATGGTATGCTTTTTTGTTTTTTGCTTTTGATTATGCTGTCCTTTACATAACTGGTTTAACTGTTACCGATATCTAATGTTTGGCCACAATTTGTTTGATTAGATAGGCCCCGATGAAGGACTGTTGAGTCCGAAATGCATTGGCCATTTTGGGTTATGTTGCCCATCAGAAAAGCGATTGCTTACAATTACTTTAAATAAACCACCAAGTTCAAAGAATTAATGAGTCGTTAATGTGAACCAACAAACTATTAAACTTTTTTTTTAATCCAATTGGGATCTAAGGGTGTGCGGCCCACACCGCAGGCAAGTTTACCTAGGTCTTCCTTCACATAGTTCACTCGTATCGTGCTGATGCATGGTAGCATGATTTAGTGGGCTGCACCCCAAAATACAGTAGTATTCACATACCTGTGCTTAAAACAAACAGAAACAAAGCGGTGCCCGCTCCAGTTCCTTGTGTCTCTCTTCTTATAAAGCTGGAGACCACCTTTGTTTGGTCTCTACACATTCATTAATTGAGTAACACAAAATGTGTAAAAGATAACACATATGTGTTGAGTTGCATTAGTGCATTAGTGCATGCACATAGATGGTAGCCATTACAATCTTAGAGAACCATCCTGACTTTAACATCAAGCCATCAGATAATTGAGGTGGTGTGTTGTGGAAAAGGCAGCGATTATCGCAATGGGGCAATGAGACAGCTTAACAATTTCATGTTTTACCACAAATTAGATGTAGACACTAGACCAAGATTACAAGAGATCTTAAGTCTGACCACTTACACTCTCGAGGAAGCATGGATAGACGAGGATGAAATAAAGATGTCTAAACAAACTGCATCCCTACACCCTGGCATTTCACATATTACCCAAAGTACACAAAAATACCACACATCCTCCGGGCAGACTATGATGCTGCAAATGCATTGAAGGGACAGGGCTCCATGTCCTTGTCCTGCACTCCTTTATCATGTGTGTTCTGTGTTGTTTTCTGCACAGGAGTCCATGTGGGACTCCTGGCAGTGCAGATCTTCCTCATTTTGGTTGTGGTGAGCAGACCCTTGGGATACCCTTATGGCACCCATGGGTGGGGGTACAACCCTGTACCCCTGGTGTATGTTTTTGGGCACCTGTGCATGGCCCACAGAGCAGAGTATGGGCTGGTGGCAGCTCCATGCTGAATTTGACAGGTGTTCTGAGTATCCTCCATTTTGGGATACCAAGGCCTTGCCATTGGAATCAGTTGTTTCCTGATAGGAGACAAGATGGCCCCTATGGCCTCTTGCTTTCTATTGCCGGTTACCTTGTTTTCCTAAAGTCCTGGGAAGCCCTGAATATGTCCCTTCCCCTGACTGGCTGCTGGGTGGAAGTTCCATGTATGGTATTGTGGGGAAGTCCAGGCAAGACTGGCTGGAGCCTTCCCAATGACTGTATGTTGTGGGTACACCCTTGGGGTGGGACCTGGGTGAATGGAGTGTGTGACCAATATATAGTTCATGTTATGGGTGTCTGGTATCTGCGTGTGTGACACAAAGAGTGAGACAGCCCTGCCTGAAGCTGGCATGAATGCAGTGTGGTGTGCTGAAAGGCTGGGTGCTTGCCCCAATCCACAATCCTTGTTGTGAGTATGTGGATGGAGAAGAATGGCCTGCATGCACTGTGAGCCTGATTGTCTGCCTGCTGAATGCCCTTCTAAATGATTGGCTGCCTGAGCTTGGCTCAGCAGTATGAATGAGAGACAGAACAGTATATCTGAGGACCTCTCACTGACTAGAAATGTTCAGAAGCTGAAGTCGAAGCTTGATGCTTAACCTTGAAGCCCAGCTGGAAGAAGAAGGCTCTGCTGATGCTTTCCTTAGACGCAATCCAAAAACTGTTGTGTCTCCAAGAACTGATCCAAGAGAGGACCTGGCTAGGAGACCTCTTCCTGAGCTACGAGGGAACATCCCCTCACTTTCTTCCATACACTTATTCTATCAGAATTATCCTTGACCTAGTATGATATCAACCTTATTTGTCTCTCCCCTTCCCTTGCTTGTTTTATCCCTCCCTTTCTGCACCCCTCTTCCTCACCTTTTGCTAATCTTCCGGCTTTACCTGAAATGTCGTCAGGCCTAGTACAGTAGTCCCCTGTCTGTTTCCATTTCCTTCCCACTCTCCCTCTCCCTTCCTTATCTATGTCTTAGCTCTTGCACTATCTGAAATGTTGCCAGGCCAAGTAAGATGGTTAATTTCACATTCTTATTGTTCATGGCCTGTAAGAATGTCATTGTATTTTCCCTTGTTCCCTTCCTTGCTTTGAAACACATAGGGCCTCATCACGAGTTGGGTTGTAGGACTGAAATGCAGCAGTAACGGTATTACTGCCGCATTTAAGGGCTGGCCCTATCATGAGTTGGGCGATAAATGGGCTATTTTACCTCCAGCTTTTTTCTGGAGGTGAAAATCCCATTTAGCGCCCTCTTTTCAGCAGTATTACCACCAGCTATATTAGCCCAAAGTATTAGCGCCGAAAATGCCCTTTTGAATCCAATGGACGCAGTGGGGAATGGGGATTTACCGTTAATGCCCAATCCGTGATTTGGCGGTAATACCGCCGGACTGGTGGGTGCTAAGGCTATTACAGTCGGGCGGTATTACATCTGGGATACAGCCCAACTCGTGATGAGGCCCATTGTGTATAGGCGCTTTATAAAAAAACTATCATATCATAACATTCCCCTCCCTTCCTTATCTAGGTATTAGCTCAAGCACTATCTGAAATGTTGGCAAGCCGAGTAAGATAGTTAATTTCACATTCTCATTGTTCATGGCATGTAAGAATGTCATTGTATTTTCCCTTGTTCCCTCCCGCACTTTGAAACACATTGTGCATAGGCGCTATATAAATAAACTATCATATCATATCATAACATCGGGCAAAAGCTAATCTTCTTCAAGGCGCCCTGAAAGTCAGTCCTCGAAAGGCTGCCAACTGGAGACGGGGTCCGCCAAGAACCTGAAGTGAAGCACCCGGACATCGTAGTCCATCGTCGTCGACCAGGGTTTGGAGGTTTGCTGTAACTGCTGGAAGCCCGTCGAGTTCTTCATAGGAATCTCGACAACCCGTAGCTCCTGTTTTAAAGGGAGTCCACTCAAGATGGGCCCATCGACAAACCATCAGAAAAACTCTCAGGTAAATTAGGGTAGTAGAACATTTTAGCAGGAAACAAGACTATCTTAAACGTATAAGGACTCGGCTTGTTAATACACTTTATTTACAGGTGTCCCATTTGGGCGATCCTCAAACAGAACTGTGTCGGGAGTAGAGACAAAGTATTCTGCCATTTGTTTAACCCAACTTGTTTTCCTTCCTATTCTTATTGTTTATTCACTTTACTATTTGATTTGTATGCCATTGAGACTGTCAGCAGTTGGTTCCTTTTAAAAGAGTCAAGAGTTAACTGTGGTACCACATAGACATTGTACATAATTACCACATTAGAATTGCCAGAATACAAAGTGTGTTATTGACTGTGTATATATTGAACCTCATTTATATAAAGAACTGTGTTATCACCTAACATAGTGTGTGGACATTCCTTTGTGGGGGCTTGGGGACTACACTGTACTTAAGAACCAGCCTTCATCACCTCCTGAGAGCTTAAGCCTTGATTACTCGTACATTGATACCGCATGGAATCTTGGCTGGGCTGCTCTGTGCTTCTACTCTGCCATGTAGAGGGCAGGAGTACAGAACCCGCCCCCCCTCCAGTCTTTACACAGACCAATTGTCTCAGCAATAATTTCAGTACTGGAAGTTCTTTTGTTATATGCCAATTTTTTCCTCAGACCTTTTGTACAAACAATGTGTTCTTATGTCCAAGAAAGCACTTCCATTATCAAAATTCTTTCAAGAACAAGATATATTAGTAACCTTTGACGTAGAAGCCTTATACACTAGTATCCCCCAAACTGCGAACATTCAAGTACTGAAAATATACCTTGAGAAATGTACCTAGACCCTAGAAAAAGTGCTCACAAATGTTATTGTGGAATGCATCCCAATAGCACTCACGGAAAATGTCTTTTTGTTTGAAAATAGCCTCTGCCAGCAAATACACAGAAAGAGCATGGAAGCTATGTTTGAGCCCGACATAGCCAATCTCTACATGGATTATTTTCAAAATCTGTTTATTTCCTCAGAATTAACCTTTTCATAAACCAGGTAGTTAGTTGGCAGGGACACATTGATGTTACCTTGGTTAGTTGGAGAGGTATGAAGTAACATTTGCTTAACTTCAAAAGCTGGCTGGACACTTGTGATCAATATCTGAAGTTGAACATGACAGACAATTTACAATCAGTATTTTTTTAGATTTTAGACTACATAAACATGAGACTGGCTGGCTTAGATCAAAAATCCACAGATAAAAATATGCTAGTGCATTATAGCAGTTTCCATTCTGTGGGCCTTGAAGACAACCTGCCATGTGTGCAGTTTCTAGGGAAAAAAAGGAACTGCTCCAGAAATTAAATGTATTTTTTTAAGCATTGTGACAATTTGGAATCTAGATTAAGACAAAGCAAATACCCCAAAAAACAATTAAAGATGCCAGAAAATGTGTGAAACATTTAAATAGAGAAGTGTGCTTTACTAAACAAAATAAAGTGCTAGTAGATTACATCACTAGCGTCACCACCTTAAGCCCCATTACCATGCTTTAAGGTGAGTCATACAAAAAAATGGGCATATTTTAAAGACAAAAGATTTCAAACTTGAATAACCAAGGTTTGCTTTTAAAAAATCAAAAAACCTGAAACAAAGACTTGTCCATACTTATGAACAAGTACAGTCACACACACCTTCTATCACACAAGCCTGGGTTTTACCCCCTTTATCCGGACATCATAGATTGAATAACTGTTTGGTATGCCCTTTGACTTGTAATATGAAAAGCACTGATTTGTATCATATTTAATGGGAGTTGAAGGAATTCACTAATTCCCGTACATCATGCGTCGTACTTTATATTCACAAAACTAAGCAAGAAGTCCAGCAAAGGATATGCAAACATCGATCATGCCCAATAAAACAGTGTGACCAACAAACCCCTTGTCGTACATTTTACTTCCAATCAACATAAGCCCAGTGACTTTTTATGGTTTGTTATTCAGACAGTTGAACTTCACCCCAGAGCTGGTAACCGTGAGTAGAAATTAAGACAGGTGGACAGGGGAGTTTCTAGGTCTGGAAAAGACCCGGGGCTACGCTGATGCCGGAACTGTTGGGACTGGGGGCTAGCTACTCTTTTGGCTGTAGCTCCTGAGATTCTATCCGGGGCTACAATCAAAAGATCAGGGGCTATAGCCCCCTTAGTCACCCCCTTAGCAACGCCCCTGCATGTGGAACAGAAATGGATACAGAAGCTGGAAACGGTCCATCATGGTCTCAATATATGTATAGAGTGGGCACTATTTATTTGATTTTTAGCCCACTCAGACATGGTATTCCTTTGATGCCTGGGTGCCTTGCTGTATCTATCCTTACACGTTCCTTAGACTATTTATTTACTCAGTAGATTAACTCTGTGTGGGTTCACATCTCCTCGCCAATTTAGGAGACTCTGATGAAACAATGATGACATGGTGAGGACGGACCAGTATTAGTGATTTAGAGACATCCTACCCCATTTTGATATTCAATATATTTTTAAATTTGTTTTTCCAGTACACAGTAATACAAAATATTGATTTCACCACGATATCTTGCTGGTGATGTTATATTATCTGTGTCACGGATGTATAAAAATGTTAAACAGCTCATGTTGTATGGGACATTTCTCTCACATGCAAGAAGCTTTTCTTTTACGAAGCGTTATAGATTCAGATGTCACCCACCCCAATTGATCACTACTTCAAGATGGCCGCCGCCCTCGACTTTAATGTCTTTATTTCCTAGACTACCATTGCGGTATAAGCATATTTAAATGCAGCATCAGTATGCGACTCCCTTTTGTGCGATTATGCTGATGGACCAAACAAGTCACACATTCAGTATTTTGGTAATCTGAGGTGCCAGGAATGAGATGTGGACACTGAGGGCTCATGTTTTGGTTATAAACTTGTATTAAATGATAAAGGGCTTGGAATATGCCTGACAATGCCTAATCTAAGAGGGGTTCCCCAACCTCAACCAAAACGAATGTGTCTGTCCTTTGTCAGTATGTGCAAAGCAAATACTTATGTGCTGTGTCCAAAATCCTACCCTGGCCCTCACATTCTAAAACTAAATCTAAGGTGCGATGGATATTGCCTCTGGTTCTCAAAGTGCACAAATGTCCAAATGCAACACACACGTATAAATACAACCAAAAAGATCCAAGTAGATAATATTCACAGTTCCAGGGAATGTCTCCCTTCCCCAGATTCCTTTTCTCCAAAAGAAAAAGTTCAAATAAAAATAACAAAGTTTCTTGTAACCCAACAGGAGAACACCCTCCTTTTGGTGGGTTCTCTGTTCCTGATAAAATGGCTCCCTTCCCCAGGTTTCTCATCCCATTCAAGAGAGTTCAAAATCCTAAGCGCATATGTCTTTCGTGGGATTCTCTATTCACTATATTAGAATTTGGGTACTGGTCACAGTCTAGCAGGTTACCTGCTATACTTCACTGCCATGCTCATTTCCACATTACAACAATTCACAATCTTAAGGGCATTGATCTTCCTTGAGATTCACTTCTTAATATAGTTATCACACACACTTGACTTTACCTAGTATACTCGTTTGCCAGGTTTTGGATGCAGTCTTGTTCCCTTTCTTGCTCACACTTGAATTTGCCTGGTATACTCTCCTGCCAGGACTTCTATGTAATTTCTTTCAAACACTTGGTTTTGCCTGGTATTGTTATGTCTCCTTGTGGCCGCTGGTTGTGGTGGCGCCGAGGCCATATTCGATATGCTGGTTGTATATGGAAATCCAACATGGCTGCCGGGCCCTGCCGGGTCTCTAAGGCAGGTCGGTCCGCGCTTACTTTGGAAGGGACTCCGCCCAACCTGGGATCATGTGATGCTTTATATTCCGCGGTTCCTGGGAATCAGCATGTTGCTACACTTGTATCTGACACTCCGTAAGTTTGTTACCCAGGTATCCTCCATTTTCCTGTCTTTCTTATTTGCAGCACTTCTGACTTTGCGGTCACGTCCGCTTCAGACTCTCAGTCGTCCCGCTGGTGCAGTACCTCTTTCCAGTCTACGTCCCCAACACGGAAGTCCTGCTTCCACTTCCTATCATCTTTCGAACTCAGAGACGCAAAACCCTGGTAGGGAACGAAAGCTAATCTATTTCTATCTGCAGGCACTTCATGGGAGAGGCCTGTGTCTTTTCTGCTAATCACGACTCAGCCCCTACTGAACTGTCAAGCTTTTCTACTGAAGTATCCCTGTAAGTAGAATAGGGGGGAATAGCCATAGAGCAGAGTCAGGGGAGTCCGCTCTCTGACGAATCTTCTGTTTCCATTTAGCCATCTCTTATTGAAAAGAAGTTGTGCACCTTCACCGCCTCAGCAGCTTGCTGATAGAGATTGTTCAAGTCAGAGTCGAGGTGCAAATAATTTTCCCTCTTTCTACTCTTTTACTCTTGCACACCTTATCCTTACTTACCTTGTCCTTCTTTTCGACAGAAGGTTGCTCCTGCTCCCACCATTGGAGAAACCAGTCCAGCACGCTTCATCCAGGGGTCTGAAGATAGAAGATCTTTCACAATCTTCACAATTGCTAATCCGGAACAGTTTTTTTTTCCCCCACAGGGTTTCTGTTACGCTCACCTGGTCTCTGCGGAGGTGTTGGGGCACGGTTGCAGCCCTCCCGGGGGTGAGGTTGCTCGGGTCCGACTTTGCCCTATGCGCTTATGTGGTGACTGGTGGTAATAGGTGATGCTGCTCGGGACTGCTCCTGTTGATTAGTTTTGGCGAGCACTCTATCCTGCTGCTTCTGGCAGTGGCGCTTGTATGATCTGGACAGAGTTCCTTCACTGGTCCCTTGCACGTGGTAGTCCAGTCCTGTTGCGACTAAGCCACTATATTTCAGGTAAGTGTTCCTGTTTGCCTTTGTCTTTCCTCATCTGTTTTTGTTGTATTGTGAAGTTTGTTGTCTTGTATTGCTGTCCATTCCACTTTTAATGTTTGCTCTTTTGCTTTCTTCCCTTGCAGGTGATGTTGCCGGCCCGGCAGAAGCTGCGGAGGTCGAGGCGGCAGCAGGAGGGAATGAGGAACGAAGCTGCAGCGGTACATTAGCTGGTAAGTTGTTAACTAGGGGGGGCGCCGGGTTCAAATGCGGCGCAGCCCTAGGACAGGTGTTCTAACCTTGTCTTTCTTCTTCTTCACTGGGTCCAAGTTTGTGGATGCGGAGTGCGGTGCTGCGGCATTGGGATCAAGATCACTGGATGTCAGGAGATGAAGCGATGAAGCACCGGTTTCCTGGAGGTGAGTATGCAGAAGAAGGCCTGGTTTCAAAGGTAAGTAAACTGGTCCAAGCGGCAATGAGCGTCACATTGCACGTGAGTGCACAGTAACACGAAGCACCGGCCTTAAGGATGGGGCAGCTTATATAGCTGAGCTTCTGAAGCCATGCCCACGAGGTTCAGCCTGGCCGCCACACCCTGCCACACCCGATGAGTCAGCACATGAAGACCAGGCCTAGGGAGCCACACCCGATGAGTCAGCACATGAGGATGTTCTCTGGAATAAAGGCTTTCAGCTCCTGGAAAGTTCTTGTAAAATAAAAGCACCCCTGCACTGAAATAAAGTAAAAGCAATCCTGCACTGAAATAAAGTGTTCCTGCCCACATCTCTATATGAGCCTAGCACCAAAGGCGCCAGGACTGAGTCCAGCAAGGGCCCCTGTGTTTATGGGTCCCAAAGGGACATAAGTGAGTCAAGTGACCCATTGCCCCCATCACTAGATGGTGTGGTTTTTGTGTTCTGGGGCTTGTGGCCATGACAGTTTCCCTGGGGATTTTGCAAACATCTGAATCCTGTTCTCTTCAGGTGGAGGTTTGTAAAGGTCCCGGGGGATTTTCTTGTCTTCAAGTACTTGCCTTCTGCTCAGGTTAGTGGTAACTGCATATTTGTAGACTAACTTGTCACAGATAGCAACGCCGGGGAATTTGCCATGGAACAGCAGATGCCGCAGCTCATGGCTGCCAAGCAGTCCTTGTCCCATGAGGTTCAAACCCTCAAACAGGAAAATGCACACCTCAGACAACAAGTAGCATGGACCAACCCAAAATTACCACTGTCGTCCTTTCCTACCGGCAAAATATGACGATAGTCCACATAAACTTAAATAATTTTTGGACAGCTGCCCCATTCAATTAACATTCAAGGCTAAGTAGTTCCCTATTGAGAAGGACAAGGTTGGGTTTCTAGTTTCCCATCTGACTGGGGCTGCCTTAGCATGGGTAACCCCTCTAGTGACCACAAGTAATGCTATCTTGGACTCATATCTGGCCTTTATTAACAATATTAAACTGATGTTTACACAACCCTTAGTTAAATTGGAATGCAGGACCTATATTTCTGGGATCTGAATACTGCATTACGAAGTGTCTGTCCAACCATGCCGTGGGTATACAGATCTCTCCCTCAGAGTCTCCTCGAGAAGGGGTCACCATGGTCAGCCATGTGAGCAACATCCCGGTCTGTTATGAACAGTTTTCTCAAGTGTACTCTACTACCCAATATTCTTCCCTTCCTCCTCACCGCCGGGATGACTGTCATATCGAACTTCTAGAGTACACTTGAGAAAACTGTTCATAACAGACCGGGTTGATCAACCCATTCCGTTTGGACAGATGTATATGTTGTTCCAAAAATAAAAGTCAGTGCTCAAAGAATACTTACAAACAAACCTACAGAATGGGTTGATTGCAGGGTCTACCTCACCAGCGGTAGCCTCCCTATTGTTTATCCCGAAAAAAGATACAGAGGAACTCTGCCGTTGCATTAATTCCAGGGGATTGAATAAGATCACAGTGGCAGATAAATATCCCATGCCTCTAATCCTTGATATCTTTGAAGCAGTTTCAGGCGCCACCATCTATACGTAATTAGACCTTAGAGGCGCGTACCACCTAATTCCTATTGCTCCTGGAGATGAATGGAAAATAGCATTCCAAACACGTTTTGGGCATTTTGAGTACCATATCATGCCATTTGGCCTTTCCAACGCCCTGGCAATATTCCAACGTTTCATGGATCATGTATATGCAGATGTGTCACTCTACTTTCTAGTGGTCTACCTTGATGACATTGTGATATTTTCGGTCAATCTAAGTGATCATATCCAACATGTAAAACTAGTCCTGCAACGTTTACAAGCCAATCAATTGTATTGTAAGGCAGAGAAATGCGAGTTCCCTTGCTCAAAGGTTACTTATTTGGCGTTTGTACTGTCCCCCCAAGAAATCTCGATGGATCCACGCAAAGTTTCTGCTGTAGTTGATTGGCCACCTCCATCCACTGTCAAGGAAATTCAAAGGTTTGTAGGTTTCGCAACATTTTACAGAAAGTTTATTCCAAAGTTTTCTGTACTCCTTCTACCTCTGAACCGACTCCTTAAAAAAGGAATCCCCTTTGTGTAGGATGCTACTGTTCAAAAATCATTTGATCACTTGAAGAAACTATTTACATCAGCCCCATCCTCGTGACTCCTGACCAACAAAGAAGATTCATTCTAGAAACTGATGCTTCACACTATGCCTTAGAGGCAGTTCTATTACAGGAAAGGATTGATGGCACCGAATCTCCTGTGGCCTATTTATCTAAGACTTTCAATCCTTCGGAGATCAACTATTCAGTCCTCGAGAAACAGTTATTGATTATAAAAAGATCATACGACAAAGTGAGACATCTTTTATTAGGATCGCAGTTTCCAAACGAAGTCCTAAAGGATCGTCAAAATCTCAAGGTCCTTCAGAATGCTCAAACTATGAACAGCCGTCAAGCCCGGTGTGCACATTTTTTCTCCCCCTACAACATCAAGTTCACCTTTTTACCAGGAAGACAGAACCTTTGTGCTGATGCCCTTTCTCGCAAAGACCATCCCACTGCCAGATTCCACCTCGAACCTATCTTCCCAAAGGCACTGTTTCTTCATGTCATCACAGACTTTCTACAACAGGCCAAACAGGCCACTTTAGAGCATCTAGAATTTTGCTGAATACTTCCTCAGACACACAAACTCTCACGAGAAGGAGGTTTCTATTTCTATGATCACATGGTAATAATTACGTCTTGTAAAGGATGGTCCTGCACAAGTGTCATGATTCACGTGCTGCGGGACATCATGGAATAAACAACACCCTGAATCTTGTCCAAAGACATTTTTTGGTGGCCTTCGCTACCTACAGATGTTCGTGATTATGTTTCATCTTGTTCCAAGTCAGACCAATTGAATTTCCCCAGCGACTTGGCCGCTGACAGTGGTTCTCATTAGGAGTAATCATCATTGCTCCTCGCATCTTCCTCCTCTCCGTTGTTGTAATACTGTTTCTTATGTGGGATTGGGGCAGCTGACGTTGGATATCGTTGGGAGAAATCACTACTGCTCCCTTCCTCTAACTCATCTCAGTTTTTGACAAACTATTCTTTAGATGATATTTGTGAATGGTTGACGTAGACTTGGCAAGTGGTTGAAGAAGATTTTTAGAATATGCCATCAAGGCATTAGGAAGGAAGAGAACATCCCTACAAGGGAATGGGGGTATGTGACTTCCTCCGATGATGTCGTGTCACCCCCCTGAGGGTCCCCTCCGAAAATGTTGTCTTCCCTAATATATCCGCCCCAAAGGACAGGATCAAGTAGCGGCTGCCATCCCCAGGCCAGATGAGCAGAGGCTACTTCTGGGAAAGCAGTGGTGGTGTTTTTGCACTTGGGCACCCAATTCTATAGAGGTTTCTCCAGGACTCAATTTGATTTCCCATAACTTCTGCTTGTAAAAGTTGTCTGTTTGTCCGACCCTTTGTAATAGATGTTTTTTGATTTAATTAAATGTTGCTGTTCCTAGGGGATTTAAAAGTGGGTATGATTTTTTCAATCCCCCTCTTAACAGTGGACCTAAATAGTAGGTTTTTAAATCCTCCCCCCTCCTTCCTCCTGGTCAGCTGGAATGCATGCTCTTGAAGGTCGTGTGATGGACCCGTCAGGCATCCCCTCTTCAGCTGGTGACTGGGTAACTCTTTTTCATGTTGGGATTCAGTGGGTCTAGCTAGAATTGGTTTAACCCCTGAAGAACTTATTGATAGGTAGTATCCACTGCTTTTAACTAACAGATTTACCTTACTATTAGGTTGTTTATGATAATCATAAAATCTCAGACCATTAGATAGAGGGTTTCCTTGGAAGAGAAGTTGCTAACACCCAATAAGGATCTGATATGTATCCACTATTGACTGTTTAATGTTATAGACTGACTCAGCCAAGGCTACTTCAAATATGAACTCCTCTCCTTGCAGTTGTTTAGTGTTCAAAATCATTGAAGATATATCTTTGTTGAGTTAACATAACTATAATGTGGAATTGTAATGGGTTCCTTAGTTTATATCAACTGAGCCTGATCCCACCTCTAATACCATATGTGTGGAGCCAGGAATGAGATGTGGACACAGAGGACTCATGCTTTAGTTATAAACTTTTATTAAATGATAATGGGTTGGAAAATGCCCCAATATCCCTAATATAAGAGGAGTTTCCCTACCTCAACCAAATCTAACGGGCTTGTCTTTTGTCAAGATTCTCAAAGCAATAAAATATGTCCTATGTCAAAATCCTATCCTGGCCCTCACGCTCTAAAACTAAATCTAAGGTGCAAAGGATATTGTCTCTGGTTCTCAAAGTGCACAAATGTTCAACTGCAACACAAAAGTATACATCCAACCAAAAAGATCCAAGTGGATAATGTTCACAGTTCCAGGGAATGGCTCCCTTCCCCAGATTCCTTTTCTCCAAAACGTTATGTTCAAAAAAAGAATAACCAACTTACTTGTAACCCAAGAACGTCCTTGTAACCCAAGAGGAAAACTCCCTCCTCTTGGTGGGTTCAATGTTCCTGAGGAAATGGCTCCCTTCCCCATGTTTCTCTTCACATTCAAGGCAGTTAAAAATCCTAAGGGCATATATCTTCCTTGGGATTCTTTTTTTTTGTTGCTATATTACAATTTGGGTTCAGGTCCCAGACTCGCAGGTTACCTGGTATACTTCCCTGCCAGGCTCATTTCCACATTTACAACAATTCACAATCTTAAGGACATAGATGTTCCTTGAGATTCTCTTCTTACTGTAGTTTTTCACAGACACTTGACTTTACCTGATATACCCTCCTGCTGGGTCGTGGATGCAGTCTCTTTCACTTTGTTACACGCACTTGGCTTTGCTTGGTATACTCTCCTGCCAGGACATCTATGCAGTTTCTCTCAAACACTTGGCTTTACCTGGTATCCACTCATACCATGACTTGTATGCAGTTTCTTTCAAATATTTGGCTTTGCCTGGCATACTATCCTGGCAGGGCTTTTATGCAGTTTCTTTCAACAATGTGTGTTTAGACCTTTTAATATAATCATTCAGCTTGCTTTCCAAACACTTGGTATTTTCTTCTACCAGGTTTCAACATTTAATGTCTTGCTTGTTCCCCTTTTTGATCTCCCAATTTCGTAATTTAAAAAAAATATATATTTTGTTGTAACCTTAGTTTATACAAACTTTTATTACATATCACAAGAGAGCCACTAAAATAAAAAATAAAAAAATATGTCCAATACCATCATAAATCGTCCAAAGTAACCAAGGAAGAGGGGAGGGGAGAGAAGCAAAGGATGATTACAGTCTTCAGCAAATTTCCGTCTATAGATCCGAACTCAAATATTATCTTCAGGACCTCAAGCAAGATGGCTCATTCCACTGTCACTTTCAATGTCTTATACATCCCAAACACTCCCCTTCTTCGTTATTTTGATAGATTCTAGTCAGTCTATACATTGTCATTAGAGTCAAGTATTTTATCCATATAATCAACCACAGCACATGTTAATTTTATATTGTTTCCTGAAATGGCGTACTCCACCAATCTTCCATGTTACCAGGGATTGGTGAACATTTTCCTAGGAAATGAGTTCTCAGAACTACTATTTCAAGGCATTCTATTAGCAAGTGCTTTAAAGATTCAAGTTCTTTGTTGCAGTATCTACAGAGATTGTCTTTTGTCTCTTTATCAAGTCTTAGCCACATTATTTCTTTAGTCTTTAGGGCATTAAGCTGAAATCTAAGAAACTGCTTGCGATGATGTCTCGATGGAGAGATTAGCAAATATTTTGATTGAGCGTGGAGATGGTGTTCACACACCCCTAAGGTGAGAGAAGAGCGAAGACTTGCCCTTTTTTCTAGGTTCTTGATCCAACTCCACCTTTCAAATTTTCTTTTTGCTATTTGAGGCAGGAAGATCAGTGAGTCTTTATTTATGTCTGCTGCTATTAGCACTTTCTCTAATTTGCTTGTCCAGCCCTTTAGCAGGCCTGAGTGTGGCGTCTTGTCTGAGGAGGCAAAATTCTGGTATGCTGGAGCTGGTGAGTTCAAGGACATTTTCCTCATTGCCGCTAGCGATTTCCACAGGACTAAGCTATATAAGGAGTTTATTGCCAGTTTGTGGCGCAGTGCTGTCATGAGATGTATCGCGGTAGTCTGAGCACCTTCCATCAACATTTTCCTTTAAGCACTTTCCACAGCTCTTGGTCGATGTTCCACCCCGCTTCTGCTCCAAATGTTATCACTGGTACTACTTTTTGCAAATAAAAAGTCAAAATCGGTTGCATGGAAAATTTACTGTATTCGTTATGCACTTTTGCACCTTGTAGAGCAAATGCAGACATGCAGTCTACTAAATCTTGTTTCCAGGGTTGTTCGAAGATGGAAGTGTTGAATAATATCCCTAGATATCTTATTGTGGTGGTCACGCTGATACGATCTCCTGCCACAATCCACCTGAAGTTCCTGTTTTTTGCTCTGGCTTGAGATCCAAACATCATTTTTTTAGTTTTTGCCGTGTTTATTTCAAGGTCATTGCGTGCTAAATACTCATGTAACTTGATTAACAGTCGCTGAATTCCTATCTGAGTGCTTTCTAAGAGCACTAGATCATCTTCATAGGTAATGTAACTAATCGGTGGGTTATTCATTTTCAGAGGAAAACACCGGACTTTGTCCAAAATAGATGGAAGGTCAGCGATAAATAGTTTGAATAGCTGAGCTGCCAATGGGCATCCTTGTTTTACACCCTTGAGCATTTTTATTTCATTAGACAATTCACCCTCCCTAATCAACCGGATGTGAATTAAAGTGTGGTTATGTAAAGCTATTACCGGGGCAAGTAGATCGTCAGCACATTGCCACCGATATAACTTTGACCATAATAAGTCCCGATATAACTTTGACCATAATAAGTCCCGGTTGATACTGTCGAATGCTTGTCTCATGTCCACAAATGCAAGAAATAGTTTTTTCTTCTCCTTCAAAGCTTCAAGTTTCAATACATTTAGTATTAATAGGTTTACCTCCGTTCCTATGCCTTTAGTAAACCCAGTCTGACAACAGTCACAAATTCCGGCTTTGATGGCCCATTGGGCTAATTTCTGCTTTAAAGATTTTTCCAATGGTATCAAGAAGGGCAATCGGCTGATAGTTTGACGGCTCGGCCCGATTGCCCTTTTTGTGTATTGGCAGAACAATTGCTTTTAACCAATTTTGTTATGAGGGTCCCAGACCCCAGTCCCACTCTCTAGGGCTTTTGTTACCTCACCTGACAGTGCTTCTTCATCCCAACCCTTTCCATGGGCTCACCAGTTATCTTCTTGTTTATTCTTGGCATTCCCGACTCCAAGTTGGATGTTCCTCCGGCTCCCGCATCTCTCTCTGCCCTTGTGGACACCTCCAGTAGGTGCTCGGGCTTCAGTCATCTTTCCAGTCTCTGCAGTGGTCAGGAAGCACAACTTGCCTGCCTCTTCCTCGTCTCAGTTGTTGACAAACTATTCTGTAGGAGATAATGGTGAATGCTTGGCGTAGACTAGACAAGTGGTTGAGGGAGAGTGTGACAATATGTCATCAAGGCATGTGGAACGGAGGGAACATCCCTAAAAGGGGATGGGGGTATGTGACTTCCTCCGATGATGTTGTGTCATCCTCCTGAGGGTCGTCTCTCCCATGTGGTCCTGCCTCATATAGCCGCCCCCAGGGTTAGCATCAGGTAGCAGCTGCCGTCTCCTTGCAACATGAGCAGAGGCTACTTCTGGGAAAGAAGTGATGACATCATCAGATTCATCATATGCGTTAAAGAGATTTGTCATCTTCTGCAGCATTCACCCACTAGCAGAACCCTTCCATTTCACCTATTTTGGAATATAATAACACTGCATACTTGTCCGTACAGCGATAAGCAGTAGCTGCGCTTCATCCTAATATCTCTTTTATCACCTCCTGGCACTATCTGTTCCGTCACTCATTTGGGGTTGAGCATCCTGGGCCCTATTCTACTATCATCTGGATCAAAGGCAGCAATTTTTTGGCAGTCTTTAGTAGATTCAGTAAACACATGAAATACTTATGAATTCTTCAAATTTGTTCACAGATGATTTCCTATTTTTTTTAACAGTATAAGACATTCAATGGCCTAAGAACTCACAGTGATTAAGATATACTGTGAGGTTAGTGGTTGCTATATAATGATCAACAAACTCAAATCAAATATCAAAGAAGGAGCTAGACAAATTATATATCCATTCCTCTTTGTAGATGTATTGGAAATAGATGTTCAGCAATGACACTTCAGCAGCGAAATCATTCAGCTGCATTGATGGAATACAGTACTCTTTATCCCATTGCACCTGGATTCACCTAATGAGGTAAGTAGGGTTATTATGAGATATACATTGAATCGTACACATAATGATAAATGTCCTAGCCTGAAATTGTGCTTGGTTTGTTTTACACATAGGTTTTATAAAGACGAATGAGGGGTTATCAACGGATTATGGCCCTCATTACGACCCTGGCGGAAAGTGACTGACCTGACCGCCATAGCGTAAATAGCGTTTCCGCCATCGCACGACGGAGCAAAGTGCGGCCAATTCCGACCCATCGGGCACGAGCACTACGCCATGGCGGAAGTGCAAAGTCCGCGATGGCGGAAATGTCCCCAAAACGCGCCTTACCGCTGTCGTACGGCGCCCTAGGTGCAATTCCGCCACCCATCTTAGCGGTCACCGTAATGAGCGGCAACCGGAAAGTACGGTGACCGTAAACATACGGAAACGGAAGTAAAAACATGGGCCCGGAACGGGAAACAGCACGCCGTACACCTATAAAATCAGAATTCCCACACAACCATTAAAAATACTACCCTGAGACACATCCCAACCCGTCATCCACCCCAGTGAAAGCAATAGAAATGGGAAAAGTAGCGAAAAAAGCGTGCGACCGCAAGCGGCAGGTCCACTTCTCCCGTGAGGAACTCACCGTGCTTACAGAGACCCTCCAGGAGAATGCTGCCGTCGTCTTCTCCACGCAAATGACCAGGACGGCACTTGCGAACAAGAAGGCCATATGGGCCCTGGTGGCACAGCGGGTAAGTGCGGTGGGGACCGCACCCCGCAACCCACAGCAATGCAGAAAGCGATGGGACGACCTGCGGATACGCGTACGGAGCATACTATCCGCCAATCGCAACATTGCCACAGCTACCGGAGGAGGATCGGAGTCACCCATCAAGTTGACCCCCTGGGAAGAAATCTGTGCCTCCACCATTGGAATGGAGAGTATAGAGGGAGTCGGAGGGATGGAGAAAGGAGTGCAGACATCCGAAGAATCCGGTAGGTGGGCCAACTAATACAATGCCAAATCCACAATGTCCAATCATGTGAAGTACCATGTGTCCACATAGTGCAACAGTAACACATGTCCAGGAGAACGTCCACATACATTGGCCTGACAGCGCACTTTAAAACTCACATTAAATACATAAATAATTAAAAACCCTAAAAACACCCTCTACACGTGCAGCAGGCACACCCTAACTGCAGGCTGCAAAACAACTGCATCCTCAATCCACACAAAAATGAAACCACCTCCAAGGCCCCGACCCAAATCACCCTCAGGTACCACCCCAATGCATGTGATACATTGCCATTCCAATTTCAACAGACCCATGAATAACGCTCGCCCTCCTTTACTCCACCACAGGGTCTGATTCAAACGACGAGCTCCAGGACACCCCTACCAGCACACCTGCAAAGAGGGCCAAGACCAACGGCCAAAGACCCTCCACCTCAGCTGCATGCATCAAGACACGGCAGCAGCACAGATCAAGTGGCAGCACACAGGAGGGAACATCAACAGGCACCCCAGCAGCCAGCATGCCCACAACAGCACCACCACAGGTCCCCCCAATGGATGCCACAGAAGGCACTGCCTCTGGTGGCAGCAGCACCATAGGTGACACTCCATTAATGGCAGCATGCTCCGACACAGAAGACGGGGATGTCGAAGTAAGATCCATCCATGACCTGTCTCAATCCCCCTGTTTGTTTCATCCCGTACACCATGAGGATACCACGCAGGGGCACCCACAAGACGACGACTGGCCATCCCCCACAAGCCCTGTGGCAAGGCAACATGAGGTGACCAGCCCCTCTGTGACACCACCGCAAATGGCCATGGCACAGCAGAGGCAACAGTCCCTCGACCAGGTGATCGTGCAACAGCAGCAACTGGCCACGCTCCTCAAGGACCATGCTGATGAATGTGGGGGTACTAAGGCAGCCATAGAAACAGCAACTGAGACGCTTAGGGCAGAATTGGAGAGAAGCACCGAGAGCCTGAGAGTACAAATGGAGAGAAGCACCGAGAGCCTGAGGGGGGAACTGCATGCGACGTCCAAAGACGTATGTGCTGAACTTGCCGCTGTGCGCCGTGTGCTCACTGAGCTCTCACAAACCCTTAGGGACATGCATGGACGTGAGTAGGCAGAGACATCATCCGTTGCAAGTTCCGTCCAGGGCAGCCCCCAACGTAGATCTGGGAGGAACCTGCGCTCCACAGGCAGGGGTGCCCCTGATACCCGGAGAGGGGGCTTGCAATAGCGTCTGCCCACTGACAATGAGCATCTTTGGACACTGGTGTTCGGGGGGGAGGTAGGAGGGTGGAGGGGGTGTGTTGGGCTTACTTGGGTGGCGGGTCGATGGGGTGTGTAACATAATTTCACATATGCTATAAACATTCCACAATCATCCAATGAGATGTGTGGACATTGATCTTTGTGTACGAGGCCTTTATAGGCGTACAGTCCATATTGTGCATGTTCCAGACACACACAGTGCCACAAGTCCCGTGTCCATGTATCAGCCACCAGGCGTGAGTGCTACAAGCATGAATCTATGAGAATCTGACGAATGTCACGGCCCTCCTGTGCCTCGCAGACTCCTTGAGGTGCTGCCACATCCCCACCCTCATCCAGACCTTCTTCAGGTGCTTGCAGTTCTGCGTCAGGGGGCATGGGCACATTTCTACGTACGCACATGTTGTGTAGCATGACACATGCCATGACCATCTTTGCAACCTTCTCATGGCGGTACAGGAGTGCCCCGCCAGACCTGCTGAGGCAGCGGAAACGAGTCTTCAGTAGGCCGAATGCCTGTTCTATGACTACACGGGTACGTAAGTGGGCATGGTTGTAGTCCTCCTCATGCTGGTTCTGTGGGTTCCGGAGTGGTGTAAGGAGCCATCTCTTCAGTGGATACCCGGCATCACCTGTATGTGGACAATAAAGGATGTTTGTGGAATGACATTGCTACGTACGCACCCCCCCCTTCCTGCCAGGTCATTGCCGCATCACATACCCCACATTATCATGCATGAAATGAGACTCACCGAGTAGCCAGGATCTGTTCCCTGCGTGTCGCTCCATGTAGCGTGGTATTGTAGAGTTCCTCAAGACCATAGAATCATGGGTTGATCCAGGAAATCGGGCACAACAATGTGTAATGATCCTGTTGGAGTCACACACCATTTGTACATTAAGAGAATGAAATTGTTTTCGGTTGCGGTACTGGGCCTCCATGGCATGTGGGACGACCAATTCCACATGGGTGCAGTCGATGGCACCAATGCAACCCGGTATGCCGCCAAGTGCATGGAATCCCACTTTTGTGTTCGTAATTTCCTGCTCCGAGCGTGGTAGAGAGATGTAGTCGTCTGCGTGCTTCAGGAGGGCATCGAGCACTTGCAATAGTGTCCGTGAGAACAGTGGCTGTGAAATGCCATGCAACTGTCCAACTGTGTGCTGGTAGGTGCCTGTGGCCAGGAAGTGGAGTACAGACACCACCTTCAGTAGGGGTGGGATGGCGGTTGGGCTATCTATCATGCTGACAAGGTCAGCCTGTGTCATGTCCACAATGGCGGTTATGGTGTCCCGGTCCAAACGGTAGAGGGTGTGGATCTGCTCATCAGTGAGGTTGAACGGATGAGCTCGGAGGCGTGGGATTGCGGGCTGCCTGCGTGGTGGTAGTGGCTGTGCTGGTGGGCCTTGCTGGCCCTGCCTTGCCCTCCTCCTCCTCCTGCGTCTCCTCTGTGCGGCCGGTTGTTGTAGTAGTTGGTGTTCGTCTTCTTCTTGAAGTTGGAGTACTTGCAGTGCTATCAGGTCCCCCAGGGCCAACATCGCTAGTCCTGCCGGTAGCATTTTGGAGTGGGTGTGGTTGTGGGAGGGGGTTGGGTGTGCAATTTATGTGTTTTCAGGCTGTATAGCCTCCACCTGTGGTGATTCATTCCACCTGTGCCAGCTGCAATCCCCTTTGGGCGAGCACCGTACCGAGGTTCACCGACGGGCGGGGCGTCCCATTTGTGAGTGAAGCCAGTTGCCATTTTCACACACTGCCGCACTACATGGATGATTTTGTGATTTCAAGCGGTCCCAGATGCCTTTTCGACGTGATGTTGCAAATGTGGAATTCGAAGGACAGCGCTTTCGGTTTTCAGCTAGCGGCGAGGAGACGCCCACAGGTCTGACTGCAAATATAACGTTCTATTGTTTAATGTCCTTGGGACAGGGGCCATGGCGAGAATGCTCTGATTGATATGAATAGTATGGGATGCACAATAGCGTAGTGGACAAAAAGGCAGGACGTTCCCAAATACATGTTACTTCACAACACTAGAATTCCGGGCTGGAGAACAGTGGATTTTGCAGACTGCATTACGCACAGACTCCATGGAAGTTTCAAATGTGATGTGAGTAAATAATCAGGCGTTTTCATACCGGGATGAGGGAATGATGTATGGATGCATGGATGCATGGACAGATGATTTGATGGAGAGTTTGCCATGTACAGGGCTTTTTGGAATCTATCCACCTCCCCTGCGCTATGTCATGCAGAGCTGCCATAGTGGGACCATCGTCTTTCTGCCCTTGTTGAACCCTCCCTGTCTCGACGCCCCTTCAGGCACTTGTGTCTATGCACGTTACTAATCCCATCTAATGGATTCTGTCTTCACAGACGCATGCACACAAACACTCGTTTGTAATGGTGTTTTCACCTCGATTTTTATGGTTGTGATTCGCAAGTGATTTTTGGGTGGGTATAATCCTTTTGAGTGGGCTAGCATGCATATGGCTGTAGATTTAGTGTGATCATTGAAGTGAGTTATACAAATGTAGTTCTGATGGCCATACTATTCTTTTTCATTTCATTTGGGTGACAGGTATCTCCTCCCCTTTTGCCGCTGCCATCTGTACGCCACTCCTGCAGATGGCTTTTACTCCCGACACCTGCTGCTTCGTGTCAATCAGTGGAGCACCATTACGATCTTATGGGACGATCGCCAATGGGCCACATGCCCTTACGCAGTGCTAGTGGCTAGGAGCAACATATCGTCCTTTCTGCTGGACTAGTGCCTACCTAATGGGACGGCCCTGCGGTTCTAGGCGCTTCCGTGTTGCCTTTTTGGACGTGAATGTAGCCCCTGTGTACCATGATGGAACAGGGCGTCACACAAGCAGAAGCTGGTCATTTATTGCGGATGCAGCCCACAATACTGGAATGTATTTTGGAGTCATGACCTAATGGCTGTATGGCCCTTGGTGGTTTTGTGGTGCAGTAAATTTCTATTCTGTTTTTGTTTGTCTCATTTTTCTGCTCATGTTGCTGTACTTGGGCCTTCACATGCCTGTGCTGCATCAGTGCGGCAATGGTGCCATGGCAGATATGGATGCCCACTCACAAGGCACTTGGAGCCCCTGGATTCATTTGTTAGTTGCCATTAATGGGTGACTTGTACATTTCACTGGTTGCATTGTGTGACTTCATTGCACCTACGAGGAGTTGTGCAATGTGGCCAGGGAGTGGTGTACAGGCACTCAGTAGGGCCGTTTACGGTTGATTCGCGATGCCGTACTTCTCACCATGGCGGAATGGTACTTTCCGCCATGCTTGATGGCGTTAGGTACATGTCCGCTAGGGTCGGAATTTGCGTACCGTTGCGCCATGGTGGTAATTACGGTTTGGCATGGTGCGCGTGCGCGTACTTGGTGCAGTTAGCGTTGGCGTTCACTACGGTGTCGCTAATGGCATCGTACTTTACGGTGACGGGTCATAATCGCACCGAGCGCTATTCGATGGCGGTATTGCATTTCCGCCATCGTTTTTCGATTTCCGCCAGGGTCGTAATGAGGGCCTATGTCTCGAGCGTGAGTCAATTTTGTCCTGATGAAGGCCCACTCCTAGTGACAAGTGGAATCCCATCGAAGGTCCGAAACACATCACGTTGACCTTTTTAATTATTCACATTCTTTTTCTTTAATTGCTTGAGTCAAATGAATGCAACATGCGGTACGCCACCTCTTTCTAATGATCTAATCAAATTAACATGCTTGAGACTCACCAGATGAAGAAGATGAAGCTATGTTGACAAAAATCTTATATTTATAACAAATACTAATTATGAGAATGAAGTGATTGTTTCCCCATCCCCCCTTTTGGGAAAAGTAATATTGGCTGTTTTAGACTGACTTTTAATGCACTTTTCCACACTTTGGAGCACTTTATACTAACCCTTTTTGGCACTTTCCTTACATTTGTTTGCACATCAGCTAGTTTTGTACACATGTTTTTGAGAAATGGAACATTGTTTGTGGATTTTATGCTGTTGTGAAATATGTAATAAAATGAGTTGTACTAATTTATGCTCAGATGTAATGCAGTTACACATTTTGCTGAATCCCTCCTTATATTCCTAAATCGGTGGTGTGTGAGGAAGGGTTGCTTGCCTCACATTGTGTGTAGCATATGTAGTCTCCCCGGTCCAGTGTGGCAGGCTCCCCATTAACCAACATTTGGGGAGTACCTGTTATGCTTATTGGACAAAGACACAGTACACAGGTAAGAAGGTAAGAGAACTATCATTTGAAGAGTTGATAGCACAAATGAAATTTAAACATGAATGTTTACTATCTCTAGGAGAACTTAAGAGACGTGATGACAATTATTTTCACAGTTGGACGTTGTTTAACTGGTAAATTGTGTTTGTTTCATTACTAATATGTTATGCATATGTTTTTTCATTACTAAAATGTTAGGCTTATGTTAGGCATACAAAGGGCCTCTACATTAATGTGTACTTTTTTGATTCTTTTCCAGTGGGATGAGCACATCACTAGGTCAGGGACTGAAGTCAATATTGCACTAATGAATGCTGAATAGTCTAAATGTGGAAGGCACATAGCACATTTCTGTAATCAAATATTAGGCCAAAACACAGTCTGACTACAGTATAGTGTCCATATTGGAGATGATATTGAATGTCATCATATCGAATTGTTTGAACATAGCAACTCAAATGATTCTGCAAGTTAGTGGGACAAAGTAGATGGTTACAAAAAAAGACATGATTGAATGCACACATATGTTCCTAGGATTTTCATAAATGATAGGCGGTAGCCCGATTGTACGTTTCTATATTAAGTTTGCAAAGCTGTTTTTTATACCACACGTTTTATTCACATTTATGAACCCCATGAACCTAAATGAATTTTTGAATGATTTCTGATAATGAAGATGAATTTGGACCTTTGTAATTAATAAAGTGATGTTGTTTTATTCAAGAATTTTAATTCGGTACATTAATGTATTGCAAGATACAACCTCAAGAAACCCACATAGAAACACATATATTGCCTGTGTATCAAGTTGCAAGAGACCCCTGGATAGATGAATGTGGATGTATAATTAATAACATGTGTGGCTGTGTAATGTTTCTATATGTGCAAGAGTTAATGCAGAGAACAGAAGAAAATGCCTCTTTGAGGGAGGATCTTGGTACACTATGTCAAAGATTGAACATCTGAAGAAAGAATTAACTAGACGGCAGAATACCAGTCAACAGAAGAAATACATCTTTATCAGAAAGAAACACACTATTTAAAGAAATGGAAGAAGGGTGAGAATCCCTAATTTCTGAGACTAACTCTCCATTCCCCAAAACTTCCCAGAGTCATGGTTGTGGATTTTGGGGCACCTAGCCATACTCACGATACACCAGCCCCTCTTCCCAAACTCACCCAGATACACAGGAAGACCTGATTTCCCTGTCAGATTCAGCGGAATACAGGTACATTCAAGTAAGCTGAGTGGCAAACTTAGCATGTCAGGAGTGGACAGGAGAGGGAGTGGGAATAAACTCCAACAGGAAATTAGTGACCGCAGAAATTAAAATGAGTTAAGACAAATTACAGCATATGATTCAACAGAGATTATTTAGCCCATTTGGCTGACATTAAGAAATAGAAAATGGAACCCAAAAAGGAAATTTTAAAAGCCCCAATCTTTGCAAGGGACTATGGTGATGCCCAACAGCCCCTAGGTAGATGGAACATCACTGACTTTGAATGAACAAAAGATAACATGCTATACTATCCAGCCCCTCAGAAAGGATTGGAGGCCAATAACCAAGAAGACCAAAGGGAAAGAGAAAAGAGAGCGGGTCCGCAATACCATACACATGGGAAACCTCCTTGCAGTCATAGTGATGTGGGGAATATGGAAGTAGGGAGAGGGATTTGAATAGTGCCACTGATTCCTATGAGGGTAGTTGGACTCAGGTAAAGAGACATATAAAAAAAAATGACAATCACAATTTGTGAAATACCCACTCAGACAGATACAAGCTAAACAACCACTTACCATACAAATGCAACATATTCTGTTTGGGAAGAACTAGAGTTGTACGAACAGATGATGGCATTCATTTGGATTGAAGAATAATCAAAATAACATACATTTTGTAAAATGGATGTCTTCTGTTGGGTTTTCTAGAGTCTTTGTTTCTTTGCTGGGCTGGAAGATCACTAGAAATGGTTCTCTTAGATGAAGGCCATTTTGAAATATGTTTTCAATTACAGAAATTCCCCAAAACTCTTTAAGTCAGCTTACAATTCAATTTGTGCAGAGGATCAATATCTTTGCAGTTTGCTCAAGGACTCAAGCAAGCATTTTCCCAGATGTATGTTTTTTTAAAAAAAAATGTATTTTATTAGCATTTGAACAAATAGTAAACGTCCCCCCTCCCTACCACCGATCCACCCCCTGAAACAACAATAAACCCATGGACATCCAATTGGCTCCCCCTCATCTCGCATAAGTGACCTTGTCAAACCAGTTCCGGCACTCGTAGTCTCTGCAGACACCAATTAGCCTGAAAGTCATTATGGACAAATGACAAAACCAAGTCCCACTCTACCTGAAATTTCTGATGATCACCCTGAATCGAGTAAATCACCCATTCCATGGCCACAAAGTTTCAGATCTTAGTAATCCACTCATGATCTGCCGTGGTGCCCTTCTTCTTCCATTTTTGCCGCACTAGCAGCAGGGCCGCAATACTAAAAATCATGTATGCTTTTCTTTGTGTTTCCAATGGCAGTATTTCAAGGACTTGACCCATTCCCAGCATAGCCTCCCCAAAGCCCCTGTGGATCTGAGAGCCAAATATCTGCTTCATGGGTGAGTTATTCATGACCCAGAAAGGCTGCAAGCCAGCACACTTCCACCAAATGTGTTCCCAAGTCCCTGTCTCCCAACATGCCTTCCGCCATGACTCAGATACCTCCAGTTGTGAAATCCCTTGGGGGTGAGATGCCACTGCATCATTACCTTGATCCATATCTCCTGAATCCGAATAGCACGTGTGAGTCTGGGGATAGTCGCCCATATCTGAGAAAATTGCTGCCCTTCTATCGGGAGATCCAGGGCGGCTTCCCATTGTCTCATGTAGGACCATTCTGGACTCTGCTGGCCATCAGAGAATATTTTGTACAGTGCTGTTAGCACACTTCCACCAACTGTGTTCCCAAGTCCCCGTCTCCCCACACACCCTCCACCATGAAGCAGATACCTCCAGGTAGTATTTGTGAAATTTCTTGGGGGTGAGATGACACTGCACCATTACCTTGATCCACATCTCCTGAATCTGAATAGCACGTGTGAGTCTGGGGATATTCGCCTATATTTGAGACCATTGCTGCCCTTCTATCAGGAGACCCAGGGCAGGTTCCCATTGTCTCATGTAGAACCATTCTGGACTCTGCTGGCCATCAGAGAATATTTTGTACAGTGCTGTTAGCCGGTGTTTGTCCCCTGATTTAGGCGTAACATACATTTCAAAGGGAGTGAGTCCCTGATCGCAGCTGTCTTGATTGGCTGACCCATAAACCAGTGCCTCAGCTGCGAGTACCTAAATTCTCCCCTCCCCAGTTTGAATTGTTGCTTGCACTGAACAAAAGATATAATTTCCTGGCACTCCACCATGTCCTGCAGCTTGCGGCACCCTGCTGCTTCCCAGCAGGTGAAAGCCTCCTGTTCCTCCCCTGGTGTGAACTGGGGGTTCCTAAATAGGTGTTTCAAGGGGGGAAGGTTGTCAGGCCTACCTGGCAAACCAAGGAGTTTCATACCTCCCCCACTAGGGCTGTTATCCGGCTTAAGTACATATTATTGGGTCTATTCTCCCTTTGGTACCACAGTACTTCCTCCAGGGGCCTACCCACCAGTGCTCTATCCATTCGGAACCATACCTTGCTGTGTATTCCCATGAACCACTCCTGAACCACTCTAATTTGGGCCGTCAGATAATAGAGATGGAAGTTGGGTACCCCAAATCCTCCCATTTGTTTGGGTGCCATTAATAATTTCATAGATACCCTTGGCTTTTTGTGATTCCATTTCCCTCGATATTGGAAGAAGGAGGCTCTGGACCTACGGCTGCTGAGGGCCACCCTACAGCACCACGAAGCCAAGGTGAGCAGCTAGGGCCTGCCCACAATATTGCTGAAGCGGGTTGCCCCACTCGAGCAGCGAAGCTCAGGGGGTGAGCTTTTTCCTCACTTTGAGTGCCTCAACAACTTTTTCAAACCGCCACAAATTGCAAAAGAAAATATTGGTGAGCACTTTATTTTTAGGACATTGCTTTTGTTCTGTGATATAGCTTCAATGCTATCCACGATGGTTAAAGATGGCCGACATGGAACATTGCAGTTAATTCTGACCTCGAGGGAGCCTGATGCTGCTTGATTGGCTCACATCTGCCTTATCCAGTCAATAGGAAGCCAGCAGGGTAAAGCTAGCCCCCAGCCAAAGGCCTGCACATTAGGCCCAGTCTGAGCCTGTCTGGGCTTGCATGGGCCCCTACCTTGTTGCTGGCCCACAAACAATGCTGCAACCTCCTGGGCATGTCTTGCTCCTGAACTTGGACTATAGCCTCTGCTTCTCTGCATAAACATGAGTGATGACTGAACAGTCCGATTGCCTCCTCCAGCTATCTCTTGAACCATTACTGTGCCATTCCTGACTGACTCTCCTTCTACCTTCTCTTTATGACAATGCACTGTGTGTTCTATATTTGGAAAATACATCTCACCGTGTGTTTATCTTCTTGCCTATCTCATTCCTGATACACTGCATTGTATTCCTTTTAAAAACCAAATCTAAATGGGTGTGCTTTTAGATATTGCATCCTTTTTGTGCTGCACTGCATTGTATTCCTGTTTTAAAAAAACAAATCTAGGTGGGTCTGTTTTCACATCTTGCATCCACTTTGTGCTGCACTGCATTGTATTCCTTTTAAAAACCGGATCTAGATGATTGTGCTTTCACATCTTGCATCCTTTTTGTGCTGCACTAGATTGTATTCCGGTTTTAAAAAAAGCAAATCTAGGTGGGTGTGTTTTCACATCTTGCATCCTTTTTGTGCTACATTGTATTCCTGTTTTAAAACACTGAATCTAGGTGGGTGTTGTAAGGAAGGCATGGTATCATAGTAAGACAGACACAAGTGATTACAGTTCAAGGGTGTTAATTAAACTGTAAAATGGGAGAGAGAAACCCCTAAACTAAACCTAAATCTAAGATGGGAGCAAGCTACGACCATCAAATAATAATAATACAGTCCTAGGGGAGTCTAGTCAAATAAACGGGGCATATACTAAAAAAAAAACTATTGCCAATCCTTACTGCTATGCTACAAAAGAGTGTGGGATAATGCTCACGAGAAAAAGAAAGAAGTGTTCACAAAATGATAAGTCAGGATGTTGTGGCCAGGGTCTCCCTTCCCCAGGTTTTTAGCATAGGACAAGGTGGGGCTCTTGAGCACAGCACACTCCTGGGCTTCTCTGTCATGAGGTTACAGTACAATATCAGGACCTTCTGTTTCCAAGTCTCTTTCATGCAAAGTCTCTTGCTTCAGAGTGTCATTATCAACAAAACAAAAAGTTCCTTCTGCTATGCTTCACGAATGGGTGATTACTCTTCACCCTTGGATTCTCCCTCAGTCGCCCTTCGATCCTTCTCTCAATCTTAGCCTCCCTCAGTCGGGCTCAGACCAACCACAAACTGTGGACATCCCTCAGTCGGGTTCGTACCTGTCATAATGTTCACGGGAGTATTACTGCTCACCCTAATTATCAGGCATCCCTCAGTCGGGTTCACCTTTGCCTCCACAACATGCCAAAGATGTTCTACTGTACAAGGGGTTTGGCTTGGTCCTCGTATGTCCACTTGGACAACTCACGCCGGACTCCCCTAGGGCCTCTTAGTACCTGTAGTTTCTACAACAAACGAAGACTTTTGACTATACACAGGATTCAATATAACCTGCTGCAGGACCACTTCTATTTCTCAGTTCAACACATTCTCCTTTTTAAGGAGCAAGGCACCAGTCAGAATCCTTCGAATGAGTGCCCATGTGGTGCCAGACCACTCTAACTCTGATACCAATTTGGGCTTACAAAGGCCCTTTGTCTATTATTCTTCTTTCTTCATATAATGTCGCTCTCCGTAACCTTGAGCCCCACATAGTTCGGTTTATTAAAAGCTGTTTCCGACTCACCGGCAGTGCCGAACTCTGCTGGTGTCTCCTACCTCTGCAGTCAAGGACGGTACCACGATGGCAAAGCATGCGGGTCCCATGTACTGCTGATATCTTTTGCACCATTCGCCAGCTGCAATTCCCGGTCTTACGTTTCCCTTCACTGAGGTTCTGCGGGTCTGGGTTGAAAAAGGGCAAGGGCAACTACCTCCTCATCATCCTTTCAGGTCTCGCCACCTTTCTCCTCCGTTTGAACTGCCATCCTGGAATAGCTGCATCCTCATGCGGTTGGCCTTGCTCAGAGTGTGCTTTCGTGCTCTGCCTTTTATCCCTATGGGGAAAGGGAAAGGAAGTCAGGTGTGTGTAATTATCAGCAATTACCAGACTCTGCCTGACCCTTGTGTTGGGACATGTAAGGTATACGGCTCTGGTGTAAGTCCATTGTCTTTCTTGGTAATCGGACTGTGAGAAAGTATTTGTGTAAAGAAAGAGGGAGGGTTGAGTTTCTAGATATCCTACGGGGCCGGATAGGGAAAAGGTGTCATAAAGAAGGGGGCACCGGGTCTCACCCTTCGGCATCCAACTTCCACTCCCCGAAGACCCCTCACCCATGTGATCCACTCGCACTGGTCCACCCCCAGGAACTGGATCCAATAGTGATGGCCGTGTTGTGGCCACCTGGATGACAGATCTCTGGGGACTAGCGAGTGAAACAAATTCAGGTTTCTCACAGTGTCCTTTCACATCTTGCATCCTTTTTGTGCTGCACTGCACTGCATTACTGTTTTAAAAACACAAATCTAGGTGGGTTTGCATTCACATCTTGCATCCACTTTGTGCTGCACTGCATTGTATTCCTGTTTTTAAAAAAACGAATCTAGGTGGGTGTGCTTTCACATCTTGCATCCACTTTGTGCTGCACTGCATTGTATAGCTTGTAAAAACCAAATCTAAGTGGGTGTGGTTTCACATCTTGCATCCTTTTTCTGCTGCACTGCATCTTATTCTTGTTTTAAAAAACCAAATCTAGTTGGGTGTGCTTTCACATCTTGTATCCATATTGTACTGCACTGCATTGTATTCCTGTTTTAAAAACCAGATCTAGGTGGGTGTGCTTTCACATCTTGCATCATTGTGTACGCCGGATTGTATTACGTAAAAAAAAATGATTCCTGCAACCCACCTATTGCTCTGCATTTGTATTGTGCCATCCTTAACTACTACACCGCCTGTGAGTTAGGAACAGGACGGTGCATTGCAGGCCCCCATTTCTTTCTCTTCCCTTCTCACATCTATCCTCTGTCACTGAGATGGCACTCTCCATCCTTCCAAACTTCTCTAACTGCTACACTATCCCCTATCCTTCCTCTCTCACACAATCTGGAAGAGTAATCTTCACTGACATCCTCTTCTCTGCTCCCTCTCCAGACCTATGGACTTCTCATCTCATCTCTACTCTCTTCCCTTTCTCATCCTCTCCCATTAATGGCAGCACCAAGTGGGAAACGCTCTTGGTGGGCTTCTTCACATCACGCTGCATCATTAATGTCTACCACACTGGCACTATCCTGGTTCAGGGTCCTCAGGCCAACTGCCTTCTCTCTGACCGGATCCTGCCATCCCTCTTACCCTAATTCCCCCTCTGTCCCCCCACCTCTGACTGAAGTACCACATGTACCAGCTCAGAAAACCTTCATATGGAAAGATCATCTCCACGTGGTGACTCTTAATGCCCGCTCAGCCAACACACACTCTGCTGCTATCTGCCTCCTTATTGAAGACACTGATCTTGACATTCAAGCTCTTACTGAGACATGGTTCAATGTCATCTCAGTCACCGCTTTTGACTCCCTCCTACCTGACGGCTTTATGATCATTTCCAAGCCTCAATCTCACTATGCTGACGGTGGGGTTGCCTTAATCTTCCCTGAGTGGGTTCCTTCTTCCATTTTACACACTGAACTCTCCTCTTCCTTTGAGAGCCTGGTGTGCAAATTGGTTATCTCTCACTCCTCCACTCTGAACATTGCTACCATTTGCCAGCCTCCAGGCGCTACCTCCCTGTTCCTCTTTGAATGGGCTGATTTATGTTCCTCCTTACTCTCAGACTCCTCCAACATGCTTCTCCTGGGTGTCTTTAACATCCAATTGGGCTCCCCTTTTCATTGCCCCCTGCACCTCTCTAGACCTCTCCATTCTCCCTTCTGGTCCAACCCACTCTGCTGCACACACTCTGGACACCCTCATCCACTCCGACCACCCTCTCTTATATCTCCTGGTCACCCCTTTCTCTTGGTCTGACCACACTCTTCTCTCCTCCCACCAGGGTCCCTATGGCCCTGTGATGTGACCACTCCTCCAAAAGCCCTCCTAACCTCATTCACAAACATCCGTCCAATGAAACGAGTGTCAGGTGTTGCCTTCACTTCCACCTTTATCCCCACTTGCCCTACCAAATCAGCTTGAAACTCGCATCTAAGCGCAAGGCTTGGTATGTCTTTGCAGACCTGAAACGAAAGTGCAGAACTGCAGAACAGAAGTGGCAAACCTCAGGCTCATCCTCTGACAAACCGGCCTGCCACCTGCACCAAAGGCAATACAGACTCTCTATCCGTGCCAAGAAAAGGGCCCACATTCAGACACAGGTATCTGGTGCATCCAACAACATGGCTGAACTTATCAAAATCTGCAGAGAACTTGCCAACCCTTCTGCAGTATCCTCCTCCCCTATTCCTTTTCAGGCCGTCTGCAATGCACTCGCCACTCACTTCACCACCAAAACTCAGGACATCCTGAAAAGCCTTGTCACTCACTCCCAACGCATCCCTCACCCCCTTGCCTCCCTTGGCCACTCACCCTCCTCATTCCTCCTTCTCCTTCACCCTTGTCTCACCAGAAGAAGTCACCAGTGTTGTCCGCTCCATGAAGGTCTCTTCCAAACAGGTTTCCCCTTGGTCATTCAGAACCAACAAGGGCAACATTTGCTCGCTCTCGCCCCTGCACTCGCTGACCTCTGTAATCACTAATTTACTGCAGGTTATTTCCCCTCGTCCCTCAAGCACTCCCTTGTGCACCCTGAACTGGATAGCCCCCTTTGATGAGCAGCAATTTCCTTCGAGATGGATGGGGATGCAGAACGTACTCATACATCAATAATTGAGGCGACTCAGGAAGTTGACAAAAGGAAGACTGTTTTAATGTCAATTATCTAAAACAGGGAGCATAACGAACATCAACGCAATCGTTTGATCTTAACTCAAAAGTACTTTAAGAAAATCTGCACTTTTATAAGGAGTATGTGTCATCAATTACGGCTTAATCTCATGTGTACTAACGTCATCCTACGTGGCAAACTACAAAAGCTTAAAAGCATGGGCTAATGGTTCTGAGTGAACATATCCATACTAGTCTAAAAAAGTGTAACTATGTGATTGGTTACTCAACATCAGGTGGGGAAATTAAGCCCTCCCTTCAAAATGACCAGTATCAACGTCACTAAATACACTACGTCCCATTGGTTTACACACTATAGGACCCGTAAATACGCAGGTCCTCTACAATTGGTTGGCACTCTATCCACCTTCAGTACTTTTCCACCTCCGTTAGCAGCCTGCAGGCTGGCCATCCAGATGCTGGTAAGGTTGCCTTAACTTTAGCTTCCTACCAATTAACATATCAATCCATTATCACCTCAGTGGTCTAGTGTCAATTAGGCTTTTGAAATTCATGATTGAGAGTGTTCTTAGCTCTGAAAAAATTAGGGAGTGAGAAGCACAGTCTGCCTCCGTGCATAGGTGTGACCATCTTGCTCATCCAACTTCATGCCTCCATGTGACTAGAGACCATAGAATCAAGACTTTTCATGTATTTAATTTTATTTTCTAATAGACCTCTGACGTCTTCCTTGTTACGTTCATGCCTTCTGAACAGGAGGTTTGTTCTTTTACATGATTTTGTATCCAAAGTCAGTTCACTCCAGTTTGGATAAAACCTTAGCTTCTTGGCTCGTCCAGCCTCACCTTTCGCTGATACTCTGCTTGTAATTAAATTCAATTTCTGTTTTTTAGCTGCGACACACTGAAATGAGGCTTTTTTGCTACTGTTCAACATGCTATAATACGTTTAGTGGAAACATCCATAATTCTCTCTTTCCTATGTATGTATACATTGGCGCTTGCCGCAGTCTATTTACTATAAGCTTAGAACTAGCTTCATGATTACTTTGCTTTTTGCGTTTCTTCTGCATCTGTACACTCGTAAAATGACTTGATATATTCATCTGTTTCTGTGGCATAAACTTCTTCACCTTAAGCCCAAGATGTCACTTATCCTTATTGCTTTCTTGATGCCTTATAGAGTATCCACATTCTCTGGTCACTACATCTCTTTTATGTACTTCATCTTCAGCTTCATGTAACATATACTGGCAATGGTTACTAACACTACCATTCACCCTTGCCATTTATTGGCTCTGCTTCTTCAGGAATTTCATTCAAATGGCCTACTTATTTCTTTATATGCAGATATGGTTTTCTCAATGGGTACTTTGGCTCCCAGATTCTCTTAGGTACTGGTCCTTTTACTGGCACTGGACTGAGTCCATACTCTGCTCTTCGTCGATTCAGCTGTTCTGTATACGTCACATTTTCTGGTTTCCAGCATACGGGTAAAAGGGACAGCCGATTGAGGTGGGGCTACTTGGCTCCTCATCTACAACCCCTCCTTAAAAAAACATCAGCAGGCCCTTCTGTCCAGCCAACTACTGCCCCATCTCCATTATCCCCTTCCTGGGGAAATTGCTGGAGAAGTTGGCCCTGTCCTAAGTCAACTCTCACACTGAACTTGTTGGCGGTCTCCATGACCATCAATCTGGTTTCTGAGCATCCAGAGGCCCGGAAACTGCTCTTCTGAACACCCGTGAAGAACTGCTTGCATCCCTGGACTCCAACTCCCCTTCTGTCCTCATCCTTCTTGATCTCTCCTCTGCATTTGACATGGTCGAACAATCCATCCTCATACAAAGGATCCATGACACTCTTGGTATCTCAGAGCGGGAACTGGACTGGCTGACCTCCTTCCTTACTGACCACTCCTCCCAAGTCATCCTGGGCACCTTCTCCTCTCTGTTAGGAAAGATTTCCTAATTGTGGGTAATTTTCCTTCCATGTGGCAACCCCTAAACTTTTTGCTGTTGTTTTCACCATGATCTAGACTTTGCCAGAGAAGTGCAGCCTTCTGCCGCACTCCTCTGGGCTTTCGCTCCATTCTTACGGGGAAACTGACATGCCCTTAAGACAGTCAGTACCGGGAAACGTTGTTTTCCATAGTTTCTTTATCATGTTGCAGCTTTCGCGCAACATGGCACAAGAGGGCACTGTAAGCTAAGTTACTGCTCTCTTGGGTCTCTAGTCTTCTACAGGCCCTAGATACTCTCTTTGGATTGTAAATGAACGGTGCAAGTGAATCACGGACGGGATTGGTGGCAGCGATTGTTTCTTGTGTTTTTGAGCTCCTTTTGGCGTTTTAAGCGCGTTTCTCGCGTTTAGCCCAAAATGGTGGCCTGGCTCCCAAAATGGCCAGACCACGAGGCTCTTTGTCCTGTCCGCTGACCGTCTTGCCCCCTTCACCTCCCCCAGGTCGAGCCGACCCGGGGCCTTCCTTATTTGGACATGTACTTTCCCGCAAAACACAGATGCTTTCGCAGGCTTCTACAGGCCTTGTGTGTGCCTCCAGGATGGGGGTTGGGATGTCTGGTCCCAATACACATCCTGGGCACCAGAGAGTCTAGGGTGGCGTGAATGCCTGGGACCCCTGTGGTCCGTGATAGGTCCACATATGGTGTGAGTGTTTTATGAGCGGATCTCCCATTGGGTCCCCTCCGTTTTGGCACGAAGGGAACCGTGGATAAGAGGGGGCTGGAAACGCTACTACCATGTCGATCTCATGAGTTCTCACGAACAAAGGAATACAGGAGCCAAGTATCCTGCAACCACGAGGCTGAACCGAGGAATCGCTGGTGACCCGCCGAAGGACTGCTCCTCTGCACTGCTGTCGCTTTGTGAAACCCTTTCTACATCTGATCGAACGAGAAGGCCTGTACTGGTACTTCGACCCCTTGGAATAGTGGGAACAACTATTCTCGGCATCTTTACCATCTCCTGCACGTAAGCCTTCTGAAGTGTCTCTGTGCCATCCAGCAGACTGACCAGCCTACCCAGGAGTCTTGCTCTGTAACCACTGTCAGGTTGTGTTGTATTACGAGTCCTTGTCACTCTCACACGATTCGTACACTTGGCATTCCCAGGTCTGAAGTGAGTAGTGTACATTTGGCTGAAATACACCTGGCCGCTCCGTTGCCCTGCTGTGGTAACAAACTGTGCGGGTTCACTGCGTTTGGGACATCCTCAACTCAACTTCTGCTGCTGCGGAATCTAAACGACGCCGAGACGTCCCATGCTCGTATCTGAACCTGCCAGCACTGAAACTGACGCGGAGAAGCCTGGGTCTGCTTGCATCTGGGACCGGTGAGTAGCATCGCTAGGAACTGGTCGCCCTCCTGCAGGAGCCCATAGCTTTTCCCCGCTGTGTCTAACAGCACGCCTTTCCGTACTCGCGCTCTGCTTCTGCCCACAGTGGAGGCTGCGCTTGAGTCGCGGAGCTCTGTTCATCTTCATTTGTTTACCGAACTAAACTGCCTGATTCCCTCGAAGAGACTCCCCTTTTTGCCCATTGGCACCAGCGTGTGCAGGTACTTTTGAGCACAAGGCTCCACTCTTCATAGGGCTTGGACTTCCTTTTAGTTAGGTGCCTCTGAAGGCGGACTGGGTCTAATTATTATTCGCACTGCCTGTTTTCCTCCCCATCTAGGTGGTGTACACATTTCGTGCGTCTAACTCGTTAGACTCGTTTGTATTTGTATATATATTGTATTGGTTTGGTATGTGTTGGTTTACTTGAGTTTTATTGTGATTTCTCGCTACGGTCAATGTTACAAAGGCCTTGTAATAAATGTGTATATATTTTTCATATAACACCTGCTTGGAGTAATTTGTAAGTGTCCTTGCTTTGTGTGCTCATTGCGGGCTTTCAGTCACCCTCACCCCTCTTGAGACCTAGTCTTGACTGCCGCGATCGCTACCCTGATTGGTCTGGCTTGTCCAGAGGTTACCCTGTTCCAAGAAACTAGGCTGGCCTTCTGAACCTCTGCCCCTCCATGACTGTTCAGAAATCTGTCTTAACACTCTCCTACTTCCTTCTCCACCTGTGGTGTTCCCTGTGCTCTATTCTCCTGCCTTGGCTCTTTAAAATCTACCTTACTCAGCTGGCACTTCTCATCTCCTCCTTCTCCCCCAACTTCCAGTGCTATGCTGATAACACCCAACTCTTCTTCAAACTTCCTGCTGACCCTCTTATACCTTCCACCATCCCTGAATCCCTTTCTGCCATCCAGGCATGGTGCGCTTACAGTGAGATCTGCCTCAATTCCAGCAAAACAGAGATCCTTCCGACTGGGACACCTGCACCCAACTTCTTCCCTTCACTCTGGCCTTCTTCCATGAGTTCTCCCCCTGCTCCCACTTCTGAAGCCAGAAACCTCAGAGTCATCTTCGACTCCTCTCTCTCCTTCGTCCCTCACACTGAGGATATTGCCAAGAAGTCCCATTTTCAGCTCTTCTTTCTCAAAGGAATTCTACCTTTTCTCACCTTCCCCCAGAAGCTGTGGCAAACTTCTCAAATGTGGTCAATACTCATAATAGGAACCCGTCCTGCCCTGTGTTGGGCACATTAATCGCTGCCAGAGTGTATATCCCTGCTTCACATCGGACTGTTACTGTGATGTACCTGCCTTCATTGTCCCCCTCAGTAGCAATCATATGTTAATCAAGACTCCTCTCATCTTCCCCTGGGCATTGCACTGTAGTATGAGGGCATAAACTTTCAATTTCAGCTTGTGTTTGTCCCGCTTTTGAATGTCCATTTCCCGCAGTGCCATGAAGCCTGGTTTCCCCCTCCCCAATGATTGCTCCACCTTTCTCCTTTTGATCGGGGAGTTGGGCCCCCTGACATTGTGTTTGGTGAGACGAAACATCTTCCCTCTTCCCATGGTCATCCTGATTTGAACCCTCTCTTGAGCTGGGTGCCTGCTCCCTCCCACCCTCCCTACCAATATTCACCCTCCCTCCACACCTTCTCAACTGCCCATGTCCCCAACCCTCTCCCCCAACCTCTGGTTGGGCACAACCAATCTATAAACCATCACACCCTAGGAATTGAGACCCTGTAACAACACAGAGAGAAAATATATGGGTCCTCCAAGACCCATAAGAACTATTCCAAGATGTTGCGCACCTCCTCTGCTTTCCCCCGTTGCCTCTCACTTGTCCTCCCACTCAGGCTGTAGTCTTGTAGCCATAATGCTTATTGGCCCCTCCCCTCAACATGGTGGGCCCTTATTGGAGTCTGAGGGAGTGCCCTCTGGATCATTCCACTTTGCAGGCAGACTGACTGGACTGCTCTGGGCCCTTTTCTTGTGCCCCTTGCCAGGACCGTTGTCCATTCCCAAAACTTCCTTTTGACAGATTTCCTCGTGGGTCTCTGCTCCTGACGTGGGGTCGCCTCCTCTTCCATCTTCAAAATCCTCAGACCTTCCTCCCAAAGGGTGACATGGTATTGCCTACCTTCAAATGAAAATAACAGTCTAAAAGGAAAGATCCATGTATATCTCACCTGCCCCGCACCAAGGCCCTCACTACCAGACCCATCATTCTTCTCTTCAAAAGTATGGACTGTGCCAATTCCTAAAACTGTAGATCGGACCCCTTAATCTTTATCAGACCTGCCCTTCTGGCGGCTACCATTATCCGCTCCTTCTGTCCATATTGCCGCAACACCGTCACCACATCTCTAGGTCTGGTACCCAGTTCTCCTCTCTTGGGCCCCACTCAGTGGATGTGGTCTAATTGTATCCCTGACCAATCTTCCAATTCCAGAAAGTCCACAGACACATGTTGTGTCATCTTCCGCAAGTCCTTGTCAGCTACCCCATCAGATAGGCCTTTTATCTGTATATTAGATCTTCTCAAGTGTTTCTCCAGGTCTTCGCTCTCGATTTCCAGATTCTGCATGTCCCTCTCTAGTTGATCCACTAGCTCATCAATTTTCTGAGTGTCCTCCGCTATCTCCTGTTTGGCATTTTCTGCCACGTCGGTCTGCTCCTCCAAGTTCGCTATTTAACCTTTTACTTCATACAGTGACTGGGAGTGTTCCGCTCGTATTATACTCATCTGCGACTGAATTGTTTTTGTGACTGAAAGCACTGCCTGAGGACTTCTTGGGGGACAGTTTGCTCCCTCGCTGGGGTTGCCCGTCCATCAGGCTTGCCATCTGTGGGGGATCCTTGACTGCCCCCTCTTCCAGGCTCTCCGCCTTACCTCCGAAGTCTCTGCAGGTTGCCCTCCTGGGCCTTTTTGGAGGTCTTGTGAGTTGATTGCATCTCTTTAATTTTGTTTTTTGACATCAGGAAATCTCCCTTTGGTGGTGTGGGGGCTTTGGCCCCACCTCCGTCTTATTGCGTCTTTGTGTTTTTATGTCTTGCTCCACCGACCCACTGACTCAGTGTCTTGGGGTCCTCTTTATCTGAGACTGGACCCCTTTTCCAATCCCTACCACACTCTTCCTTGCTTGTCATCATGATCTGTGGTGCCGTGGTGTGTGTGTTCCTGCTTTCTACACGTTTGGTCTGCTATTATCACTCGGCTAGAGCCACCAAGTTCTGCTCTCCATCCTTTCTGAGGCCCAGCTGGGACCCAGAGCCTCCTTTACCTCAGGCAAGGGTGCCTGTTGCTCCTGCTACCACTCCTAGAGCTGGATCTGCTCCTTTCCTCTTCTTGTGTCTCCTTGCACCACAGTCCATGCACCAGGTGGTCCAGCCCACTGCTCTTACCAGGTGTGGTCAGCACTGCAACCCACCTCCATCACCCTCTTAGGCTTGTGGGGCCCATTATACCCCCGGTGCCCCTCTCCTCTGTGTAGCAGTCTGGGTGAAGGTGGGGGTTGGAGGCTGTCCTGCGCTGGAACTCCTTGTGTTCTTTCTTTTGTTTTATGTTTTTTTGTCTTGACCTGTGCCGCTTCTTAGATTTTTGCCCCTAGCCATGGGTGTGAGTCCACCGCCAGCACACCCACTGCACAATCCGGAGGCATGGCCTGCTTTCTGACTACCAGTGGCCACCTCACGCAGTGTTGCAGCTCCCCACCAGTTCCTCGCCTTCTTTAATCCCTCAGCAGGATCTGCTGCACACCAGTCCGCCTCACATCCAGTAGAACCGGGCTGCAGTCTGCCCCGTTGTCCGGTGGGCGTCGGGAGTGCTCCTCCTCCCTGGTCCTCTTCACTGGATCTCCGGCTGAGGCCGCCGGCATGCTGCACCTCTGTCTCCCTTCAGTCCGGAGAGAGAGACCAATTCTTTCTGTTTGTTGTCTGTCCTCTGCTAACAGCCACCTGCACCCGATTGCCACCTCGCCTATTCTGTTCAGCAGGCCACTCTGCTTCCTCTCCAAGACCCTGCCCATCTGCTAGCCTGCAGTGCCTCCAAGCCGGTACAGATCCATTGTCCCTGTCCGGTGGGTCTGGGGAGTGCTCCTCCTTCCTGGTCCTCTCCACTGCTGCACTGGTTATCCACTGAGGACGCAAGGATGCCGGCACGGCACACCGCTGCCTCCCTTCAGTCTGGAGACAAGGACCCATTTTCTCTGTCCGGTGACCGTCCCCTGCTAACAGCCTCCTTTGCCTGATTGCTGCCACTCCTTTTCTGTTCAGTCGGTCACACTCGCCCAGAGTCCACCAAGCTGCAAGCCAGCAGTGCCTCCAAGCCTGCACAGCCGAGGTTGGCTGAGTACCACAAAAGGAAATACACCAAACATGGGCTATAAAGATTCACAGATCTTTAATTTTCCTGTACAGTCTACAAAGAAACAGAAATACAGATAGCTATCTGACTCTCAGTACATCACAATGAGTACCAGCCAGTCAGAGTGAGGTGAGAGAGTGCTTATACATTTCTTACAATATTGTCCAGCCCCTCCAAATGTTAATAATCTGCGGTCTAGAGTTCGTGCCGAGTTCACTTATAGCTCATACAATAATATGCAGAAGGATTACACAAGTTTGCATTTCCATGAAGTTACAATGGCGATGTATATTCTCAGCTCCAGCAGTAAGCCTTAGTCCATATCCCTTCACAATGCAGTTCAACCTGTGTCCACGCTTGGCATTTGCACAACATTGTCGCCAATGTGTATTCGTGGATGAGGCTTGTTAGTGCAGACAATCCTGGGACAACAGTTCGTTCTTAGTAGAAGGTCTCATTACCTAGTCTAAACAGTCGGCCCACGGACAGTCTAACCATTAACAGAACTCAAAGGTCGGGAAGGCTTGGTTGCAAATTAGAAACACAGTCCACCATTTTAGAACAGAGAATAATATGAACAGAAATCAAAACGGCGGATGATTCTAAAATGGCGGCAGATTTGATATAAAATCAGAACTTTGCAAAGCGGTTTTCTTCGCAGAGCAACTAGGCTTAGGCCAACATAATCGAAAGGAGGCACTAATATGATTTCCGTTTAACAAACCCTCCTTTTGCCCTAAGCCAAGTCCTAACTAAAACTAGTCGCTTTACGAGTAACTCCACGTCCCAATGTCCATACAACCTGAATCACATTCATTAGATATATCAATCACCATAAGGTCTGCAGCAGAAATTTCCTTCAACACAAATTCGTTGGTCATTATTTTCGGTACGTGTACCTTTGGTCCTAACGTTCCATTGCCTGTGCACAACATCCCCCTAACACTGAACATATGGCAGGAAGACATTGTATACAGCAACAGCAACACAATAGAATACCCAGAATTATCAGAAAGACCGAAAGAAGCTTCCATCCCCAAGATCGTAAAGAGTCCCAAAGCCAAGCACTAAGATCTCAATTTCTCTTGGGAACATGCCCTTCTGAGCTTAGGATGTGCAGATTTTGTATAGCCTTAAAGAAGGTTGGGGAGGAATCTAATACGTAAATGCAACAAGCGGACCCCACTAATTTGCATACTCCACCACACTCAGCCAGGATGACGTCTAATGCCATCTGTTTCTGAAGTGCCACTAATCTTATTGCTTTCTGTTCTAGAGTCATGTTATAGAGTATGTCAGTGGTCCGGTTGATGGTTTTCTCCAGTACTCTCGCTAGTCTCCTGATATCCTCAGAATTAAGTATCTGCCCCCAAAAAGGTACGAAGGTTTTTACTACGTCGCCCAGAACTTGCGATGAAGTATCGCCATTCTCGTCCCACCTTGGACGAGCCCTAGAGATTTCTGTGGTACTAGCTATAAATACCCCTGGAAGGAGAATCCCTAAATAACAGGTTCCCTGCCAATCCCTAGGTAACCATGGATAAGCCTCATTACCGCAAACGAAGTGGACAGATTTGCCTACATACAAAGGTCTGTCCTCACTGTCAAGTTCGCAACATTAGTGCAGCCCTCGAAATCACCCATTGACTGAATACCATTCCTTTGTATGCAGAAGGAAACTGAGTTGGGGCTATGGTTAACAGTATAGGAAGGTGGCGTGGCATCCCCATTGCCTATAGAAGCCATCTTAAAAGAGATCAAAGACTGAAAAGGTCAGGAAAGTCTTTCAGAAGGCCTAATAGAAGCAACATTAAGCTTGCTCCTATTTGCGAAAAGTGAGCATCCCAGAGGCGTTAGAACTCGTCTTTCAAACTCGCTCAAATTTGTTCCATCAAAATTCCCCGAGATGCTATCATTCCATCGGCCAAAGAATAGTGCCTGTAAAGAAGCATAACATGCAGTAGTAAGAGGTAAAGGATGAATATACCAGCTCACCCTTTTTCCCCATGTTGCGGTAAATGTGAGCACACCCAACAATTAGACCTGTTCAAAATGGCATGAGCTGCGTTCATTATAAGCAGTAGTGTGTTGTTGTGGTAACTCTGTCTGTGTTGAGAGTCTCTAGGAGATAGAGTGTGCAGATGCACAAAAGGTGTAGATACAGTAGGTACATTCTCAGTAGGCAAGAATGTTTCGAGCGGATGTACTTCTTCCAAATACCAAAATCCTAAGGCAATTAATACTATAAACCCAGTTAACATAATCACAAGAAAACAATACGTTTTGCAAGACCATGTATTCGATTGTCCATTGTCTTTGCTGGCCAAACAGTCACTTGTTTGTTCCGTACGAGTAGAGGCGATAACAGGCATTGTTCCTTGGAAACGAAAACTCTTTAGTGCGTTTGCTGGTGATCTCCTGATCACACATTTTCTTAGTCTTTCCCTATCTCCAGCCACCTACTTTCCTTCAGAATGCAAAAGATAGGGCAAAAGACAAGCCCTGCAGTTGTTTTCCGTTGGCACAGCCGAACCGTGCAGTAAGTCTAGCCTGATGGCGCAGCCCAACCGTGCAGTAAGTCTAGCTCCGTGGACTCAGATTGTACCTTATGACTCCTGGTACAGTGTGATCTGCGAACAGTGTGTCGTTGCTTCCTGATGGAAGTGAGGAATTTGCAGCAGAACCTGACAGTGGCGCAAAAGGATCTGCAGAAGAGTGTGGAGATGAAGCGGCTGTTTCCCCAGGCCCCACGGGCTCAGGGAGTGTCTCTGAAGCACTCTCAGTACTGCTCAATGCTGAGTGATCTCTGGAAGCAGAACAAGTAAGTTTCTCCTTGTCTTCCTTGTCGTGTGACAAAGAGAAAGGTATCCTCTTGACATTCGACGCGTGGATCCAATGTTTCTTGCCAGACACTCGTATCACTGTCTGTGTGGCCAGGAGGACCTGATGGGGCCCTCTCCACCTTTCGGTTTGTCTGGGAAATTTCGGTGGAATCTTTTCACCAATCGGGGTGCGTGAACATGGTCACTAGGTTCCCATGACCTTTCCTGTGGTCCGTAACCTTTCCAGTCGATTAAATAAAAAAGTTTTGACTTTATCAGTTTGGAGTCCAGGATGTTCTTAACTTCAAATTCGGGTTCTCCGTCTACAAGGATGGGGTCTGGTGGCTTGGTTAGTCTTGTCCCTGGTTGTACCGGCTTCAAAAGTGACACATGAAAGACGGGATGAATTTGCATATTAGCAGGTTAGTCCAACTTGACAGCCACCGGGTTGATAATGGCCTTAATAGAGTGAGGTCCCAAATATCTGGGGTTAAAGGTCTGTGTTCCCTTTAGAGGTATATGTTTTGTGGCTAACCATACTTGGTCCCATATTTGGTATTGTGGAGAATCACTTCTATGCTGATCAGCATCTTTCTTGTATTTTTCTTTTGCCTGTTTTAAATGTGTAGTTGCTTCTTTAAAGGCTTGTGTAATCGTAGCGTGCAGAGGTCCACTGCGGGCATTTCTAAGTCTTGGGGTGAGTCAAGGTCTGAGGTTCGAGGATGGTGCCCATATAAGGTATAAAAGGGGCTTTGTCCAGTTCCAGAGTGTACTGAATTATTGTATGCATATTCGGCGATCCAAAGAATGTCTTTCCAATTACTCTCCGTCTGATGTAACATACAACGCAGGTATTGTTCGAGAGTCTGGTTGGTCCTTTCCGTTTGACCATCTGTCTGGGGGTGGTGACTGGTCGATAACCTCACATCGATGTGCGCCAATTGACAGCATTATTTCCAAAAATGTGAAATTAATTGACTGCCCCGGTCAGAGACCAATACGGACGGAAATCCGTGTATGCGAACAATGTTTTCGAGGAACTCCTTGGCCAGGATTGAAGCAGAAGGTAATCCCTTTAAAGGAATAAAGTGGGCCATCTTGGAAAAAAGATCCACAATAACTAGAATGGTGTTAAATCCATTGCATGGGGGTAGATCAGTAATAAAGTCTAACGATAAGGTGTGCCATGGTGTAGGCGGAATGTCTAAAGGTTGTAAGAGTCCAGCTGTTTTTTTCTTTTGACTTTTGTTTTGGGCGTAAATGCCACAAGACATCACAAATGATTTAATATCCTTTCGCCAGGTGGGCCACCAGAATTGTCTTTTAATTTTAGCTTCAGTTTTTGCAATACCTGGGTGCCCCTCCATTAGGGTATCATGATAACGGGAAATGACTAGCTCTTGTAGTTCCTTGTGTGGCAGAAATAGCCGTCCTTGCTAATAAGGAAGATCATTGGTGACAGAGTAGTCCGGGCCTTTCTTTACCCAGTCCTGCAAGGCTGTAGAATCAAAGAGTTGCTGGATCTTTACCTGAATGTCCTCTAGAGTCTGTAGAGTAGTCATGCCAAAAATCCTTTGTTTGGGAATTATAGGTACTGGTTCAGGGTTCACTTCTGCCTCTCCCATCCCTATTCGGGATAAGGCATCTGCTTTACCATTCTTACAACCTGGTCGATAGGTTATCACGAAATCTAACTCGGCAAAGAACAAAGCCCATCGGAATTGACGTGACGATTGGGCCTTGGCTGTCTTTAAATACTGTAAGTTCCGGTGATCGGGGATCACAGTAATGGTATGCCTGGCACCGAGAAGATAGTGCTGCCAAGCCTTGAAGGCGGATTTAATGGCTAATAACTCCTTGTTGGTAACCACATAGTTTAACTCAGGAACCGAGAACTTTCTGGACCAAAACGCTACTGGGTGAAGCTGGCCAGTTTCAGGGTCCCTTTGAAACAGGACAGCTCCCATGGCTAGACTGGATGCATCAGTTTCCACTATGTATGGAAGTTCAGGGCGCGGGTGCTTTAATACAGGTGCAGACGTGAATTTTGCTTTCAGCTCTTGGAAGGCATTTTCAGCTTCTTCAGTCCACATAAAGCGTTTATTTTTTCGCAAGAGTGCTGTGATGGGATGTACAACATGTGAAAAATCTGGGATGAATCTGCGGTAGAAATTGGTAAAGCCAAGCATACTTTGTACTCCTTTAACTGAACTTGGTGATGGCCACTTAAGGATTGCATCCACCTTTCATGAGTCCATTCGGACTCCCTTTGGGGTCAGGATAAACCCAAGGGATTCAACTTCTGTGGCATGAAAAACACATTTTTCCAGTTTTACATATAGTTTGTGCTGGCGCAATTTCTCAAGGACTGCTCGGACGTGCTTCACATGGTCAGATTCTGAAGAGGAGTATACTACAATATCATCGATATATACGACAACACAAACGTCAATGAGTTAACGAAGGACATAGTGCATGAAGTATTGGAAGGCTGCAGGTGCATTGCACAACCCGAAAGGCATCACCTGGTATTCGAATAACCCATACTTAGTGCGGAAAGCAGTCTTCCATTCGTCGTCCCCTCTTTTACACGTACCAGATGGTATGCCCCCCGGAGATCTAATTTAGTGTATATGCAAGCGTCCTTCACTTGGTCTAGTAGTTATGGGATCAGAGGCAATGGGTATCGGTTCTTAACAGTTATCTGGTTCAATGCGTGGTAGTCTATGCATGTTCTGAGGTCACCTTCCTTTTTGGGCACGAAGAACATAGCTGAAGATGCAGGGGACTTAGATGGGCGAATAAAGCCATTGACAAGGTACTGGTCTAAGTATTGTCGTAGGTGAAGGTTCTCAGTTTTCGTAAGGGCATAGATCCTGCTACAAGGGGGTTGTGCACCGGGTATGAGATCGATTTGGCAATCATACGATCTGTGAGGAGGTAAGGTGTTTGCCTGTTCTTTTTGGAAGACATCCTGGAATTCTTGGTATTCAGGAGGTAATTGCATGACTGATATGGTTACTGTGGCCAGGCCTGCGCTCAGATTTCTTTTTGGGTAACAGGTTTGCGCACAATCCGGGAAGGTTATTCTCTTCTCTTGCCAATCAATACAAGGATTATGTGTTTCCAACCAAGGTATCCCCAGTATTATTTGGAACTGTGGGGCCTTGATTAGATCAAACACAATAGCCTCTTGATGCCCATCCGGTCCCAATAATGTCATCTCTGTGGTGGAATGAGTTACAGGCCCAGCGGCAATTTCGGTCCCATCATCTGTGGTGATGACATCTGAGGTGGTTTTTTGGCAGAGAGGCAGATTCATCCTGGAAGCCAATTCGTAGTCCACATAGTTTCCTATGGCCCCGCTATCAATGTATGCCCTTACTGCGTGCATACGCGATGGCTGCCCTGGATCTACGAGGACCATTGGTATGATGAAATGCAAAGTCTGAGTATCCTTCTTCAAGCTCGGCAAGCGGACCTCTACGCTTGTCGGGTGTGGTCGTTTCCCGAGTCTGACTCCATATGGCTTTTATCAGCAGCTCCTACCACCTTCTTGGGTGGTTTTACAGGGCAATCCCGTAGAAAATGCCCAGAAGTTCCACAATATAGACACAATTGCATTTGCCGTCTCCTTTCTCTTTCCTTCTGGGTTAAGGGTCCTTTAACCCCTCTGATTTGCATGGGTTCTGAAGCCTCTGCTCCTTTGGGGTTAGCGTGGGTTTTGACCAACACCCTGTTCTCAAACTTGGCTCGATCAGCCTTTCTGTTCTGAAGTCTGTGATCTAACTGGACCATTAAGTCTATATATTCAGCACAGTCTTGAGGTGGGTTCACGACTTCAGCCAAGACATCCTTGAGTTCTCCTCGAAGCCCTCGATTAAATAACTTGATTCGTTTTACCTCAGGCCATCCAGTTTCCACTATCAACCTGTTAAAGTTTGCGATGTAAGATAGAAGGTCCTGGTTGCCCTGTCGTAGGGACAAAAGTTCGTTATCCAGGGCCTGTCCTTGGGAGTGCCGGGCAAATAGTCTTTCCATGCTTGTTTGGAAGCCCCGAAAATCCCGAAGAATTGGGTCATCCTGAGTAACTAGTGGAATTGACCAATCAGCTGCACTGCCGCTGAGATATGACAATACAAAGGCTACCTTGGCTTGATCCTTTGGGAAGGCTCCAGGTCTGCATAAAAAGTGCAAGCGGCATTGGTTCATAAACACAGCGAACCTTTTGGGATCTCCAGCAAAGCGTTCGGGTGGAGCTAATGGAATATTTCCAGGTAGGTTTATTTGTACTGGGTTACTCGATAACACAGGAGCTGGATTTCCCCCGGAACCAGGTAGGGGTGCTTGCCAGCCTGGCTTTGCAATATTTGCCTAGCAAGGTCATCAGTTCGCTCCTTTGACAAAATCAGTTCCCTCCTAAGGGCATTGGTTTCTTGACGGGCGGAATGCACTTCGGCACTCAGTTCCCCTAGTAATTGGGCCAATTGGTCAGTCTCTGAGGTATCCATAACGCCCGGGTGGGAATTTGTAGGTAGGCTTCACGTTCTGTTACGCTCACCTGGCTCCCACAGAGGCGTCGATATGGACTGGACTGCTGCGGTCTCCACCAATGTGACGCATAGGGCCGAGATGACGGACTGGACTGGCCCACCTAGCTTCGTTTGCTTGGCCCGTAGGAATATTCTTCTGCAAATGGAGAAAGGGAATTAACCACCAGTGGAGTTGAGCGTAAATCCCCCCACCCCGCTGTTCTCCCCACTGATCACCTTGGATGTCCCCTCTTATAGTCTCACCTGATGATTTGAAAAGATGAGCTCTCCATCCTGCATTGAGCGCAGGGGCGCGTAGATAACCAGTAGCTTCACTGGCTCGAAGGAATTGGTGAGTTCCAGGACAATATTGACTTCGATATTCCCGGCAAGACGCCGTAAGTATGTAGTTCGCAAGAGTTCAAATGCCTGACTTTCACTCTTGTCCGATTCCTTGCAGGTTGCAGCTTGACCTTACTGAAGAGTTCCTCGTGACAACCGATAATGTTCTGGTAAGGATTTGTATTATCCAACACAGTTCGATAAAATAATGTCCATATGTAACCTGTTGCTTTCTCCCTTATTCAGGCGCTGAGAGAAAGTATGAAGTCTCGGGGAATAATGCCTCCGGCGGTAAAATGAGGTAAGTCTTTTGTGGTGAGGAGGGTTCCCCATGTTAGTCCCTTGTTTCACCTTGCTGTCCCTTTGTTTCCCCTGAGGGGCTGGGGTTTGGCTAGGATGCAGTGGAAGCTGCGCCGACTCGTGAAGATGAATAGTACCCCCGGTGGTAAAATCAGGTAAGTCTATGGGGGTATTCCTCTGTGTATTCCCTTGGCTCACCTTGCTGTTCTTGTCTTCTCCTTAGGTGCCGGAGTGCGGCGGGAACATGCAGGAGGATGCGGTGAAATGTGAAGATGCTGCAAAGGCCGGTGAGTTCAGCGCAGCGCTGCAGCAGGCGAGGCAACGCGCATAAAATAACTTCTTTCTTCCAGCTCGAAGGCTCGATGGATCGGGAATTCAGGTAAGGATCAAAGGTATTGCTCTTGTTCTAATCTTTTCTCCTTCTTTCTCCCTTTTTCTAGGAGCTCCAAACTCGAGGCGGGCGTGGCAGAAAACTGGATGCAGACTTGCAGGCACGGTGAGCGTTATGCTGCTGGATGCAGAATAACACGAAGCGTGTGCTGCTCTTCGGGCGTGGTTTAAATAGCCTCCAAAGTAGTCGCAGGTAAGTATTCCTCCCCAGCCCCACCCGAGTAAAAAAATAGTCCCTAGGTAGAATAGTCCCTTCCAAGCCTCGTTTGGCTTGGAGCTCTTGCAGCATGGTCTGCATCAGGTAAGTTTGCAGCATGGTATGCATCAGGATAATTTTCATCTATGAGCCTGGCGCCAGGACTGACTCTCCATATGAGCCTGGCGCCATAGGGGGTTGTTGGGCTTGCTTGGGGTAACTTGATGCCTGCTTCCGGGGTTGCTGGACTTGTTCTGGGTCCCCGGGGGTGAGCATCATGACATCTTCCCCCCATGTTCCTGCGTTAATACAGCCAAAGCACATCCATCAAGTTCATGCACATGCAACTCAAAGGCCTTTTCATAATTTGGTGTGCCCAAAGATGGTGCTGAACACAGTTCAGTCTTGAGCAGATCAAAAGCTTTCTGGTGTTCCAAGTTCCATGGCAATGGCAAAGAAATGCCCTTCTTTGTCAGAGCCAACATTGGTTTAATCACTAGCGAAAAGTTCGGGATCCACTGCCTACAGTAGGAAGCCATTCCTATCAAGGCTCTGACTTCCTTCAGTGAATTTGGGACAGACATGCTAGAAATGATTTTAATCCATTCATGCATCAACCTTCTTCCTTCCTTTGACAGGAGATAGCCTAAATAGGCGACCTCCTGTCGACAATATTGAAACTTTTTCAGTGAAGCTTTATGTCCATGCTTTGCTAGGTGAATAAGCAACAGCAAAGTGCCCTCCTTACAGGCCCTTTCCGAATTTGCAGCTAAAAGAAGATTGTTGACATATTGAAGCAATGTACAAGTAGTAGGCAACTCAAGTGTATCAAGCTGTTCTTTCAAAGCCCTATTGTAGATGCTCAGACTCTCCGTATACCCTTGTGGCGCACGGATGAATGTAAACGAGCATCCCCCTAGTGTGAACGCGAACATGTATCTACTCTCCTTGTGTATAGGAATGCTAAAGAAAGCATTCTTAAGATCTACAACACTAAAATGAGTAGCAGAAGCTGGGATCATAGTTAATATTGTTGTCACATCAGGCACAATAGGAAATTGTGGAGCAACAATCTTGTTGACGGCACGTAAATCAATAATGAAACAAAAAGGAATTGCATTATCTCCTTTCTTGTATACCGGTAAAATCGGACTTTTGCACAAACTACCTGCCATTTCTTCAATTACCCCAAGGTGTACAAAATCGGAAACTATGCACTTCAGAGGTTGCTCGCCATCAACCGAAATCTTATACTGAGGAATACGTGGCAACTTTACTCCTGGTTTTAAAATGATTTTAACAGGCTCAACTTGCAAAACACCAACATCATTGTCATCAATCGCACATAAACCCTCCGGAACGTCAGTAAATTCCAGCAGCAAAGGTCTAGTCAAAAACTGTGAGGTAGAAGATTGTTTTGGGGAAATCGTCAAACGCCCTCCATCCGAAGAACAATGAATTACCGAATTTAATTCCTTCAACAGATTCAACCCCAACAAATTCTCTCCACAGTTTGTCATCAAAAGAAACTGACACTGATCCGTGAATGGACCCAGTGTAATCGGTACCGGCGAAGAAACCGGACAAACCACTGGCGTACCAGAAAACCCTACAGAAACATTAGTTTGCCCTGACAGTGGAATGTTTGGAACCCGTGAATGATCAATGGAACACTTCTGTGCTCCTGTATCTATCAAGAATAGATGTTTCCTATTTCCCACTATCATTTCAACGTAGGGACCTTTCTGATTAACGGGAATAGGCGTCGGTTCCAAACCCTGCTTTGGGCAATCGTAGCGAAACAATAAGTCTTCAAAGGGAAGGTCTTCAGAGAGATAAGCAGCAGAAGGATGATCAAAAATGTTTCTATTATCCACACTCGATAACTGATTGTCTTGCGAGAAAGATTGTGAATTCTGAGAAAACTGGCTTCTACCAGGACCCCCTACCCCAGGGTGGCCTATGGATCATCTACCCATGATACCAAATGTGTTATACGACCTCTGTTGGAGGATTGGGCATTGTGCTCACCAATGACCCTCTTGTATTCAATAAGCACATTGGTTCGCGTGTACAGGACCCAATGGCACATTACTTTGTGGAACATGCTGTCCCCTAAACTCCTCTAGGGCCTCTAACAATCTGTTGCAACAACACCTTAGTTTTCAAGTCTCCCTTTTTCTTCTCGATTCTTTCCTTCTCATTATTGACTCGGTGTTCGTAATACTGAGCCATATGTAACACTTCAGACTGAGACTTAGCTTTCCAAGTGCTCTCAGAAGTCATAATTTGCGACTGGATGTCAGGTAACAATCCACACACAAATTTGTCTACAAATAATCGTTTTCCAGACTCTGTGCTTAAGTCTTGTCCACTGAAATCTGAAAACACTTGTTCAAACCGATTAAAGAATTCGGTAGCACCCTCAGATTTTCCTTGGATACAAGCAGTAAGTTTGTCCCAAACAATCCTTCTCTCAGGAATTAAGGCTTTCAGTTTTGTCACAATTCTATCAGGTAAAGTCAGTATTACCTGTGGTGGTTTCTCACCAGCTGGTCTATCTCTATCTTGTCTAGCCATATTATCCCATGTGTCACCCATCCCTGCTATATCATCTATTGTCCTAATTTGTTTCCACAAATCAGCAGGTAGGAGAACGGCAAATAGCAAATCTATATCACTCTATCACTCAGAGTGAATACTGACGACTGCAAGACAGATTCTATTTCCTTATAAAACCCTGTCTGATTCTTTCTAATATCTGGGATGGATTGTCTAATGGTGTTCACTGCCTGTCTTGAGAACGGGACGTGAACAAACTGCGATACATAGTGTGAAGGAATGTCATAGGCAGCTGTACCCGCAGTGGCATCAGCTGGAACCTCAACTTTTGGGACAAATGTAAGAGGAACCTCTCTCATAGGCAACTGAGAAATAGGAATCTTATAGATATTCAATCATTCTGCGGGACAACAAATCTTTCTTTTTATACATTCATCCTGCAGGTATTCTACCATAACCTGTATCACTTTCCTCTGCATTTCTGGCGTATACTGACTATACGTGTCATATACTTCTACGCGAGATATCGACATGTCTGAAATCCATCTAATTGCATCTCTTGTGCAAATTCGCGTTTCTTCACTCATTGACTCACAAAGAGGAAGGAACCGTTTCTGTACAAAAATAGCGCTCAAACTATCACCATCTATTTCTTCATTCCGTAACCTTTCTAACTCCCTTATATACTCAAAATCCCTCTTAACGTGCTCAAATACTTTCTCTGCAGTATCTCTTGAATATGCTAAAACATTCAGATCCCTCAACCCTTGTGGGAGATCTACATTATTCAGTCTGTTCCACATTACAGATAAATGAATTCCCAGTCCTTCAATAAAAGCATTTTCCTCAGGAAAACTTTCTAAATTAGACAGTGTGGCAAAAACATCAGATTGTTCACCCTTCTCCATGCACTGTTTAGCCCATGCATTCAGATCCCGCTTCCTCTCTTTAGAAACTGTATTACGAGTTACAATCTTCGATTCCGCTTCCTTATCAACTACAAGCGGAGCAGAACCACTCGGAAGAGAAAAAGTAGACAAGTCTTGTACAATAGGTAATTAAGATGCTAACACTGATGGAAAAGACAAATCTACTAAACTTATGGCAGCAGGCAAAGGTGGAGGTACAGGTGGAGGAATAATAATAGGAGAAGGAACAATAACCGGAGGAAGAGGAGCAATAGGAGGAAAGATAGGAGGAGCAGGAATTGCTACAAGAGGAGGAACAACAGCAGGAAGAGGTAAAGCAGCAGGAATAGGTACATAAGGAGGTGGCGCAGTGGCACCAGGACTCCTTTCATTTAAAAGCTTTTCAATTAATTCATCTGACACATGAAAATCTTTAGACGGGTATATTTTCTGAATGCCAAGTTGAAAAGCCCTGTCCATGTTTCTAACTGACTCTGACTGTTTCTGTTGATCATATAATGACGCTTTCTCTGCGTTCGACATATGTCAGCGTGCATGTTTTTCTCTACTTTTAAGTTGCTGCATAGCTTCTTTTACCAATTCTGCAATACATCAAATGCTGCAGGTCTAGCTTTTTTCTTTAATAAGATAGACTCTAAATATTCTATACGAGGAATCTCAAAACTACCATTGATTGGCCACTGAAGTTCGGAAGCATGTCTAGTTTGTCTGTGCCAAATATCATTAAACACTATACTACCAATGCTGTGCTTACAGTACATAGTACATCCAGAGACCCCTCCTGTGGCGCTGGATGGCCAAATTCCGAAGATTGTCTGTCTCTGCGGAATAGTGCCCTGAAACAGGCAGACAATTTCTAAGGTACATCAGAATTCTAGTGTTACCTGGTCAATAATTGTTCTCGCAAGGACAATACGCCAAATCAAATATCAGGATACTTAAGAATCAGGTCACGACTCACCTGATCAAAGAACTAAGTCCAATCGGATTACAAAGGACAACTAAGGACCCTCGTGGTTGGTGATTTCAGCAAAACTGCCCGCCTCGATATATGGACCCTCGTCAAGATGCCGTCTCGGACCGCGCGCTCACCGTCCTGGGATCGGGTTGTGCAGTACTGTTGAGGTGTCACATCTCATCCAAGAAGGGGCCCCCTTTCTAACCGTCTGATCCCGGTCAGATAGCCGCGTCAACACTTCAACGAGATGGCATCAATCTTGAGGGTCCCTATTCGGGCGCCATCTGTAAAAGCAAGGAAATATCGAGGCTGAGTATCACAAAAGGAAATACACCAAACACGGGCTATAAAGATTCACAGATCTTTAATTCTACTGTACAGTCTACAAAGAAACAGAAATACAGATAGCTATCTGGCTCTCAATACATCACAATGAGTACCAGCCCGTCAGAGTGAGGAGAGAGAGTGCTGGACATCTTAACATTCGCATATTTATAAATTTCTTACAATATTGTGCAGCCCCTCTACATGTTAATAATCTGCGGTCTAGAGTTTGTGCCGAGTTCACTTATAGCTCATACAATAATATGCAGAAGGATTACACGAGTTCGCATTTCCATGAAGTTACAAGGGCGATGTATATTCTCAGCTCCAGCAGTAAGCCTTAGTCCATATCCCTTCACAATGCAGTTCAACCTGTGTCCATGCTTGGCATTTGCACAACATTGTCGCCAATGTGTATTCGTGGATGAGGCTTGTTAGCGCAGACAATCCTGGGACAACAGTTCGTTCTCAGTATAAGGTCTCATTACCTAGTCTAAACAGTCGGACCATGGACAGTCTAACCATTAACAGAACTCAAAGGTCGGGAAAGCTTGGTTGCAAATTAGAAACACAGTCCACCATTTTAGAACAGAGAATCATATGAACAGAAATCATAATGGCGGATGATTTGAAAATGGCGGCGAAGTCGATCTAAAATCGGAACTTTGCAACACGGTTTTCTTCTCAGAGCAACTAGGCTTAGGCCAACATAATCAAAAGGATGCACTAATATGATTTCCGTTTAACACACCTGGGGAGGCTTCTTTGTAGTTTCTATTAATTATTTGACCCCGAGGGGCGAGAGCTCAGCGGTAACGCTGCTCTCCTTCTGGTGGCCATCTTTGACTTTTCCCAGATTTCTTGATGTGTCGACACAGAAAGTTGAGAGTTCAAGCCTACATTCTTCCATGCCCAACCAAAATATGTAGTGATTGAGGTAGTTTGTGATTTTCGTGATTCCTGAATTTTGGAATGGTTCATCAAACATGATATGCTATGAGGAATGAAGTACAGAACTTAACATCTAAAAGAAACCAAAAAAAGAACCCTAAACAAATGCCTGCCCCAGCCATCATTAAGATAGCTGATGTGATGAAAACACAGATGATGAGGGCGGCAAATAGTTGTTTCTTTGTTGTTAAGGATCCTAAAAGGCTGAGTAGGCCCTGTGCTCAGATCCAGCCAAGGAGTCTGTCACTGCGCATACAACATACTATTTCCCATAAAAACATAGACATACTTCAGTCTGCAATATTTAGTTTCAAGGACTATTCTGGGCTACACATAGATTCCTTCTGCAGAGAGAAATGCTCAGAACTGAAGATTAGATTGAAAGGGGAATCCAAGTCAAAATTCTCCCAGGGAGAGAGAAGCCAATCACCATCCCTTGGACTAATTATCAACATAATTACCGTCCTTCTACTAGGTTCCATGATAAAAGATTCCATTGCCAGGGTAAGTGATGATTCAACAATACATACAATAATAGTTGTCAGAACTACCAGAACAACTCCCCTAGAAGAGACAGTTACCATTCTAGAAAAGAACAGCGATCTGACCAAGAAGAACCCATAATGTGGAGAGTGGAACGGGATTTAAACAACATGAGCAACATGTCGAGCAATTGACTAAAAGCATTGGACAAATCATGAGATCCCAATAGAGAAATCCTGATTCTAATGCTCACAGAAACCTGGCCACAATGGATGGACAGGTTGGGGTGGACAATGACAAGAGGAATAGTCACAGTTCAAAATACACAAGGAGAAGAGGATATGGGAGAGGTGACAGGATAGATATGGCAAGCCTTAGAGGAAGCTTCCAATACCTCGTGTGAAAATAAACCTAAGTTTGCAAAAAAATGAGCAAAGGCCAATGGTGTACCCTCTTTATTCCTTTAAACAAAACCACAGACAAATTAAAAAGATGAAATTGTGTGAGGAGAACAATGTGACAATGACATTTTATAAAGAAGAGAAGAGAGTTCTGTGGAGATGGAACCAAGTGTTTCTTCCCTCTCAAATGCAATGTCTCATGCAAAAGAGCAGAGAAGAGTTAATAGACGTAAAACAGATAACTTGAATGAAAAGAAAGAGAGTAACAAAGAAACCCAAATACACAAGATACAAGATGAACAAAATCCAACAATGTCAGCGGAAAACCCAAAACAAAAGGGCATTCCATCCTCCCTAGATTATTCAAGGCATAACAGTACACGTTGTAGTGGTGAACTTGAACCTGCAGAAAGGGAGTAAGTCGCCATTCCCTTTGAAATTTCCAAGTGTATTTTCATTCCTACTGAGTCCTTGACCAACCCACATGGACTTGGCCCTAAGGAGAATGCCCCTGAGGGGGCTGCTCAAGGTCAAGCTTATGAAATCCCTAATATTAATAATATACAGTCCAAATTATGCACTAACTCAAACTCTCTCTGTAAATTGGAGACAAAAGATGAAAGGATGCCTGTACCTATGCAAGTTCCTGGAGAGTTTGACTTATCAACTCTCATATATAGAGTTTCTCAGCCAACCTTGATATCTAGTGAAGTGTTTGAAACTCTAAACGGAGGAACCGGGAAAAATGGCTGTATTATCCACAAACCTATCCTTGGAGCATTGGCCAACTTTGAGGAGAAACAAATCCCAGTAGATAGAGTAGAAATCAAAATAGGATGACACAGACTCACCCATGTGGTTATAGACACAGCATCTCAGGGTACGTCTGTTTTACTTGTACATTATTTTCTTCTGAGGCTTTCAGCTCTAATAGAGTGTATAAACCAGTTCAAATTGACCCAAACTTGCAGCCCAACAAACTAAAAGGAGGCAGGAACTATGTTAGTTTGAATGGCACCTGTCATTGACCGAGTGAAGAATATTTTTCAGAACAGTCAAGTTCCAGACATCACTATCATAGCTGTGAAAGAGCAAGATGATTATGAAAAGAACCTTTGAGAATACATCTTCCTAGAAATAACAATTGGTTCTTCGCCTTGTAGTTAAAATCGCTGATATTTTAACTGCAACAGATATCCAGGTCCAACACCCCAAACATGAGAGGAAGTACAGATTGAGCAACTTCCTATAGCATGGAGAATTTGGTAATTTTCTGCGTCGCATCTTTGTCACCAGCAGTGACATTCTTGCTATGTGCTCACTAGGGTTGGTTCAGACACGGGTTGGCGAGAAGTCTATGATGAAATGTAGGGCCTCATTACGGGTCCGGCAGTAACCATGCTGGTGCTACTGGCGGGTTGCCGCTGAACCCATAAAAAATTACAAGCACCTGACTTCCCGGTACCACTGGGCTATTCCAAGTCTGGTCGCCAGGAAGTCAGGTGCCAGCTATTTCGTTACTCCCCATTAGGAGTGATTACACAGAAGCACCGGCACTGTTGTTAACAGTGCTGGTGCTTCCGTGATGGCTTTGCCTGCCGTAACCGCTGTGCCCAGCAGGGTCAGACCTGTGAGACACATCGGCTCCGGCAGGCAAACCTGTCATTTGCCGTTCCGGAAACAACAGTGCCGGTAAGGTTACCGGCACCGTTGTTTCCAGACGGGCAGACTTAGAATGGGGCCCATAGTATTTACCACACGCAGAGTGCAGGCCAATATGATATTGGGCATCTTGTTAGCGAGTAGCAGCAGAGTAGACATGGGGGTATGTTTGTAGGTAGGGAAAGCTGTAAGTTGCACCTTCTGCAGTCAAAAAGCTATTTAGTTAGTTGCCACAAGGTGTATGTGACGATTGATTAGTGAACGCATTAGGGAATGAATAGGGATATGTTGTAGCAGGCCAGGGGGTGTATCAGTTAGCGGTATGCCAGGTGGCATAGGGTACATTAGGAGTTGCAGTGTTTGGTTATTTAGATGACAAGGCTGCAGATGGTAGCTGGGTTGTTGTCAGTTAATCAGACTTCATTTCTGATCCCCCCCATTTGGTGCACAGATATGGCAAGCATCTGTGGAGGCGGTGTGAAGTGCCATGCAGTGATTGTCTCTGAGAGTATGGTTCAGCAGTTTCCCAGGGTGTGAACAAAGAGCAGTATAGGTTGTGTCCCAGACACTAGCTCAGCATCTCAGAGGTGACAGACATGGTGGAATGAGAACACAATAAGGTGGAGTGGCAGACAAGAGGATGTGATCAGGTTGGGGTTATACTACTTTATGGAAGAGTGATCATTTCACTGGAACTGCAACTGACAGGGTGAATAAAGCTCATAAATTCGAGAAATTGGTCTCCAAAGAGTGGTGTATTAGTGGCGTTTTTTATATGGCCACAGGCTCTCATAGGAGGAAGGATGTGATGTGTCCCGAGATGCAATGTGTTTTCAAACAGGAGTCGCATGCATGAGCTGCCAAGTGTACAGCCAAAAGGATAAGAAACATCAGGGGGTGCCAAACTTTCTGGCTGCATTGGAATGAGATGACATATATGTTTTTGTTGACACAATGTCTACACCTCACAGGGGATTGTCAGGTCCGACGGGCGAAACACACCATCAGATACTCGAGGAAGGTTCTACCAACGAGGAAAGGGCCAAATGCATCAAATGTATCCCAAGTCACCAGCCAATGGGAATGAAGAATTCTAGCTGACCAAGCTATTAGGTTACTGGTAGAGGGATAGTACCTGTTTGGTTATGGGGGCAGAAGTGGACCAATGTATGGTTTTCTTTAGGGGACTAATGATGCTAGCCAATGGGATTGGAGGGATTTAAATGTGTAATGTAACTGTTTCGATTTCATGCTTGGGGTTTTTCCCTTTATATAGTACCAATTTTTATAGGCATATTGAATGAAGGTTGCTTTCTTCCATGTCAAAATTGCATGTAATAAAACTTGTTTTTTTCTTGCAATTCATGCGCTCTTTATTGCTCCTTGGATTGTTTTGTTTGTTTGGGTTTTGGGGTTACCCTTCATGATGGTGACCCCGACGTGATTCCAGGCCACCTGAGGATATGGGAGCTCCCCTGCCACATAGCCTGTGCTGCGTCACCTATCTCCAGAGACCAGTACCTGTGCACACAATGAAGAGGCAGGCAGGTGCCTAGGTTGTGTGTTGTAAAGAGCCATGTGGTGTTTTATTGTTAGGTAGAAGAGAAAAGGAGTGCTCCAGCAGAGGAGAGAAGTGACATTACAGAAGTAAAAATTACAGAGATAAAGTGAAGTGGAGATCCCCTTGAAAAGAGGCATGGCTGCGCTGCAGCGAAAAAGATGAAAGTCCTGTAGTCGAGAGGACTGGGAATGCATCTGACCCGATGTGAGGGGGTGAGAGGAGGAAATATAAACCAAGAAAAAGTACTGATGATGGTGCAGGGGTCCAAGCAACCCAAGAGCCCTGACACTACAGAGCCCTTCAAAGCACTGCCCATTGTCCAGATAATTGAACTGCAGGTAGAAGTACGCCATGAGGAAAAGGATCTATGGATACAGAGAGAGTGCTCTCTCTCCCCCACTGACTTTGTGTAGAGACAGAAGAGCACGGGGAAACCGGCCATGGCCAAGACATTACTTAATGTAGCATTAGAGCAATTGCATAATCTGGCCCATGTTCTAAGGAACACGTAGCCACAGAGATGAATGAAAGGTGGTTTGTGCCAAAGCTTTATGAATTAGAGGCTGAATTCACAGGAAATAGCATGACCTGCCCGGAATTCTTGGCAGGACACACATTGAAATTGATGTGCCTCTTATAGGTACATGCTTGTTGTAGCATGTCCTTTCTCACAGTGGCTTGAGGTAGAACCATGTGCCCACAATGATGCAAAATTGACAGCAACATGTTTGGTATGGGAGGTATTTCCAGGGTTGGGCATATGTGATGAATTGAGGCCAGACAATGGGCAACACTCACTTTACCAATGATCTCTTCAAGAAGGTTACTGCCCGCCTGGGGAAAAAGCACCGCCTATGCTCAGTTTACCACCCTGAAACCAACGGTTTAGTAGAGAGATTAAATAGCTTACTTAAAGAAGACGTGGCCAAGCTAACAGTGACACTTGGAAAGTATTGGCTCCATTGCTTACTGCTTGCTTTATTTGCACTTCGCAACTTTGAGAAACCTGAAGGTGACTCCCGAACTAGACCCCAGGGATCTGTCATCCAGGAGGTCAGGACATGGCCATCACTATTGGAACCAGTTCCTGGGGGTGGACCTGGGGAGTCCTCAGCGGTGGAATGTGAACACCTACGGGTGAGACACGGTATTCCCCTTCTGTTAACCCCTTTTCCCCATCTTATTACATAGGACACTCAAACTCTCTACACCCCCACCCCGTTTATAAACACAAACACCTTTGCACACCTCGAAAGATGACAGACTAATGTTAGAACTTGTTACCTAATGTGACCCAACACAAGGGTCAGGCAAAGTCAGGCAATTGACCTGAATCGCACACACCTGGTGGCCCTTTCCCTTCCCCAAAGGGATAAAATGTGGAGCATAAGAGCACAATACGAGCAAGGCAGACTGCACAACGAGACAGCCATCCAGGCATGGCTATTCAAGAGGAGGAGAAAGACAGCGTCAACTGAGATGCTGATTAGGAGAGAAGCGACCTTGCCCTTTCTGACCAAGGCCCATGAGACCTCAGTGGAACAAATTGTAAGACTGCAAACCATTGCCCAAGTGTGTTGCAGCAGATATTGATGGTACACGGAGTGTGCCTACGCTGATAAGCAGACAGAGGGAGACACCTGCTACCGTGGTACCGACCTTGACTCCCGATACGAAGAAAGCCAAGAAGTTCATCACAGCCGGTGAGTCAAGGGGAGGACCAATAAAGAAACCGAGTTGTGATGAACAAAAGTAGCAAATGGCTGATTTGAGAATGGTCAAAGAACTGTTGATGTAAAAGGGGAAAGCCAGCTGCAGATGAGCCAGGCACCAAGTGGGTGCTCACTCGAGAAACTCTGGGCAATTACCCACTTGTTGAAACTACTATTACCAGAAGGCCTTGAGAATGAACCCGAAGGAGGGATGCCGATGAAATGGGGCAAAGTCTAACGTTTCAAAGGGAACAGTGTTTTGACTAGAGTGAACCCGGCAGAGTTTGGTCCACATTGAATTAATAGTAAACAAACACTGAGGGGAAAATATTCTGCTTAATAAGAACGAAGGAAAGCACTGTGGGGCAAGAGTGACCACAACGGAGGGGTGTCCAACTGTGTGTTGTTTAAAAAGACATTGAGACTTTTGAAGTACAACAGGTGAAGGTATTTGCAAAAGACCAGGGGAAGTGAATTGTTCCCCTTGGCACTCAGGCCCGAGACTGGCAGAGGGAGATCCTGAAAGAAAGGCCTGAGCCTGATCAAGGGAGGCCAGAAAAATCAGGGGAAGTGGTTTGTCCACCTTGGCACTCAGAAAACAGAAGAGTGACGAAAGAAAGCCAGAGTGAACCTGACGGGAGGGAGGCTGATATTAGAGAGGGGTCTGCACCCAGAAGAGGGGGACCCAAGGATGAAGAATCATCACGCCAAGTGCATTCTGAAATAACTTTTTTTGTTGTTGATTATTTAAACTATCAGATCTTTGGAAGCAGGAGAGACAACCTGCAAAGATCCTGATATAGATAGGAACCGTTTGAGGTGTCTGCACCGGAAGAGGGGGACCCAGGGGTGAAAGCAGAAAGGAACAGTTGTTGTATTTTTGGAACACATCAGGCCCTCGAATGTAAGAGACTTTAAAGCAAGAGTCTTGGCCATCGAAGATCCTGGTAGCTGAGAACAGAACTGTCATCTCGTTCTCAGAAAGCTCTAGAGTGTGCTGTGCTCCAGAGCCCTGCCTTGTCCCGTGCTCGAAAGACGGGAAGGGAGACCATGACTACTGCATTCTGATATATTGTTTGTGAACACATCTTTATTTCTTATGAGCCCTGTCTCACACTCTTTTGTATTTTAGCGTAAGGATTGGCAATAGGTTTTTCTTAGTATATGCCTTTTCTGTTAGATAAGACGCCATTAGAACTGCCTTATTTTGATTTGACCATCGTAGTTTGCTCCCATCTTAGATTTACGTTTAGATCAGGCGTTTTTCCACCCTGCATATGCAGTTTAATAAACACCCTTGAACTGTGATCACTTGTGTCTGTCTATTCTTGATACCATGCCTTCCTTACATATGGTGTCAGCTGTGGGATGTGATTCAACTGATAAAAATTGAAACCCATGCTAATAATTGTCGTACCACCAACAAGGGAATACAGGATTTTTGGACTCCTAAACTCTGAATGTGTATCCACACTAAAAGAGGTGTTGTTCTCACAATTGCATATCGCGACTGGTCAACAAAATCTATTCTTTAGGACCCAAGTATTTCTAGACAGCATTCCTCATTCACACTTCAGCATACAGCAATGGGATCGATTAATATTGAAGGTTCAACCCATTTTTCTTTTGTCAGACCTAGCACCCTGAACCCTCCTCTCTGTGAACCTTTTCTTTTGGTACATCATCACCATCCATATTGGGCCCATCAGGGTTGGAGATTAACTTATCAAAGTCCATTCCTTTGGCAGGTTCAGAATCAGAATTGTCTGAAGATTTTGAAACTCAATCCAAAAGGATTGAGACTTTTTTTATTTCGGATTCGAACCATCCACTGAAAGGACCATTACACCCACAGGAGAAATGGCAGATCTAATCAATGTCATTGCCTAGTTAATGCCCCATCAGATGCAAGCAGAGGTTACACTCCAAGAACGATGGGTCGAATGGAAGTGTTTAGCTGCTTCTGAGTGGTTTTGCACAGTTTCAATGGCCGTATCCAGGGTAGGTCGATTTAACTGTTTTAGACGATTGGCATTAAAACAGACTTCCTTTTGCCAAACTACCTGGGTCATTTTGATTATTGATGTATGAATACAATCTGCATCCACATCCATCTCCAGGGTAATTGCTATTCATCAAAGGGGCTGGGATATCCAGTTCACGTGGATATCTCTCATCCCTGTTCTCTTCCAGGTCCAAACAAAATTGGAGCCTGGTCAAAGAAAAGCGGATCGAGTGGAACGGGAACACCTTGTAAGTGATTTCAATCCGGCACACACCTAAGTCAACGCCTAGCGTGTAATGCACAACTTAAATCCTTATATATTTGTGTCTAAAAGTTATTTTATTCTGAACGATGTACCATTCATGTAACACCCCTCTCCTGGAACCCCTCGGTCACACTGAGCCAGGAATCAGGCTGGTTTGCAAAAGTTAAAATATTTATTTATGTATTTACAAATGTATCACAATATGTTTAATAGGTACACAATGATCACCAATGGGGTGATGTAATACTAAATAATCTCTTTAATACACAAGGAGTAATAGTGAGCAAAACAATTCAGCACAGAAATAATACTTTTGTGGGTGTGTTCAGATCAACTAGCAGTGTGGTTACTAGTTCCCCCTGCACACCCCTCAACTGCCAAACAGGCAATGTAAAGAGATAAGAGGAGAGAGAGCAGGTATTCAGGAATGGTGGCAGAATTCAAACAAAATATCAATCCCGATTTCCCCCCAGCACCACAAGAGAAAAACAGAATTGATTGGCAAGCAGTCAGAATGGTTTTAAAGTTATCTTGAGAATGGATCGGGTAAAAACACTAAATATGGTTTAAATTGCAGAAATTGTTTAAATTCTTATGGGAGCTGCTTTGGGTAGTTGCACACAAACACTAGCAATTATTTGATACTAAGGAACAATGTGAAATCTTAAAATTAAGGTCGGAAGCAATCAAAAACTGTTGTACACGTGTCAGAATTTCCCTAAAACGAAATTCACGGCAAACTTTCCAGTGTGCGATAATCACGATTACGGGTGAACCATATGGATTTGAGATGCGGTTTCAGATGCAAATTAAAGCTGTTGATGTTAGCTAAATTCATTTTGTTTCTAGTACAAAAATTCAGGAAGTTATGGATGTTTTAGTGAAGGTTGTTTTTCGAGACAGGTGCAAGAATGGGAAACAGGAATGCACTTTTAAAAGACAAACAGGATTTCTTACACAAGATTATGACTATAGAAACAGAGAATGCCACACATTAATCTCCACAATTCCTGGCCAGGGAACCCTTCACCTGGTGGATACTCAATTTCTTTCTGGGGTTCACATTAGTTACTCACAACACTAATGACTTATGATTTTAGAATACAAATAAGAGAAACTCAGCGCAAGAAAAGTTTTGACAGTTAAAAAATACTCCTAACAATATCAGATTCGGAAGGCAAGATTGGTTGGGTTTACGATAGGGATTGGCTATGGACAGGACATATGCTAGTGACAAAGTTCTATCTATAGATACTTACTAGATATGTTTTTAAACGGAACCGTCAGGATTCTGGTCCATCAAGATTTCTGGTCCTGGTCAGGGATTCTGGTCAGGACAGACTACTGGGCACCTCACATTGGACTGGGTCTGTTCACAGCACGGCAAAGGACTGGATCGGATCTGCAATGGTTCTGGTCACAGCACAGCACCGGACTGGATTGGATCTTTTGGTTCTGATGATAATTATATTCAGCAGGCAAGCAGTACAGCACAGCCCGGCTGTCTTTTGGTTCCCCTCTGGGGTTGGTTCTGGTTCTGGAAATTTAAGGCCTAGCTGAAAATGGTTCAGCTACGCAATGGGCCTTTCTGCTTTGCCAAGTTTCTGGAGTCTGGAGCAAGTGAGATGAATAGTTCTGCAGCAGGGTGCTCCACCAGCATTCCGATAGTGGGTTAATATGTCTGTCCTTTTGAGTGCTGAACTGTCTCTATTTATGCTTATGATAAAGGGGTGTGTGTGCTGGTTTAGCCTAAACTCGCTCCTTGGACAGGGATTGGTCAAGGTCTCCTTTCTTCCTTGATAGGAGAAAAACAGCGTGTCATCTTTATGGTGTGGGTTTATGAGGCCTAGAGTCCACCCCTAGCCTCTTGAACACAAAATCTACTTTTGGTACAATACATATTTCCACATGTGCATCATCTATAACAATCATATGTACAGATTACATATATTGTGTTACATATATTGTGTAGCAGATACTCCTCCAAGCCCCGTCGCTGTAGGATCTTGTGTCTGTTTTTCACAGAATTTTGCCCTTTTCATCCGGAACACAATGTCCAATTTCAGAGCAAATTTTTACATTTGTGCACGCTGAATGTGGGCATACGTGTATAAAGTTTCATACTTCTATCAGAAATACATTTTGTGTAATTACACTTTTTCCGCCGTTTCTTCCCGGAACATGTCACAGAGTTTGGGCGCCTTTTCACCTGTGCATCCTGAAATTACATTAACAATGCTGTTATTTCTATATTTTGCACAATTTTACATAGTAAGTTATCAGTCTTTTTAAAATGTGTCTTTTGTCCTTGTTAAGCAACACATGGTTGTTTATCTCCACCCCTTTGGTCTCTCCCAGGGACCCAGGAACCTCTCCTCCCTGTTTCTCCTTGGCAGAGGCCATTTACAACACTTCACACCTCGCATTTCCTTGAGCTGGAGGATGTCCATTGTCTTCTTCCCCTTGCAGACTAAATTCTTTCCCCACCCCATAGGTGTTTTTTCCTGCTGGAGAGAAGCTTTAGGGAGAGGCCTTGCCTCTGTGAGGAAAGCTGTTATTCCAGTGTCGGTGGCTTTTAGCCAGGCTTAAATTTAAATGTTACTTCTGTTGCATTTTTCCTTGGTTTAAAACAAACTTGTGATTTCAAACTTGCAGCTAGAACACTTATTCCAGATTCTAAACCATGTGCTCAAACAATTACAACATAGATTACTCTCAGTAACAGGCCACTTAGCATTCAAACATTTGTTTTCAGTTTATACATGTTTTAAAGTTTATCATGCAGGCTTCTGACAACTGTCCTTCAGGCGGCAGAGGGTACTGCGCCTAGATTTTGACAGATTCAACAGGCAGACATTTTTTGCTGTGGATGTTTCTTTGATACTTTCAGCTTTTCAAGACATTGTTCACAATGATTTCTTGAACTAAGTGAATTGTAGCACACAGCAAGAATTCTGGATGTTTAAGGATGTAGTTTCCGCAAACAAAGAAAAACATTTAAAGCAAGATTTTTGGATTTCCTTTTGCAGAGCACTGCTTTTCCCTCTGTACTCCATTTTCACATGTTGTGGAGCCCAGTGACATGTTTCAGGAGTGAGATCTCTGTTCCACCACTGACAACATGCGTGGTAGATTGGGCAGCCATCTGTTTGTGCTTTGCAGAGTGCGATTTTCAGAGGTTTTGGCGCCACAAGTGTTTTGCGGCCATTTTGAGGTTTCTGGCACCATCAGAACACAGGGATGCTGCATGGCAGAGTAAAAGTGGGTTGAATCATCCCACAACCTACGGGTGAGACACAGTATTCCCCTTGTGTTAATCCATCTTTCCTCTCTTATTACATAGGACACTCAACCTCTCTACATCCCCCTTTACATGAACACCTTTTCACGCCTCGAAAGACAACAGACTAACATTAGGGCCCGTTACCTGACATGTCCTAACACAAGGGTCAGGCAAAGTCAGGAAATTGACCTGAATCACACACACCTGACCGCACTTTCCCTTCCCCACAGGGATAAAAGGTGGAGCATAAGAGCACAATACAAGCAAGGCAGACCGCACGACAAGACAGCTATCCAGGCACAGCAGTTCAAGAAGAGGAGAAAGACAGCGCAAAACTGAGAGGGTGACAAGGGGAGAAACAACCTTTCCCTTTTCGACCAAGGCCCGTAAGAACTCTGTGGAACAAATTGTAAGACCGCGAACAATAGCCCAAGTGTGTTGCAGCAGATGTCCATGGTACACAGAGCGTGCCTACGCTGATAAGCAGGACAGAAAGAGACACTGGCTACCGTGGTACCAGCCTTGACTCCAGATACGAAAAAAGCCAAGCGGTTCATCACAACCGGTGTGTCGTGGGGAGGACCGATAAAGAAACCAAACTGTGTTGAACAAAAGTAGCAAACGACTTTTTGCAGAAAGTTGATGTAAAAGGGGAAAGCCAGCTTCAGATGAGCAAGACACCACGTGGGTGCTCACTCGAGAAACTCGATTACCCGATGGTTGAAACTATTAATACCAGAAGGCCTTGGGAAAGGCGAGAGAAGGGTCAAAGTGGTCATACAGGGGGGTCTAGTAAAATCTTCTGTACAGTCAAAAGTATTTGATCGGCAGATGATCGTGAATAAGGGCGGTGAATCCCACATCGTAAGAAAGTAAAACAAACTGTGAGATTGGCAAGAGTGAACCCGAAGGAGGGATGCTGATGAAACAGGGACAAGTCTAAAGTCCCAAAGGGAGCAGTGTGTTGACTAGAGTGAACCCTTCAGAGGGTGGTCCACATTGAATTAATACTAGTGAAACACTGAACGATCAGATCTTTGGAAGCAGGAGAGACAGCCTCTGATGATCCTGATAGTGAAAGGAACTATTTGAGGGGTCTGCACCATAAAGAGGGGGACCCAGGAGTGAAAGCATCACCCAACGTGCAGAAAGGAACCTTTGTTGTTATTTTGGAATGCATCAGGCCCTCGAAGTCAAGAGTCTTTTTTATAGAGAGGGAGACTTGGCCATCGAAGATCCTGATAGTTGAGAATGGTACTGTTGTCTTGTGCTGGGAAAGCTTGAGAGTGTGCTGTGCTCCGAGTCCCACCTTATCCCATGCTCAAAAAATGGGATGGGAGACCATGACTACTGCACCCTGACATATTGTTTGTGAACACTTCTTTATTTCTTATGAGCCCTATCCCAAACTCTTTTGTATTTTAGCATAAGGATTGGCGATAGGTTTTTCATAGTATAGGCCTTTTTTATTTGACAAGACGCCACTAGGACTGCCTTATTTTGATTTGATGGTCATAGCTTGCTCTGATCTTAGATTGAGGTTTAGAGTAGTCATTTTTCGACCCTACCTATACAGATTAATAAACACCCGTGAACTGTGATAACTTGTCTCTGTCTATTCTTGATACCATGACTTCCTTACACAACTCACCTGGCATGGATCACTTGACTCTGCACAAAATTGTTACTACAGGATAATCCATGGCCTCTCACTCCTGCACGTACAATTTCGGATGCTAATAACTCGGCACAGATCCTTGGTGAAGAATTTCATATGTACTTGACAGAACATACAAAAGCTCCTACATATATATCTCGTCAGGTGTACCCATGCCCATGCCAGTTGGCTACAGAGACATCACCCACAGATACACGAGGAGAAGGTACTTTTTCACCAGCTGCGCCTCTCTAGCCAGGTGACAGGATCTTCGTCAGGAACTTTGTCAGGAAGTGGAAAGTGCCTCGCTCACTACAGTGAAAGTGACTTACAGAACACAATGAATTTATCTTTCCGAAGTCTGCAAAGACAACAGCACCAGCTCCCTTGAGAAGAGCAGAGGAGCACAACTTGATGGGAAATATAGCCCAGCTTTCACTGACTTTTATTTCTGCAATACAGTTTTACAGGAGGCCTGTGGAGGAGGTGCACAATTAATGTTGCAGTAGTAGTGGTAATAATAGAAAGCAGAAAAATAGTGTGCTATTGTTTGTTCTGGCTTTTTTATTTGTTATTTTGTCTCCTTCTTTTCTCTTGTTTCTGTTATATAAAGGTTCAGGAAGCACTATCAAAAATGATGACAACAATATAAGAACCAAAAGCAGTATATTTAGTGCAAATGTGTTTCACAGCGGCATTGGGGGAAGCAGGACACGGCATCTGGCAATGTGTGATATGATGATTTGTGGTATGTGGGATGAGAGAGGGATAATGACACTTGTTACGTGTGCTCTCTCATCCCACACATTACGGGGATGCCCAAACTCTTTCCAACCCAGTAGGTGACATTGGGGGAGCAGGGGTAAATAATGCACTTGTCATTGTGCAAAACGCGAGGTCTTTTTCAGGGACAGATAGTGGCTGTTCACTGGACAAATGAAGGGGAGAATGTGTATGCAAACAAATATATACAGCTAGGGAGAGTATCCGGAAAAGAGGATACAAAGTACATAATACTAGAATATATAACAGACAGTATTAGGAAAGGAGAGCAGATGCTCACAACTCATAGCAGAGTGCACTGCAGAAATTCATCAGGGAATGATATTCCTTGGTGTCACACAAGCCCATTAATGAGGAAACAGGGATTAGTGTTTCATGATGGCAAATGGGAGGGGGGATTGGTACACTGTTGAGCAGAGGGATTAGTGGGATTTCAAGGGGAGCTAGTAGCAAAAATAAACAATAGTTGTAGGGCAGTATGGAAAAAATATGTCCATGCTTTAACATGGATAGATGAGCGACAGTGACCGGTCCACATAAAGCCTCTTACACGATTTTCCTTATCTTTCAGGTCCACAAGGTCACAATATCTAGGTGCTAATGCTGGCTGCACCAAGGGAGGAATCTATAAAAATGTTTGCACGCAGTAAGCAGCGTCAACATCTCTCTTCATACAGTTTCATTCCACTGTGCTGTTTCAACCATGCTCTCCCAGCTGCATCTGTGCCTGTAATAAACTGCGTTACTGCTTGCTTGGTGTACGGTCCTTTTAGTATTACTTTGGTGTTCCAGTCATTACCTGGCTGTGGAGGACTCCTGATACACAATGTAAACAACAGCCGAAAAATATAATTAAGAACATTTATATGGTTAAACCAAGGCTGCAATAAAATATGGCACATCAGTCTGGGGTTTCCATAATATCCAGCCCATAAAAAGGGATGAAAATGTCTTCCTAAAATCACTATTAGAATTAACAAAGTCAGCATCTGATTTTACTTTACATAAAGAGCTTGGCCTTATCTTTGCTCAACACGAGCTAGCCCTCAAGCCTATATTACATTAGCCACGAATATGAGATAATCCTCAAGCAACACTCGCACAATATCTAATTGCGTATCTAGTCTGGAAAAATGCTCAGAAAACATAAACGGGGTAATTCATAGAATTCAGCACACAAGTGGCGCACACGGCTGGCGCACAGTGTGCACGTGCGGCAGTCTGCGCCAGCCACGTGCGCCAAAATCAATTTCCGCGCACAACGTATTCATGGATTTAAACATCCATAACCAGCCGTGGTGCAGAGTGGCGCAGAGACCCTGCAGTAGTGCCAGTTACGCCCCCAACCGCTCCCTGTGCGCCATGAACAGCACACAAATCCCGTACATGGTGCACAGGCCAGTGGACCAGCATACAGCCCCCCAACCACGAATACGCCTGTAAAACTCCCCACGCGCCCCTCCGAATACATGTACCCCGCTACGTGGGGTGAATCACATGCGATTGGCCCTGTGCGAGTGGGGTACGTGTATTACGGGGGTGCGCGGGGAGAATCACACGCGATTGGCCCTGTGCGAGTGGGTATGTGTATTTCGGGGGTGCGCTGGAAGTTTTACCAGCGATTGGCCCTGTGCAAGCAGGGTACGTGTATTTCGGGGGTGCCCCAACAAATTGCTAGTGTGTGTCCTCCCAGGTGTGCCCTCTCCCCCTTCCCCAGGACCTGCAGGCAGACCACAACACAAGGGAACACACTGCACCCCTGGCCATGCCCCACAGGCAGCCCATCCACCCTGGCGAAGCCCCCCAGCCAGCCCACATGTCACCACGCACAAGTGACCACTGACACATGTCCCCCAGCACCCCCATCCACCCAGCATTGAGGGTCAGGCCCCGACTCATGTCCCCCAGCACCCCCATCCACCCAGCGTTGACGGGCACCTGCCAGCAGGCCTCGAATCATGTTCCCCAGTACCCCCATCCACCCAGCATTGAGGGTCAGGCTCTGACTCATGTCCCCCAGCACCCCATCCACCCAGCATTGACGGGCACCTGCCAGCAGGCCCTGACTCGTGTCCCCCAGCACCCCCATCCACCCAGCATTGACGGGCACCTGTCAGCAGGCCCCAATTCATGTCCCCCAGCACCCCCATCCACCCAGCATTGACGGCACCTGCCAGCAGGCCCTGACTCATGTTCCCCAGCACCCCCATCCACCCAGCATTGAGGGTCAGGCCCTGACTCATGTCCCCCAGCACCCCCATCCACCCAGCATTGAGGGTCAGGCCCCAACTCATGTCCCCCAGCACCCCCACCCCCCCAGCAGTGAGGGGCACCTGCCAGCAGGCCCCGACTCATGTCCCCCTGCACCCCCACCCCCCCCAGCAGTGAGGGGCACCTGCCAGCAGGCCCCTACTCATGTCCCCCTGCACCCCCACACCCACGGCAGTGAGGGGCACCTGCCAGCAGGCCCTGACTCATGTCCCCCTACACCCGCACACCCCCAGTAGTGAGGGGCACCTGCCAGCAGGCCCGACTCACGACCCCCTGCAACACAACATGAAGCTGCACAATCATGGGCCTCATGTGCACCAAAATACCACAGCACGCCACCCCAGTCTTGACATGCAATGATTTTCCCTAATCCACCACACACTGACATGCCTATGTCATGACACAAATCAAAAGTCAACCATGTACATCAACACATGTCCATCACACACACACACACTGGTTGCCATAGATTGTGTAAACCCACATTTTGACATGCATGAACTCATTGAGCGAATCCTACACATGGAAGTAAAATATCAAAATGTATTATGAACAAAATCAATGTAATGAAATGAAAGCATAAAAAAAATTACAAACATGAAATGAAATGCATATCCAAAAATATGAAAAAGGAAATGTAGAACCAATCCAAAGAAATCCTAAAGAAAAATGGTCCAACAAATCGAAAGGAAACGTAAAATTAAAATCCATTGCTCCATGGTGAAATCCAAAGAAAATGCACACATAAATCCAATGTCCAACTATGTACAAGTAATTTTCAAAGGGTCCATGAGCCCAACGAAAGAAATGAAACCTATCAAAGAAACTACCTAAGAAATAACTATATACAAAAGTGTGGGGCATAGTCCAATCACCACAAAATAAAGGAAAACGAAAATGAAACCTAACACTAAAAACTATTTACAATGGTGGTGGGCTTGTCTGACGGCTCACTTTCCGATGTCCTGGGCCAGGGCATCATCGAACTCCTGCTCAATGTCCTGGAGGCGGTCCTCTTCCATGGCCCCGAGGGTTCGCAGGGACAATGCCATGTTGGACTCCAACTCCCTGCGAATAGCCTCGAGGCACTCGGCCCGCCTCAGTGCCCTCCGCATGGAGTTCTCTGCCCTGACCATTGTGAGCCATGCCTCTTCCGCCCGCCGCCGCTCCGCACCTATGGCCTGGCCCAACCGCTGCCACATGGAAGACACTCCCAATCCTGGGTCCTCCTGCCCTCTGGCCGATGCCTGCCCCTCGGATGTTGATGGCCCCGAGCCATCGTCGCTCCCACCTTGATGGTGCTGCCGCTGTGCCTGTACCCTGCCTTCTGCTGCCTGCATGTCCTCCTCCGGCTGGGGTGCAGTTCTTGTGGTGGCCACCCCTGCTGGACGTCCGACTCCCGACTGTGGCAGGGATGTGTCCTCCACCAGCCTGGCCGCTGGGTCAGAGGCAGCTCCACAGGGTAACCAGGTGATACATGGGTGGGATGATGGCATGGAGGACGACTGGCGCATAGGGGTTTCAGGTGAGGAGGGGGTCGGGACAAGGTCCAGCACACGGAGGAATCCAGCACTGGTGACCCGTCCCAGCAGGTCAACGCGGTCAAAGAGGCATCCGAGATGACGTGCACTGTCTTCACGAAAACACTGTAGGTCAGCTCGCATGCCCCGTTGACGCAAGGCTATCCCAGCCAGGGCAGGCTCAACCCAGTCCAGAATTGCCACGTCCACAGGGAGAGGAAGGCCAGTTGTGTGCTCATCCTCTCCCTGAAAACGGGTCTGGACGTAGGCATCCATGCTGGTGCAGGATGATGCAGTCACAGGATCAGGGACAGGATTACACACAGGCACCTCCGTGGCAGCCTGTGCTGCCTCCTGTCCCTGCTCCTGCATTGCACCACTAGCACCAGTGGAATCCCCACCTCCAGACCCCATGTGTGTCCCTTCCACGGCCTCCTCGTCCACCAAACCCCCCACCAACCTGGATGACTCAGTGCCATCTTCCTCCGTTGGACCCTGTGGGGTCTCAGCTGCCCTTTCTGCTGCCGAGGAGTCCACCTCTGACCTCCGCCTCTTGGACCTACCCTCGGCAGCTGCGGCCTGGGACGCGGCACCAGACTCCTCACTCCCCGATGAGATGACAACCTGGGAGGGGAGCCGGGCCTTGCGTCTCTGGCTGGTGGTGCGATCCCTGCCGCTTTCCTCCAGAGCACCCTCTCCGCCCTCTTCATCAGTTGACGCTGCATACAGGGATAGATAGAACACAGGCATCAGCGCACTGTACAATGGACTGATACACACATGACAGTGTACATGAGTGGCAGTGTCAAACTTCAGACACAGCATCGCACTCCCCAACACACATGTCATTTTAACTCTCACACGTGAGCAAATCAATAGGAATGTTGCACCAGGCAGCACCATCCATACACAAACAAAAGCACGAGCAGCCGAAGGTGAGCCTGGCGTCACATGCAACACGGGGAGTGCATAACACATGCACACACTCTACCGGACTAACATGCATCTGTACATCTGCACCACTGCAGTGATAATGTCTCCATCCATGTCACAACTGGCAATCAGCCACCTACATGTCAGTGTCACACACATCCATGTTGCATCACAGTTGCACACTTGTCAAATACACACACATGCACATGTACATAGTGCAGATACATGCAGCAGGAATCAGCATCCATGTGTGACACCACAACCATGCCACAGTACATGCACATCATAATATTCACATGTGTGCACCCACACATGCATTTGCCCAGCATGTTTGCCAACACATACACCATTGATGTGTCTCACACATGAGAGGAATCACATGTGGCAGGTTCACGTCCCTGTACATACGCATCCATACACGGCCCTACATAGACACATGTTCAACCTGCACACTCCTGGCACACCACAACACGCACAGCATCCAATCAGTAGGCATGTACACTTACCGCTCGACTCCAGACGGGTCTGCCTCTCAAGGACCTGGACATGGAGCGCTAGATGTATATGTTCCAGGACCCTCATTTGGATGGTGGATAGGCGGACCCGGCACCCCTTGGCATCCGCTGCCTTCAAGAGGCACCAGGCCTTGTTGAGGGTCCTGGACCTGAAGTCCTCCCAGCGCTTCCAGACGTGTGGACTGTCGCACACTGCCACCCCCTCCTCGTTGATGGCAGTCACGATGTCCATCCAGATCCTCTTCCGTCCTTCATTGTTGGCACTTGATTTCCAAAGAGGGCATCATACTGCCCCAGGACGTGCTCCACCAGGACACCAACTTCACTGGCCCTTAAGCTGGTGGCCCTCTGCCTCTCTGCCTGGGGGTTGCCAGTGGTGCCAGATGGTGTAGTATCCAACATGGCAACTCCAGAGGCAGGTGTGGGTGGGCAACTGGGTCCTGGGGCTGGGCTGTGGAGCGATGGTATCCCAGTCGGGAGTCTTCAGTTCCAGCAGGGGTGGTCACAGCAACTGCACCCCTGGCTGATGTGCAGGCACCAAATAGCAGGGCAAGTGGGCGGCAGGCAGGCAGCAGCAGATGGCAGGTTGGAGCGTGCTCGGAGCTCTGGGGGCAGGAATATGGCCTTCTGGGCAGGAGCCTGGTCTTCCGTGTGTTGTTGCATGGCCAGCTTGATACGGAGTGATTTGGCACGTAAAAAAAGTGCACGTCAGCGTGAAATTCGAGGAAAAGCCCTCAGCGCGTAAGCGCATCTGTGACGTTACACGTGCGAGCGTTCCCCACAACACGGGTGCATAGTGAATCAGCATGTGAGAAAACTGCACGTCACCGTGCTAGTGGAGGAAAGGGCCTTAGCGCGTAAGCGCGTAAGTGAAGTTGCACGTGTGGGCTGGCTTAAAAGGTATGAATATGACGTTATTTTCTTGTATGTGCTTTTTGAGGAGAGCGAGCAGGTGATTCTGCTACGTCTTATCGGTTGACACGCGATTACTTCACAACGTTTCCAGTTCATACTCCCTGTTTCCTCAGACTGCGTTTTCTTCTTTTGGCGGGGGTGTTGCCAACGCGCACACATGCGTCTTTTTCATGTTCTTTTTCAAGGCAGACAGTTAGTCGCGCACGTATTTTCCAACTGTGGTTGCCCCCGTGTGTCGCGTTCCCCTTCAGAGGTCATTGTAGGCTGTGTGTAATACGCGTACGCTTATTTTTGTGTTTCTGGGTGCCACAGCGTAGTGCGGGTTCATTTTTCCACGCACGTGGTCTACCAGGGGTTGCGTGCACGTGTACTTTGGTTTTTGGGGTGCCTGTGCGTTGTGTGACCCGTCATCTTCCCCCAGCGGTCACAGACAGCCTTGCTAGAGCACTAGGGTACGAATTCCATCTAGTACCCTACCCCTTTCACCTCAATTGCCCAGGACAATTGTTTACTGCAACTCCCATACGCACAACAATATCAGTGCCATGGTTGGGAGGCGATCAACAGTAAGGGAGGCAAAGGTGGCCAAGCTCAAAGAAATGGGAGTGATGGGCGCGGTAGGGGACGTGGCCAGGATTTACAAGGTTCCCCTAGAGCCCAGTGTGTGGAGGACCAATCGGGGCCACCCATGCCCCCCCCAATGGTTGTGGGAAATGTAGCTGGCACCATCCCAGCTCAGCCCTTGTTGAACCGGCCCATTTTGTCAACTGAACCGGCACAGGATGACTCCCAGTCTGACTTCCAGGTCACCAAGTCTAAGCCACGTGTGGCAGTGAAAGTTGCTGTCACCAGGCCACGTGGATCTGGGGCAGCAATATCATCTGCTGCCCCAAGTAGCCAGGGTGAGGAGGCTGCAGGGGCAGCTGCAGCTCAAACCACCCCAGCTCCGAGTCTCCCAGCTGGGACAGTGTCGAACCAGGTCCATCACACCGACGTTGGCCCTGCCAACATCACCCTGCAGCCAATGCCTGCACCAAGACCTTTGGTCATTGTGCCTTTACAGGCTTCAAGTACCCAGTCCACCTGCGCTTCTGCCCCTACTGACCAGAGCGGCGTAAGCCACTCAGGATCCGCACCACCTTCCAAGAAGAAGGGTGCTCTTGCACTACAAGCTGGAACCCCAGACACGGCTACACACTCCGGAACGTCAAGGAAGCCTAGCTTCAATGATGCCGAACTTAATGCACTTGTGGCCTATGTGTTGGCACATAGCCGCGAAATGGTGGTGACTGCAGGCTGCAAGACTACGCCTGCTCAACGTAGGGTCCACTGGCAGACCATCGCGGACCACATTAGTGTCCTTGGATTTGTGAGGCGCACAGCTGATGATTGCTACAAGTGGTGGAATGACCTTAAATGCAGAGCAAAGAACAAGCTAGCTTCCAATCATGCCTCTACTCTGGTGACTGGCGGTGGGTCTCCACCAGAGGACGACCAACTCACTGAACATGAGTCTGTTGCTGGAACCTTCGTCACAGAGGAACAGATCCAAGGCATGGGAGACCTACCAGATTATGAAGCATTGTCCGATGAGTGCCCATGCATGTGTGTGTAATTCATGTGTATGTTGCTTGGGTGATGTGTTCTGATTGAGTGCCAGGTAAGGGTGTGTATTCATGAGTGGCATGGGTCACCCATGTGCTTCCTCCAACCATTCACCGGCCTTGGATTTGGGTATGACAGTATCCCTTCTAACCACAGTAGCCAATTAGCACCACATTACTGCAGTTGCCCTTGAACTGTCATCTTGCAACAACATTGTTAAAACTTTTCAGTGTTCATTCAGCATGATTTTTTCAATCCTCCCATTTTTACAACACATTTTTCTGCCCTAATGCCACATATGTGACATGCTTCTGTCATAGATTACACCCCACAATGGCCCACATTTATTACCTTGTTATGTGAATGATTTCACCATTCAGGCTGATTGAGTAATGGCCTGCTCCCATTAATTTTCGGGCCCTGTATGAATGTGGGACATGACTGTTGTCTCCTGTCATGTTGAAGTGAACAACCATAGATGTATCCATCTGCCTGCCATCACTGGATAATTGAACACTGGGTGTGTTGCAGTGTGTGGCATATGAGTATTTTGTCACACTTTTTTGCATTTTTCATCTCATCATGTCCATCTCACATGGATTTGTGACAGTACTCATTCACTAACATATGGCTGTAGTTGTCAAATGTACCATGGCTATGCTACGTGCCATCTGTGTGCTGGCATGTGTCATGTATGTGTATTGGACAAGCCACTCACAGGCTAATGTGTGATGCCAGTGCTATCCAACATGCAGCAAATGTGTTGCTTTTCCATCTTGGAGTCCTCAGTGTCTGCTTTTTGCCTCCCCTTCCAACTCATTGACAGTGCATGCATGTCAGGGTTATAGTCATGTGGGACATGTGTAATTCATGTACTGGATCTCTGGCTTGTCAGGCCTATGTGTGTGCTATGGTGCTCATGCCTGTTTCCATTTGTTGTCTTTCATGTTTTTGCAGGTGATGAGGCACTTGATGCTGTTGAGATGGAGGAGATGGTGCAGACCCAGGGTGAATCTCAGCCACAACCAGGCACCAGTGGAGGATGTGGGGTTGGTGGTGGGTGAAAACCCAATCCTCCTGCAGACCATACTATCCACAGGTGTCTCTGGGTACACCTCCGCAGACCTCTATGATTCAGGTGCTGAATCGGACAGAGAGACATATGTGCCATTGCAGGTGCGTGTTTCTGGCAGGGATGCTGTTCTGTCCAACCCACCTGCACCGGGGGTAGACCCCTCTATGGGGATGTCAGTGTTGGTAACTCTGCCTTTGGCGGTTACGGATGCAGGGTCACACTCCACAAAATTTGCTCCTGTTCCTGGGCCAGCAGATCAAATGGGGAATGCAGTCCTGCAGCCTCAGGCAGTGCCAGCACAGCAAGGTGCAGATCGCCTTGCCCCAAACAGGTGTGGTGCCCACCGACGCGGTGGCCGTGCGCTACCAGGCAATACCGTATGGGAAAACTCCATGTACGGTATAGCAGCACAACAGGGAGCATTGTGTGAAATGATGGCTCAGGCTTTGGATAGGGTTGCCAGTTCCATTCTCCCCCCTGAAAGGCAGATGGAGATCCAGCAGCAGGCAACAGACTCCATTTGCCACTCACACAGGGAGGACATGTTGGCGTCCAACAGGGACCGACGGGCGGCACTGGAGACTCAGCGCGAAGCCATATCTGTAGAGTCACAGGCCCATAGGGAAGCCCTGAGGTTAGAACACCAGTTCCTCAGGGATACTCTGGGTGAACTTGAGGCTTCCCGAAATTTTAGGTCAGAACAGCAGCTGGAGCAGCTCACACATTCACTCTCAGCAGAGCTCCAGGCAACCCGTGCAGAGATACGGGACTCACGTGAGGCCATACACCTGGTCATCAGGCATCCCAAAAATGCTGGTCCTGGGTGAAAAAATGCGGGCCTGGCTATCCTCCACTTCCTGCGGTGTCCCACGACCACTGCTGCGAGGAACGGTATATTCATCGTAGCGTCTGAGCTTGTTTGTTGTTTGCGCGCACTTTTATGCTGCGCTGGGCCGCGAACGCCTGCTTCCTGCTGGCATACGTGTTTCTGGATTAGTACATCTTTTGTGGCGCACACCTTTCCCCTGTTCGATTCCATGAATACGTGTTGTAGGCGCGCGTGTGGGCGTTGCTTGCATTTACCTCCTGTACTTCCCTGTAATGCCGACATTTTCACACGTTGTTCCCCATTCCGCGTGTTCCGCCCACTTTTGTTGTCTGCGCTGCGCTATGTGTGCTTTTGCTGTGCGCATAGCGCACGCCATTTGATGACCTGGGCGCCCGCGTGCACCACCCACGACTTTAGCACACATCCAAGGATTTACACGCGCACTGACTTCCATGAATCGATGTGCGTGGCTTTGGTATGCTTGCGCTGCAATTTTCACACTTGCGCTGCGATTTTCACACGTGCGCTGCCATTTTTGGCACACATTAATTCCATGAATCGGCCTGAAAATCACTAACACTTATCAAAAGTATGTTTCATCAAATCCATGCAGATTATTGTTACGATTCCACGGTAGGGTTCACCTCCTTAGAATGTCAAAAGAGATATTATATCATGCCTCCTATTGCAATAAATATATGTATGTTGGCCTACGCAAAGCTGCTCGAAAGTCGCTTGCAAGAGAATCCGTGTTGCAAGGTCCTGACCTTAAATCAATGTAAGCCGCCATTTTAGGCCAATCTGCCATTTTAGGATTCACTTTGTAAAAGTCACCCTGTGAGTTAAAATGGTGGACGATGTCATTCGAAAATACAACATGGCCGTCTTGACCTCTGTACATAGCTAATATGTAACTTGCCTGCAGGCCACTTGTTGAGGTCGTGAACTGAGACCTTGTCCTTCGTTAACCTGTGCGTAAAAGGATTACTCGTGCAACTAAACTAATCCACGAGCATATGTTGAAATAATGTATTCAAATACTGAACCTAGAACACTTGTTTTACTACATTGTATTAATGTTTGAGAAGGCCTGCATGGAAAAATCTTAGAATACACAGTTATTGCATAGGCTTGTTGATACATGTATTAAAGGCAAACCAGTTATATGCGGTTGTTCGAGACTTGGCACAAACCCTAGATCGGTGATGTATTACATGAAATATTAACCCGAAGTGGGGCTGGACATCGTGCCCACCAAGTGTATAAAAAGCGAATGCATTCTAATGCACAACGTCTCTCACTGAACACTCTGAACCACGCTGGAGTTCGTATTGTTGTACTGAGGGCCGATAGCTATCTGATTTTGCTCTATTTTAGTAACTGGATTCAGTATAAAATAAAGTACTTTGTATGTTCCTTTGTAACACGTGTTCGGTGTATTTCCTTTTGGGGTACTCAGCCTCGATATTTTGATTCTGTTTTCACAGTTGGCGCCCGAATAGGGACCCTCAAGATTGATGCCGGATTGTTGAAGGTTGACACACGCTATCGGACCGGGATCGGACGGTGTGACAAAAAAGGGGCCCCACTGAACGAGACGCGACACCTCAGCAGCGCTGCACGACCCGATCCCTGGACGATTAGCTTGTGGTCTGAGACGGCATCTTGACGAGGGTCCACTTATCCAGGCGGGAAGATTTGCCGAAATCACCATACACGAGGTAAGATTAGTTAGGTAAGATTCTTTGAAATCCGATCGGACCTCCTTAGGTTTGTTCAGGTGAGTCGTGACCCGACTCTTAATTCAACCCTCAAAATTTGAATTTGGCACAGACACAATTATTGACCAGGTAACACCAATAATTTGATATGCCTGGGAAATTGTCTACCTTCTTCAGGGCATTGTTCCTCAGCGATAGACAATCTTTGGAATTTAGCCGTCCGGCACCACAGGAGGGGTCGCCTGCATGTACTATGTACTGTAAGCAAGAAATTAGAAGTATAGTATTTAATGACATTTGGCACAGACAATCCAGACATGCCTCCGAACTTCAGTGGCCAATCAATGGTAGTTTCTAAATCCCTCGTATTGAGTATTTAGAGTCAATTCTATTAAAGAAAAAGGCTAGACATGCAGCAGTTGATGTTTTGCAGAATTGGAAAAAAGAAGCGTTGCAACAATTTAAAGGTAGAGAGAAGCATGCGCGCCGTCATAAGACGAACGCCGAAAAAGCATTATTGTATGACCCAAGATAAACATTCTGAATCGACTAGAAATATGGACAGGGCTTTCTCACTTGGAATTCAAAAAATATATCCGTCCAAAGATCTCCATGCTTCTGATGAATTAATAGATACATTATTAAATGAACGAAGGCCTGGTGCTTCTGTGCCACCTCCGTATGTTCCTCTTCCTGCTGCTTTGCCTCTTCCTCCTGTTATTCCTGATCCACCTGCTGTTTTTCCTGTTGTTCTTGCTCCTCCTAATGTTCCCTATCCTCCAGCTCCTCCACCTCTTCTTATCGCACCAGTTACAGTACCTCCATTGAATTTGCCTGCTCCCTCTCTTCCAAGTGGTCCTGAGCCGCTTCTAATCGATCGAGGTGCAGAGTCTAAGGTTGTTACTCTCAATACTGTACCACCAGAGAAGAAACGTGAGTTAATTGCATGGGCTAAGCATTGTATGGAGAAGGATGATCAAGCTAGTGTTTTTACCACACTTTTTTAATATGGATAATTTTCCTGAGAAAATGTTTTTATTGAAGGTTTAGGAATTCAGTTACGTATAATGTGGGGAAAATTAAATAATACGGATCTTCCGCAAGGGTTAAGGGATCTAAATACTCTAGCGTTTTCTAGAGACACTGTGGAGAAGGTAAATGAGCATGTCGAGAGGTTATTTGGGTATAGAAAGGAGTCAGAAAAATTACAGAATGAGGATGATGAGGAGGAAAATATGTATGTACAGAAACGGTTCCTTCCTTGTCGTAAATCGATATCTGAGGAAACACGAATTTGTACGAAAGATGCACTTAGATGGATTTCGGATATGTCGATAACTCCAGTTGAAGTATATGACACGTATAGTCAGTATACGCCAGAAATGCAGAGGAAAGTGATGCAGGTAATGATAGAGTACCTATAGGATGATTGTGTAAAAAGAAAGATTAGTTGCCCCACAGAGTTATTGAGTATTTACAAGAGAGCTTTTTCACTTGACACTTCTTCGACTGCTTTAGCGCTCGATTTAGCTCTGTTGCTTAGTAAGCGCTCAGAGTCACCTACTTCTTAGTTGCCTATGAGAGAGGTTCCTCCCACATTTGTCCCGAAGGTTGAGATTGCGGCCGATGCTGCGCAGGGTATAGTCGCTGTGGACATTCCTGCACATTATGTATCACAGTTCATTCACGTCCCGTTTTCAAGACAGGAAGTGAATACTATTAGGCAATCCATTCCTGATATTAGGAAAAATCCGACAGGATTCTATAAAGAAATAGAGTCCGTCTTGCAATCCTCAGTGTTCACCTTAGGTGATATCGATTTGTTATTCCCTGTACTCCTGCACGTAGATTTGTGGAAGCAAGTTAGAACTAGAGACGACGTACCAGGGTTGGGAGATACATGGGTGAATATAACTAGACTCGATGGAGAAAGGCCAGCTGGTGAAAGACCGCCTCAGGTGATACTAACTTTGCCTGATAGAATTATTGCAAAATTAAAAACTATAATTCCAGAAAAAAGAATTATATAGGACAAACTTACGGCCTGTGTCCAAGGAAAGTCTGAGGGTGCTACTGAGTTCTTTAATCGGTTCGAACAGGTATACTCGGATTTCAGTGGACAAGACCTAGGCACAGAGTCTGGGAAAAGGTTGTTCGTGGACAAATTTGTGCATGGATTGCTGCCTGACATCCAGTCATAAATGATGTCTTCTGAGAGCGCTTGGCAGGCGAAATCACAATCAGAAGTACTGCACATGGCTCAGTACTACGAGAACCGTGTCAATAATGAAAAAGATAGGGTTGAAAAACGAAAAGGCGATTTGAAAACTAAAGTGCTATTGCAGCAAATTGTTAGAGGCCCCATAGGGGGTAGTTCTCAGGTTAGAGGTCAGTATGGACCGCAAGGGAATGTGCCCTTGGGTCCTGTGAACATTAACCAGTGCGCTTATTGTTGTCGAGAGGGTCATTGGCGAGCACAACGCCTCGTCCTTCAACAAAGGGCAAATAATACATTTGGAAATATGGGTAGGTGATCCAGAGGTCGCCCGGGTGTAGGGGGCCCTGGTAGAGGTCAGTTTGCACAGGACCCTCAGCAACCTTTCTCGCAGGACAATCAGACTTCGAGTGTTGACACCAGGAACATATTTGATTATCCTTCCGCTGCATATTTATCTGAAGAGCTTCCTTTTGATGACATTCTGTTTCGTTAGGATTGCCCGAAGCAGGGTTTGGAACCTACACCTATTCCCGTCAATCAGAAAGGTTCCTACGTTGAAATGGTGGTGGGAAATAGGAAACATCAGTTTTTGATAGACACTGGAGCACAGAAGTGTTCCATTGATCATTAACGGGTTCCAAACATTCCACTGTCAGGGCAAACCAATGTTTCTGTAGGGTTTTCTGGTACACCAGTTGTTTGTCTGGTTTCTATGCTGGTACCTATTTCTTTGGGTCCCTTTACAGACCATTGTCCATTTCTGTTGACTTCGGATTGTGGAGAGAACTTGGTGGGGTTGAATCTGTTAAAAGAATTAAATGCAGTGATTTATTGTTCTTCTGATGGAGTATGCTTGACGCTTTCACCAGAGCAATTTTCAGTCTCGCAATTCTTGACTAGACCTTTGCCTCCAGAATTCATTAATGTACCAGAGAGCTTGTGGGCTGTCGACGTCAATGATGTCGGTGTTTTACAGATTTAACCTATCAAGATAGTTTTGAAACATGGAATTGAGCTGCCACGCATTCCCCAGTATAAGATTTCAGTTGAGGGCGAGCAAGCTTTGAAATGCATTGTTTCCGATTTTGTGCATCGCAGGGTGATTGAAGAAATTTCAGGAAGTTTGTGTAATAGTCCGATCTTACCTGTGTACAAGAAAGGCGATAATGCAATTCCATTCCGTTTCATAATTGATTTATATGCCATTAATAAAGTCGTGGCTCCACAATATCCAATTGTGCCTGATGTAACGACAATCCTAACCATGATTCCAGCTACAGCTACTTACTTTAGTGTGGTGGATATAAAGAATGCTTTCTTTAGTATTCCTATACACAAGGATAGTAGATACTTGTTCGCGTTCAGCTTAGGGGGACGCTCGTTCACATTTACTTGTGCACCTCAGAGAGTCCTAGCATTTATAGTAGGGCTGTGAAAGAACAACTTGATACCCTTGAATTGCCTTCTTCCTATACTTTGCTTCAGTACGTTGATGATTTGCTTTTAGCTGCTGACTCTGAGAGTGCCTGTAAGGAGGGCACTGTGTTATTGCTTATCCATCTAGCCAAGCATGGTCCCAAAGCTTCGCTTATAAAAATGTCAATATTGTTGTCAGGAGGTCGCCTATTTAGGCTATCTCCTGTCAAAGGAGGGAAGAAGATTGACACCTGAAAGAATAAAACACATTTCTGGCATGTCTGTCACAAATACACAGAAGGAAGTTAGAGCCTTGATAGGTATGGCTTCTTACTGTAGGTTGGGTTGTGGATCCCAAATTTTTCACTAGTGATCAAACCGATGTTGGCTTTGACGAAGAAAGGCATTTCTTCGCCATTGCCATGGAACGCGGAACACCAGCAATCGTTTGACTTGCTTAAGACTGCATTATGCTCTGCACCAGTTTTGGGCACACCAAACTATGAAAAGGCCTTTGTGTTGTTTGTGCATGAATGTGATGGATGTGCTTTGACTGTATTAACGCAGGAACATGGAGGGAAGAATAGGCCGTGCGGTTACTTTTCTTCCGCCCTTGATCCTGTAGCATGCGCTTTGCCAAGATGTTTGCGAGCTGTTGCTGTTAGGCAGAAACCTGTGCAGTCCCTCTGGGACCACTGCAAAAAATTTAAGACTACAGGTGTTTGGCAGTAAACCCACTTGGTAGCAGTCTGTACCACACAGATTCACTTGGTAGCTGTGGCTGAGCAGTCAGATTTCCCTCAAGAAGAGTTAGGCAGTATACAGAGTATTCACAATAGGTCAAAAGGAACACAGTCGAACAAGCAAACACTGACCAGAGCTTGGTGTAAAAGAGATATACTTATTTATTTAAAACCACATCTAATAAAACACACAGGCACTAATATTAAGCAGTTCAAAAACACGGTCACTAAAAGATATACACTCCCTTAAAAGAATATTAGACACGTCTTAAGTAAAGCCCCACTTATTTTCAGACAGCAGTGAGCGCTTAACACAGATGGCACTCTAATAATTTGTTTTAAAAGGGAGAGAAAAGCAGAGTATAAATTGAAACAGATCCCAACACTTCCACAAGAACACAACAAGAGAGGAAGGCAGAGTCAAACCGTGAAGTTAAAGTTCAGAAGGCCGGATCCACTTTAAGAGGATCAGAACGAAATGGGTCCAAGATCACACGGTTGAAAAGTGCACAAAAGTCTCGAAACGGTTCAGAAAGAGTTGGACCAAAAGAATGGGACCAGTTAGATGGTCAAGGCGGCCAGCACAGTCCAGAAGGTTAAGGGATTATTATTACCTTGTAGCAATCTTTAGAAAGGGAGGCCTGGCGGACACGGTACCTTAGAGTGGTGAGAATACTCCAGCGGGGGCAGTTGTTCCTGGCAGCGTATGCAAGTCAGTGCTTCTTCCAGGGGAAGAGAGGATCTCGTCGGGGAGGAAGACAGGAGTCCGTTGCACTGCCAGGGAAGAAACCAGCCGCGGAGTTCTCAGTTAAAAGGAGCGGTCCTTTAGTTCGTGGTCCAGTGGTAGGTGGATATCCGGTTGCCGGGGTGCTTGGCACGGCAATTCAACCACAAGACATCCTGGGATGCGAGGAAAAAGAAGGTAAACTGGTTGTGCCCACCAGTCAGGGGAAAAAGACTCTCCAGCAGGGAGATCTTCTCTGTCCTCGGGAAGTGGTGAGTCGGTTCCGCAGGGCTCCACCAGTGGTGTCGTTGTAGCAGGTCGGCTCAGCTTCTCCCTCGTCGGATTCTCAGGTCCTGTGGCGACTTCTGAAGTTCCAGTCCCCAAAGCCCTGCTTTTATACAGCACACCCCCATTCACTCAGCCTAGCTGTCAATCAAACATGCTAAGTGGTGAGCCGGCCGGCTCACCATTTGGGCCAATCACACAAGAGTCGACTTGAGTTACCAAGGTAACTCAGTCCAGGGTGCCTAAAACCCCTCCCATACCCCCTGTGGTACCCAGACAGAGTGGCACCACTTTTGGAGGCTTCTGTGGAGAAGCCCGCCAAAAGTGGAACAAAGGGCTCGACTTGGGTTGGAGTCACAGAAGAGAACACAAACGCCATTTTAGAATTGAGTCCTGGCAAAAATTACCAACCGGTGAATTAATATTAAATAAATAAACCGGCGGTATGTGCGAGGCTATGAGAATTAAATAATTAAAGTTGATAGCCTCGAACAATGGGAAAAGCCCATAGGGAAATATTTGTGGTCGAATATAAAAAGTAGTATCCACTGCCACCAGCCAAAACTCGATCAGGGGGGACGGAGACGTGCCCCCTCGACTAACAGCCCTGGGGCAATCGAATTGCCCCGACCAGTACGTCCACAATATGATGGTTTGTACTGGTTTCTGTTCATAATTTGGGACTAGTAAAGCCAATGGTGACTTTACTTGCCCTGGGAGACAGTAGTCAGTCCCAGGGTATGGAGTCTATGGTGGGGTGTCACTATGACACCCCTGTGTCACTGCACGGAGGGTGCTGTGTAACACACATAGTAAAAACACATGAGACCCTATGGAGTAAAGGACCACATAGCCAATAAAACACATTAACAGTCAAAGGAACACCATAGATCATGTCTAAGAGTGGGAGAAAAAAGAGTCTCACTCTTGGCAGGAGAAAAAAAACAAACTCCAGAAATACAGCAAAGCTGCTGGGGGACTCACTAGGTTAGGAAATTCAGCCTAAACAGAGAATTCTCCCTAACACTCGCCCCCCCAGACTAAGGGACAGGAGGATTTAATCCACTCCTGGATGAATCTCATACCTCTAGTCGATGACATACATCCTAGAGAGACCATCAGCATTTTGGTGGTGACACCCTGACCTGTGCTCAATGGTGAAATCAAACCCTTGCAGGCAGATTGACCATCTCAATAGTTTTGGGTTTTCCCCTTTCATTTGCATTAACCATCTCAAGGGTTGGTGATCAGTCTGAATGACAAAAGTAGAACCATACAAGTATGGCCTAAACTTCTTCAGAGCCCACACAATAGCAAAACACTCTCGTTCAATGGTTGCCCACCTTGTTTCAGGATCCTTCAGTTTTCTACTGATGAAGCAAATGGGGTGCTCCCTACCTTTCCCATCCAGTTGACTAAGGATTACACCTATTCCTACATTTGAATCATCTGTTTGCACAATGAAAGTTTGGTGATAGTCAGGAGCTCTGAGTACTGGGGCTTGGCAAAGAGCCTTTTTCAGGGTTTCAAAGGCCTGATTGCATTCCTCATTCCACCTAACCTTTTTAGGGAGTTTAGGAGAGGAGATGACATTCAGTGGAGAAGCTATGGACCCATAGTTCTCAATGAAATTCCTGTAATACCCAGTTAGGCCTAAGAAGGCTCTCACCTGGGTCTGAGTAGTAGGTGTTGTCCAATTTTGCACAGCTTCAATCTTACTGGGCAAAGGCCTTATTTCTCCACCTCCTACCTCATGTCCAAGGTAGACCACTTTACTCTGCCCAATCTGGCATTTACTTGCCTTTATGGTCAGATTGGCCTTTCCAAGAGCCTGCAAAACATATCTCAGGTGGTCCACATGTTCTTCCCAGGAATTGCTGAACACTGCTATGCCATCCAAGTATGCCATGCAGAAGTCCTCCATCCCATTCAGAACCTGGTTTACCATCCTTTGAAATGTAGCAGGTGCATTTTTCAATCCAAAAGGCATAACCTTAAACTGGTATAAGCCAACTGGGGTAGAAAATGCAGTTTTCTCCTTGGCATGGTCTGTCAGGGCTATTTGCCAATAGCCTGACATCAAGTCAAATGTGCTGAGGAACTTGGCTGCACCAAGTCTATCCAAAAACTCATCTTTCCTTGGAAAAGGGTGGGCATCAGTCTTAGTGACTGCATTAAGAGCTCTGTAATCCATACAGAATCTAAGTTCCTTAGATCCTGCCTTTGGTACTAACACAACTGGGCTAGACCATGGACTAGTAGAGGGCTCTATTACCCCGAGATCAAGCATCTTGCTGACCTCACCTTTGATGTGGGTTCTTACATTCTCTGCCATTCGATATCCTCTGCTTTTGACTGGCAGACAGTCACCAGTGAGTATGTCATGCTGTCCCCAAGGGGTCAAGCCTGGTGAAAGTGAGAACAGGGAGGCAAACTGATTTAACATAGATTTGCACTCTTCCTGTTGCTCAGGTGTCAGGTTTGAAGAGAGATTTACTCCTTCAATCTTTTTGTCTAAAGGTAAGCCTCTGAGGAGATCAGGAAGAGCTTCACTCTCTTCTTCTTCCTCTGATGATGCTAGAAGCAAAGGTTCTACATCAGGTCTGGAGACATACGCTTTTAGTCTGTTGGTGTGGAAGACTGTTGGAGCCTCCTTGGGATTGCCCAAGTCCACCAGATAGTTGACCTCTCCAAGTTTACCCACAAATTTGAAGGGTCCCATCCATTTGTCTTGCAAGGCCCTCTGCCTTGTTGGAATCATAACGAGAACTAGCTGGTCCTGAGTAAACTCAACCATGTTAGCCTTTTGGTCATGCCAGTGCTTGACCAATGCTTGTCCAGCTTTCAAGTTATCACTTGCTTCTGCCATCATTTGCGACATTCTCCTTTGGAGACCTAGCACATAGTCAGTCACTCTGACTGGCTTGGGGGAAGGAGCACTCTCCAACCCCTCCTTGATCAGGGCCAATGGACCTCTGACTGGATGACCATAGAGAAGTTCAAAGGGAGAATAACCTACTCCCACCTGAGCGACTTCTCTATAAGCAAAGAGAAGGCATGGCAGTAGAAGGTCCCACTTTCTTTTAAGGTGGTCCTCTAAAGCTCTATCATGCTCTTCATGGTTCTGTTGAACCTTTCAACCAGTCCATTTGTCTGAGGGTGGTATGCGGTTGAGAACTTGTAAGTAACTCTGCAGGTTTTCCACATGGCTTTCATGTAGTGGGACATAAAATGTGACCCCCTGTCAGAGATTACTTCCTTAGGAAACCCAACCCTGGTAAATATACCAAGGAGGGCCTTTGCCACAGCCGGAGCTGTAACAGTCCTCATATGAATTGCCTCAGGGTACCTAGTAGCATGGTCTACTACAACAAGTATAAACCTGTTGCCTGAGGAGGTTGGAAGATCAAGGGGACCAATAATGTTGATCCCTACTCTCTCAAATGGGACTCCCACTACAGGGAGAGGCACTGAAGGTGCCACATTGTTGGAGCCAACCTTACCAGAAGTCTGGCAGGTGTGGCAGCTCCTGCAGTACTTATCTACTTCAGCCCCCATCTTTGGCCAATAAAAGTAGAGTGAGAGCCTTTCCTTAGTCTTCTTGAAACTCAAGTGATCAGCCAAAGGAATCTCATGGGCTAACTGCAAGAACTGTGGTCTGTTCTCTTGGGGTACTACAAGTCGTTTGTTGTCCCCAGGTGTAGACTCTGTTGGTTCACTGTAGAAGAGGCCATCTTCCCAGTGTAACCTATATTTCCCAGGCTCTTGCCCTTCAGCCTGAGCATCTGCCTGGTGGTGAAGACCTTCCAGAGTTGGACATTCTCTCTGTCCCTTACTGAAGTCTGCCCTGTTGGGTCCACCTTCTGCCAGTAAAGACTGCAGCTCAGGATGGTCAACAGGATCCAGATCTCTAATGAGTTCCTGGCCTTCCACTAGCTCTTCTTCAGAGTCTAGTTCAACCACACAGGGTTGTACCTCCCTCTCAGCCTCAGCTGGAGGGGGAGTTACTGGTGTAACTTTGGACCACCTCGGGGAAGACCTTTTTGGCTGCACTGGAGTGCTGTCTGTGAGGTTCTTTTTAGAAGATGTAGGTTTCCCTTTTCCTTCTAGTTTCTTAGAGACAGCAGCTGACATCTCCAGTGGAGCAGGAGTGATCTCTTTCTTCATCATCTCCTTGGGAGTACCTCTCATGGTTCTCTCCCTTGCAGGTCTGGTGAGCTCCTGTTTTTTTTACTAGGAGGTCTGGGGGTATGTGACACTACTCCAAGAGTTTTTAAGTCATTACCCAGCAGAACCCTTCCTGGCACCTCACTTTGTATGTTGACAGGTATCTTCACAGTCATGTCATTACACTGGATGAGAACTGGTAATTGGGGAAGCATCTACACAGGCCCTCCAGCTAACTTGGTGAGGCGTTTTGGTGCCTTAGCAACATCCTTAGCCTGAAAAAACAATTTGTCCTCCACAGTTATGCTGCCCCAGTGTCCCTAATGGCAGGAGTCTCCTGACCATTCACCTGGACACTGTCCTTATAAAACTCTTTATTATTATCTGGGATATAATTATAGACATCTAAGTTCTGTTGTTCCCACAAACCCAGAGACACTAAAGAAACACTGGCTGAGACTCTAATGGGTTCATCAGCCAGTAATAGAAAGTTTCCACTCGCCATTTGTACTTCCTCCTCTGGAGCGAAGGCTAAGGAGACAAGCTGGACCCCTGAAGGTTTACCCTTACATCTGGGATCTCCTTTCACATGGTCAATAGAGCCACAAACAAAGCATTTACCAAATGCTTTTTGGAATGGTGGCTTGTTCTGACCTCCTTCTGGTTTGGCACCAGACGGTACACTAGCCTGATTTGGTTTCCCTGGTGGCTTACCCTTTTGGTTTTGTTTGGGGCCCTCTTTGGAATTGGAATTATTAGAATTCTCTTTGGAGTCCTTTTTTGTCTGTTTTCCCTCATCCTTTTTCTGAGTAGCCCCAGAATCCTTGTGAGTGGCCCTGTTGGCAACCCACAATTCAGCAGCCTTAGCTAACTTCCTGGAATCCAATTCCTTTGAATCAGCCAAGTGCTGTCTGAGCTCAGGAGAGCAGGCATCATAAATTGACTCCAACATTACACGATTCTTCATTCCTTCATAAGTGTTAACTCTGTAACCCTTAATCCATCCCTCTTAGTTTTTCAAACTTTCACTCACCCAGGTAGCCTAAGGGGTGCCATCATGCTTTTTGAGGGTCCTAAACCTCTTAAGGTACTGGGAGGGGGTCTTCCCAAATCTAGCTATCAAAGCTAGTTTCACACATTCATAATCCTTCTTATCCACCTCCCCCAACTCCATTACCACATCAGTTGCAACAGGGGGAAGCCTAGAGAACAACCAGGGGCGTAACTCATCCCCTGTGTTGTCCTGGAGCCCATGATTATACTCAAACATTTTTAACCAATCCAACACATCCAACTTAGGTTCATACATACCCACTAATTCCTTAGGCATCCAGGGTCTTTTGGGACTGGAACTCCTAGAGGAACCAGAGGAGAGAGAAGCATTTTCCACAGATAACTTCTTCATTTCTAGTTCATGATTAAGCTCTAATTCTCTGAGTCTTAACTCAGCTTGCTTCTGCTCAGCCTGGGCATTCATTCTTCTGAACTCTAGCTCTTGGTTTCTTTCAGATTGAGCAATAAAACGTTTGTACTCTAATACAGGCTTCATTTTTTCAAGTTCAAAATAAGCAGGGTTACATGTAGGACCTGGTATAGGCCCAGTAGGTCCAGTAGGTAAGGCAGACAGAGGCTCAGAGTGGCTAACTTCATTAGGTTCACTTTACACTTCTGACTCATTATCAAGACTTTGATTTAGATCAATACCATCACTAATTTCTACATTTGCTGGGGGGGGGGGGGGTAGATTCCTCTGTACCACCCAGACTTTGGTTTTCTAACAATCTTTCTATAAGTTCCATTTTATTGCCCTTCTCAGAGAGATTCTTATGTCTGCACAATAATTTTAAGCAATCAGCAGTTTTGGCAGACAATGATTCTAGGGTATAACTCTCCATAGCAGACATGGTTAGAAAATCAGCTTTTTAGTGCTAAGCTAAAGAAAAGTGTTCAAAAAGCACTCTAAAGTGTATACTCAATACAATTCCCACCGCTGTACACCAGTTTTAGGCAGAAACCTGTGCAGTTCCCTCTGGGACCACTGCAAAAGATTTAAGACTACAGGTGTTTGGCAGTAAACTCACTTGGTAGCAGTCTGTACCACACAGATTCACTTGATAGCTGTGGCTGAGCAGTCAGACTTCCCTCAAGAAGAGTTAGGCAGAATACAGAGTATTTACAATAGGTCAAAAGGAACACAGTAGAACAAGCAAACACTGACCAGAGCTTGGTGTAAAAGAGATATAATTATTTATTTAAAACCACATCTAATAAAACACACAGACACTAATATTAAGCAGTTCAAAAACACGGTCACTAAAAGATATACACTCCCTTAAAAGAATATTAGACAAGTCTTAAGTAAAGCCCCACTTATTTTCAGACAGCGGTGAGCGCTTAACACAGATGGCACTCTAATAATTTGTTTTAAAAGGGAGAGAAAAGCAGAGTATAAATTGAAACAGATCCCAACATTTTCACAGGAACACAACAAGAGAGGAAGGCAGAGTCAAACCGTGAAGTTAGAGTTCAGAAGGCCGGATCCACTTTAAGAGGATCAGAACGAAATGTGTCCAAGATCACACGGTTGAAAAGTGCACAAAAGTCTCAAAAAGGTTCAGAAAGAGTTGGACCAAAAGAAAGGGACCAGTTAGATGGTCAAGGCGGCCAGCCCAGTCCAGAAGGTTAAGGGATTATTATTACCTTGTAGCAATATTTAGAAAGGGAGGCCTGGCGGACACGGTACCTTAAAGTGGTGAGAATACTCTAGCGGGGGCAGTTGTTCCTGGCAGCGGATGCAAGTCAGTGTTTCGTCCGGGGGAAGAGAGGATCCTGTCGGGGAGGAAGACAGGAGTCTGTTGCACTGCCAGGGAAGAAACCAGCCGCGGAGTTCTCAGTTAAAAGGAGCGGTCCTTTAGTTTGCGGTCCAGTGGTAAGGGGCTATCAGGTTGCCGGGGTGCTTGGCACGGGCAATTCGACCACAAGACGTCCTGGGATGCGAGGAAAAAGAAGGTAAACTGGTTGTGCCCACCAGTCAGGGGAAGAAGATTCTCCAGCAGGGAGATCTTCTCTGTCGTCGGAAAGTGGTGAGTCGGTTCCGCAGGGCTCCACCGGTGTTGTCGTCGTAGCAGGTCGGCTCAGCTTCTCCCTCGTCGGATTCTCAGGTCCTGTGGCGACTTCTGAAGTTCCAGTCCCCAAAGCCCTGCTTTTATGCAGCACACCCCATTCACTCAGCCTAGCTGTCAATCAAACATGCTAAGTGGTGAGCCGGCCGGCTCACCACTTGGGCCAATCACACAAGAGTGCGACTTGAGTTACCAAGGTAACTCACTCCAGGGTGCCTAAAACCCTCCCACACCCCCTGTGGTACCCAGACAGAGTGGCACCACTTTTGGAGGCTTCTGTGGAGAAGCCCACCAAAAGTGGAACAAAGGGCTCGACTTGGGTTGGAGTCACAGAAGAGAACACAAACGCCATTTTAGAATCGAGTCCTGCCAAAAAGTACCAACCGGCGAATTAATATTAAATAAATAAACCGGCGGTATGTTCGAGGCTATGAGAATTAAATAATTAAAGTTGGTAGCCTCGAACAATGGGAAAATCCGATAGGGATATATTTGCGGTCGAATATAAAAAGTAGTATCCACTGCCACCAGCCAAAACTCGATCAGGGGGGAGGAGACGTGCCCCCTCGACTAACAGACCCCAGGGCAATCGAATCGCCCCGACCAGTAAGTCCACAATATGATGGTTTGTACTGGTTTCTGTTCATAATTTGGGACTAGTAAAGCCAATGGTGACTTTACATGCCCTGGGAGACAGTAGTCAGTCCCAGGGTATGGAGTCTATGGTGGGGTGTCACTATGACACCCCGTGTCACTGCATGGAGGCTGCTGTGTAACACACATAGTAAAAAAACATGAGACCCTATGGAGTAAAGGACCCCATAGCCCATAAAACACATTAACAGTCAAAGGAACACCATAGATCATGTCCACGAGTGGGAGAAAAAATAGTCTCACTCTTGGCAGGAGAAAAAAAACAAACTCCAGAAATCCAGCAAAGCTGCTGGGGGACTCACTAGGTTAGGAAATTCAGCCTAAACAGAGAATTCTCCCTAACAGTCGCTGCTGCTGCTGCGTCTGTAGAACAGAGTGAGGGAATGGTCCTAGGCCATGATCTAACCCTGATGGTGCCTCACTCTGTAGATGTTCTACTGAACCGAACTCAAATGCAACACCTCACTTCTGCACGGTTGACAAGATATGAATTGTTCTTGTTTGCTCCTCACATTCAAATTAAGAGGTTTTGTGTTCTTAATCCCCTGAACTCCTACCTTTCCCGCAAGATACTACTTGCGGCGATTAAGTGCCACATGATTGTTTATATACGACCGAGTAAGAGACAAACGGTAGAATTGACTTGAAAGATACTCCTTTGGATAATCCGCAAGGAGAGCTGTTTTGTAATGGCTCCTGCTTCAAACTTCTGGATGGGACATCCACAGCTGCTTATGCGATCACTACATTAAGCACGGGTTGGAAACTAAGAGAATCACGGATAATTCTGCGCAGGCCGCAGAGATTATAGCATTGGCCCGAGATTGTGAACTTTCCAAAGGGTTTGCAGTAAATATATATACTGAAAGTCAGTATGCCTTTGGGGTGGTTCACAACTTTTGGAGACTTTGGTCAGAGAGAGGGTTCCTAACTTCACATGGCACCAAAATCCAACATGGCTCCCTAATAGTACAACTACTCTCAGCGTTTGTGCTCCCTACTCAGTTAGCAGTTATGAAATGTGCAGCACATCGAAAGATTACAGATGATATAGGGAAAGAGAATGCTTTCGCTGATCAGATAGCTAGACAAACTGCTACCGATCTCCATACGGAGATGCATGTTTCAAGGGAGACTGTAAATGCTTATGCGATGGATGAGGGTGTTGGGTCTGTATGGGATATCCAAGCTGATGCCACGTTAGAAGAACCCAAAAGGTGGGCTGAAGGCTTGGGGAAACTTGATGATGACGGGTGTTGGGCGGATATAGTGGAAGGGAAATGGCTACTCCCTGTCGCGTATGTAATGATGATGGTCATCATGGCCCATGGTCCTACGCATGTATGTGCCCAGAAGATGACAAACATGTTTGAGAAAGTTTGGGTAAATGACAAGATTTCGAAAATTGCCCAGCGCTAGGTTCAGGATGCATGATTTACCAACAACACAATGTGGGAAAGGGGACAGTAACTCCAAGGGGAAGTTTTGGGCCACCCTCTATCCCCTTTGAAGTGATCCACTTTGACTTTATTGAAATGGAACGATGTGATAATAAAAAATATGTGCTGGTGGTTATCTGCGCCTTTAGTAAATGGGTTGAGGCTTTCCCTGTTAAAGATGCTACAGCTATGACTACTGCAAAAATCATGTTAAGGGAATACTTCCCGCGGTTCTGGCTACCAAGAGTTATCTGGTCAGACAATGGTCCACATTTTGTCGTTGCTGTAATTCTGCAGATATGTACAGCATTACGAATTGACAAATGATTCCATTCTGGCAGACATGCTCAGAGCGCCTGACTAGTAGAAAGGCACAACAGTATTATTAAGAACAAGCTCGCTAAGACGTGTGCAGGCACCAAACTAAAATGGCCGGACGCCTTATCGATCGTGTTGTTATCCATGCGTACAACCCCTAAAACCAAGACTGGGCTCTCTCCATTTGAGGTGGTAATAGGGAGACCTGCCAATATTTGGAACCTTCCTAAATGCAATTCATTGAGAAATGTTGAACATTTATTACTTTCAGATTATTGTAGTCAGTTGACTAAAAACCTGTATTTGATTTATCACCAGGTACGAGAAGCTTTACCTGTGCGATACGAGGGCCCAGGCCACAGAATACGGCCTGGAAGCTGGGTGCTCGTCAAATCGTTTGAGCGCTCCTCTTGCCTCGCGCCTCGCTGGCATGGGCCATTCCAAGTCCTGTTGGTCACTCAGACAGCGGTGCGGGTCGCTGGGAGAAAGAACTGGATACACGCGTCCCACGTCAAGAAACTTCCTCACCCTGTGCCACACGTTACAGAAGAAACAGAACCCCTCGCTGATATTGCAACCAACGATCCCAAAGCAGTAAGTAGCACTGAGAGTGTGTCGGAGAATCTCTCTGAGCCCGTGAGGCTTGGGAAGTTTCCATTTTGTCTCCACACTCTACAAAAGTCTTGCATCCGGAAACTGCCATTTCAAATTCGGCCTCTTCACTTGCTTTCGACACGTTGCTTCCAGCAGGAAGTGACGACATATTGTTTCCGGATCAATCAGTACCGGGAAAAGTAAGGTAAAATCTACGTCCAAGGAAATAGACTTACGGCACGGTATTGCTGTGCATCTGATCGACTTACGGCACGGTTTTGCTGTGCATCTGATAGATTTAAGGCACTGTTCGGCTGTGCATTTGAAGAAGAAAAGGATCATCGAGGGCTTGTTTTTGCCCAAAATTTGAGAAAGGGGATTCTGTTGGCTAGGGTTGTGGAAGGACTAAGAAGTCGCTCGACCTGGAGGTCGCCAGCAGCGAACTTTGGAGTATCCGTTTGAAGACTACAATGCCTGCTACTGCTACCGCTCGTATGGGACTTGTAAATAAGGGGGTGACCAACCGGGACAATGGACAAAATGCCTGGGCCCCGAGAATGTATTGCTGTATCTTTATAATGATATTTGGTTTTTTAATAGTCACTGCCTTAGGATTGTGGTACCTCGAGGAAACTCATTCTTTAGAACTTTTGTTGTCTACTGAAAGTACACCTATTGTTCCTACTCCCTTTGTAAATTTGCATACTCTATCCCCTTGGAATTCTCAGCACAGACAAAGGTACCACAATAACACTCTACTGCTTATCATGAATGCTACGCATGCCATTTTCAATAAATCTAACTGGTGGGTCTGCTCACATTTACCACAACACGGGGATAAGGGGCTAGGTTGGTATATTCATCCTTTACCTTTGACAACTGCTTGCTATGCCTCTCTTAGAGCACTGTTCTTTGGCCGGTGGAATGATAGCATCTCAGGGAACTTTGATGGCACCAATTTGAATAGTTTTGAGAAACGTGTTTTAACTCCCCTGGGATGCTCTCTTTTCGCAAAAACCAGGAGTAAACCGAATGTTGCTTCTATAAGGCCTTCTGATAAATTGTCTCGTCCTTTCCAATCTTTTATTTCCTTTAAAATGGCTCCAATAGGCAATAAGGATGCCATGCCTCCTTCTTACATTGTTAATCATAGCCCTGATTAAGTTTCTTTTTGCAAACAAAGGAATGGAACTCAGTCAATGGGAAACTTTCTAGGTTGTGCCAACGTTGCAAATTTGACTTGGGAAAACAGACCTTTGTATGTAGGTGACCCTGTCTACTTTGTCTGCGGTAATCTAGCATTCCCATGGTTGCCCAGGGATTGGCAGGGAACCTGTTTTTTAGGGATCTTGTTACCCTGGGTGTTTATAGCTAGTACAAGAAAAGTTTCAAAGGCTCGTCCATGGCAGGACGAGAATGGTGACACCCCAGCACAAATCTTGGGAGATATAGCTAAATCAGTTGTGCCATTTTGGGGGCAGATAGCGAATTCAGAAGATGTCAGAAAACTAGCGCGAGTACTGGAGAGAACCATCAACCGGACCACGGACATACTCTATAATATGACGTTAGAACAAAAGGCGATAAGATTAGTAGCACTTCAAAACTGAATGGCATCAGATGTCATTCTGGCTGAGCGTGGTGGAGTGTGTAAATTAGTGGGGTCCGCTTGCTGTGTTTTCGTTCCAGATTCCTCCGCAACTATCTTCAAGGCAATACAGAATCTGCACGTCCTTAGTTCCGAAGTGCATGTTCCCGAGAGAAACTGGGATCTAAGTGCTTGGTTCTGGGACTTCTTGCGATCTTGGGGTTGGAAGGTACTTTCGGTCTTGCTACTTATTTTGGGAATTCTGTTGTTTATTTGTTTCTGTATTCAGTGTCTACCTGGTATGTGTTCGATGCTAGGGGGATGTTGCGCACACGCGATAGGTTCGATAGGACATAAAGTGTATGCCCCAGATAAAACTTCCAAAGAATATGTGTTGAAAGATATTTTAGCAAATGACCTAATGGCAATAGATATTTCCGATAGTGATTCAGGGTGCATGGACGATGATGCATGGAGTTATTTGCAAGGAGATCCAAAGTAGTTTTAGCACTTGGCATAGGCCAAAAGGAGGGTTTGTCTAAAGAAAAATTATATCGTGCCTCCTATTGCAATAAATATATGTATATTGGCCTACGCCAAGCTGCTCGAAAGTCGCTTGCGAGAGAATCCGTGTTGCAAGGTCCTGACCTTAAATCAATGTAGGCCGCCATTTTAGGATTCGCTTTGTAAAAGGCACCCTGTGAGTTAAAATGGTGGACGATGTCATTCCAAAATACAACATGGCCGTGTTGACCTCTGTACATAGCTAATATGTAACTTGCCTGCAGGCCACCTGTTGAGGTCGTGAACGGAGACCTTGTCCTTCGTTGACCTGTGTGTACAAGGATTACTCGTGCAACGAAACTAATCCACGAGCATATGCTGAAACAATGTATTCAAATACTGAACCTAGAACACTTGTTTTACTACATTGTATTAATGTTTGAGAAGGACTGCATGGAAAAATCTTAGAATTCACAGTTATTGCATAGGCTTGTTGATACATGTATTAAAGGCAAACCATTTATATGTGGTTGTTCGAGACTTGGCACGAACCCTAGATCGGTGATGAATTACATGGAATATTAGCCCGAAGTGGGGCTGGACATCGTGCCCACCAAGTGTATAAAAAGCAAATGCATTCTAATGTACAACGTCTCTCACTGAACACTCTGAACCACGTTGGAGTTCGTTATGTTGTACTGAGGGTCGATAGCTATCTGATTTTGCTCTGTTTTTGCAACTGGATTCAGTATAAAAGTACTTTCTATGTTCCTTTGTAACCCATGTTCAGTGTATTTCCTTTTGGTGTACTCAGCCTCGATATTTTCATTCTGTTTTCACAAGAACGCAAAATGGATAATGTATAGGGTGGAAGAGGAGCTTTGAGATTGTTAAACCTTAACTTAGATACATGAATATAGCTACTGATAGCACACAAGAATATTTGCTTTGGAGCAATTACAAAGCTCAAAGAAGTCCTATAATGAGAACCCAATTCAACTTCTTATTACTGATGGATGTAGTGTCAAGTCGTTCAGCCCATGCAAAACAACAATGTTGTCCAAAGTGTCAAGCAGAGGTTGAACAACAAGACCATTTCATATTTGTTTGTCCTGCCTATTCGTATATAAGATCGAGTTTACTTGTGCCAGTATTTAAAAGCCTGAGTCCTAAATAATAGCATGGTCATTATCACTATTTATACATAAAGTATGGAAGATTTGAGGTTGTAATTAAAGAATGACAAGATTCCATGAAATGTAAAGGTAGCTATAAAGACATTTTGATATGATTTGGATGATTGTTGAATTTGACATACACTTGGTGTGATCTTCTGCTTTTTTAGTTTGGGCTATTAGGTGTTGCTTGCAACACCTATAAGCCGAAACTATTGCATTAGAGTACAGATAGGTAGTAAAAGGGGTGGATTGGAAACCAAAGGAGGCCCTGCCTGGAATGACATAGGTGTTGTTTGGTTATGTGCCCACCCATTGCCTGCCCATGGCCAAGCTAATCCCTATGGACAGTCCCACCCATCCCTGCCTTTGCCTGCCCAAAACACCTCCTCATGGGAACTCTTTGAGCTCACTTTAATAAAGCCTTCCCATCAGACTTTACATTCAAAGTGCCTGTCAGTGTGTGTTCAAAGCAGTCTTCTTAGAGTTCTTATTTGGACTTGTAAACACACAGTCTCGATTTATAAGCACTCTGCGTGAACATCACTGAAATCCTGTTAAAAACAAGCATTGGCAAAGGCACTGAAGTCCTGTTTAAAACAAGCATTGTCAAAGCCAACATTGTTGGCTTGTGCACGCGTTTTAAGTTTTTGCGAGGCACTGCGGTATACCTTGCGGGAAAATTTTAGCAAGTCATAAATGTAGTGTAATAAGGCATAATTGTTTTATATTTAAGTAAAGCTATGTAGCACACCTTACAAATCTGCTACTTGGCCCTAGCATCTTGAGGTGACAATAGAGGGTGTTATGTAACTTATGGGGCTTGTACTATTTATTAGCTTTGGGTGCTCTGTAGCAACATTCAGATTAATGTTAAACTGTCACTTCGAACAGTGGTGTGTTATGTTATGTTAGTGGGGTTTGCTATAGCGCAGCGTTTGACATTTACATGGTATCTCTGATGGAAAATTCAAGTTATTTTATTTTAAAAAGGAGACAAGTCTCCTTATGACCAAATTCTGGAGTGAGAGGCTGTTAAGCTGAGCACCCCAACGCAGACTGGTGCTCGGTTGCACTTTCTTGTTCTTATCTGGTTCCTGTTTGTTTTGCACTGCATTTGTCATGTGCACATATGCATAACAAAGGAAAACCCCACACTGACCACAACTGGCTTCTCAATATTTACCTGAATTCATGAAAACAAAAACTTAATTAAAAAAGTCAACAGTTCAAAGAGGTATATTTCATTTGTATGAGGACTTTTTGCTTGACTGCTCTTGAAATGCAGATTTAATCGCATCAGGATTAACAGCAATGTGCACCCTCAGGATTAAGAATGGTTAAAAACAGGGACTACCTTGCAGGCTTCTTTGGAGTGTCTTTACATTGTTTAGGTAGCTCCTTTTCAGGGATAAGATGTTCGGCTGGCTTTGTTTATAAAGTTTACAACACTTTGCATTCTAGAACTTATACTTCTATAAAAGTAAACTAACACTAAATTAGATTATTACTACATGTCAGAATAGAAGCATGTTCTACTGACAATCAAGTGAATTATTCAATTCAGCTGAGTACCCACCTATGTCCTAAAAGAGACTGGTATTATGTTACTGTGTGTTTGTGTCTTCCCATGACTCTTCTGGATGTTTTGTACAGTCCTTTCGCCCCACTTATTATTTTTGGCTATTAGGTGGTGGTGCATAAGCCAAAAATATGGCATTGGAATATGAGAGGAGCGATATGGGATGTGAGGAGGGACACAAAGCTTGTGGACGTTGTTTGCCTATTTGCTCACCCATTGATTACCCATGGGCATGCTAATCCATATAGCAATTTCCACCCCCAATTAGCTTTTCCCTACCAAAAACTCTGTTTGAGCTAGCTCTTTCATGCAGTAAGATCAAACCGTGAGCTGTACACGGCCTGACAGTGTTATTCAAAGCAGTCTTCTTAGAACAAATGGCTTAATTGGAGATGTAAATATACTACTGGAGTAAGACACACGTATTAAACAAGAGAGCCTCCAGTGACTTGATGTGTAACAAATGTGTATCTTTGCAGATGACCTTTGCATCAAAGTCCTGTTAAAAACAAGAATTGGAAGAAACATCATTTTTGGCTTGTGTGTAGGTATTAGGTAGACACCTGCCAGGCACTGCTATCATATGCCCAGGTGCTCACATGATTTTACAGCTGGTACCTACTTGTGGCTATGTAGAACTATTATGGCATTGCCTGGCAAATGCCTATCCCATGCCTACTCAAACATAAAACTGTTGCCTTTGCCAAAGCTTGTTTTTATGGACTAAAAGTGATTTTTCTCAGAAGCATTATGAGGAATGTTGCAAATCTTGACAAACTTCGAAGGAGGTTGGCACACCAGCTGGCAAGGACGTTTACAGTTCTCCTTGTAGAAGGGAAAGGAACCTGTGATGAGAGGAGTTATTGTCAAACTGGATATTAAATAATGCCCCCTATTGTAAACGATTGTATGTGTATTGGCCTACGCCAAGTTGCATAAAACTGTAAGCGAATAACTCTCTATTGCAAGGTCTTGACCTTAGAAATTGATGTAAGCCGCCATCTTGAATCAAACCGCCATTTTAGGTTCTCTTGCTGTGTAAAAGTCACCCTGTACATCAAAATGGTGGACGATGCCATTCCGAACAGAATCTGGTCGACATGACCTCCGTACAGCTAATGTATAACTTGCCTGCAAGCCACTTGTTAGGGTCGTGAACTGAGACCTTGTCCTTCTGTTGACCTGCATGTAAATGGATTACCTGTATCAACGGAACTGATCTATGCACATACTAATGAATAAATTAGAATTGACCTGGCAGAGACCCTAGACCAGTAATACATTCATGGAATGGTTAACCCGCGAAGGGGTTGGACAACAGGCTGGAGAAATGTATAAAAGCCTGAATGTCCCAATGTACAGTCTCTCACTGAATACATCGAACCCCGTTGAAGTTCATTGTGTTGCACTGAGGGCCAATAGCTATCTGACCTGTCATTTGACTTTGTCATTGCTTGACCTTAAAATAAAGTAATTTGTATGTTCCTTTGTAACCGGTGTTTGGTGTGTTTCCTTTGGGTTTCCCGGCCTCATATTATTTTCCTCTTTTCACAGTTGGCGCCCGAATAGGGACCCTCAAGATTGATGCCGGACCATTGAAGGTTGACGCATGCTATCGGACCAGGATCGGACGGTGTGATACTACGGGCCCGACTGAACGAGACGCGACACCTCTACAGCGCTGCACGATCCGATCCTTGAACGATAGCCGTGCGGTCTGAGATGGCATCTTGACGAGAGTCCACTTTTGAGGTGGGCAAATTTGCCGAAATCACCAAACACAAGGTAAAAGTCGTTAGGTAAGTTCTTTGATAAACCATACGGTCCTCCTTAGGTTTGGTCAGGTGAGTTGTGACCCGAATCTTAATTTAACACTGACAATTTGAATTTGGCGCATTGTATCCGCAGACACAATTATTGACCAGGTAACACCAAGTTTTTGAGAAATGCCTGGGAAATTGTCTAGCTGCTTTAGGGCATTATTCCGCAGCGATCGACAATCTTTGGAATTTAGCCGCCCGGCACCACAGGAGGGGTCGCCGGCGTTTACTATGTATTGTAAACATGGCATTGGAAGTGTAGTATTTAATGATATTTGGCACAGACAAACCAGACATGCCTCCGAACTTCAGTGGCCAATCAATGGTAGTTTTGAGATCCCTCGTATTGAATACTTACAGTCGGTCTTGTTAAAGAAAAAGGCCAGACCCGCAGCATTTGATGTTCTACAGAACTGAAAAAAAGAAGCGTTGCAGCAGCTTAAGAGTAGGGAAAAACATGCGTGCCATCATAAAATTAACGCTGAAAAGGCGTTGTTATATGATCAGGACAAACAGTCTGAGTCAGTTAAGAATATGGATAGGGCTTTCTCACTCGGTATTCAGAAAATCTATCCTTCTAAAGACCTTCATGTTTCTGATGAGTTTCTCGACAAATTGTTAAATGAGCGAAGGCCTGGTGCCTCTGCACCACCTCCGTATGATCCTCTTCCTGTTTCTTTGCCTCTTTCGGCTGTTATTCCTGCTCTCCCTGCTCAACCTGTTGCTCCTATTACAGCGGCTGTTGTTCCTCTGCCTGCTCTACCACCTCTTCCCATTGCACCAGTAATAATAACTCCATTGAATCTGCCTGCACCTCCACTCCCGAGTGGTTCTGTACCGACTATAGTTGATCGGGGTGCAGGGTCGAAGGTTGTTACTCGTAATACTGTCCCTACAGATAAAAAGCGGGATTTGTTTGCATGGGCTAAGCATTATATGGAGAGAGATGATCAAGCTAATGTTTTTGCCACACTGTCTAATATGGATAATTTTCCTGAGAAAAATATTTTTATTGAAGGTTTAGGGATTCATGTATGCGTAATGTGGGGTAAATTAAATAATGTGGATCTCCCATAAGGGCTGAGGGATCTGAATACTTTAGCATTATCAAGAGATACTGTGGAGAAAGTACATGAGCATGTCGAGAGGTTGTTTGAGTAAAGGAGAGATTTGGAGAAGTTACAGAATGAGAATGACGAAGAGGAGAGTATGTATGTACAGAAACGATTTCTTCCGTGTCGTAAATGGGCATCTGAGGAAGCACAAATTTGTACAATTTGAGGTATATAACACAGGCTAGAAATGCAGAGGAAGGTGATTCAGGTAATGGTAGAGTACCTGCAGGATGAATGTGTGAGGAAGAAGGTTAGTTGTCCCACAGAGTTACTGGGTATTTATAAGAGAGCTTTTTCACTTGACACTTCTTCGACTGCTTTAGCGCTCGTCTTAGCTCTGTTGCTTAGTAAGCGTTCGGAGTTGCCTATATCTCAGTTGCCTATGAGAGAGGTACCTCCAACATTTGTCCCAAAAGTTGAGATTGCCGCTAATGCTGCAGCAGGTATAGCTGCTGTGGACATTCCTGCCCATTATGTATCACAGTTTATTCACGTCCCGTTTTCACGACAGGAAGTAAACACTATTAGGCAATCTATTCCCGACATTAGGAAAAATCTGACAGGATTCTATAAAGAGATAGAGTCCGTCTTGCAGTCCTCAGTGTTCACCCTAGGCGATATTGACTTGTTATTCCCTGTACTCCTGCCCGTAGATTTGTGGAAGCAGTTTAGAACAATAGATGATGCACCTGGGTTGGGAGATACGTGGGCTAATATAACTAGGCTTGACGGGGAAAGGCCAGCTGGTGAGAGACCGCCTCAGGTGATACTCACTTTGCCTGACAGGATCATTGTGAAATTGAAAACTATAATTCCCGAAAAAAGAATTATTTGGGACACGCTTACGGCCTGTGTCCAAGGACAATCTGAGGGTGCCACTGAGTTCTTTAATCGGTTCGAACAAGTATTCTCGGACTTCAGTGGACAGGATTTAGGCACAGAATCTGGGAAAAGGTTATTTGTGGACAAATTTGTGCGTGGACTGCTGCCTGACATCCATTCACAGATTATGTCTTCCGAGAGCGCTTGGCAGGCGAAATCCCAATCAGAAGTACTGCACATGGCTCAGTACTATGAGAACCGTGTCAATAATGAAAAAGATAGAGTAGAAAAGAGAAAAGGAGACTTAAAGACTAAAGTATTGTTACAACAAATTGTTAGAGGCCCCAGAGGGGGTAGTTCGCAGATTAGAGGCCAGTATGTTCCACAAGGGAATGTGCTCTTGGGTCCTGTGAACATTAACCAGTGTGCCTATTGTTGCCAGGAGGGTCATTGGCGTGCACAATGCCCCGTCCTTCGACAGAGGTCGAATAACACATTTGGGAGTATGGGTAGATGACCCAGAGGTCACCCCGGGGTGGGGGGCCCTGGTAGAGGTCAGTTTTCACAGGATCCTCAGCAACCCTTTTCACAGGACAATCAGACTTCGAGAGTGGATACATATTCGATCACCCTTCTGCTGCTTACCTCTCTGAGGAGCTTCCTTCTGATGATATTCTGTTTCGTTAGGATTGCCCGAAACAGGGTTTGGAACCTACACCTATTCCCGTTAGCCAGAAAGGTCCCTACGTTGAAATGGTAGTGGGAAATAGGAAACATTAGTTCTTGATAGACACTGGAGCACAGAAGTGCTCCATTGATCATTCTCGGGTTCCAAACATTCCACTGTCAGGGCAAACTAATGTCTCCGTAGGGTTTTCTGGCACACCAGTCATTTGTCCGGTTTCTTCGCTGGTACCTATTTCTTTGGGTCCCTTTACGGACCATTGTCCCTTTCTTTTGACTTCGAATTGCGGAGAGAATTTGTTTCGGTTGAATCTGTTGAATGAATTAAATGCGGTAATTCATTGTTCATCTGATGGAGTGTGTTTGACGATTTCACCACAGCAGTTTCTGTTTCACAATTTTTGACTAGACCTTTGCCACCAGAATTCAGTAATGTCCCGGAGAGTTTGTGGGCGGCTGAAGACAATGATGTTGGTGTTCTACAGATTGAGCCTGTTAGAATAGTCTTGAAACATGGTATTAAGCTGCCACGTATTCCGCATTATAAGATCTCGGTTGAAGGTGAGCGAGCTTTGAAGAGCATTGTTTCCGATTTTGTGCATCGTGGGGTGATTGAGGTGATTACAGGAAGTTCGTGCAATAGTCCGATCCTACCCGTGTACAAAAAAGGCGATAATGCTATTCCGTTTCGTTTTATAATTGATTTGCGTGCCATTAATAGAGTTGTCGCTCCAAAATTTCCAATTGTGCCTGATGTGATGACGATATTAACTATGATTCCAGCTATGGCTACTTACTTTAGTGTTGTGGACCTGAAGAATGCTTTCTTCAGTATTCCTATTCACAAGGACAGTAGATATTTGTTCGCGTTCACCTTAGGGGGACGCTCGTTCACATTTACTCGTGCACCTCAAGGTTACACCGAGAGTTCTAGCATTTACAGTAGGGCCTTGAAAGAACAGCTTGATACTCTTGAATTATCCCCTACTTGTACGCTGCTTCGGTACGTTGACGACTTGCTTTTAGCAGCAGATTCTGAGAGCTCTTGTAAAGAGGGCACTGTATTGTTGCTCATCCATCTACCTAAGCATGGTCACAAAGCTTTGCTTAAAAAGTTTCAATATTGTTGCCAGGAGGTCGCCTATTTAGGATACCTCCTGTCAAAGGAGGGAAGAAGATTGACACCTGAAAGAATATAACACATTTCTGGCATGTCTGTCCCAAATACACAGAAGGAAGTCAGAGCCTTAATAGGTATGGCTTCTTACTGTAGGTTATGGATCCCAAACTTTTCACTAGTGATAAAACCGATTTTGGCTTTGACAAAGAAGGGCATTTCTTCGCCATTGCCATGGAAATCGGAACATCAACAATCATTTGAGCTTCTCAAGACTGCATTATGCTCTGCACCGGTTTTGGGTACACCAAATTACAACAAGGCCTTTGTGTTGTTTGTGCATGAATGTGATGGATGTGCTTTGGCTGTATTAACGCAGGAACATGGAGGGAAGAATAGGCCGTGCGGTTACTACTCTTCCGCCCTTGATCCCGTCGCATGCGCTTTGCCAAGATGTTTGCGAGCTGTCGCTGCCGCTGCCGCGTCTGTAAAACAGAGTGAAGGAATGGTCGTAGGCCATGATTTAACCCTGATGGTGCCTCACTCTGTAGATGTTCTATTGAACAAAACCCAAACGCAACACCTCACTTCCGCACGATTGACAAGATGTGAATTAATTTTGTTTGCTCCCCACATACAAATTAGGAGGTGTTGTGTTCTTAATCCGGCTGAACTCCTACCTTTCCCGCAAAATACTGTTTGCGGTGATGATGAGTCACATGACTGCCTGTATACTACTGAACAAGAAACAAAGGGCAGAATTGACCTTAAGGACACTCCTTTGGATAATGCGCAAGGGGAGCTATTTTGTGATGGCTCCTGTTTCAAACTTCCGGATGGTACATCCACAGCGGCTTATGCAGTCACTACATTGAGCATGGTTGTAGAGACCAAGCGAATTACACATAACTCCGTGCAGGCCGCAGAGATTATAGCATTAACCCGAGCTTCTGAGCTTTCCGAAGGGCTAACAGTGAATATATATACTGACAGTCAGTATGCTTTTGGGGTGGCTCACAACTTTGGGAGACTTTGGTCAGAGAGAGGGTTTCTAACTTCACATGGGACCAAGATTCAGCATGGCCCCCTGATAGTACAATTGCTCTCGGCGCTCGCGCTCCCTAGTCAGTTAGCGATCATGAAATGCGCAGCACATCGCAAGATCACAGACAATGTAGGAAAAGAGAATGCTTTCGCTGATCAGATAGCCAGACAAACTGCCACAGATCTTCGCACAGAAATATATGCTCTAAGTGAAACTAGGAATGTCTATGTAATGGACGAGGATATTGGGTCTGTGCGGTATATCCAAGCTGACGCCACAATGGAAGAATCTAAGAAATGGGCTGAAGGCTTGGGGAAATTAGATGATGACGGATGTTGGGTGGACACAGTTGAAGGGAAATGGTTACTTCCTAATGCCAACATAGTCATGATGGTCACTATGGCACACGGTCCCACACATGTGTGTGCTCAACAGATTACGAAAATGTTAGAGAAAGTCTGGGTAAATGATAAGATTTCAAAAATTGCTCAGCATTATGTCCAAAATTGCATGATTTGCCTACAGCAGAATGTGGGGAAAGGGATGGTAACTCCAAAGGGTAGCTTTGGGCCTCCTTCTGTCCCGTTTGAAGTGATTCATTTTGATTTTATTGAGATGGAGCGGTGCAATAGTTTAAAATATGTCCTTGTGGTCATTTGCGCCTTCAGTAAATGGGTTGAGGCTTTCCCTGTCAAAGATGCTACAGCCATGACCACTGCAAAAATTATGATAAAGGAGTACTTCCCGCGGTTTGGGTTGCCAAGAGTCATCTGGTCGGACAATGGTCCACATTTTGTTGCTTCTGTAATTTTACAGATATGTACGGCACTACATATTGATAAGCGATTTCATTCGGCTAGACATCCAAGTGCCGGGTTGGTAGAGAGACATAATGGTATCCTAAAGAACAAACTCGCTAAGACGTGTGCCGGTACCAAACTAAAATGGCTGGACGCCTTACCGATTGTGGTATTAGCCATGCGCACGACCTCTCAAACTAGACTGGGCTCTCTCCATTTGAGGTGGTGATGGGGAGACCTGCCAATATTTGGGGTCTTCCAAAACCTAAAGCACTGAGAAATGTTGAGAATGTATTGCTTTCAGACTACTGTAACCAGTTGACTAAAAATCTGTATTTCATTTATCATCAGGTACGATCAGCTTTACCTGTATGTTACGAGGGCCCAGGACACAACATCCGGCCTGGAAGCTGGGTCCTGGTGAGAGCATACGAGCGGTCTTCTTGCCTCATGCCTCGCTGGCGGGGGTCATTCCAGGTCTTGTTGGTCACCCAAACGGCAGTGCGGGTGGCTGGAAAGAAGAACTGAATACATGCGATGCATGTCAAGAAACTTCCTCACCCGACGCCGCACGTTACAGAAGAAACAGAACCCCTCGCTAACGCTGCAATCGATGATCCTGAAGCAGCAAATAGCACTGTGAGCGAGTCGGAGAATCTCTCTGAGCCGTGGGTCTTGGGCAACCCCTCCATTTTGTCTCCACACTCTTTGGAAAAGTCATTTCCGGAAACCATTGCTTCGAATTCTGCAACTTCCGTTGCCTCTGATACGTTGCTTCCCTCAGGGAGTGATGTTACCTTATTTCCGGATCAAACAGTACCGGGAACCACCAGATATAATCTTCAACGGAGAAAATAGACCTACAGCACGGTTCAACTGTGCATTCAAAAGAAGGAAAGGATCATCAAGGGCTTGCTTTTGCCCAAATTTGAGAAAGGGGTTTCTGACGGCTAGGGTTGGGGAAGGACTAAGAAGCCACGCGACCGGGGGGTCACCAGCAACGAACATTGGGGTTTCCATCCGAAGACTACAATGCCTGCCACCGCTACTGCCCGTATTGGACTTGTAAATAAGGGGGTGACCAACTTGGACAATGAACAATGTGCCTGGGCCCGAAAACGTATTGCTGTGTTTTGATGATAATAATTGGGGGTTTTTATAGTAACTGCTTTAGGATTCTGGTACGTTGAGGAGATTTATCCTCTAGAGCCTCTTTTGCCAACTGAAATTGCGCCTACTGTTTTTACTCCTTTTGTACACCTGCATACTCTGTCACCTAGGGACTCTCAGCATAGACAGAAGTATCACAATAATACTATGATACTGATTATGAATTCGACACATGCCATTTTTAACAAAACCAATTGTTGGGTCTGTTCACATTTACCGCAACACGGGGATAAGGGGCTAGGTTGGTATATTCATCCTTTACCGTTGACAACTGCTTGCTATGCTCCTCTTAGAACACTGTTCTTTGGCCGATGGAATGATAGCATCTCAGGGAACTTTGATGGAACTAATTTGAATAATTTTGAGAAACGTGTTCTGACTCCCCTGGGATGCTCGCTTTTCGCAAATAGGAGCAAACCCAACGTTGCTTCAATTAGGCCTTCTGATAGACTATCCCGTCCTTTCCAATCTTTAGTTTCCTTTAAAATGGCTCCGATAGGCAATAAGGATGCCGTGCCTCCTTCTTACTATGTTAACCATAGCCCCGATTCAGTTTCTTTCTGCATACAGAGGAAGGGTACCCGGTCAATGGGAGATTTTAAAGGCTATCACATGTCAAAATAATATTTAATTTGCTTGTCTGCATAAACATTACAGAACAATGTGCAAAATACGCAGAAAACCACTGGAAATGTGTAAGTGCATCAAAGTGCTTAAAGAAAAACCAACTTGATACATCTGGTTTGAAAATGGGGGACATGGATAAAACATAGCTGCAGTTACAAATACCCTGAGTTTCAATCCATCCCATTGGTACACACTTCAGCATTCAACGTGCTATCCATTGTAATTCTCAACACATTCTTGTACTAACTGTTGAGCCACCATGTTAAAACCCCTAGAATGTGTTTATACCTGACCAGATGACTTTACTTAGACATCAAAACCTATGTCTAACATCTTGTCTAATATCTATGGGTGTTTCAGCCCTATAGACCGGAGTCCGCTCATCAGTGGTGCTTCCTGGATCAATGACAGGGCTTTCCTCAGGACACAGCGATATAATTTATGAAGAAGAGACAAGTTTGTGCACTTCTAAGAATAGGAGACATTCAGACCAAACACAATCTTATTTGGTGTTCCTTAAATGCGCTGGGCTTCTTCTTATTTAATCAGGCGAGGGGCTGGCTGTAATTTCTTTTATAGTTTGCACTCGATTTATAAGCACTGTGTGTGTCCTTCAATTAAGTCCTTTTAAAAAATGCACTGGCAAAGCCATTGAAGTTCTGTTTTAAACAAGCATTGGCAAAGCCAACATTTTAGGCTTATGCATATGGTGTATGCTTTTGCCAGGCACTGCTATTAGATGCCTAGGTACTCGCATCATGTTGCACTTACTACCAACAATGGGTAGTTAATACCACTATGGCTGGGCATGGCAAGTGCCTTTGCCATGCCTGCACAAAAGCCCAAACTATTGGCATTGCCAACGCGTGTTTATGTTGTAAATGTGTATGTATAATGTAATTGTTTAATTAAATACATTTTTTCTGAATAAACATATCTGAACTGAACAATATTGTATATTTAAAAGTCTCTTTTTTTAGAGATCCTTGTTTGGACATTCTTTTAATTTGAAGTCTAGGTTGCATTGCTGTTTGCTTTTCTACTGGTCTCAGGTACCACTCCTCAGGAAGATGTAGCCTGCCTTCGACCTGAGTTGGGAACCAAGGAGAAGGACATGTACCTTTCGGGTTGTGATGACTGCCGGGTAGTAGTAGTGTGGGGTTCAGCAGGCAGTTTACCCACTGCTCATCCTTGGACTCCTGCATAGCAGTAGTCATTACGCCGCACTTTAATTTATCGACTGCTCTTTCTTGCAAATCGTGATACTTTGAGACAGAGGATAAGGATTAATTCAGTCTGTAAAAATAAATCACCCTATTGTCAGCATCCAGTGCCACATTACCCAGGAAAATCTTTTCTCAAAAGCCATTGGTGGGGGTGCGACTTATAAGAATACACGAATAGCCGGACACTTACATAAAGGATAAAAGATGAAGGTAAAACTGAGTGGAGCTGAAGGCACACAGAAGTCTCGGGAGCCGGGCAGAAAGCAAAGTTCAGCATCTTTTTTCAGACGCAATCACGCAGGCATGCAAAGCATTAATGGACCATATTCTGTAGATGTTGGAGCCACAGAGCTTTTAGTGCCTAGAACTGCAAGCCCCCTGTACCTTCAGAGCAGGTATGTGGAGAAATCATATTTTTTGTTCAGGCCTATCACACGGTTTCGTGTTACCGCAGAACAAGTCATGCGTGGAGCATAGGAGGGCACACCCTCCATCGAGTCTCTTGCATATCCGCGACATTCAACGTTTCCACTTTGCAGATAAAACAGAGAGGAAGCCACGCTCACAATGTGTTTACTGCACCTTTACGTTGGACTCTTTGTACTTGGTAAGATGAACTTTTGGGGAGTGGGCATGGAGCTTGAGTGGGGGTAAACAGAGAACAAGGGGAGAGAAAGTGCCTGCTGTGACTGCCCTCATCCGCAGCAGGGGGCAGAGTAGAGCTGAGCTAGTCCTCAAATTGGCAGCATATGTTGGTACTTGTGGTCAACTTGACCAAGGACTCTTTTTAGACTGCTACACTTACCGCCCTGCTGGGCAAATACCACCATAGAAATGTACACAGGTCCTCAACTGAGAACGTAACTCAAGTTTCCATTCTAAACTGCTAGTCATGGATGTCCACATGTATCTTGTACTCAGCCCCCCACTATGGACTTAGAAACATGCCAAAAGCTAGCACAGAGCTCGCCATATTAGGATGGTGCTCAGGGCTTCACCACCATGAAGTGCTAGGGAGTCACAGGCCAAAGTATACTGATGAGGTGGCTGCATATTTCTTTTCATTGTCACAATTGCTTTTGATGGTTGTTGGTGGTAAAGTATTGACGAGCATGCATTGGACATGCATAATGCAGTATTTCTCAAATAGCCCGGCTGCTTGTTTAAACATATGTAAATATGATTTGTAATCTGTGTTTGAAGAACATAAATGCACAAAGTACAGCAGAGGTCCACACATTGCTGTCCTTTGGAGAAAACATGCACAGAAGGGTCACCCATGACCCTCTGCCGCTTTATGTATCCCCATTTAAACCGAACTGCGAGGAGCAGTTTCAAACCCTCTGGGGGGCCTTGAATCTTTTTTCTCATAGCTGACGTGGATTCCACAGCCCTTTACTTCACTCACAGATAATGTCTTGAAAGCAGGTGACACACATATCTTTTGATCTAAACCTTAAAATATGGGTTATGCTTGGTGCCACAACCCATAATCATGTGGTCATTAACACATGCAGTATTTTTAATAAATAATGTTGTTGATAATGTGGGCATGGAGCAGTATATGACATGGAGCCTGGTTGTATGAATACTGCCTAACTCGTAATGGCCCCTTTTGTATCCGAGATGATGCACATGTACACAGGAGGCAGAACAGGGTTTTAGGGGCATGTTAAAAAAAAACAAAAAACGAATTAGTGGTTAAATAGATTAAAAGGAAATCTCTTTTGGATAAAAGCATGTCCCCTTAAAAAATATATATATATGATAACACACCAGTACAAGTATACATTAAAAAGCGTTTCCCTTGTTTTCATTTCGCAGATGTTGCGTTTGGAAATTCTGTTTCCCAGTTCCCGTCGGTACTGCATATTGGAGAAGCACGGAGCGGTACCATAACCTGCAACTTCACAACATCTAGTACTAACCCAGTTCTGTTTTGGTATGCACATCCCCAGAACCAACCACCTCACAAGCTCCTCCGTGTTGATGTCTACCAGCCTGAGGACAAGTTGGCCCAGCAAGGGGTTTCTGCCGTGTTAGACTGGGACCGGAAACTTGTTTCGTTAGAGGTGTCTCGGGCGAGCCTCGACGATGACGGAGTTGTCTATTACTGTGCTCTGAGGCCCACACTAACAGGGCTCCAATATGAACTCAGACAAAAACGCCCACATTTCTATAAAGCTGCGTCTCCTGAAAACAGCTTCCTGTTAACTGAAAAAGAAATGAAACACGTCGACACAATCAACGCGTTCAGCTGTTGTGTCCGCATTCAACAGGCGCAGTAAAAACGAGGAGAATAAATAGCGAATTCTTAATGTGTCTTTTGGCTCAAGCACTAAACCTTAGCAATTGCACAAAGGTTGCCATGATCCGCAAGCACCAATGAAAGTTGTGGATGATAAACTTTTCAAAAACAGTGAACACTTATGGTCTTAAGACGCTCTTGTGTCCGTCACGAACACTGGGGATGTGAAAAGCAAAGTCATGCAGTCAGGTGTGAAAATGATTGATTGGTGAAATCATTTTGGCATATAAAAAATAAAACGTTTGCACTGGAATACAATATCCACAGGATTCCACAGCTAGTCATGCACGATAAGGGTTCTCTACGTTGTTTTGCCGAAGTAAAGTACAACGGATGTTTTTATTTATTTTTTTCATTTTTTGAAAACAGGGGTTTCCCCATAACCACCTTCCCAACTGCCAATCCTTAATCCAACCATCCCAACCCCGCATCCGACACAACCCTTAAAAATGCATGTCCCAATACGTCGGGTATTATGCTATTTGAAGTCCACAATGCTCTGATTACTTTTTATAGCACAAGTTTCAAGTACAACCTTATTTACTTCCTGCTGTTTATTAAATACAGCTTTAGGGAAAGATTTTAGGGGAGTAAATAGATGGTCCTTAACTTCATAGGTCAAACCTAAGTGAGATCATCTATTACTTTTTGCTGAAGTAAATTGCCACGGAATAATTTACTTCGGCAAAACAGCCATGTACAATGATAAGTACTATGGCATTAAACAGTAGGAAGCTATGGGTCCCATTAAATGAACTTTAGTGATTTTGAAAAAAAATGTAACTAGTTATAGGAACACATTGCTTATAAATCAAGTTGCCAAAAACGTACTTGTACAGGACATTTCAATACATCATGAGCTCATGTACAGCTGCAGTTATGCCATTACCTTTCAGGTGACTTCTTACATTTACAATAACAATGGCAGCCCATAAGAGCACATGCTTGATGGTCATGTAAGATAGCTATCTCAATGAGATGCAAGTGGGGTGTGTTTTGGGGGGAGGGGATGGCCAAAGTTATTAATTAGCGCAGCCACAGATGCGTAATTTAATGTTTTCAATCTCTGGAATATATAAATATTACTGGAGAAAAACATGCATTATTTAGCACCCACGCCCGAACATGACATCCCACACCAAATTCTGAGACTAGAAGTAGGCTGTTTGTAACCTGAATATTCTGTGTTATGTACAATTATATAATCAGCAAAATTAAACATGGTTCAATAACTTACAAAGATGGGGCACATACAGACAGCTTGTCCACAGAAGAGAAACACAGCCTGTTAGCTATTATCTTGCTTATATTTACGTTCACAGTTCAAACATCCATACGTATAAAAGCAAATCTGAATAATTATTCGAGAGAAAATAAAAAAATCCTCCCCTATATAAACATATCAAATTGGCATCTGTTATCAGATTCAATGAGGCAAAATCATTTTCAGAATGGATTTTACAACCAATTTGCTTAGCTTTCTCTGAAAACACTGACAAGTGTTGCTATCAGAGAACACACATAGTTTAACATATGAATTATCTACTTTCAAATGTCGGGAACAATTGTTTTATAGATTGCACATAGAGAAAACAGGTTCACACATCAATTTCATGGGATGACAAACAGGCACAGCTGTAGTGTTGTCTTTCAAGACAGCAACACACGATCCTATGTCTGTCAGGAACTGGCTGCTCTAATCCCCCACCCACCGCCCCCTCTCCTTTATAGGTCACTCGTCAACTGACAGGTTTTAAACTAAGAACATCATGAAAACTGATTAGTCCTTCTTGCTGGAGGGTGTACCGCCTCCAGTAAACACAATACTAACTTTCATTCACATTTAGCCTTTCTATTAATCTCAACTTCTGGTCTTCTGGTTATCGTATCATGTGAGAAGTTCTTTCTGCACACTTCCCATTGAGGAGCATGGGCCCCTCCTCCATCATGTCAGTCACCCATTCTCCCTGAGAAATCCTCTGTCCTTACGCGGTAAAACCAGTTTATTTTGTACCATGGGATCAATGCTCCTTGGCTCAGTTTTCTGCAAGACACCACTTGTCAGTCCAACTCTCTATGCATGCTTTAGAGTCCGCTAGAAAACATGCATTGGTCTAAGCCTGCTTTTAACCGAACGTCAAAAAATCTGCTTAAAAAGGAAATCCTAAAAAGTGTTTGAAATATGGTGCAGCAGAAGTTGAATTTAAAATACCCCCCTCCCCCACACACACACACATTTTGCACTAAAGTGCAATATTTTCAATTATAGGAGGTATTGTTATTTATTTCAGGTCAACCCAGTCCCTCCTCCTGTTCCAGTAGTGTAGGTTTTATGGGAACGGTTTTAGGTAGAAGACTAACACTCCCATAAGTTACAAATTAGATGTAAATATTCATGAGGGCATCAATTGCTTTCTCCTCTTCATCTTGATCATTAGACACAACGTCTTCAATCCTTATACTTGAATAAAACATTTCACTTGCTGATGTTTGAGGGGGTCAGGAGGTAATTCCTGTTACAGGCTATGTCCGAACTTGCAACAATATAAGAGAACAGAGAACAGCATCAAGCTCAAGGCGGTTGTGAGTAAAGGTTTATTTTTGGCAATTCCAGCACTAGGGTGTTGAAGAGGAATATTGTGGAGCAGCCATTATGAACCATATACTGTCAGCTTAAACCGGTGTGAACATACAGTTGGCTCTTGAGAAGAGGCCCATTTATAGCTAAATGAAGGCCACCACCCTGAGGAACTTTAGCAACACCCCAGAGCAATGTCTCAGTAGCTTTAGAATACTCGCCAACATGGGGAATCAAACCTTTGAGGAGTTCACACATCTGTCCCTGAAGTATCTGAATGTGTGGGTCATTTTGAACAAAGTGGATACTTTTGAATCTATGTTTAATGTGATTGCATGCAAGCATGTTCTTAAATATTGTGAGGCAGTGTTACATCAGCAGCTGGTGGGCAAGAATATCACAGAGCTTGGAAGAGCTGCCGATAAGTATGTGAGTACTCATGTCCAGAAGAGGGTTCAGGCGAACACACAGACAGCAGCAGCAGAAGCATCTGATAAAAAAGTGACTATAAAAAATGGTAAAGACAGAGGTTCTGGCCCTTTTTCCCAGAAGGCCCCCAAAACATGAAATGAAAACCCATAGACATGGCTCATCTGTCACCACAGAAAAGAAGAGTGAGGGTCATTCGAGCACAAATGGCACCAAAACCCTCCACTCCCAAAGGATGTTTTCTGTGAGGACTTAACACATAGGAAGCGGGATCCGGCCTGCACAGTTAAACCCAAACTGGCCATCACAACTACTTGTCTCATGGAAGAGGCCATAATCAGTGTGGGCATCTTAACAGATGTAGTCCCAGTAGACCAGTGAGTGGCCAGAGGTTTCCCAGTCAATCAGAGTTGAAACAGTACCAGATCTCCAGGGGAGGCCCGTTTCCAGCCAATACTCAGATATGTTTGGGGCAGTCTACATAAATGGGCAAAACATTCCCCTTTGTGTGACACTGCTGGCAATGTTACTTCTATAATGTCACTATAAGTCTAGGATGGGCAGTATATCCCAGGCCTAAATCAACCAGTAAAGAAGTTTGATAGTTTTAGCTTCTTTGCCTCAGGAATGGTGAAGCTTAGCTGGAGGGCTAGAACCTTCATTCTTGGTGTTGCAGTCAAAGACTTGATACCAGTAGGGTATCTGTTAGTTACTGATCACGAAGATCCAGACATAGTTGCAGCCGTCACTAGGGCAAGAGCTCTACAAGCATCAAGGGGAGAAGCACTTGAGTACCTAGGCCCTGAGGTACTTCGAGTTGGAGAGTGTAAGGGACTGGTTTCACCAGAATCTCCCAGTTTAGTCTTGAAGCCTCTGCTGTGGCTGTTCCTATGGGAGAGCCCCCAGCGGCCACTGAGATATCTACAGATTTAAAACAAAATTATGTGATCTTAGGTTTTCTGCTGGCTTAGAACCAGAACCTGAGATGGAGGATTGAGTAGTTTCAAATCTGAGGGACCTGCCTTAGGTCATCAGTCTGAGGTTCAGGTCAGGTTGACGTTTGCCAGGAACAAAGGTTGTGGGATCAGGGTGAGAGCCATGGTCTATTCTAAGACAGGGAACAGGTGTAATGCTGGAGCCCTGGTCTCTTCAAAAACAGTGAGTCCAAGGATTCTGAACCAGGGTGGAGCCATGGGTTGGTTGTTTTATCGGGTCTCAGGGGTTTATTAAGTGCCTTAGCTCTTGAAAATCGAACATTTACATTGTTACCCATCATGCACTTGAACACCCCTGCTTAGCTTCCGACAGTCCCCTTTCCAAAATGTCTATAGTCTCTGTGTTGTTTTACATGGTTTGGTTTTCTAAGTGGCTTCTATTAGTTGTTTGCCTTGTATTGTTTATTTAAAAGTCTGTATTTTAGAGAATGTTGATTAGTTAAGCTTTTATTTTGGAGTATGTGTAGTATTGCTGTCTGGATTGCTAATATTATCAGGTCACACTGCTCCTGAAGATATAGCTAAGCCTAGTAATGTTGGGCTGAATAGGCAGTTTAGCCATAACTCATCCATGGACCTCTCCAGAGCAGTAATCATGTTGTCAGACTTTAAGGTATTTACAATTTTTTGTCACAAACTGTTATCCTTTTACATTATGATTATTAATTCAGTATGTGCACAATAAAGAACACATATCAACCCATTGTGAAAATCAAAAGTAAACAATCATGTTTCTGGTTACTCAGACATTTTTTACTTCTCACTAGCCACCATTGGTAGCAGGGACTTACAAGGATTCTCGAGTTGGCGGGCACTAAATTAAGGCAACAAAAGACAAAGATAAGACAGAGTGCAGCCGAATACAAGCCAGAGTCTATTGTGTTGCAAGCGAAGCTAAATTCGGCCTTACTGTCTTCTTTGGGGTGCAGTCATGGAGACATGCAAAGTATTCAAGGACCAACTTCTTTAGGTTTTGGTGCCGTAGAACTTTGGTAGCCGGCTGTGATGAATTATCACCTGGCAAGGGTGTGAAAGACCCTGCCTTTTTTTATTTTTATTAATTAAAATGATGCAGGTAATTCCATCTCTGAAAGGGTAGCCTGCTTCTGAGCTTCGCCTTTCATTAGCTCCATCCCAAAAGCATAGTGTAACCTGTGCACTGCTGCATCAGTAGCCTGATTTTAACACCTGTCATACAGTCACACAGAGCAGGGTCACGACACAAAGTTTGTGTTGGGTAGTGCCTTTAAAAACATTCATTGGCAATGCCAATAGTTTCGACACTTGTGTTCTTTGCATTATACATTTATAGGCACCATGGTGCAAGGAGGCGAGTCAAAAGTTTTAAAGGAGGATGCCATAAGGGGTGTGCAGGTCTGCAAGAGAATAAGAAGGGGAATACAGCAAGGGAGGAATACATTGATAGATTGTGCCATTGATGATGAGCAAGAGGAAATATAAGCGAGAAATGGTGAGAGGGAGAGGGTAAGAAATGGGTAGAGAGAGGAGTTAAGGAAGGTGGCTGGTGGAATAGAGTGTAGAGGGTGGGTGGGGCTAGGGAGCTAGAAGGGTAGGTGGGCATAGGTGGGGGTAGCTACACAACCAAAATGCGCTAAAACTAACAAATCATGAAGTAATTGCATCAAAGCAAAGGTATTCATTTCAATGTAACATACAAGCAGCAAACTATGACTAAGCTGTTCTACATTTAATAATATGTCACTTCTGGATAGCTTAGTAACATTACCTAAATTACATTTAGCTGCTAGGCCCTTGGGTGCTCCCTCTGAAGCAACATACCGCCATGGTTCTCCACCATGGTTCAACACTATAGAGGACGGGTGCTTCCAACCAACACCCATCAATGCAGGTTTCTTATTTGTCTTTCCTGCTTGCCAACCAAACATCCTCTTCTGTACTTAAAGAGGTATGCACAGCGTAGGAAAAACGAAAAAAATCACGCACAGTACAAGAGCACTTTACCTAAGCCAGTGTGTTAAGTACATCACCATGCTGTCATAAGGAACACTCCGCCATGCAAGAGACTGTTTGATCTACTATTAATTTTAATTTTATTTTATTTATTTCATTTATTACACGCCCAGACCCTGGGTTTCACGGCGTGGTTACAGACAGCTTTGGCATTTAGTCTTACATTTGTGAGAGAGTACAGTACAGTAGTTAATTACAGGAAGAAAATCAACAAAACACTCATGAGCATTATTCCCAAACTCAACAGGTAGGCGTTAATACTAGTAATGGGTGTAAGACCGTTATACTTATGTTGGTTAAATTACCAGTTTTTTAGCCATTTTTTAAAGCCTAGGAGAGAGGTTTCTTTTTTGATGTTGATGGGGAGGGAGTTCCAGTGTTTGGGGGCCAGGACATGGAAACTGCTACCCCCCCCGCTCTGGTATTTTTGTAGCGTGGTAGCACTAAGAGTTGATTGCTATTGGATCTCAGTGTTCTGGTGGATTCTTTTTTCTGTAAGGCGTTATTGACGTAGATTGGAGCTTTTTTGGCAAGGCATTTGTGCGCGATGCAGAGGGTTTTGAAGATAATTCTAGCTTTGATAGGTAACTGTTAAGACCGATTTCTGAACTCTGTCCTGGCGGCGCAGAAGTTCAGAAGGCCAACCTAATTACCTGGAACAGGGTAAACTCTGGACAAGTCAGACCAATCAGGGTAGCGATCGCGGCGGTCATGACTAGGTCTCAAGAGGGGTGAGGGTGATTAAAAGCCCGCAATGAGCACACAAAATAAGGACACTTACAAACTACTCCAAACAGGTGTTATATTAAAAATATATACACATTTATTCCAAGGCCTTTGCAATAATGACCGTAGCGAGAAATCACAATAAAACTCTAGTAAACCAACACATACCAAACCAATATAATATATATATACAAATACAAACGAGTCTAAAGCGTGAGATGCACGAAATGTGTAGTCCGCCTAGAAGGGGAGGAAAACAGGCAGGGCAAAATAATGATTAGACCCAGTCCGCCTTCAGAGGCACCTAACTAAAAGGAAGTTCAAGCCCTACGAAGAGTGGAGCCTTGTGCTCAAAAGTACCTGCACACACTGGTGCCAACGGGCAAAAAGGGGAGTCTCTTCGAGGGAATCAGGCAGTTCAGTTTGGTGCACAAATGAAGAAGAACAGAGTTCCGCGACTCAAGCGCAGCCTCCACTGTGGGCAGAAGCAGAGTGCGAGTACGGAAAGGCGTGCTGTTTTGACACAGCGGGGAAAAGCTATGGGCTCCTGCAGGAGGGCGACCAGTTCCTAGCTATGCTACTCACCGGTCCCCGATGCAAGCAGACCCAGGCTTCTCTGCGTCAGTTTCAGTGCTGGCAGGTTCAGGAGAGCAGGGGACGTCTCGTCGTCGTGTAGATTCTGCAGCAGCAGAGTTGAGTTAAAGATGTCCCAAACGAAGTGAACCTGCACAGTTTGTTACCACAGCAGGGCAACGGAGCGGCCGTGTGTATCTCAGCCAAATGTACACTACTCACTTTAGACCTGGGAACACCAAGTGTACGAATCGTGTGAGAGTGACAAGGACTAGAAATACAACACAACCTGGCGGCGGTTACAGAGCAAGACTCCTGGGTAGGCTGGTCAGTCTGCTGGATGGCCCAGAGACACTTCCGAAGGCTTACGTGCAGGAGATGGTGAAGATGCCGAGAATAGCTGTCCCCGCTATTCCAAGGGTCGAAGTACCAGTACGGGCCTTCTGGTTCGATCAGAGGTAGAAAGGGTTTCACAAAGCGACAGCAGTGCAGAGGAGCAGTCCTTCAGCGGGTCACCAGCGATTCCTCGGTTCAGCCTCGTGGTTGCAGGATACTTGGCTCCTGTATTCCTTTGTTCGTGAGAACTTAGGAGATCGACATGGTAGTGGCGTTTCCAGCCCCCTCTTATCCACAGTTCCCTTCGCGCCAAAACTGAGGGGACCCAATGGGAGATCCGCTCATCAACACTCACACCATACGTGGACCTATCACGGACCACGGTGGTCCCAGGCATTCACACCACCCTCTTGCACCCAGGATGTGTATTGGGACCAGACATCCCAGCCCACATCCTGGAGGCACACACAAGGCCTGTAGAAGCCCGCGAAAGCATCTGTGTTTCGCGGGAAAGTACATGCCCAAATAAGGAAGGCCACGGGTCGGCTTGACCTGGGGAAGGTGAAGGGAGCAAGACGGTCAGCGGACAGGACAAAGGAGCCTCGTGGTCTGGCCATTTTGAGAGCCAGGCCACCATTTTGGGCTAAGCGCGAGAAACGCGCTTAAAACGCCAAAAGGAGCTCAAAACACAAGAAACGATCGCTGCCACCATACCCGTCCGTGATTCACTTGCACCGATCAGTTACAATCCAAAAAGAGTATCTAGGGCCTGTAGAAGGCTAGAGACCCAAGAGAGCAGTAATTTAGCTTACAGTGCCCTCTTGTGTCATGTTGCACGAAAGCTGCAACATGATAAAGAAACTACGGAAAACAGCGTTTCCCGGTACTGACTGTCTTGAGGGCATGTCAGTTTCCCCGTAAGAATGGAGCGAAAGCCCAGAGGAGTGCGGCAGAAGGCTGCACTTCTCTGGCAAAGTCTAGATCATGGTGAAAACAACAGCAAAAAGTTCAGGGGTTGCCACATGGAAGGAAAATTACCCACAATTACGAAATCTTTCCTAACACTCGCCCCTCCCAGACTATGGACAGGGGGAACTAATCCACCCCTGGATGAGTCTCTTGTTTAGGTCGGTTAAACATTCTGGACAACCCATCAGCATTGCTATGTTGGACACCTGGCCTATGCTGAATAGTGAAGTCGAAGCCTTGTAGACTTATGGACCCCCTAAGCAACTTTTGGATTCTCTCCCTTCATGTTCATTAGCCACTTTAAGGGCTTATGGTCAGTTTGCACAGTGAAGTGGGTCCCATAGAAGTAGGGCCTCAGCTTCCGTAGGGCCCACACAACAGAGAAACATTCTTTCTCCACTGTGGACCATCTGAGCTCTCTGTCCTTAAACTGGCGACTAATAAAACCAATAGGGTGTTCCTTACCCTTCTCATCTACTTGTGATAGTACAGCTCCTATCCCAGTGTCAGAGGCGTCCGTCTGCACAATAAAAGGTCTTTGATAATCAGGGGCCCTGAGGACAGGGGCCTGGCACAAGGAGTCTTTTAAGCCATTGAAGGCCTTCTCACACTCGTCGGTCCAAGTTACCTTCTTGGGTTTCTTCGGAGTGGTGAGGGCAGTCAGAGGGGCAGCTATAGTCCCATAGTCTGCCACGAAGTTGCGGTAATACCCCGTGAGTCCTAAGAAGGCTCTCACTTGGGTCTGTGTAGTGGGGGTAGGCCAGTCTTGTACTGCTTGTACTTTACTGGGAAGAGGCTGTATCCTCCCTCCACCTACTTGATGTCCAAGGTAAACCACTGAGCCTTGTCCAATCTCGCATTTACTAGCCTTTATGGTCAAGTGTGCTTTCTGAAGAGCCTGGAGCACAATCCCGAGGTGTTTCACATGGTCTTCCCAGGTGGCACTGAAAGCTGCTATATTGTCCAGATACGCAAGACAGAATTCATCCAACCCATTCAACACATGATTCACAAGCCTCTGGAAAGTGGCAGGTGCATTTTTCAACCCAAACGGCATTACCCTGAATTGGTAAAGGCCGTCTGGAGTAGAAAACGCTGTCTTCTCCTTGGCATGTTCTGCTAAAGCTATTTGCCAATAGCCAGCAGTGAGGTCAAACGTGCTGAGGTACTTGGAGGCACCCAAAGTATCCACCAGCTCATCTGTTCGAGGCAAGGGGTGTGCATCTGTCTTGGTGACAGCATTCAGAGCCCTGTAATCCACGCAGAACCTCAATTCAGAAGTGCCTGCCTTTGGAACCAAAACCACAGGGCTGGACCAAGGACTACTAGTGGGTTCAATCACCCCAAGGTCTAACATCTTGTTGACTTCGGTCTTAATATAAGACTGTACTTTGTCTGACATCCTGTATCCCTTACTTTTGGTAGGTACACTGTCTCCTGTGTCTATGTTATGTTTGCACCAAGGTTTCAAACCAAGCTACTGTGAAAACAGGGGGGAAAACTGCCTAAGCAAACTTTTCACCTCAGCCTGCTGATCAGAAGTCAGGTGAGGGGCCACTCGGACACCCTCAAAGGAGCTATCTGAAGGGCCGCTTTGGAACAGGTCGGGGAGAGGTTCCGACTCCTCTTCCTCAACGTCTGAAGCCAGTAGCAGTGCTGCGATTTCGACTCTTGGGACGAAAGCCTTCAGCCTATTTACGTGAAACACTTTTGGAGCCTGTCCAGGCCTTCCAAGGTCCACTAAATAGTTAACCTCACCCAGGGGCTCCTCCACTGTGTAAGGGCCTGACCATTTGTCCTGTAAAGCTCGAGGCCTTATGGGATTCATGATCAGGACTTGCTGACCAGGTGTAAAGTTGATGAGGGAAGCTTTCTGGTCGTACCAATGTTTCACCAGCGCTTGTCCTGCCTTCAATTTATCACTAGCCAAGCCCATCAGAAGTACCAATCCGTTTTCTGAGCCCCAGCACATAATCTACTACATTGGTAGTAACAGGGGGAGTGGACATCTCCCATCCCTCTTTGACTATGGCTAAGGGTCCACGTACAGGATGACCGAACAGAAGTTCGAAGGGGCTGAAGCCAACACCCTCCTGTGGTACCTCTCGGTAGGCAAACAGTAAGCATGGTAAAAGAAGATCCCATTTTCTTCTCTGAGGTTCTTCCAGAGCCCCAATCATGCTCTTTAACGTTCTGATGAAACGTTTCACCAGACCATTGGTCTGGGGGTGGTATGCAGAAGAGAACTTGTAGGTGACCCCACATTCTTTCCACATAGCCTGCATATACTTCGACATAAAGTTGCTGCCACGATCCGACACAACTTCTTTAGGGAAGCCAACCCTAGTAAATATGCCAAGTAACGCTTTTGCAACTGACTTGGCAGTTACAGTTTTCAATGGGATGGCCTCAGGATATCTGGTTGCATGGTCGACCAGCACCAGGATAAACCTATTGCCTGAGGATGTTTGCGGGTCAAGGGGACCAACGATGTCGATCCCTACCCTTTCGAATGGTATTCCCACAACTGGGAGTGGTACCAATGGAGCTTGGATTGTCGAGCCAACCTTACCAGATAACTGGCAGGAGGCACAACTCCTGCAGTGACTTTCTACTTGCACCCCCATCTTGGGCCAGTAGAAGTGCATGGATAACCTTTGCTTGGTCCCCTTAATATCAAGGTGACCAGCAAGGGGCACTTCATGTGCCAACTGCAGGAGGAAGGGTCTAACAGCAAGGGGAACCACCAACCTCCTATGGTCTCCTTCTGTAGACTCTGTGGGCTGACTATACAGGAGTCCACCTTCCCAATAAATCCGATGCGTCCCAGGAGGTTCACCCTCAAGCTGGGAGCAGGCCTGTCTCCTTAGGCCTTCCAGAGATGGGCACTCACGTTGGCCTTTACTGAATTCTTCCCTATCAGGACCACCTTCTACTAACAAGTCTTTTAGTTCAGAATGGTCGTTGGGGTCAAATACTTCAGGCATCGCCACCTCCTCGTCAGGCCCGGGCGATTGACCAACTTCCTCCACCGCAGTGGTGGGCGAGCTCGGGGGAATGTTCTCTTTCCCTCGTCTTGACTTGTTTACTCCTTTTGCCCTGGGTTTCCCCTTCGGCTGGGGCAGCGTATTGGTCTTGGCCAATGCTGCCCGTGCTTGAGACCGTGTGTAGGGTCTGTCGGCAGTGTCTCCTACGAGCCCTAAAGCTCTGAGATCATTACCTAACAAGACCTTTCCTGGGACGTTTCTCTGAATGCTCACTGGAATCCTGACTGATGTACCATTTAAAGTAAGATTTACAGGTATTACTGGGAACATACGGAGTGGGCCGTCAGTCAACTTAGTGGGCATCAGAGTAGCTCTGACAACTTCCTCTGAGTCTACCAAGGTAGAATCCACTACAGTTCGACTGCACCCACTATCCCTAAGAGCTGGAGTATCTACTCCATTGATCAGCACACTGTCTTTAAAGTAGTGCTTGGTATTATCTGGAATCCTAGCATAAGCCTCTGCGACTTTAGGCTCCCAGGAACCCAGGGAAAATAAAACTACCTCAGCTTCTATCCCACTGGGAAATGAGTCTGAGGAGAAGGATGCTCCTGTAATCTCTTCTTCCTCGTAGGAGGAGAAGGCCAGATTAGCGGAGTGGACCCCCAAAGGTTTAACCTTACACCGGGGATCTCCCTTCACGTGGTCAGTTGCTCCACAAGCAAAACAAGATCCATTGGGTCTGTTTACATAGGGAGGCTTATTGTAACCAGAGTTCTGTTTCGGAGGCTGACCTCCACTACCCTGTGAGTTCTCTTGTGTCTTACCCTTATTTTTCTTTTTGTGGCCCTTTTGAGAAGAAGATTTATCAGATTCTCCACCCTCCTTATCTTTGGACTTTTTCCCTTCCTCCTGCTTACCAGGATGAGTTTTGTCCTTATGGGACACTCGATGTGACACCCATAAGTCTGCTGCAATGGCCAGCTTCTTAGGATCTATCTCCTTCGAATCGGCCAAATGCTGCTTAAGCTCCGGGGAAGAAGATGCAAAAATGTGTTCCAGCATGACAAGATTTATCATGCCTTCGAAGGTAGAAACCTTATAACCTTCGACCCAGCCAGTCAAGTTTTTTAAGGATTCGGTTACATAAGATACCCAAGTACCACCTTCTTTTTTCTTGTACTCTCGGAATCGTTTTAAATATTGGGCCGGAGTCTTTCCAAACTTTAAAATGAGAGTTTGCTTTAACATTGCGAAATCAGCTCGCTCAGCCTTCGACATTTCCATAATGGCACTACAGCCAGAATGGGGCAGTCTGCTGAGTAACCAGGCAATCTTATCAGCATTGTCAACTTCTTGAACTTCACATGCATACTCAAACGTATTCAGCCAGTCCATAATGTCATTCCTTTCCTCATACACACTGAGCAGATCTTTCGGAAAACCGTGGATGAGAGGAGGCCCCAGACCCATGTCCAGGACCCTTGGACCCATTTTCAACCTGAAGCTTGGCCAGTTCCAACTGGTGATCCCTGTCTTTCTGTTTTTCTGTCTGTTCGATTTTTAGTTTGGCTATGCTGAACTCAAGCTCCTTCTGCCTAAACCGCAGCTCTTGCTTCTTGAATTCAAGCATAGCATCCCCATCAGCACTGGCAGAGGAAACATTAGACATCTCATCCTCCCTGTCCTCGTGGTTGCGGTGGATCAGTGCAGCGGCAGAACCGTCGGTTCTACCAGTGAGAGCAGCCCCACCTCCTTCCGCACTGTCCTCAGAAGTTATAGCATCAAGCTTAGCTTCTTGCCACTCCACGATTCTTTGGATCATATCCAATTTAGTGCCTTGAGAGGAAACACCTCTCTCCGCACACATCTTTTTCAATGTTTCTGATTTGGAAGCATTTAAAGTTAACAAGGTATTTGTTTCCATATTGTTAGATAGGACTATGGCCTTTTTAAAGTTATACTATAACAATTCACTACGTGTCCTGGTAGGAATAACTTGAAATGCCTTAGTTCGTGCGCAACACTGGATACCTTCAGTCCCACCGCTGTACACCAATTTGTTAAGACGGATTTCTGAACTCTGTCCTGGCGGCGCAGAAGTTCAGAAGGCCAACCTAATTATTTTGAACAGGGTAACCTCTGGACAAGCCAGACCAATCAGGGTAGTGATCGCGGCGGTCAAGACTAGGTCTCAAGAGGGGTGAGGGTGACTGAAAGCCCGCAATGAGCACACAAAGTAAGGACACTTACAAACTACTCCAAACAGGTGTTATATTAAAAATATATACACATTTATTCCAAGGCCTTTGCAATAATGACCGTAGCGAGAAATCACAATAAAACTCTAGTAAACGAACACATACCACACCAATACAATATATATACAAATACAAACGAGTCTAAAGCGTTAGATGCACGAAATGTGTAGTCCACCTAGAAGGGGAGGAAAACAGGCAGTGCAAAATAATGATTAGACCCAGTCCGCCTTCAGAGGCACCTAACTAAAAGGAAGTCCAAGCCCTACGAAGAGTGGAGCCTTGTGCTCAAAAGTACCTGCGCACGCTGGTGCCAACAGGCAAAAAGGGGAGTCTCTTCGAGGGAATCAGGCAGTTCAGTTTGGTGCACAAATGAAGAAGAACAGAGTTCTGCGACTCAAGCGCAGCCTCCACTGTGGGCAGAAGCAGAGCGCGAGTACGGAAAGGCGTGCTGTTTTGACACAGCGGGGAAAAGCTATGGGCTCCTGCAGGAGGGCGACCAGTTCCTAGCTATGCTACTCACCGGTCCCTGATGCAAGCAGACCCAGGCTTCTCCGCGTCAGTTTCAGTGCTGGCAGGTTCAGGAGAGCAGGGGACGTCTCGTCGTCATGTAGATTCTGCAGCAGCAGAGTTGAGTTAAAGATGTCCCAAACGAAGTGATCCCGCACAGTTTGTTACCACAGCAGGGCAACGGAGCGGCCTTGTGTATCTCAGCCAAATGTACACTACTCACTTCAGACCTGGGAACGCCAAGTGTAGGAATCATGTGAGAGTGACAAGGACTAGAAATACAACATAACCTGGCAGCGGTTACAGAGCAAGACTCCTGGGTAGGCTGGTCAGTCTGCTGGATGGCCCAGAGACACTTCCGAAGGCTTACGTGCAGGAGATGGTGAAGATGCCGAGAATAGCTGTCCCCGCTATTCTAAGGGTCGAAGTACCAGTACAGGCCTTCTGGTTCGATCAGAAGTAGAAAGGGTTTCACAAAGCGACAGCAGTGCAGAGGAGCAGTCCTTCAGCGGGTCACCAGCGATTCCTCGGTTCAGCCTCATGGTTGCAGGATACTTGGCTCCTGTATTCCTTTGTTCGTGAGAACTCAGGAGATCGACATGGTAGTGGCGTTTCCAGCCCCCTCTTATCCACGGTTCCCTTCGCGCCAAAACGGAGGGGACCCAATGGGAGATCCGCTCATCAACACTCACACCATACGTGGACCTATCACGGACCACGGTGGTCCCAGGCATTCACACCACCCTAGACTCTCTGGCACCCAGGATATGTATTGGGACCAGACATACCAGCCCACATCCTGGAGGCACACACAAGGCCTGTAGAAGCCCGCGAAAGCATCTGTGTTTCGCGGGAAAGTACATGCCCAAATAAGGAAGGCCCCTGGTCGGCTCGACCTGGGGAAGGTGAAGGGAGCAAGACGGTCAGCGACAGGACAAAGGAGCCTCGTGGTCTGGCCATTTTGGGAGCCAGGCCACCATTTTGGGCTAAGCGCGAGAAACGCGCTTAAAACGCCAAAAGGAGCTCAAAACACCAGAAACGATCGCTGCCACCTTTCCCGTCCGTGATTCACTTGCACCAATCAGTTACAATCCAAAAAGAGTATCTAGGGCCTGTAGAAGGCTAGAGACCCAAGAGAGCAGTAACTTAGCTTACAGTGCCCTCTTGTGTCATGTTGCACGAAAGCTGCAACATGATAAAGAAATTACAGAAAACAGCGTTTCCCGGTACTGACTGTCTTAAGGGCATGTCAGTTTCCCCGTAAGAATGGAGCGAAAGCCCAGAGGAGTGCGGCAGAAGGCTGCACTTCTCTGGCAAAGTCTAGATCATGGTGAAAACAACAGCAAAACGTTTAGGGGTTGCCACATGGAAGGAAAATTACCCACAATTACGAAATATTTCCTAACAGTAACCAGTGGGCGTCCTTCCTGATCTTGGATACATGATCAAACTTTTATATCCCTAAGGCTGCCCTTAAGGCGTTGTTTTGCATGAGTTGCAATTTGCTGAGGTTAGTATTGGAGATCCCTAGCAATAACACATTGCAGTAATCCAACTTAGATAAAACCAGGGCGCTGGCTAGGGTGAGGCAATTGGTAGGGGTCAGAAATTGTCGACTAAGTGTGATGAGTTTGGATGTATAGGCCGTGGATGAAGAGAGCGTACTAATGTGTTTGGTCATAGTGAGGTTGGCGTCAAGGTATACACCTAATGTTTTTACTTGCTTAAGTACTGGGATCAGAGTCCCGTCGATATTAATAGAGAAGTAATCTGAGTGGAGGGCAGTTATTTTTGATGGAGATCCCACGATCAGAATTCCGGTCTTCTCATCATTGAGGCAGAGACTGTTTAGAGCCATCCAGTTTCATGATAATGGCATATATTTTATTAATGGTCAAGGTGTCCTGGTCATAGTTTCCTGAGATAGGAATGAGGATCTGGGTGTCATCTGCAAAGTTAGTGTAGATGACACCCATATCGTCTAATGCCGAGAAGAGGAGCTTCGTGTAGGCATTATAGAGTGTTGGGGAGAGGCAGGAACCTTGAGGTACTCCAATGGGGACTGGGATGGGGTCAGCAGCTTCTTTACCTATGGCACCTCTAGAGTTACGCTTGACCAAAAAAGATTTCACCCACTTAGTGGCGTCTGTAGAGAAATTGAAATCATTGGCTAGTGAGGTACATAGTTCATCGTGGTCCACCAGGTCAAAGGCTGCAGAAAGGTCTAACAGCAAAAGTATGCACAGTTTCCCCGAATCTCTGATAGTGTCCATCTGGATTTTGAGATCCAGGAGGGCCGTTTCCGTGCTATGATTAGGCCTAAAGCCGGATTGTCTCGTTCCGATTAGCTGGTTCTTTTCAAGGTGTGCTTGGATTTGTGTATATGCTTTTTTATCTATGAGCTTAAGAAGAAATGGGACTGTTGTTATTGGCCGATAATTGGTTGGTACTGTGGGGTCCAGTGTTGTTTTTTTTTGAAGAGGGGTGACCCAGGCTTCTTTGATACTTGCTGGGACAGTGTTAGTGTTGAATGAGGAGTTGACAAAATTAGTGATGGTAGTGGGTGAGGGTGGATGCACAGGCTTTGATGAGTTTAGCTGGGACGTTATCCCCTTTACAATTAGAGGCTTTTATCTTGGAGATGGTGTTAAGCACTAATTCTTGAGTGACCGGGGCGAAGTGGAATAAGGCCTTAGAATTTTCATTGGGAATGGAGAGGGGATTAGTGATTAAGGCGTTTTTATCTGCTAATAACAGTCTTTTGGCAATAATGTTGTTTTGTAACAGAGCAATTTTGGAGGCAAGTGCATCTTGTATGGTGGTGCACCATTCTTTACTGGAATTGGCTGGGGTTGTGATAGGGGTGGGATTTTCTAACTCTCTGAGGATAGAAAAGAGTTCTTTAGAGTCTGATGAAGCGTTACTGATACGCGCGTTGAAGGCATTGGCTCTGTGGGCGATAATGGCTGTTTGTAGATTCTGTTGGCGTCCTTAAAGGCTTTGGCTGAGTCAGTGGTGGGATGTTTATTATGGGCGTGTTCAAGTGAACGTTTGGTTTTTCTTAGGGAAACTAATTCTTCATTGAACCAGAAGTGGGACTTTTTGTCAGTGTGTTGCGTTTTGGTTGTTAAAGGCGCTACATTGTCAATGGTAAGGGTGAGGCATTTTTGATAGTAGTCAGCAATGGCATTTGGGTCTTTGCTGATGACTAGGTTTGTCTCTAGAGTTTTGTTGAGGATAGGGGCAAAATTCTCTACAGTGAGCTTTCGAGGGTTTCTGACTTCGTAAGTGTATATTACTTTAGTCTTGCGGGGGGGGCTCATCACACATAAGGGTGAATTTCATGCAGAAATGGTCCGTCCAGCCAAGGGGGGTAATTGAGTCAATTGTTAGTCTTGAGTTAAGTGAAAGGATCCAATCAAGGGTTCTGCCCTTGATATGTGTATGAGCATTCACCAGTTGGGTGAAGTTCATGTCTTTGAGTGCTGAGTGTAGGACTGCAGCTTTGTGGTCTTGGTCGTCCTTGAAACCTAGATTCAAGTCTCCTAGGATAATGCATTTAGTATTAGGTTTGATGAGTGGTGCAAGGAGTAGTGGGATGTCTGTTTCAGGGTGACTATTAGAACTAGGGGATCTATATATGACCACAATATTTATACTGTACCATGCAAATCATAGTTTTGACATTAAATGGCAAATTAGGGACAATTCATGAGTAAATTTGATGGCAACCGACTAACTTGCAATTTAGAGTGATGTAAGCCCACCTGGCCTTTACATCCCCCATGCCAGAATCCAGAGAGTTGTTCAGCAGGGATTGGGAGAATGTAGCTACCTTTACTACTGACAGGGAGTATTGGCGAATCAGAAGTATGCTGATGTTTTATAGGCTCTATTGGAATAAGGCACAGATCAGAAGAGTAAGACTGTTTTTCCAGAGGAATGTCTAGTGACACCCCATTAAGCCTCAAGTGAATTCACATGGAGGCCATGTTACTTGAAAAGGCAATTTTCAGGAACGTTCCACAGCACTCCTGTCACCTTATGTCCGGTGAAGAAACTGGGTTACCTCAACAACTGAGTTGCATATGGTTCTGCATTTTAGCAGTGTTGGAGCATCAGCCGCCTCCCTTTCCTGCTGAGACAGTTAAAAGCAGTGCAAACCACCCCTTTTGCCAGAGAAATAGCTTTAGTCAGTTGACCTGATGACTATGGGATTCCTGGCAGTTTCAATGTCGAGCAAGTAGGGTACTATGGTCCATGGACAGCTAAGGTGCCAGACCACAGATCCGCCAATCCTTTGGAGGTTCTGTTACAAGGACCATCTGATATAAGCCGTTTGAGTTGCATTCTGGTTGTACAACTCTTCGACCAGGACCCAGGTATCCCAAAAACCAGATTGTACTTGTGTGCACTACACTGATTTCCATATTTGGTTTATGGTCCAGGTGTCATGCAATTTAAAATACCTCTGGACTTAGGGTCTTTACACTGGGTCATCTTTAATATTCATGTTTATAACTACTAGAATAGGATTCTGGTAATGTTTGGGTGGTTCCTGCTGTCAGTGCAATCATTTCATAATGGCTCCTGTATTCATTTAAATACATGTAAAGCTCAAGCGGAAGAGTGGCTAGCGCAGATTAACATGACGGTCTATGAGTCAGTGGCTTTAGTAAATAGAATCAAAGCATTCAAGCGAAAGGCTTTTAGACAAGATTGGCTGAGGAACAGGCTTCACATGGGAAACATGCGACCCCCTGAATACATAGCACTGCAAACATATATTGTGCAATTCCCAAATAGGGATCTGAGATGGATATTTATGTTCTTTACATCTGCATAGATTGAAAACATGAGAAGTAGTTAGAGGGGGGATGTCAGCAGAGAATAAAAAAAAATATGTAGATTATGTAATGATGGAGAGACAATGGAAACAGAAAAACATCAGTTAATAGCATGCGCTGCCTTGGCAAATGTGAGATGTGAGTATTTTCTGAGATTTGTATTTAAAGCAAATCTTTGAGGGAGGATATGTATGTGTTGCTCCGAAGGGGGCCTCTGTTGCCATTAATTCATACCATCTGTATGGTGTTATTATAACCTATTGGTGACGAGAGGCACCAGCAGAGGCTTCCGGTAGCTACACCAGTGTCCCCCGGAGCAAATGTAGCCCGTTCCCAGAGAGTGAGGCTGCACCACCTCTGCCTTGACCTGCGTCGTCCAGTGCCTCGGAACTCTCCACTAGCCTGCGTTGCTTTCTGCACCCCAGTTGATGGTAGGGGTAAGGGGCAGCAGCGGTAAAGTGGGCCAGCAGCCGCAGCCCGGTGTGGGCTAGAACAAAAAGGACCCTGCAGTGCCGGGTGCATCATTTGACAGCCTATGCTGTCTTGGCAACACTAGCGGTACAGCAGTAAGCCTGCTTCTGAGGCAGAATGTGCAAGAAAGCAAATGATAGCAGGAGAGACAGCCAGCAAAGGAAAGCAGCCATGGACCATAAGTGGAGAGGACGCTACAACACGCATGAGCAATAGCTTGGAACTCATTAAAGGGTGGGTGAAATTGGCGGAAGCACAGCCCTCAATGAAAAAACACTGCCCATCTGGTGCTTCAGCCATTTCATCACCAATCATCAGCAAATTGCCATGCTACTGCTCTTGAACGCCCCGTTCTCCGTTCTCTTTTACTCTACCAATGTTTTGGGCATTAGGTGGTGCTAACACCACCAAATGCCCCAAAATCAATAAGGATTTGGATCACTGTGTGGTGGAACGTTTACCAGAGAGAAGGGGCGGGAGCGGTTGATAAGCCTACATGCCCTCTGTCGTCCAGCACCTCTCCACACAAACATTTTGTCTAGAATGAGAAGTCCAGATGGGGTATATTTCCTGCCAATTGTGAATCCACTCACAGTTCTTGAAAACAGCACCCTTACTCTAGAATCCAGATCTCAGAAGTACTGCTCTAACATGATCTGCTTGAATATGTGCATTAGACACTCACTTGCAATACACATGGAATTATACCTTTTCCTAGACCCCTCCCATAAAATAAATATGTAGGACAGCTCATGGAGGATCAGAATCTTTACGTCAAACTGCATATAGGTTAGGTTTGACAGCCAAAAAGCAAGTAGTCGCGCCCATCCACCACTCCACCGCCCCCTCCCAAAATAATTAAGGAGTGTTTCCTGGACCAGGAAACAGGGTAGCAGGGTACGGGAAATGTTCGTGTTCTGATGACAATAACTTAATGCAAGCTCACCTACTAAGACATTTTCAAAAATACAACCGGTCACTTTTGTCTTTTCAAAACTATGCAAAATAACGTTTAAAATGTTTTTGAGTTTGAGACATGAAATTACCCCCTGTCATCTTGCAATAGATGCAACTCATAGTGCAAACATTTTATTAATAAGAGCTGAATAGAGGGAACACTAGGAGGATGACCCGCTGCTTTTGACAAGCTGGAAGTAGCAACAATGAAACTATTGAAGTACAAATAACCCTAACCCTCCGAATGTAGTTGTATGAGAGCCACAGGGGATGGGAAGGAGGCGCACCCCAAGGCACCATCCAACAACTAACTGGAAGACAAACCCTGAGTACAGAGAGCATTTGAACGTTTTAGAATCATACATGATACAGTGCAATCAATAGCGCAATCTGTTACATATGGACTACAAAGTATACCCAGTTGATCATCCCTGCCCAGAATGTTATGCGCACAAATCTTATTTTCCCCTCTTGGACTGACCTGACAGGCTTGGGGATCTTTTCAGAGCACCTTTTAGACATGGCTTCAAACCCCTCCAGTGACATGTTGATATCCTGGGGCTCCCAAAGGATTGAATGATGCCGCACAGAAAAGGCTCTCTGTTCGCTCGGCTCTTGCCTGGCAACTGAGAATGACTGGGCCTCTACCCTCTCCGCTCTTTGTTGTGGTTTCAGTGTTTTCTATTTTTTTGTTCCTGCATGTGCTTTTCTTCTACCCAGAAGTAAAAGGGAGACATACAAAGCTGCTGCTTCATTTCACTGCAATGAAAGATTAATTGATGAGCAGTAAACGTCGGAACTCAAGAATATACACTTTCATTCACTCTTTGTAAATAAAGCAAGTTCAACTTAAAGTACACACATTCCGTTTTCTTGTACCTTTTTGCATTACGTTAATTTATTTGGGCAATACGTTGAAACTCATTAAAGCACAGGAGAAAATGGCAGAGGCATAGCCCTTGAAAAAACAAGGCCCAGCTGATGCTTCAGCCATTTCATCGCCAAGCATCAGCAAGTTGTGATGCCAACGCCATAGACTGCTCAAAAACTCCCTTTCTCCCTTCTCTTTTACTGTACCAATGTTTTCGGCATTAGGTGGTGCTAGTGCCACCAAATGTGACAAAACAAATATTTTCGACTAAATCTAGTTATTTCCAGCGATTATATTACTGGATACCATCACAGGTTTCCTCTTGACACATGAGGTGACAGCCAGGGCTGGAATTTAAGATATTCACTCAGGTTCCAAAATATCAGGCTGATGGCAGGGTAAAATCTAAAAATACGCCATGCCAGAGATAGGGCTTGGGCATGGCACTACTAATAATCATTACAGCCACATAACATTGATATCACACACGTGGCAGCTCTTTTGGGCCCATTTGGCTGTAGAAGAGCTGTGTGTATTCTCCAGAGGCAGGCTTGACCTTGTCCTACTGACAGGGATGTAGCCTGGGAATTGCCTCTCTTTGTTCCTTGGTAAGGGCAGGTAACACCATTTCCCATGGACAGTCACTCCACATGAAGTTGACCTGAGAACAAGAAAGAAAGGTCACACCAATTCACAAAAGGCTTGGCCTCACACCAGAGCGCTGCATATGTAAAGGCCTTTGATCCTATTGAGAAGGGAAGAGGTGGGGTTAGTGTAGACATGGAGAGCTCTGTACAGTTGAGGGAGCCTTTCACCATTGTGTGTGTCTCTCTGCCTCTACTTCCTGTCCCCTCCACTTGCTCTAGCATAATGCACTTTGGGTGTGATGTCAGAAGGACAAAGTCCGCTTATTTTAAGATCAGGGATTGGACCCCTAAAGCAGGCCACCTTTAAGTTAAATCACCTGTGGACATTTACTGTTGAAAGCAGGAGACACACACTAATACTATGTGTCATCTTTTGGACTCCACCCCTTGAAGAATATTTTGATTGGATCCTGCTAGGAGAGCAGTCCTTTCCAGAGTCCTCCAGTTATGAGGTGAAGACAGGTGTTCTAAGGCAGAGGCACACTCTTTCCCCTAACCATCCACATGCACCAATGGGGTTGAACCTGCTGCTGGAACAAGTCCTGCCTCTCTGCCAGCCACAGTAGTACCCAGGACCTCATAGTGTTGAAGGACCCTGGCATTTGTGTGCCCGCCCCACTGTGTTTAGGAGCCCAGGAACAAGGACCTGCCTTGTCCCCGAGTCCCTGGAATGGGACTCACAGCAATATTGGGTGTTCCCTGCTACTGGTGCAAGACCCTCCTCTCTAGCAGCCACAGTGGTACCTGGGACCTCACCATGTTGAAGAGCTGCTGCAGTTGTGTTCCAGCCTCCGCCGTCTTAGGGAACATGAGAAAAGGACTAATCTTGTCCCTCAGCTCCTGGATTGGAACTCACACCATCCTGAGCACCAATTCAGCCATGTTGTTCACTGTTGAGCTGCTTGGAGACATATTTCAAGAACCATTCGACATATTTGATCCACCAGTACACTCCATTGCTGCCTTTTGCACTCTCCCAATCTTCAAATCGCTCAGTCAGTGCCAAGAAGTCTGGTTTATTTTTTATTTCATTTATTTTGTATTTATATCAGAGCAAAAAAACAGAGGCATCTAAGCGCTAGTAACATAGTACAAAATGTAAGGTGCATAGTACAAAACGTAGAGTGCAAGAGCACTATGTGTTACAGTAAAAATTGGTGTGAGCCTACATAGCGGAAAAGCCTCACCTCATTGTGCGGGGGGCTACTTCAGGCCTGTAGACAAACATAAAGACAAAATAGGTGTGAGCCTACGGACTGGAAAAGTCTCACTGAATGGTGCGGGGCGTTACTTCAGGCCTGTAGACAAGCATAAAGACAAAACAGGTGTGGGCCTACATACTGGAAAAGCCTCACCTCATGGTGCAGGGGGCTACTTCAGGCCTGTAGAGAAGCATGTGACATGCAAAGTCGGCAATGTTAATGTCAAAGTGAATGCATGAACAGATGGTTGAACCACTGAAACGCCCTCCTAGTAGGTACCACCACAAAAAACATCAGGAAACTGCAGACCATACATAACAATGCCCTACAGGCTGCTACCGTATTCTCGAAGAGGGGACATATCACGGATACCAGGCGACTAGTCCACTCGATCCCCATCAAGGAACGCATCACCTTCAAGTCCCTCACTATCACACACAAATGTCTGCAAAACAAGGCCCCACTCTACCTCTCACAGAGATTTGCCAACCCCATTTCTGGCAGACCCACAAGATCGGCATACACAAACATGGTCACCATTGACACAACTTTGAAGGCTAGAGCTAGAGGCTCTAGCTTCCCCTTCATCGCTGCTAATCAATGGAACTACCTTCCTTCGCACATAAGGGGCATTGACTCACACAGCCTTCAGGAAAGCCATTAAAACTCTCCTGTTTGTATAAAAGGGCCTCAGAATCCACTGATTCTCCCTTCTCCTGTCTAACCTATACTTAGACTCTGTAAAATCTTCCACTGCTGTGTGGTGTGCTATGCAACGTGGTACATGAACATGTAACTCTTTTTCTTCTTACATTATGCTAAGGCTTCTGCTCACTGTAACCCATGAGCAAACTGATGCAATTCTTTACATGTACATGTAACTGTTTCCATAAGTGAACTTCGCACCTGTAACTAAGTCACTTTCATGCAACAGCGCCTCAATGCCTCTGGGCTGCAGTGCGCTTTACAAATTCAAAAAAATAAATAAAATAAATGGCACCTCTCATTGTGCAGGGGGCTTCAATTGAAGTGCAATGTGACTGTCTGTCAACATTATAAGAATAGCATATTGAGGAAAACAAATGTGGTAGGACAGGACAAGCTCCTACTTACTACAATCGTGTGAGAGAACAGTGGAGTGTGTGGTGCTTGCAGGCAGTCAGGAGAGCGAGTAAGCGGTAATACGAGGAGAAATGTTCCATGATGAGGCATTCAGGAGTAAACTGAGTTTGTAATATATTTGTAGTCATAATACTCAGTACAATCAGGTGGGTGCATCACAATTTGAAAGTCAGGGTTTGGAAATGTCACACTAGTATGCACGTATCTTAGTGATGGATTACCGTAGTAGGTATGGCTTGCCAGGCCTGGATAGGCACAGACAGTAGGCAGCCTTTTTTTAGGGCCTTCCTGCCTCTGCTGCCAAACCACCAAGAACTGCAAAAAGGTACTTTTGACTGCTAATTGCCCTGTTGATCCTATCTTTGCATATTCTGTGTTTTTTCCTCAGGGGTGGATTTGTGTAATGTTGTTCTAGTTAGTTATTATTGTTTTTAATGAAAGTATGTATATTTTTCCAAGACCCTTGATTTGACATTCCTTTATTTTGGACTGTTATATTTCGCTATTTGGGTTGCTACTGAAGCACATTCACACCCCTCATAAGAGCACATCCATCTATCTGTCCACATTACCAAAAAAGGTGAAGGATGTTTTTCTCTTAATTGTGCCTGTTTTACCATTATGATTGTGTTGGCTGTTGATTTGTAAAGGTGTGAGGTCTGAGTGGGCATTTGAGCCTCTTCTCATCCTTGTACTCCTGCAGGGCAGAATTCAATTCATCACACTGTGTCTAGTACTGCAAGACCTCTGTACCTTCAGATCAGGTGTGTGTGGAAATAACATATAGTTTCATGTTACCACAGAAATAGTCAAGTGTGAACCAGAGAGGAGCACACCCTCTAATAAGTCTTGTGCATATCTTTGACAGTCAACATTTATCCTCTTATGATATCATTGCTCGTTAAGGCAGGTTGGCTTGTAATAAAGGAACTGCCCAGACCAACATCCATTAGTACATTTCTTTAAATATTCCAAGCGGTTTATCCACAGAAGGCAGACTATTATGTCATCTGTATCCCCTCATTTTTCCCAATGTATTGATCCAGTCCCACCTAATCAAGAGCTTTTTATCCGGTCGGTCTGTTCAATTAGATCTTGAATAGACAGTTCAGCTACAGCAAGTACCCTATCAGCCCTTTTCTTCAAGTTAGCCATTGCAGTTGAAGTAGCTTTCAGCAGTAATTCAGCTAGGTCCTCGTAAAGAGAATCCTTCAGTGGAACCAAAAACGTTCTGTAGAGGGAGAGTATTCCAAGATCTACCAGACAGTTCAATGATTTCAGCCGTAGCATAAATCTGAGCACAGCTATCAGCACACATTCTGGCAATCCCAAAGCCCTCTTCCAGACTCATGATTCCACCCTGTCAAAAACAAGACTCCTGAAGGCATGACTAATCTCTGTACCGTACAGTAAGCAGGGTACCACCTTCCTCCTGTAATAAGCCATCATTGGAGTGATACTACACCTGCAATACCAGGCTCTGATCTTTTGCATGTCAATGCTTCCCTGCAGCGCCTTAGTCATCAATTGCATCATTATGGTACCTACAGTGTTAATTGATACGTAAAAGAATTTGTCGGGTCTAGTTGTTTTTTTAACCTCCGTGTGTAGTCCATTTGTGATCTACTATTACGGGACAATCTGATAACGTTTGATTTTTTGCCATTGATAGCTATTTAATTTTGCACAGCATACTCTGAGATGGCATTTAACTGTTTTTGTAAACCCTTCAGGTTTCTGTCTAACAGAACAATGTCATCTGCATAGGTCAAATACAGCACAGCCTTAGTAGCAATACAAGGAGGAGCAAACACAAAGGCAGAGAGAAAATCTCCCAGGTCAGCAAGGTATAGATTGAACAGGCAGGAAGCCAAAATGCAGCCCTGACAGAGTCCTGTATCTGCATGAAAGGTCTCTGTCAGGGCACCCTGACCATTCAATAGCACCTGTAACAGTGAATGCTCATGAAGGCAAACCAGGATTGACAAAAGAGATTCTGGGATCTTCCAATTCCTCAGATTGGACCAGAGCAGATTGCGATGGCCTGACTACAATCAACAGTTGCCACACATAGAGGCAAAGTTCCCATTCCTAGAGAGTCCTCTATTATCAAGTTAATCCGCAACACGTTCAACTCAGTTCCCAGGCCCCTCCTAAAGTCCATCTGGTATCATTGCAATTTCCCCAGACCTATAGCCCAGTCAACAAGATCTCTAAGAACCAGAGAAGCACAGATGTTAATTTCACTGTCTTCAAGGGAGATAGGGCAATAATTACTAGGATCCACCTTATCTCTCTTCTTATAGATCGGGACCATAACTGCACAATTCCATGAAACTGGTATGGTACGTGTGGACAGTATATATAAGAAGACAAAGCTAATGCGCAGATGCTAGAGATTAAATAATGATGATAACTCAAGGGCGGGGTCCAGTCATGATTCAAAGATAGGCATCCATTTTAATAATTAGTTATAGAGATTAAAACATATAATTAAATAAAGTGGTCCACAATACAATACTTAACATCCAATATATAAAAAACAGGGGATACGTAACAGACTATTATAGCAAGTTAAAACAGGTTCACAGGAAAAACAAACACAATTGGTACTTGTAAGGCAAATAGTAAAGTACTAGATTCTATTGAAATAAATGTGTCATAGAATTATATCTCTGTTTATAGTCCAGAGAGTTGTCTCAACATGTTTCTGTTCATCAAGGCATTAGTATAGAACATTCATCAGGAGGAAGAAGTTTTACAATGTAGCCTAATTATTATTGGATCAATAATATAATCAGCGTCTGTCTCTTAGCATCTGTGGGGTTAAAAACACATAAAACAAAGGGTCAGTTTATGGGTAGCTAGATACTTTGATAAGTTCTAATGAAAGAACTAGAGCACAATATGTGGGGGAATAGTTACCTAGAATGGTGCTGGTGGGGGCTCTCTACTTCAGTCAGTAGGTAGTTGTAGAAGAATTATTCAGTCCTACAGAATATATAATATATAATATATATATATATATATTAAGCACAAAGGGTTGCTTAAAGGAAAAACTTTATATGAGCTCACAACATTATAGCAGAGTTAGTCGACCATTCCGTTTAGCATAGCTAGATAATACAATGGGCCTCATTACACGGTAGGCGGTAAGGGTTTACCGGTACCGGTAAGGGCACCGGTACCGGTAAACCCTTACCGCCTTACTGCGAGTTCCCTTTGCGGGACCCGATGTCCGATCCCTTGTCTACCTCCCCTTTCTCCTCACCTGTCTCTTCCGAGGTATGTATACAAGGATCAGTCTCTACCTTGCTTGGCTTCTCCTTAGTCCTTGGAACCTTGCTTTTCTGGGTCCTGGTCTTCTTTTCGTGAAGATAAGGTCTGGCCCCTCCGGAGGCCACCTTGACAGAAGGTTGGACCTATCACCGGGGAACCCCAGGGGGCCAGCCTCAGTTCTAGGGAAAAAGCCCGAAGGCGGAAAAAACCCTAGTCCATAGATGGGTTCGGAAGGTAGGACTTAGATGGTGTCAATCGATAAATGGCAACTCCAAGATGTTAGAGTAGATGATGTTGTTGATGAATTGAGAATCCAAAAGACAAGAATATATATTATACGGAGGAATAGGGTAGAGGACCCTGAAAATAGGGTAGGGAAAGGATGGTATAGATAAGAAAAGGGGTGCTGTAGGAAAAGTAATGGAGAAGGACTACTATACCCAACAACAGTGAGAAGGCAATTGAGCTGGCAATAGAACTGCCTAAGTAGTCTAGAGTAGCTCTAACCCCCCACGGCGGAACGGAAACGGAACCAAACGCCAGCAGGTCTTACGCCGTAGGGAGAGAAAAGAAGGTAGAGAAGTAGGCTAACAAAACGCTGAGGCTTCTAGCTCAGCGCTTTCGTGAGAGAGGAATAATGAAACAACAGTCCGAAGGGCTGAAGGGACAGCCGATAGTAAGGTAAGTAGGAAGCTCCTGTTCCCGGACGCGGAACACAGTGTGCGAGCACCCTCGCGGCCGGAGAACCAGGTTGAAAAGAAATGTACAAGTTTTAAGCAAGAAAGAAATAAAGAAGCGGAAAGGTACCGCAGCAGATATTACAGCGGAACTCGTGTGCGCAGAGCAGAACTGTAGCGAACACGGAATAGTAGAAATGAATGACAACAAGGAAACAAAGGAAGGAACAAGGGGAAAAGAGAACTATAAGGTAAACACAGGATGGCAATAATCCACAGACGGAGCGTTGAGAGAGAGTGAAACAACAGATACAACGCGCCGAAAAGTGGGCGGAGCCAGATTATATAAGCTCCAGCGTCCTGTCAGGCGCCATGTTAGGTGAGGACTAGACCGGTCATCGTCGGAATCGCCATCGATACCAATGTTTCCAATCTTGGTTCCTGACAGTATACCCCTCTCCTCTCGGTGAACCTCCCGGCTTGCCCGGGTGAAGGCGATGAAATTTTCTCAAGAGCCTAGGAGCATGAATATGGCTTACTGGTTCCCAAGACCTCTCTTCCACTGGATAGCGTTTCCAGTGAACCAGGTATTGGAGTCGACCTAGGTGGTATCTGGAGTCCACTAGCTACGCTACTTCATATTCTTCTGGAATGGAACGTACCTGGGCTCGACTCTTATTGATGGGTCTGAGGAACGGGTCTACCTTGTACTCTTTGAGCAAAGAGACATGAAACACCGGGTGAACCCTTTTGAGATAGTCAGGAAGTTTGAGTCGAAAAGCAACCGGGTTGACCTGTTGGAGAATGGGAAATGGTCCAAGATAACGGGGAGAGAATTTTCCAGCATGAACCCATCGAGGAAGAAAAGTAGTGGATAACCAGACTAGTTGTCCTGGTTTCCATGAAGGGTTGGAAGCTCTGCTCCTATCTGCCCATCTCTTCTGTGATTGTTGACTGAATTGGTGTGCCTTCTTGGCGAGATCATGAATCTCCTGAAGATCCTGTAAGACGCTCTCCAGAGTTGGAATCTTAGTGGCTAGGGAGCCAAACCCTGGCAGATGTTTGGGATGAAATCCATACGTACACAAAAAAGGGCTCATTTGGATAGTGGTATGCAGGGTATTATTATAGGCGAACTCTGCTTGAGAAAGGAAATGATACCATCTCTCCTGTTGGTTGCTGCAGAAACACCTTAGATACTGTTCCAGGGTTGCATTTAACCTTTCGGTTTGTCCGTTACTCTGGGGGTGGTATCCCGAAGAAAGGGCTCTGTGGATACCCAAGACCTGACAAAGCGAAGCCCAGAATTTGGACGTAAACTGAGGTCCTCGGTCAGATACAATGGTCTGTGGTAAGCCGTGTAGACGGACTATGTCTCTGAGGAAGATAATAGCTGTCTCAGAAGCAGAAGGGATTTGTTTGAAGGCTGAAAAATGGGCCAGTTTGCTAAATGAATCTATTGTGACCATAATCACCGTCATACCCTCAGAAGGGGGGAGATCGACGATGAAATCTGTAGAGATATGTTCCCATGGACGTGATGGTAAGGTATGTTGTTGTAAGAGTCCGAGTGGTTTACCGGTACGATATTTGTTAGAGGCACAGATTGAGCATGAGGTAACATACTGATATACATCAGTCTTTAATCCTGGCCACCAAAATCCTCTTTGTAAGAGTTCATAGGTCTTTCTGATGCCTGGGTGACCCGACAAGGGGTTATCATGACACCACGAAAGGACGAGCTTCTGGAGATTCTTGTTGGGAATGAACAGAGCGTGACCATGATAGTACAGTCCGTCCTTGCCTGGGATGACTGTGGCGGGTAGTCTTGCACCGGACTGATAATGAGGTATCAGATCTTGAAAAAATGAGACCGTGGAAGCCAAGACCTTGAGATTAGGGAAAAGGTGATCATGTTCATTGTAGGTCCCTGAACTGTCTCCGATACTTCTTGATAAGGCATCTGCCTTCTTGTTTTCTGTGCCCGGGATATAGGTTATTAGGAAATCGAACTGTAGGAAGAAATATGCCCATCGGGCATGTCGGGCATTGGTGCACTCCATTTGTTGTAGAACTCGGAGATTGCGGTGGTCAGTTCTAATCACGAAAGGATGGGCAGCGCCTTGTAATAGATGTCGCCATTCTTGACAGGCTAGCTTGATGGCTAGAAGTTCTCTCTCCAAGACAGAGTAGTTCCGTTCACTACTGGTAAGGGTCTTCGAGAAATATGCCACCGGATGTTCATGGTCATCGGCTGTCTTCTGTAATAAGATGGCACCTACCGCTCCTATCGAGGCATCCGTCTCTAGGATATATGGTATGGTCTGATCAGGCTGTATCAAAATGGGAGCGGAAGAAAAACATTCCTTAAGAGTCTGAATTGCTCTCCTTTGTTCATCTCTCAAGGCAAACTTGACTCCTTTTTTGAGCAGAGATGTGAGAGGAAGCACTAGGTTGGAGAAGGTTGGTATAAATCTTCTATAAAAGTTGGCCAACCCTAGGAAACTTTGTAGTTCCTTGATAGTGCTGGGTTCTCTCCACTCCATGATAGCCTTAACCTTGGCTGGGTCCATCTCTATACCTTCCCCTGACAAAACGAATCCCAGGTAGGATACGGAAGTGGTCTCGAACTTGCATTTTTCCGGTTTCACCAAAAGTTGGTGTTCAAGAAGACGTTGGAGTACCCTTCTCACCTGTGACCTGTGTTCGTTTAGTGATCGAGAGAACACTAGGTTATCGTCCAGATACACCACCACCGAGACAAACAACATATCTGCAAACACCTTATCCATATACCTCTGAAAGACAGCGGGGGCGTTGACCAGGCCGAATGGCATCACCCGGTATTCGAATAATCCGAAAGGAGTGCGAAACGCGGTCTTCCACTCGTCGCCTTTTCTTATTCTTAGGAGATGGTAGGCGCCTCGTAGATCCAGTTTGGTAAAATATACAGCTCCTTGCACCGCCTCCAAGATGTCTCGGATTAATGGCATAGGATATCGGTCTCTGATTGTCACCTTGTTGAGCCCTCTATAGTCAATACATGGACGTAGTTCGGAACTGTCTTTCTTTGGTATAAAGAATAAGGAGGCTCCACAGGCAGATTTCGACTCTTGAATAAGCCCATTTTGGAGATTAGAGTCCAAATATTCTCGTAGGACCTTCCTTTCTGGGAGTGACAGAGGGTACATTCGCCCGAAAGGAATCACGGCATCCGGTACTAGATCTATGCCGCAATCTTCTGGTCTGTGAGGGGGAAGATCACGAGGTTGGATGTCTATGAATACCTCAGAGAATTCGTGGTATTGAGGCGGAACTGAGGCTATGATTGTGGAGCTTGGGGTAGGAAGTGGTTCTGCTTCAGGATGGGTGGAGGAATCCATGTAACCCATACAAGTTGACTTACAAAAGAGTGAGTTGAAGCTCACTCTATTAGCCTTCCAGTCAATGTGGGGATTGTGTTTCCTTAGCCATGGAATACCGATGACCAGAGGGAAATGGGCAGCTCTGATCTGATCAAAGATCAGGTATTCCGAGTGATGACTCATCTCCATTCTTAGTGGTATTGTTTCTGTGGTAATGGGACCGGATGATAGTGGTCGACCGTCTACACCCTCTACCGGAATGGGAGTTATCTTAGGTTTGGTAGCTATGTGATGTTCTATAGCCCAGTTAGCATCCATGAAGTTACCTGCAGCTCCACAGTCCAACATAGCAAGTACTTCAATGGAACTCGAAGGAGACAACCATAACTTAACTTGGAACACCATCAGGTTATTTTCCTCAGAATTGTTCATGGCTCCTGAGTGGTTGCAAGGGTACTTGGCACTTCCCCCGAGACTTCCCTTGCTGTAGATCGGGGGTTGAAGTTTTCCTTCTTTCGGGGTGGCACTTCTGGACAATTTCTCAATAAGTGTTTGGCGGAACCACAATACATACATAATCCGGTGTCTCTTCTTCGTTTACGCTCTCCCGGTGTAAGAGGTCCCCGTGTAGTTCCAACTTGCATGGGTTCTTCCGAAGGGGCGTTGGTCCGGGTTGCTGGAGAAGGGTTCGGTAGACTGGGAGAATGAGGATTGTTCCTGTATCGTCTTCTTTCTTGCCTTCTTTCCGTTAATCGGAATTCAATCTGTAATGCTAGGGTCATCAATTCTTGACAAGATACTGGCCGGGCTACGCGAGCTAACTCATCCTTGAGCTCGTCGTGGAGCCCTCTCCGAAATATAGTTTGTTGGACTGAATCTGGCGAGTCAGCCTTCGCTGCTAGTCTCTGAAAGCGGGCGATATACGTCTGGACATCTGTGTTCCCTTGTTCAACATCTAGAATAGCTTCTAGGGAGGAATATAGTACCTCTGGTCTGTCAAAACGTTCCTTGAATCCTTCTATAAAACGATCATAATCAATCAAAGAGGGATCGTTTCTGGCAACAAGAGGGGTGGCCCAAGCCAGGGCATTTCCTGTGAGATTGGCGATGATGAAACCAACCCTAGATCTTGCCGATTCATAGGCATGGGTACGGAAGGCAAAATACACACCACAGGCATCAAGGAATTCTTTCATTCCTCCCGGGTAACCATTGTACTTGCCAAAGGAAAGGGGCATCGCAGGTAGATCTCCACGGTCATCTCTATGCAGGACTACCTGCTGTCGGAGTGATATGTTCTCTGTCCTCAAGGCTTGGACTTCAACCGTGAGATTTTGCATTGCGGCTACCAGTTCTTGGTATTGTTCCAAGGAAGCCATGTTAGGATTTAGGCGTTGTATTCTGTCCGATCCCTTGTCTACCTCCCCTTTCTCCTCACCTGTCTCTTCCGAGGTATGTATACAAGGATCAGTCTCTACCTTGCTTGGCTTCTCCTTAGTCCTTGGAACCTTGCTTTTCTGGGTCCTGGTCTTCTTTTCGGGAGGCCACCTTGACAGAAGGTTGGACCTATCACCGGGGAACCCCAGGGGGCCAGCCTCAGTTCTAGGGAAAAAGCCCGAAGGCGGAAAAAACCCTAGTCCATAGATGGGTTCGGAAGGTAGGACTTAGATGGTGTCAATCGATAAATGGCAACTCCAAGATGTCAGAGTAGATGATGTTGTTGATGAATTGAGAATCCAAAAGACAAGAATATATATTATACGGAGGAATAGGGTAGAGGACCCTGAAAATAGGGTAGGGAAAGGATGGTATAGATAAGAAAAGGGGTGCTGTAGGAAAAGTAATGGAGAAGGACTACTATACCCAACAACAGTGAGAAGGCAATTGAGCTGGCAATAGAACTGCCTAAGTAGTCTAGAGTAGCTCTAACCCCCCACGGCGGAACGGAAACGGAACCAAACGCCAGCAGGTCTTACGCCGTAGGGAGAGAAAAGAAGGTAGAGAAGTAGGCTAACGAAACGCTGAGGCTTCTAGCTCAGCGCTTTCGTGAGAGAGGAATAATGAAACAACAGTCCGAAGGGCTGAAGGGACAGCCGATAGTAAGGTAAGTAGGAAGCTCCTGTTCCCGGACGCGGAACACAGTGTGCGAGCACCCTCGCGGCCGGAGAACCAGGTTGAAAAGAAATGTACAAGTTTTAAGCAAGAAAGAAATAAAGAAGCGGAAAGGTACCGCAGCAGATATTACAGCGGAACTCGTGTGCGCAGAGCAGAACTGTAGCGAACACGGAATAGTAGAAATGAATGACAACAAGGAAACAAAGGAAGGAACAAGGGGAAAAGAGAACTATAAGGTAAACACAGGATGGCAATAATCCACAGACGGAGCGTTGAGAGAGAGTGAAACAACAGATACAACGCGCCGAAAAGTGGGCGGAGCCAGATTATATAAGCTCCAGCGTCCTGTCAGGCGCCATGTTAGGTGAGGACTAGACCGGTCATCGTCGGAATCGCCATCGATACCAATGTTTCCAATCTTGGTTCCTGACACCCGACCTTAACGGCTGGTTTTACCAGTCGTTAAAGTAGGGTGCTGCAAAGGGACCTTGGTGCTAATTACGGTACCGCAATTTGCGGTGCCGTAATTAGCGCCTTCCCCATTCCCATTATGCCCTATGGGGGCAAAAATGGGAATGGGGACATGCCTTGGTGAATGGGGATTACCGCCCCCGCTCACCTTGGAGTAGGGCGGTAATTCCGCCATCCACCAAGGCGGACACGGTAAAATACCGGAGGCAACCATGGCGCTAATAGCGCCATGTTTACCGCCTACCGTATAATGAGGCCCAATAGGTTGAATTGGCCTTAGGAAATAGCTAGCGGTGAGAAGGAGCTCCGGAATGGGGAGATTGATACAGAGATGACCCGTGGCATGCAGGTGCTCCGGAATATCGTAGTAATAGTGCAGTCATTATCATAATCAGTACAAAGGAGAATATTAGCATTGAGTAAAAACGGACTGTACTGTGAGAGGAGTGTAGTGGGATGAGTACTGTCACCCAGGGATATTAAGAAAGAGGAAGAGAGGGTGAGGTAGCCGGATAGAGAGAGAGAGTGAGTGGATCTGTAATATTGGCAGTATACGGATCTAGTACAACAGTGGTGAATGTTCTGCACCAGGGGGGTGTTAAAAATCGGTAGGGGTATAATACCTGTAGACTGGAACAAGAGATGTTCAGTCTAGGAAAAGACCACAAGTTTTACTGGCAGGCGGGAAAGGATCCCTTCACTCGACGCTGAAAATAAAGCGGGTATAGTCGCATTCAATATGGAGAAAGTAAAAAGAGAGTGTAAAGCGTGCCTTGTTTGCGATCGAACGCGGTGCTAACCTATTGAAGAGTATACGAGGCGTGTAGTGCCGGGTACGAGTCAGAGAGGCTCCGTGGATCAAATGAATACACGAGGGGGCCGATGCCTCTGTGTAGTCATGGAGACGCGGGTAGTCCTTCTTTCGTGTTAGTCATGTGAAGATGCGTCGGGATAGAGGTGAGGGAAGTGGCGGCGATGTTAGGCTGGAGTGTGAATAGGCATGAATAATAGAAATATGTGGAAATAACGGTTAATGAGAATGAAGATAGAGGCTATCATTAGTGATATTGCAAGCATGACGTAGAAATGTGAAATGTTGATTAAGGTTGCATAGAGGTTTAACATGAGATTGACGGATGTGATGAAAATAATTATAAAACTCCACTGCACTACGTGGGAAAGACCATCCGCAAAGTGAAAACTCGCACTGAGAACACCCCCCTGGTTAAACACTTCATCCACCAGAAGCATAATCATGAAGACTTCACATGGACTGTACTAATATCCCTTAAAGGGACTAATCGTGAAGCACGTGAAAAGAATCTTTTCAAAATGGAACAAAAAATGATTTACACCTTACGTAGTGATATCAAAGGTCTTAATGAATCCATTGAATGGAACAACATCTAGCTCCCTCCCTCGAGGGCACCACTATCCACTACTTGTCGCCACCCCTACACAATACTTGTCATGATGCCTACCTCCAAGGAGCCAGGTCCGACCCAGCAACCCCAGAGGCAGGCATCATTCCCCCCCAGGGAAGTGCCAGCGGGCCCAAGCTGGGGCCCTTTGGACACAGTCCTGGCGCCTTAGGCGCCAGGCTCATGTTAGACCCCTGTCCTGGCGCCTTAGGCGCCAGGCTCATAAAGCTAGACATGTGTTCAAGTGTTTTAATGTGCACTTACCTGATGCAGACCATGCTGCTACATCCAGGCCCTCTTGAGGCCTGAATGGAAGTACTTTACCTGTGGGACTACTTTCCATCTGGGTGTGGTCGGGGAAGGATACATACCTGATCGGTGGAAGGATACATACCTGGAACTTCTTCCAAAGCTATTTAAACCACGCCCGATCAGCAACTCACGCTTCGCGTTGTTCTGCTCCTCGCAGCTGGACGCTCACCGTGTCAGCTCCTGCATCTGGACTTCAGCCACGCCTGTCAGCATCCTGGGTCACCTGCAAAGGGAGATAAGAGAGAATTGGTCAGAGAAAGAAGACCTTACCTGCTAAAGCTGCATCACGGAGACATCACACCGACGATCCTGAAAGGGAAGACATCATTTTTAAAAGCATTTCGCTTCGATCGCTGCAGCGCTGCATTTCACTCACCTTTCCTGGGCACCTCCATCTTCAGCAGCGATCATCCGGATCCGCTGCCACTTCCCAGAGCCTAGAGAGAAAAAGACAAGAACACAAGGTGAGAAGGAAGGGAATAGGAAAAGCTCAGTTTCCTTCTAAGACTTACCTGTTGGGTCATTCCCATTTCATTTCGGGTCCTGCCGCTTCCTGGCATTCCGGACCCCGGCCCCTATGGGGAAAAAAGACAAAGACATTGAATGAGCGAATGCAAAGACATTACCCGAACGCTCATCCAGAACTTACCTGTCATTTACTGGAACTGCACGTTTCACTTCGGGTCGGCGCCATATCTCCGGCATTCCGAACCCCGGCCCCTAAGGGGAAAAAGACATAAGCGTTAGCGCTTGCTGCAATAAGACAATGAACATTATTATTAAGCTTGAACTTTTGAACTTGCTACAGAACTCTTACAGCGCCTTACCTGAATAGTCAAGCTTATTTGAACTCCCATCAAACCTCAATCCAGTGAAGTAACTGGGTTTCAACGCGCCCCTGCATCAGAAGCAGGATGGAGAACTCATCCTTCCAGACCCTAAGGTGAGACTTCACGGGGAATCGTGGAAGGGTATCGTGGAGGGTTGGAAGGGAGTGGGAGGCTTGAGCATTATTCCGTCAGTAGGTAATACTCCCTTTTCACGCACAGGGGAATATTCCTGCGAGCCAGAGAAGCCAGAGTAGAGGGGCCCTACCTGTCCATCCTCAGAGTCCTGCGCTTCACCATTGAAGAAGCATCAGCACTCGAAGCCAGACCTGCGCCTCCGTGGGAATCAGGTGAGTGTGACAGAACGCGAAGCCTACCCACAATTTCCCACCCGGGCGCTATGGAGACTTCCGAGACAGATCAGCTGGCCCAGCTTTTGGGGGAATTACGGGCAGAAGTGCACTCAGCCCGCCAGGAGACTAACGCTCTCAAAAGAGAACTGATCCTGTCCAAGGAAAGAACAGATGACCTGGCCAAAAGGTTATTGCAGGCCCAGGCAGGGCACACTCCTTTATCTAATTCCAGAGGTACTTCCACATCAATGGGTTTGAATAACCCGGTACAAATCAATCTACCTGGACACATGCCTTTGGCCCCGCCTGAACGTTTTGCGGGGGATCCCAAGAAATATGCTGTCTTTATGAACCAATGTCGTTTACACTTTCTATGCAGACCCGGGGCCTTCCCTAACGACCAGACCAAGGTAGCCTTTATACTATCTTACCTCAGTGGCAGTGCTGCCGATTGGTCTATTCCATTGGTAAATCAGGATGATCCCATTCTCCAGAATTTTCAGGGTTTCCAGGCCAGCATGGAAAGATTGTTTGCTCGACACTCTCAAGGACAGGCCCTTGATAACGAACTGCTATCCTTACGACAAGGTAATCAGGATCTCCTGTCCTACGTTGCCACCTTTAATAGACTGGTTGTGGAAACTGGATGGCCAGAAAACAAAAGCATCACATTGTTTCATCGAGGCCTGCGCGGAGAGCTTAAGGATGTTCTAGCTCAGATAGTAGATCCACCCCAGGTCTGCGCAGACTACATAGACTTGGTGGTTCAACTTGATCACAGACTTCAAAATAGAAAAGCAGATCGGTTCAAGTACGAAACCCGAGTACAGATCAAAACCCACGCTAACTCCAAGAGTACCGACGTATCCGAACCTATGCAAATCAGCGGTGTTAAAGGACCATTAACGCAGAAGGAATGAGAGAGAAGGCGGCAAATGCAACTTTGTCTGTATTGTGGGACTTCCGGTCACTTTCTTCGAAATTGTCCGGTTAAACCACCTAAGAAGGTGGTTGGAGCCACTGATAACGATTTATTGACACCTGATTCGGGAAACGACCTAGCCCGACAAGCGTAGGGGTCCGCTTGCCGAGCTTGAAAACAAACTCTTTGACCTCGCATTTTGTCATGCCAATGGTGCTCGTGGACCCAAAACAGCCTCAGCAGTTGCATGCTATAAAAGCATACATCGACAGTGGAGCTATTGGAAATTACATAGACCGTGAATTGGCTTCCAGGATTAAGCTCCCTCTCCGCCCGAAAGTAACCCAAGATGTCATTACTACAGTAGATGGAACCGAAATAGCCTCAGGGCCTGTAACGCATTCCACTGTTGAAATGACACTGGTGGGTCAGGATGGACATCGGGAAGCAATCGTGTTTGATGTGATCAAGGCCCCACAATTTCAAGTAATTCTAGGAATTCCTTGTTTAGAAACACATAATCCCAGAATTGACTGGCGAGCAAAGAAGATACGTTTTCCTGATTGTGAACCAACTTGTTATCCAAGAAATCCAGTTATGGGTCTAGCCTCAGCAACTTCCACCCCTGTACAGCTACCGTCAGAATAACAAGAATTCCATGACGTTTTTCAGAAGGAACAGGCTAACACGTTACCTCCCCATCGGTCTTATGATTGCCAAATCGATCTGGTACCCAATGCTCAACTACCTTGTAGTAGGATTTATGCTCTCACGGAACCTGAGAACCTGCATTTGCGTCAGTATTTAGATCAGTACCTAGCCAATGGTTTTATTCGCCCGTCCAAGTCTCCTGTCTCCTCAGCTCTGTTCTTCGTGCCGAAAAAAGAGGGCGACCTTAGAACATGTATAGACTATCGCGCCCTAAATCAAATAACGATTAAGAATCGTTATCCTCTGCCCCTGATCCCTGAGCTTATCGACCAGGTGAAAGATGCTTGTGTGTACACCAAGTTAGATCTCCGAGGAGCTTATCACCTGGTGCGTATAAAAGAAGGCGACGAATGGAAGACTGCATTCCGCACCAAATTTGGGCTCTTCGAATATCAGGTGATGCCCTTCGGTTTGTGCAATGCACCTGCCGCCTTTCAGTACTTTATGAATGATGTTCTTTGGGAACTTATCGATGTCTGTGTCATTGTTTATATTGACGACATCCTGGTGTACTCTTCTTCAGAATCCGATCACAGAAAACATGTTAGGGTAGTTCTTGAGAAATTGCGCCAGCACAGACTATTTGCAAAGCTCGAAAAATGCGTTTTTCATACCAGAGAAGTTGAGTTTCTCGGATTCATCCTGACACCTCAAGGAGTCCGAATGGACTCGCGAAAGGTGGACGCCATCCTCAAATGGCCATCTCCTAGCTCGGTGAAGGGAGTTCAGAGCATGCTCGGCTTCGCCAATTTCTATCGAAGATTCATCCCGGAATTTTCCCGAACAGTCCAACCCATCACAGCTCTCCTAAAGAAAAACAAACGCTTTCAATGGACTCTTGAGGCCAAACAAGCCTTTCAGGACCTGAAAACCAAATTCACCTCTGCACCTGTATTGAAGCACCCGCACCCAGATCTCCCTTACATTGTGGAAACCGACGCATCCAGTTCGGCCATGGGAGCTGTCCTGTCGCAAAGAGACCCAGAAACTAACCAACTACACCCTGTGGCCTTTTGGTCCAGGAAATTTTCTCCTCCTGAAATCAACTACGCAATTACCGACAAAGAGTTACTGGCTATTAAATCTGCTTTCAAGGCTCTCGGGGCAAGACACACCATCACCGTAATTACGGACCACAGAAATTTACAGTATTTAAAGACGGCCAAAGCTCAATCTTCACGACAACTCCGATGGGCTCTATTCTTTGCGGAATTTGATTTTGTAATTACCTATCGCCCTGGCTGCAAGAATGGTAAAGCGGACGCCTTATCCCGGATTGGCATGGAAGAACCCAATTTGAGTTTAGAACCTGTGCCAATCATACCTGAACAAAGAATCTTAGGCCTAACTTCATTGCAAACTATTGAGGACATCCAAACGCAAGTAAAACAACTTCTAGACTCTTCAGCCTTACTGGAATGGAGTCAAAAGGGTCCTCATTACACCGTTAAGGATGATTTACCCTACTTCCAGGAGCGGTTACTTCTGCCAAGTAAAGAATTGCAAGAACTTGTTATTGCCCATCATCATGGATCATTAATGGAAGGACACCCTGGTATCGCTAAAACGGAGAAAAAAATCAAACGCCACTTCTGGTGGCCTTCTTGGAGAAAAAACATAAAGTCTTTTGTATTGTCTTGCGGAATTTGCGCCCAAAACAAGGGTCAAAAGAAAAGGCCAGCCGGCCTACTTCAACCCTTGGATATTCCACCGGCACCATGGCACACCTTGTCAATGGACTTTATAACTGACCTGCCTCCTTGTGCTGGTTACAACACTATCCTTGTAATTGTGGATCTATTCTCCAAAATGGCCCACTTTATCCCTTTAAAAGGTTTGCCTTCAGCTTCCACCTTGGCCAAGGAATTTCTGGAGAATATAGTTTGCATACATGGTTTCCCTTCCATATTAGTCTCGGATCGTGGAAGTCAATTTATCTCCCATTTTTGGAAGAAGTGTTGCCAACTAGCACAAATAGATGTGCGGTTATCCACCAGCCACCACCCCCAGACCGACGGACAAACCGAGAGAACCAATCAGACTCTCGAGCAATATCTTCGGTGCATGTTACACCAATCCCAGTTAAATTGGAAAGACATCTTTTGGATCGCTGAATATGCATACAACAATTCAGTGCATTCTGGAACCGGACAAACTCCTTTTTATACTTTGTATGGTCACCATCCTCGGACCTCTGACCTAGATCCACCTCTGACCCTGGAAATGCCCGCAGTAAATCATCTGCATTCCACAATAACCCGAGCCTTCAAAGAAGCTGCAACTCATTTACAGCAAGCCAAGAAAAAGTATAAAGAAAACGCTGATTTGCACCGAAGTAAAACTCCTCCTTACCAAGTAGGAGACCAGGTATGGCTAGCAACGAAACATTTACCCCTCAAGGGCCAGTGAACCTTCAATCCCAGATTCATAGGACCTTATCCCATCAAGGCTATAATCAATCCCGTGGCCTTTAAACTGGATTTACCGTCTAACATGCATATTCATCCAGTTTTTCATGCATCACTTTTGAAGCCAGTACAACCAGGGACCCGACTGTCCAAGCCTCCAGACCCAGTTCAAATTGAAGGGGAATTAGAATTCGAAGTTAAAGACATTTTAGACTCCAAGTTGTTAAAGTCAAAACTCTTCTATCTTGTTGACTGGAAGGGATATGGACCTCAGGAGAGATCGTGGGAGTCTAGTAACCATGTTCACGCACCTCGATTAATACAAAGGTTCCACCGGAGATTTCCGAACAAGCCAAAACCCCCGGAGGGAACAACCTTGGGAGGGGCCTTGAGGGGGGGTACTGTCATGATGCCTACCTCCAAGGAGCCAGGTCCGACCCAGCAACCCCAGAGGCAGGCATCATTCCCCCCAGGGAAGTGCCAGCGGGCCCAAGCTGGGGCCCTTTGGACACAGTCCTGGCGCCTTAGGCGCCAGGCTCATGTTAGACCCCTGTCCTGGCGCCTTAGGCGCCAGGCTCATAAAGCTAGACATGTGTTCAAGTGTTTTAATGTGCACTTACCTGATGCAGACCATGCTGCTACATCCAGGCCCTCTTGAGGCCTGAATGGAAGTACTTTACCTGTGGGACTACTTTCCATCTGGGTGTGGTCGGGGAAGGATACATACCTGATCGGTGGAAGGATACATACCTGGAACTTCTTCCAAAGCTATTTAAACCACGCCCGATCAGCAACTCACGCTTCGCGTTGTTCTGCTCCTCGCAGCTGGACGCTCACCGTGTCAGCTCCTGCATCTGGACTTCAGCCACGCCTGTCAGCATCCTGGGTCACCTGCAAAGGGAGATAAGAGAGAATTGGTCAGAGAAAGAAGACCTTACCTGCTAAAGCTGCATCACGGAGACATCACACCGACGATCCTGAAAGGGAAGACATCATTTTTAAAAGCATTTCGCTTCGATCGCTGCAGCGCTGCATTTCACTCACCTTTCCTGGGCACCTCCATCTTCAGCAGCGATCATCCGGATCCGCTGCCACTTCCCAGAGCCTAGAGAGAAAAAGACAAGAACACAAGGTGAGAAGGAAGGGAATAGGAAAAGCTCAGTTTCCTTCTAAGACTTACCTGTTGGGTCATTCCCATTTCATTTCGGGTCCTGCCGCTTCCTGGCATTCCGGACCCCGGCCCCTATGGGGAAAAAAGACAAAGACATTGAATGAGCGAATGCAAAGACATTACCCAAACGCTGATCCAGAACTTACCTGTCATTTACTGGAACTGCACGTTTCACTTCGGGTCGGCGCCATATCTCCGGCATTCCGAACCCCGGCCCCTAAGGGGAAAAAGACATAAGCGTTAGCGCTTGCTGCAATAAGACAATGAACATTATTATTAAGCTTGAACTTTTGAACTTGCTACAGAACTCTTACAGCGCCTTACCTGAATAGTCAAGCTTATTTGAACTCCCATCAAACCTCAATCCAGTGAAGTAACTGGGTTTCAACGCGCCCCTGCATCAGAAGCAGGATGGAGAACTCATCCTTCCAGACCCTAAGGTGAGACTTCACAGGGAATCGTGGAAGGGTATCGTGGAGGGTTGGAAGGGAGTGGGAGGCTTGAGCATTATTCCGTCAGTAGGTAATACTCCCTTTTCACGCACAGGGGAATATTCCTGCGAGCCAGAGAAGCCAGAGTAGAGGGGCCCTACCTGTCCATCCTCAGAGTCCTGCGCTTCACCATTGAAGAAGCATCAGCACTCAAAGCCAGACCTGCGCCTCCGTGGGAATCAGGTGAGCGTGACAATACTCTCAATACCTCTTCATTCATATCCCTGCCAGTCTTTCTTACACTTATGAACCCACCCATAAATGAATTTAATTTTCTAATTATTTCTTCTTAGTAGCTCACTCCTCACTACTATATACTTTGTTCTGTGGAGTTTTATAATTATTTTCATCACATCAGTCAATCTCATGTTAAACCTCTATGCAACCTTAATCAACATTTCACATTTCTACGTCACGCTTGCAATATCACTAATGATATCCTCTATCTTCATTCTCATTAACCGTTATTTCCACATATTTCTATTATTCATGCCTATTCACACTCCAGCCTAACATTGCCGCACTTTCCTTGCCTCTATCCCGACTCATCTTCGCATGACTAACACGAAAGAAGGACTACCCGCGTCTCCATGACTACACAGAGGCATCGGCCCCCTCGCATATTCAGTTGATCCACAGAGCCTCTCTGACTTGTACCCGGCACTACACGCTACACGCCTCGTATACTCTTCAATAGGTAAGCACCACATTTGATCGCAAACCAGGCACTCTTTACACTCTTTTTTTACTTTCTCCATACTGAAGGCGACTATACCCGCTTTTTTTTCAGCGTCAAGTGACAGGATCCTTTCCCGTCTGCCAGTAAAACTTGTGGTCTTTTCCTAGACTGAACATCTCTTTTTCCAGTCTACAGGTAATATACCCCTACCGATGTTATAACACCCCCTCGGTGCAGCGACATTCACCACTGTTGTAATAGATCCGTATACTGCTGTTATTACAGATCCACTCACTCTCTCTCTCTATCCATCTACCTCACCCTCACTCTTCTCTTTCTTAATATCCCTGGGTGACAGTACTCATCCCACTACACTCCTCTCACAGTACAGTCCGTTTTTACACAATGCTAAAACACTCCTTTGGACTGATTATGAAAATGACTGCACTATTACTACGATATTCCGGAGCACCTGCATGCCACGGGTCATCCCTGTATCGATCTTCCCATTCCGGAGCTCCTTCTCACCGCTAGCTATTTCCTAAGGCCAATTCAACCTATTGTATTATCTAGCTATGCTAAACGGAATGGTCGACTAACTCTGCTATAATGTTGTGAGCTCATTTAAAGCTTTTCCTTTAAGCAACCCTTTGTGCTTAATATATATATATATATATATATATATATATATATATATATATATATATATATATATATATATATATATAATATATTCTGTAGGACTGAATAATTCTTCTACAACTACCTACTGACTGAAGTAGAGAGCCCCAGCCAGTACCATTCTAGGGAACTATTCCCCTACATATTGTGCTCTAGTTCTTTCATTAGAACTTATCACAGTATCTAGCTACCAATAAGCTGACCCTTTGTTTTATGTGTTTTTAACCCCACAGATGGTAAGAGACGGACGCTGATTATATTATGGATTCAATAATAATTAGGCTACGTTGTAAAACGTCTTCCTCCTGATGAATGTTCTATACTAATGCCTTGATGAACAGAAACATATCGAGACACTCTCTGGATTATAATATAATTCTATGGCTTATTTATTTCAATAGAATCTGGTATTTCACTATTTGCCTTACAAGTACCAATTGTGTTTGTTTTTTCTGTGAACCTGTTTTAACTTGCTATTATAGCCTGTTATGTATCCCCTGTTTTGTATATATTGGATGTTAAGTATTGTATTGTGGACCACTTTATTTAATTATATGTTTTAATCTCTATAACTAATTATTAAAATTGATACCTATCTTTTAATCATGACTGGTCCCCGTCCTTGAGTTATCATCATTATATTTTAATCTCTAGCATCTGCACATTAGCTTTGTCTTCTTATATATACTGACAACTATCCTCCCGGATATAGACAGAGTATACACTGTTAACTTATCCTAGTCGGTGTTATACTGGGTCGCCTCTCCTTATAAGTAAATGGTACGTGTGAACAACATTTTTACAAAAAAGGATATTGAGTATAAACAACACATGATAGGGTCAGCTTTTAAGATGGCATTGGACAGCCCATTTAAGCCAGCTGCCCTCGAATTGGAGGATTTCTTCATGAGCCTCTCGTTGTCTTCTAATGTGATTAACAACTTCCATTCAATATCCAAGCTCTTAAACAGTAATGGTCGTACAAATGTCCTAGACTTTACCAAAATGAGCTACCCACTCTGCTTCCTGAATGGTATTGCTCTGCATTCAACCTTCTGATCTATTCATAGAGTTTATCTTATCCCAAAAATTATTCCTGAAGTCATGTTTGGTAACAATAGCCAACATTTTGAGGCCCACCTCTTGGCTTCACTCATACCTATATCCTTTTAACCAATGTTTAAATGTTTGCTTCAAACCTCTAACCTTTTCCAAGTGGCAAATCCCATCACCAATATGGACTCTCATTGTTCTTATCTCCCTTCTCAATATTTTCTTTTTATTGGGACCAAGATATCATAGGTGTGGGTCAGGTGTCACTCTGAAATTCTGCCTCTGGTTACTTTAGTATCAAAGCCATCCATAAATGCCTAAAGATTCACTGGGGGGATAATGGTCTGTTTTTGCTCAAATTATGTTTTATATGTAAAGTCCTGGATAATCCTGTTATACTTATTAAGGTTGCAAAAATTCCTGGAGATTCTATTTCCCCCCTGTTTTATCAACAGATTAGTGAGTACTGGATGAAAGGCCTTCACAACCATGCCCTTTAATTCCACTCTTATTTGTGAATGGTCAGTAAGATCTGTCCCCCATACGCACATATCTGTGCATAAGCCAAACAACTCTGAAGTCAGTACAAAATAGTCCAGCAGAGCAGATTTTTTGCCTGACACCCAGGTGCGGCTAGCAGGACTGTCACACCTAGTTGTACCATTCACAATATTTAGGTTCCAGTTCTCAAATAACTCCACCCATAATTTGCCATCTTCTTTCGCTCATGAGGTGTTACCATCTCCTTGAGTTCTATTGTCATGATCACTCCCCATTAATTGTGTCAGCAGTTTGCATTTAAATCCCCTGCTATCATTATATGGGTCCCATCGTTCTCACACAAAAATGACCCAAACATCACCCAATATTTCCATTATAGTCAAACAATTACTCTGGCAGGGATTACTGTAGATGTAAAGTAGCAGGGAAAACTAAAGGGAGCTCCATAAACTGCGGGATCTCGAATTGGCAATGAAACATAAGCAACAAAAGGGTGTTCACGTGTATGACATTTCAGGTTGATTTATAAATGTATTCAATGTAAAAATAAATGCTATATGATTTAATCATCTAATTCATTGTATACATGGTATATGTACAAATATGTATTATGTTGAATAAGGATATGTATTGAGTCGATACACCACAAGTTGCGAAAAAATAGTTTTTTATATTTATTAGAAGACATAATAATAATAAAATTAGTGAATAAACATTTCCAGGTGAACAAAATGAAAAGACAACTTTGACAAACTATAATATGAAAAAATTATTTCAACTATGCTGATGTTATCAGCAAACTGCTACAAAGGAGCACCAACAGAGAGATGAATGACAAGAAGATATCTCAAACATAAGAATTACAGTAAAAAATGAATTGAAAACCCAAACACATAAATAATGATTTGTAGAATTTGTTCAACACAAATTATCATTGGAGTGCCGAAGCACAAACCAGCTTGCTAACTAGCCCAGGCTAACACGAATATGTGCATACAAAATCACATCAATTTTCAACAGTTGGGGTCTGTGCCCACTTACATTCCACTTCACTTGTGGCTCATGTTCAGTGTTCAAATTTGGGTACAAAACGAAATCATTCACTATTGAAGGAAAAGAATGGACCCTTAGACAGCACACTAACTGCAAAACGTCTTGGGCAGTTTATTGTATCCAATGCCCTTGTGGGTCTCTGAAATATCAGATGTCCTCCGCCATTTAGCTGGAGGACCATGAGGCACCCTGTGGGTAGCGGCCGAAAATACATTCTTGCAAGACAAAACAAGATAGGTGGGATGGGTCCCTCTTTTACAGAATTCCCCTCCCGATTTCTATAGGCAGCTGAGCGGACTGAAGGCTACGGTGGGCAGTTGAGGAGGAGAGGAGGAGACGATCCCGAAGGTCAGGAGTTGAAAAGCGAATGGTGAGTAGATTGAGAAAGGTGGCAAAATGTGATGTATGCCTATCAATTGGGGAAAGGGATAATGGGAAGAAAGTAACAAATGGTTGGTGGAATATTTAGTGAATGACGAGGAGCGTCATATAGAGGTACTTCATAGATGTACTTAGCTAACAACGAGGAGCATCACAGATTAAGCTTATAAAACCTACGTCCAAGGGACATCTAGAAGAAGTTATTTCAAAATCCAAGTGGATATACCTAGGCTACGAGCAAACAAGTATTTTTTAGGGGCAGTAATAAGCAGCGAGCAGTTCTGAGATGAGATATATGTTGGGACCGGCCAGTTTGTCTGTTTGTATTTTATAGTTATTGGATGTATTAAGGAAATAATGAAATGTCAAGGAGCGACAAATAATAGATTGTGGGTAAAGGCTAAGAGTAGATTATTTATTTATTTTGTCATTAATGGTATTGACTGAATAGGTAGAATGAAGTTAAGTGAGACATAGAGGTTTGTAGCACGACAATTGCTGCACGCTCATATCGTATTATTTATCTGAAAAATATTCTCTGTGTAAAATAACTGTAAGTACTGACAGTTGATTGTGACTTGTCATAATGAATGATGTTACTCTGCTCATGCACATATGCAAACAGTTGCCAAAACATGCACCCAAGCTCAAGCAACATAGTGCAGAATGGGTTAAGGGCACGGCAGATAAAATGACATGCCATGGCCACAAGGGGGATCACTGTCAAAAGCAGTTTTGCAACACATGACCACATACTTGCACGCTGCGTACACAGGAAAGAAATTGGAAAAAATGTTAGCTAACATAGAGCTTTGGAAAATGTATCAGCAGGAATGGGAAGACCTGCCTCCTGAAGACTGGAGCGGGGTGTTGCTCCCCCTACCGCACCTGAAGTAAATGGCGTTAGTACAAAAGATGAAGGATTGTATACAGTAAGGGAGCTTGAGGCAGCGACAGGATACAGTAATCCGATACATGAGCCGCCTGGGTATAGCAGTGACTAGAGCACAGAGAGAACTCCAGAAAAAGATGTGATCTCCAAAGTCCCATGGGATAAAGAGAAAAGTGAACAGCTTAGTGTGACCCTAAATATAGAACGGGAAATTAAGAGATGGAAGGGAGAAAAAGACAAAGCTGACGAGATAGCGCTCGTCAGATACTGCTCAAACTTGATGAGAAGAGCATCGAGGACGAAGGGGAAGATCAAGATGAGCAAGATAAAAAGACAGGGAACGAGAGAAACGATTGAAAGAAGACCGTATAAAGAAAGAGTAGACAAAGACGGAAACAAATGTATCCAGAAGAACAGTTAAGATAGGAAGAAAGAGCAGACGAGCAACGAAAATATGACAATAGGAAGAAAGCAATCGTGGAACGAGACAGGCTAGAAAAGAAAAGAGAAAAAGTGGAAGAACAGAAATAAAGAGATGAAAGAATGCAAAGACAGAGATGAAGAGGTGCGTAGAGCAAATTAGAGAAGAGAAGCAAAAAGACAGGTGAAGAAAGGATTTGGGAGGAAGCAAAGAAACAAAGAGAATTTGATGAGGAAATGGAACGAAAGAGAAGACAGAGGGCACGCAACATTGATCGCATTGAGAAAGAGCTAATGGAACCGTGTCCAGTAGTATTATGGGAAGACATAGAAGAGTTCCTCCCATCGTAAGAACCGTTGCCTGGTCCCTCTAGAGTAAATCTAGAGGATCATTTTGAGATAGGAAGTATCAGAGATAGAATCAAGGAGGCTTATCAAGAGATGAGGACAAAAAGTGAATCAAGAAATAAAGGGAAAGACGATCGATCTGAAATTGCCCAATAACAATGCAAGGAGGGAAGCTTGTTTAGCCTCAAGCATAGAGCCTTGTCTTTGGACAGGGTGACTCTAAACAGAGACGAGAAGGATGACAGCTATACTGGTTGGGGATAAGATATGTCATATGCAGAAAGGGAAACCTTCCGTGGGGAAGAGGGTGCTGGTGTGTGTGGTCCCGAGGGGTGTTTTCAGACTGATAAAGAAGTGAGGTGGTCGGATTTGGACCTGCCTAAAGAAAGGACGCCAGAGCCATTGGCGTGCCCATAGCAGCCTAAAAAGCCACCTCTTAGTGAGAGGGGGGAATCGCCAACATATGTGAGCAGACTGCTGTCATTGCAAGGAAGAAGCCTGTCAGGAACCATTGTCCCTACTATGGATAGGCAGACGATGGGAGCTGATTGCGATTTTGGGCTTTCGCAATTTCCCTTGTTAGAAAAAGGAGCGGCCAGACTGCAGTATATCCGATGGCCAAAGATGGATAAGGACAATTTAAGATGTAAATTGCTCAGTTTAATGTCAGGGGTGGGGAAATGGACCTATGAATTGGAAAAAATGACAGGAGGACACACATTAGCTATAGGGGACATTAAGGTTCTTCTCGCAGCTATTCTTGGAGAAAGGGCTGACGACATTTGGACGAGAGCAGGGTACTCAAGTGTCACTGCACAGAACACAGCGCATGATGGAGCATCGTTTAATAATTGTAGAGCAGCAGTTTGGAAAGCATTTAGAATAAAATATCCAGATACGGGCGCAATTATGGCACACAAGATGCAGGAAGGTGAAGATCTGCTTGCTTACATTCAGAATTTTCAGGAACAGTGGTCTTTGGAAACTCGAGAGTCATGGAGGACATCAATACCTGTATTCTATCATATTTTATGTCAGGGATTGCCAGAACAGGTACAAAGATAGCTTAAGAAGTTGGTGGGCATGGAAGCAAAGCCATGGCCAGAAAAACAGCTGACCATTGCGCACCATTGTCGATTGCTGCAAGAGAAAAATCGAAAGAGAGAAGATGCTAGGAAGTTTGAGGAAGCCAAGCTAGTACAGAAAAAGCTGTCAAAATATGCTATAGAAGGGGTGATGTTGACTAGCGGAGAAGGCTGGGATCTCAGCAGACAGCAGGTATGCCGCAGGTGAATATCCAACGGCAGTCTATCAAGGAGGAAACTGATTTATGTCGAGAGGCAGGGGAGACTTCCGAGGCAGGGGAGGCTTTCAGGATAACCAAGGTGGTTTTCAGAATGTACCAAATTGTAATCAAGCCATGAAGGAAGGTCAAATTAGAAGACTTCCTCCTGTGTGTTGGACATGTGGAATGACAGAGCACATTGCACAATCATGTGGGAGCTAAGGTTTTTTGCAAAATGGGCAATTCTCAAGAGGGGGGACAGCTTATCCTCCAGCATATAGCCCACAAGGTAGGGATGGGTTCGCCCAAGATCAGACAGTGTATCAAGCGCAAGTACCATGAACACAACAGGCTTTGCAACCACAGCAAACACCATTGAATCTGCTGCAAGGGCAGTCACAGCACGCACCTATTCAAATACAGCAGAGGGCAAATACAGGACAGTTATTGACTCCTAGATTACGAGGTGTCACCATCGAGAGTGGGAACCCTTTCAGAGGTAGGGGAATAAGCATGTACCCACAATAGGACAGCTCACAGGGTGACTTGATATGTTCAGTACTATCGGTGATGCCAAATCCTCAAGAAGAACCAAGGGTTGATTTTACCATAGGAGGCAAATCCTTTTCTTTTTAAGTAGACACTGGGGCAATTCGCTCATTTATGCGAGAGGGAAAACTTTCGTTATCAGGAAATGCCATGAATGCTCAAGGGTTCTCTGGAGTTACAAGTAGAATTCTTTTTACTGAGAAATTGCCAGAGTCTATAGGAGAGTGTGACATGTCTGTCCCATTGTTGTATTCAAGGCAGACACTAGTTAATATAATGGGTCGAGACTTAATGTCAAAGATGATGATTCCTTCATCTATGAATATATATATATATATATGATGATTTCCTTCACTGATGTTCAACACCAGGAACACATTATTTAAATGCGGGCAAATTCATCATGGCATTTGCCCTACAAATAGCTCTGCAAGGAACACCGTTAGAGCTGGAAGTATTTCAATATGGGGCCCGCATTTTGTTAATTTAGGTACCCGGTTTAGTAGGCAAGATTATGAGGATACCTGATGAATTTCTGTTCACGCCACAGATACCTATGGATGAAGAGGAGGGACAAGTTTTTCCCTTGGAATGACAGGCTTCCATAGTGTGAGGGGAATTGGCCATGCTTGGTTTTGATGATGAAGGCAGGCAATGGAGAACAGTGATTGCTATTGGGGAAGGATATAGATTGACTGATGTTACTGACGAGGATATGGTTAATGTAACGCTCACCTGATTCTCGCAGAGGCGCCGGTCTTGACTGGGTGACTACCGTATCTTCAAAGGTGATGTGTAGCACCCGGTTGGCTCTTTGGGCTGGACCTCTGTGCACTGTATGCCTGACGTGTAGAGTAAGATGTCTGCAGATAGAAAATATGGGGTTAATGAACTGGGGTTATTGGGGTGTCCCTATCTCTTTCCTCTTCTCCTCTCCTGTAGACCCCCAAAGGTTAACGCTCTCACCTTAGGTAAGTGAATGCCGAGCTCTCCATCTGCCTCGGGGCAGGGTGCTGTAGCCAGTTCCTTCACTGGATAGGTAGCGCAGGCCTCTTGACTTCAGAGGACTGCTGTCCGTCGTTTACTGCACGAACGGTAAGTTTCGAGTCATTCAAATGTCTTTTTAAAGTCTTTAGTAATGATGTCACTTGTTTTGCAGGGTTCCGGCGATGGAGTTGAAGATGGAGCCCGTGTGATGAATAGAAGCGCCTGGAAGCACGTGAGTAAGCGCTTGTTGCCTGCTTCACGATGCGCTCTAACTGTCTTTTTATTTTGCAGGTACGAGTTCGGAGCGGCTGCAGGGTGCCGGAATACCCACTGGATTAGATGCGGAAAGGAGTAATGGCACGTGAGTATTAAAGTTCCCCAATGTCTTTAAACGCACCTTGTTTTGTCTTTCAGATGCGGATGCAGCGCCGAAGGCCTCCGGAGCGTGCGAAGAGTTGGTAAGTTTTTGTCTTTCAGATGCCGGAATGCAGTATGAAGACCTCCGGAGCGCACGAAGAGTAGGTAAGCCTTTGCCTTTCAGATGCCGGAATGCAGTGTGAAGACCTCCGGAGCGCACGAAGAGTAGGTAAGCCTTTGCCTTTCAGATGCCGGAATGCTAACCTGTTCTTTCTTGTCTTTATAGGTGTTGCTGAAGACTGGATTCAGGATGGTAAGCCTTTTTCCTTAGGCCCAGGACTGGATGCAGAAGACACGATGAGCGTCCTGCTGCAGAGGGTGCAGAATAACGCAAAGCAAGATTCATCCACCGGGTGTGGTTTAAATAGCCTCCTGTAGTGCTTAGGTGTCTCCTTCCACAGCCACGCCTAAGTAAGAAAAGAGTTCCTGGTAAGAAAAGAGTTCCTGCCTTCCAGAAGAGTTCCAGTGTTCTAAATCTAGGGAGTGGCTCCAGCCCCACCCAACAGGAAAAGTAGTTCCAAACAGAAGAGGATCAGAGGCTCAACTGGCAGGCAAGTAAGCAGCATGGTCTGCTGCAGGTAAGTCCACCCAAGCATTATGAGCCCGGCGCTTCCATCGCTGGGACTGGGCATATTTATGAGCCTGGTGCCACTGGCGCCAGGACTGGGTCCAAAAGGTCCCAATTGGGACTGGTTGGCACTCGGAACCTGGGTTATGGATCTGCTTCCAAGGGAGTTGGGAAAACCCTGACCTTTTGGAAGCAGAGATCATGACAGTACCCCCCCTCAAGGCCCCTCCCAAACCAGGCTTCTCCGGGGGTTTTGGCTTGTCAGGAAATGTTCGGTGAAATCTTTTGATTAGGCGAGGAGCGTGGACATATTCAGCAGGTTCCCAGGATCTCTCTTGGGGGCCGTAGCCTTTCCAGTCAATTAGGTAGAATAGTTTAGATTTGGAGATCTTGGAGTCCAGAATGCTTTTGACTTCAAACTCGAGTTCTCCATCCACTAGGATAGGTTTTGGAGATTTGGTTAGTCGGGTTTGAGGTTGCACGGGTTTTAATAGAGAGACGTGGAAGACCGGATGTATCTTCATGTGCGGGGGCAAGTCCAACTTGACCGCTACTGGGTTTACTATGGTAGTGATGGAATAGGGACCAAGGTATCTTGGGTTGAATGTGCGTGGCCCTTTTAAAGATAGGTATTTGGTGGATAACCAGACTTGATCCCCTACTTGATAGAGAGGGGCTTCCTTCCGATGTTGATCTGCTCCTTTCTTGTATTGTTCTTTAGCCCTTTGAAGGTGAGAAACAGCTTCCTTAAAGGCTTGGGTGATTGTAGAATGCAGGTAGTCTACTGCTGGTGTTTCAAGATCTTGGAGGGGATCCAACTCCGAGGTTCGAGGGTGACTGCCGTACAAAAGAAAAAACGGGGTTTTCCCAGTTCCCCAATGGACAGAGTTATTGTAGGCATACTCGGCTATCCAAAGGATATCTTTCCAAGTTTTTTCAGTTTGTTGCAGCATGCAGCGTAAATACTGTTCCAGAGTTTGATTGGTCCTCTCGGTTTGTCCGTCGGTCTGAGGGTGGTGACTGGTCGATAGTCTCACATCAATTTGAGCTGACCGACAGCAACTTCGCCAGAAATGAGAAATAAATTGACTACCTCGATCCGAAATTAGAACCTAAGGAAAACCGTGCAGTCGGACGATGTTTTCGAGAAATTCACGGGCCAGAGTTGCTGCTGTTGGCAAGCCTTTGAGCGGAATGAAATGCGCCATCTTGGAGAATAAGTCCACGATTACTAGAATCGTATTGTATCCGGAGCATGGAGGTAGATCGGTGATGAAGTCCATAGAAAGCGTATGCCAAGGGCGAGGTGGGATGTCAATAGGGCGTAAGAGGCCTGCTGGTCTTTCCTTTTGACTCTTGTTTTGGGCGCATACTCCACAGGACATTATAAAGTCTCTGATATCTTTTTTCCAAGACGGCCACCAGAAGTAGCGCTTGATCTTTTCTGAGGTCTTGGCTATACCGGGATGACCTTCCATTAAAGAGTCGTGATAACAAGAGATTACTTTTTTCTGTAAATCTGTGCTGGGTAGGTATAATCGTTCTTGGAAATACAATAAGTTGTCCTTTACTGCAAAGTCCTTTCCCTGCAGATGCCAATTCTGTATATCTGCTGGAGTTACAAGTTGCCTGGCTTTATCCTTAACTTCCTCTATGGATTCTGTGGCGATTACACCCAGAATTCTTTGTTCGGGAATGATTGGTACCGGTTTAGGGTTGATCAAGTGTTCTTCCACTCCCATCCGAGAAAGGGCATCGGCTTTACCGTTCTTTGTACCAGGTCGATAGGTAATTATGAAATCAAACTCGGCAAAGAATAATGCCCAACGGAGTTGTCTAGAGGATTGGGCTTTTGCGGTTTTCAAATATTGCAGGTTTCGGTGATCCGTAATCACAGTAACGGTGTGTCGGGCCCCCAGCAGATAATGCCGCCAAGCCTTAAAGGCAGACTTGATAGCCAGAAGTTCCTTGTCAGTAATTGTGTAATTGACTTCAGGAGGCGAGAATTTGCGGGACCAAAATGCCACGGGATGCAACTGATTGGTTACCGGGTCCTTTTGTGATAGAACTGCCCCCATGGCAAGGCTTGAAGCATCAGTTTCCACGATGTAGGGGAGTTCGGGGCGAGGGTGTTTTAAGATTGGTGCAGAGATAAATTTAGTCTTCAAATCCTGGAAAGCTTGTTCCGCCTCGGTTGACCATTCAAAACGTTTGTTTTTCTTTAACAAGGCAGTGATGGGCTGGACTATTCGAGAGAACTCGGGGATAAACCTGCGGTAAAAGTTAGCGAAGCCTAACATGCTTTGCACACCTTTTACGGAGGATGGTGATGGCCATTTGAGAACTGCATCGACCTTCTTTGAATCCATACGCACTCCGCCAGGTGATAATATGAATCCCAAGAATTCAACTTCAGTCACGTTGAAAACACATTTTTCCAACTTAGCAAAAAGTTTGTGTTGACGCAATCTTTCGAGGACCATTTTCACATGTTTCCGATGTTCAGATTCCGATGAAGAATAAACGAGGATGTCGTCAATGTAAACAACAACACATACATCTATGAGCTCTCTGAGGACATCGTTCATAAAATATTGAAAGGCGGCCGGGGCATTGCAAAGTCCGAAGGGCATGACCTGATATTCAAATAGCCCATACTTGGTGCGGAAGGCCGTCTTCCATTCATCGCCCTCTTTTACTCGTACCAAGTGGTAAGCTCCTCTACGATCCAGCTTTGTATATATGCATGCTTTTCTGACTTGGTCCAGGAGTTCAGGGATCAAAGGTAACGGATATCTATTCTTAACGGTGATCTGGTTCAGGGAGCGATAATCGATACAAGTTCTAAGGTCTCCTTCCTTTTTTGGAACGAAGAACAAAGCTGAAGAAGCAGGGGACTTGGAAGGACGAATAAACCCATTTGCCAGGTATTGATCCAGGTATTGTCAAAGGTGAAGGTTCTCAGGCTCGGTGAGGGCATAAATTCTACTACAAGGAGGAGTAGATCCAGGTATCAGGTCTATCTGGCAGTCATAAGACCTATGAGGAGGTAGAGAGTTAGCCTGATCCTTCCGGAAAACATCTTGGTATTCTAGGTATTCGGGAGGTAACTGGGGAGTCTCTGAAGAAATTGCGGCCAGTGCAACACCAGGTGGAGGGTGACAAGTAGAGACACATTCTGGAAACTGGACCCTTCTTGCTCGCCAATCGATCAGAGGATTGTGTTTCTCTAACCAAGGTATTCCTAGAATAATCTGAAACTGAGGGGCCTTGATCACATCGAACACGATCTTCTCATGGTGTCCATCTTGACTTACTAGCGTCACTTCTTGAGTGGTATGCGTTACTGGCCCGGAGGCTATCTCCGTACCATCCACCGTAGTAATGACGTCCTTTACAGCCTTGGGACAAAGAGTTAGATTCATCCTCAAAACCATTTCATGATCCACATAATTGCCGATGGCACCGCTGTCGACGTAAGCTTCAATTGCATGTAATCGATCCGGATTATCAGGGCTAATGAGGACCATAGGTATCACGAAATGCGAGGTCACGGAACTGGTTTTTACGCTCGGCAAGAGGACCTCTATTCTTGTCGGGCGAGGTCGTTTCCCTGCTCAGAGTTTGTAACTTTGGTAACTGCAGCTCCTACTGCCTTCTTGGCAGGTTTCACCGGACAGTCTCGAAGAAAGTGCCCTGAGTTTCCGCAATATAGGCATAATTGCAACTGTTTCCTCCTTTCCCGCTCCCGTTGTGTTAGAGGACCTTTCAGACCCCCTATTTGCAGGGGTTCCCGGAGTCTACTCCTTTGGAAGGAGTTGGTGGTTTGGAAAAAACTCGAGCATCAAACTTGGAACGATCGGCCTTCCTGTTCTGCAGCCTGTGATCTATTTGAACGACCAAGTCTATGTAATCCGAACAGTCTTGTGGGGGATTCACTACTTGGGCTAAAACGTCTTTGAGCTCTCCACGTAGACCTCTATAAAACAGCGTAATCCTTTTGTCCTCAGGCCATTGAGTTTCCACAATTAGTCTATTGAAAGATGCAATATAAGCCAAAAGGTCTTGATTACCCTGTCGCAACGAAAGAAGCTCATTGTCCAAGGCCTGCCCCTGTGAGTCTTGCGAACAGTTTTTCCATACTAAGCTGAAAGGCTTGAAAATCATGGAGAACCGGATCATCTTGATGAACTAGAGGGATCGACCAATCTGCCGCATTGCCACTAAGGTACGAAAGTACAAAAGCTACTTTAGCTTGATCAGTTGGAAAGGCTGCTGGCCGGCATAAGAAGTGCAACCGGCACTGATTGATAAATACTGCAAACCTCTTTGGGTCACCGGAAAATCGCTCGGGCGGAGCCAGAGGTACATTCCCAAGTAGGTTAATCTACACTGGATTCATAGAGGATGTTGAAGGAAGGTTTGCCCCTGATGCGGGTAACGGGGTCTGTCCGGCTTGTGATTGTAGCACTTGTCTAGCAAGATTGTCTGTTGTCTCCTTGGAAATAATTAGTTCCCTTCTTAGAGCATTCGTTTCCTGACGAGTTGCGTGCACTTCTGCCCTTAGTTCCCCAAGTAACCGGGCTAGGGGGTCAGTATCCGAGGTTTCCATAGCGCCTGGGCGAGAGTTTTGCGGTAGGCTTTGCGTTCTGTAACGCTCACCTGATTCTCGCAGAGGCGCCGGTCTTGACTGGGCGACTACCGTATCTTCAAAGGTGATGTGTAGCACCCGGTTGGCTCTTTGGGCTGGACCTCTGTGCACTGTATGCCTGACGTGTAGAGTAAGATGTCTGCAGATAGAAAATATGGGGTTAATGAACTGGGGTTATTGGGGTGTCCCTATCTCTTTCCTCTTCTCCTCTCCTGTAGACCCCCAAAGGTTAACGCTCTCACCTTAGGTAAGTGAATGCCGAGCTCTCCATCTGCCTCGGGGCAGGGTGCTGTAGCCAGTTCCTTCACTGGATAGGTAGCGCAGGCCTCTTGACTTCAGAGGACTGCTGTCCGTCGTTTACTGCACGAACGGTAAGTTTCGAGTCATTCAAATGTCTTTTTAAAGTCTTTAGTAATGATGTCACTTGTTTTGCAGGGTTCCGGCGATGGAGTTGAAGATGGAGCCCGTGTGATGAATAGAAGCGCCTGGAAGCACGTGAGTAAGCGCTTGTTGCCTGCTTCACGATGCGCTCTAACTGTCTTTTTATTTTGCAGGTACGAGTTCGGAGCGGCTGCAGGGTGCCGGAATACCCACTGGATTAGATGCGGAAAGGAGTAATGGCACGTGAGTATTAAAGTTCCCCAATGTCTTTAAACGCACCTTGTTTTGTCTTTCAGATGCGGATGCAGCGCCAAAGGCCTCCGGAGCGTGCGAAGAGTTGGTAAGTTTTTGTCTTTCAGATGCCGGAATGCAGTATGAAGACCTCCGGAGCGCACGAAGAGTAGGTAAGCCTTTGCCTTTCAGATGCCGGAATGCAGTGTGAAGACCTCCGGAGCGCACGAAGAGTAGGTAAGCCGTTGCCTTTCAGATGCCGGAATGCTAACCTGTTCTTTCTTGTCTTTATAGGTGTTGCTGAAGACTGGATTCAGGATGGTAAGCCTTTTTCCTTAGGCCCAGGACTGGATGCAGAAGACACGATGAGCGTCCTGCTGCAGAGGGTGCAGAATAACGCAAAGCAAGATTCATCCACCGGGTGTGGTTTAAATAGCCTCCTGTAGTGCTTAGGTGTCTCCTTCCACAGCCACGCCTAAGTAAGAAAAGAGTTCCTGGTAAGAAAAGAGTTCCTGCCTTCCAGAAGAGTTCCAGTGTTCTAAATCTAGGGAGTGGCTCCAGCCCCACCCAACAGGAAAAGTAGTTCCAAACAGAAGAGGATCAGAGGCTCAACTGGCAGGCAAGTAAGCAGCATGGTCTGCTGCAGGTAAGCCCACCCAAGCATTATGAGCCCTGTGCTTCCAGCGCTGGGACTGGGCATATTTATGAACCTGGTGCCACTGGCGCCAGGACTGGGTCCAAAAGGTCCCAATTGGGACTGGTTGGCACTCGGAACCTGGGTTATGGATCTGCTTCCAAGGGAGTTGGGAAAACCCTGACCTTTTGGAAGCAGAGATCATGACAGTTAAAGACGACCATTCAGAAGACAAAGTAGTGTTCGAAATTTGCATTATGTATTGGATCAAGACAAAAAGATGATACTAATATCTTTATGGACTACAGGCCCTTATGACGTAGGCCTGTTAAAGGTGGAAGTGTTTATGTGGAACTGTTGAAAGTGATTGGCCTAAAAGAAGCACGTGGAGAAACAAACCTATGAAAAAACAAACTACAGATTCACTCAATATGCTTGGGATATGTAATTCATTGTTAGTTTGTTGTTCATCATGTTTATTTTGTTGGCTGCTCGAGAAGTAAAGAGAAGCATTGAGCATAATCAGAGCATAATCTTTTGCCTCTGAGTCTTTAAAAGAATCATGACTTTCTATAATGAATGCGTTGAAAATCTGTATTACCATTTTATTTAACAGATCCATTGTGTTCTCCTGCTCGAGCTGCTCTCTCTCTCTCTCGAGCCTTTTTGCTTGTGCCCTTCTCTAATAGACTCACAGCACGGAAATGGCCAGGCTATTCTATTGGGTGCACCATTAGTTAAGGTGCTTTCCTCAAGCAGGAAGTGATCAAAGACTGTGCGTAATATGGGGCAATTTGCTTTTATATGTTGTTGAAGTGCCGTGGACTGGGGGATGAACAGGACGGTCATATCGCAGCAAGGCTAATGTAGGTGGTTTACGTATCTATAAGGTTGTTGGCATGCGCTCCAGACAAAAGGGAAGAAATGTGAGTGGGAGGCAGTGCCGGTCTGCATGAATAGCAGAGGGAGCGCTGTGTTGGGACAAAGGTCACATTATGGAACCCTGGCAAGGCAGGCGCTAGGATTTGGAAACAGTGTTCTTACCTTTTGTGAATTTGGTCCAAAGGTGTCAGTTATCATGCCTGGCACGGATCAATTATAGCTGTTACATGCCGGGTGAGGGCATTAAGCCCATGCAGGAAGGAGAGTACAACATATATTCTTGGTATGCCTGATTCATGTAGAGGTATGCATGCATGCACATAAGCGGAAAGTACCACTGGTCCAGTATTCTAGTGTGAATAAAGTTTGTTGCCCTGTATGCCAAACCATGACACAGTCTTACAAATAGCAATAAGGTTTTCCACTTCGCCCACTGTGTACTGCAGACCCGCCATGTGACAGGAATGGGAATGCACTACAAAGCAGCCACATCCATCAGATTGGGAAGAGTTAGTGAATATACGAGAATTGTGTGAGCAGTTGGCAGGCACTATGCAATGGGGTAACATGTGATCTTTCTATTACTGCCACAGCTGTGGGGTGTATTTATTGCAGGTGGTCACAGGTATAGTTGCTACCTCTAGAGATGTTAATAGGTTATTTTAATTTGCAATCCTTATGGTGTTGTGATCCATTTTATGATCCTTATGATGATCCGTATCAATGATACAGTAAACTGTTTTAATTATTCAATGACCCTTGTCAGTTATGCTACATCAACTTTGCAGGTATGGTGGGCTGTGTCTTTGAGTCATCATAAATATAAAAGGAAGTTCAGTGGGGCATTTGTGTTTGGCGGTAGACTGCAGAGTTGGGCCCTTGATGTGGTGGCTTTGGGGTTTGGTTTGTGGTGCCTTTTTTGTGAGTTAGAATTCCTATGCGTCTGTTAGCAATGCCTGTAGCCACCTAGATGCAAACTAAAGATTGAATTTGAACCTGATGGTCTGCATCAATCTCAGTCATGAAGTATGATGGGTAGGGTTCATAATGACTTAAGATTGCATAGGTTTCAAACTCGGGGCCAGGCCATTGGAATGGGGTGCTAGCACAGTGACTGGCTCAGTGCTCCTTACAAGCCTTTAACACCTTTAAAGCTAGTGATCCGGTATCTGGGGCAGTGTCAGACTATATAATGTTGTTTAAAGTGAGGGATTGCCTGCAGCTTTATATAGTATGTTGGCCTTCAAATGGCCGGACTATAGTGGGTTTCATTTGATTTTGATGAATTAAGAACTATGGTCTTGGTACCTGCAGGATTAAGTGGCGAGCACTTTTGGGGACATGGTTAAGATATTCATTGGGGTAACGTTGACAGGGGGGGAGTGGGGATTGGAGCAATATGTGTGCATTTGAGTTTGTAAGCTGCTTTGTGGCCTGGTGTGGCAATACCCGGAAGCTTATACGTGTTATAGTGTTTATTGTGTGTTTGTTTGTGTCTTTGTCTTTGTTGTGTTGTATGTCTAGCTGGGTGAACAACATTTTCAAAATGTCAAATACAGGCAAGGATAGTCTGAAAGTAATTTCATGGAATGAAATGCTCGAAATCCCCAGATTTAAACTGACCATGGCTGGTGGAACCAGCTTCCCAGTCAACGCCGCACAAACATGGAATACACTCCCTTTAGACCTTAGACGTCCCCTACCCTACACCAAATTCAGAATTAACACCTTCAAATGGCTTCGTTCCAATGACACATAACCACTGCTCCCCCTCACCACTACACCCTGACAACCTCCGCACCTAACATTACCACTGCGACCTACACAGCGGACCTACTTGTCCTTAGCCGTGGCCGCAGGAACTTACTAAATCATATAATGTTAAGTCTGACCTTTGTTCCTGTACCTGATCAATTTTACTCCATGACCCACTAACAGCAAACATCTATACTGCTTCACTTACTGTACTTACACTGTATGTACCTATATCCACGAATGCCTGTACTGTCTCATTTACTGTACTACACTCTGTTTTTCACATGTATGCACTAGCCTGTGACTACAACAAGCAATGTAATTACGCTTTGAGAATTCGTGTACTGCTGCGCCCAGCTGCCCAAGGACTTGGTGCGCATTATCAAATAAACAAACAAACAAACAAACAATGTCAGTTGTATTAACAACCAAAACAAAACAAGAATCTTGGATCATCAGAATGAGTATAAGGCAAATGTGGCCCTACTGCAAGAGACCTTCTTGGTGGATGCTAATGTGGACAGCTAACGGGAGGATGGGTTGGCTCAGGTGTTTCCCCCTCTTAATTCAAGGGGTGTCTGTATTTTATTTAGGAAAGGTCTATATCTGACTGCTCTGTCTTCAAACAAGGACAATGAGGGCCAGATCATCTATCTGACAATTAAGATTCAATATTCTGTTTTTGGGATATGCAATATTTAAACCCCAAACAGTGAAGGCGGTTCCTTTTTTATATCACTCGCCCAATTCCTCCAGAAGATGAGTCAAGGCAATGTTTTCCTGAGCTGTGACTTTAATGAGACTGTGGACCCTTTTGTGGATCGAAGTGGTGGTTCAGTCAACTTTGTTGGTGGGGGGAATCATAGATCACTGCATGCATTGCTAGATGAATTCCAGTTTGTAGATGTGTGGAGGTTCACCCACCCTTCGTATAAATGTTACACTTTCCGCTTAAGGAATCATAATGTTTGTTCCCACATAGATATGCTCATAGTTACTGGTCAATATAACCAAAACGTGCTTGAAGAAGATGTTGATGCTATACTCATATCTTATTTTGTGTTTAACATTTTTTGTTGTGGGAAATAAACATACATGGCAATTATAACCATTAAAGATATGTGAACTATATGAGAGATGTATAAAAGAGGCATAACAGTGCTATTTACTAACAGAGATTTGGTATCAATTGAAGCCAGGCATGAATAAATAACATGGAACTATTAGTTTGAACGTTTTTTAATATGAGGGGTGGGTGACAATACAATGACAGACAAACAAATAATAGACAAGACAAAAATGGGACATAACACCCACATGGGGGTGGAGGGAAGGGAATGATGGGGTAAATGGTAATCATGGCAGATGATACTATTTCAAGTCAAGAAAGGCTTGCCAGTTCAATTGATGCTTACATAATAGATCAGGAGAGGATGCCATGCAATTTTCTAATTTATGAATATTACAGATATTGTTCCACTAGTAGTTGCAATGAATATGGTTTAAGTGTTTCCAATTAACAGTAATAGTTTGGATTGCAACCATTAAACATAAATCCAAGATAAAGTTTGCATATTTGTTAGCTGGAGGAGTATGTAAAGGGGAACTTCCAACAATAAGGAAATCTAAGCAAAGGTCTTTATGAATTTTAAAGATAGATTTGATAGTATGCCATACAGAGTTCCAGAAAGGTTTGACATACATGCTGACACTCCGCAAACATATGCTTGAAAGAACCTTGGATGTGTAAACAGCTCCAACAAAAGTCATTAGGTAATAGAACATATTTGAAGAGAGAAATTGGGGTGATTAAGGCTCTATGATGGAAGAAGAAAAGGGTTTGGATTAGGCTGGCTAAAGCAGTAATCTTAGAGATGCATTTCCACTGTGAGGGTCTGCATAGTTGAAGATCTGGTATTGTGCAATCATTCCTCCAGTCGTTGCGAAGAAGGGCAACCATTGGAAAGGGTGATAATGACATCAGTATCTTATAACAATCAGAGGCCGTAATACTAGATTTCAGCATATATAATAACCTTTGCACATCAGGAATATTAGAATTATGTACCAATAATTCGTAATTCTTGAAACAAGCAGCAATAATATCCACATAGTGATTCAGGAAAGATGCAGGCATATGATACTTGATAGCGAAACCATTAAAGGTAATGGGAACATTTCGCAAAAATAGTTGATTACAAAACGTAATACCTCTAGAGAGCCATGGCCTCAAAAAAATAGATTTAACTTTGATTAGGGGATTAAACCAGATGAAAGGAGAAGTGAACAAGGACAATTTAGTTAAGGATGGGAACATATACATTTTGAGATAAAGTATAGATTGGCGAATACAGGAATATTTAGTAAATGTATTCTAACCTTTAATAAGGTAAATGTCTGCCAAGGAAATTGGGGAAACCATGGCTGTCGCCAGACTTACCCAATTAGGCATGCACACTGAATCCTGTTGGGTAAACCATAACTGTGTTTGTTTAATAACAAAGGCCATGTAATATTTTCTAAAACCAGGGAAGTTGACACTACCTAAACAAGAGGACCTTTTTTAATTTACTCAGCGAAATTCTATGCTTTTTCTTTCCCCATAGGAATCTAATCAAGTAAGAGTCAATGGATTTGAAAAAGGAAAGGGAGAGGGAAATATGAAGCATATATAAGAGATATAGGATAATAGGGGATATCTTCATCTTTATAGATTCTAGGCAGCCCCACCAGGAGCGAAAGAGTGGGGACCATGAAGTTACTAGTTCTTTGATTCTGGGCAGTATAATTTCTGAGTTTTGTTTGCAAATGTTACTAATAGAGGCAGAGATGTGAACCCGAAAATATTTGAAACCTTTGGGACAGCATTTCATTCCTAGGGAAAGCGTATGATGTGGTGTACAATGTATATTAAGGGGAAGAATTTCCGACTTGTCTATGTTCAGTTTATGGCCCGGTGCTTTGGAGAATTTTGAGATGATATCAAGTAAATGCTGAGTGTTTTGTTCTGTATTTTTTAGAAAAAGAAGAACATCATCTGCATAAGCTCCTGTTTTGATATTAAGATGTTTATAATGAATTCCAAAAATATTTTCAGTTTGGTCTAATGGTTTCCAGAAAGGCCTCAATTGCTAAAATAATAAGGATTGGAGAAAGGGGGCAGCCTTGGCGTGTTCCTCTTGATAGAGGGAAAAAAGGAAGATAACTGTCCATTTACAAAAATTGCAGTTTTAGGCACAGAATAAAGGACATTAATCATAGATAGAAAGGGGGGACCAAAACCATGCCTTTTAAAAGTTTTAAATAAAAAATCCCATTTAACTCTATCAAATGCTATTTCTGCATCGAGAGCTGCCGCAGCATGGGGATCTTTAGAGTTATGTATTAGGTCTATAATGTTTAAAAAGAGCCTAATATTGGAAGAGGACACTCTACCTTTCATATATCCAGCTTGATCGTGTTTAAGGAGATTGGGTAAAAGATGGAGGAGTCTATTCGCCAGGATCTTTGCATAAATCTTACAGTCTGTGTTAATAAGGGAAATGGGACGATATTTTTGAGGGCGTTCAGGGTCTTTATTGGGTGTGGGGAAAACAATAAGCATAGCCTCGAGAAATTAATCTTGAGCTTTTTCTTCTGATATGAAATAAGAGTAGAGTTCACTAAGTTTAGGCACTAATAGGTAGGAATATTGGGTAAAAAAATCAGTGGGGAAGTCATCCGGTCCAGAGCGTCACCTTTCTTAAGATGTTTAATTGCTAGAAGTATTTCAGAAGGCATTATTGGAGCATTTGGTGATGGAAGATCTATCAAGAGATAGGAGTTTCTGGGTATGTTATGTAAAAAGTCCTCAAAGCATTATTAGGAAGGGATTCAGAGGTATACAGTTTAGAGTAGAAGTTTGAGAAAATTTGAATAATGTCTTTGTCCGAGCATTTTCTATTACCCAAATGATCTTTAAGGACAACAATCCTAAATCTTTCTTTCATGATTTTGAGGTAAGATTCCAGAGATTTATTGGCCTTATTGGGGAGTTGATAAATGTTTGCCTTATATTTGAGCATGTTTGCACAGGAGTATTGAGTGACAATTTTATTGTATTGAAATCTTAACTTTAGAATATCTTTAAGACTAGAGGGGGAGTTAGTGCTAGCAAATTGGATTTCTAAGGGTTTCATCTATTTGAGAATAGATTCCGATTCCTGTTTCAGTGTTTTCTTTTTGTTGGCAACAAATGATATTATATGACCTCTCAGATCAGCTTTATAGCAGTCCCAATTGTTTGTAATAGACGTGTCTTGATTTTTATTTTCGACAAAGAAGTTATTATGTTGTAGGTTTATAAAAGGTGCAAAAGAAACATCATTCAGCAAACTAAAATTGAAACGCCACCTATTTCAGTGTTTAGAGCTAATGGGGGATGCAAGTTGGATATATAATGGGGCATGATCAGAAATTGAGATAGATTCTATTAGGACTGTGACAAGAAGCCTAACCATGGAATTAGGGATGAAAATATAATCAAGTCAAGTCATGACAAGTAATTATGGGGTGTAGAATAAAAGGTGAAATCAGAATCAGTAGGGTGAGTCAGGTGCCAAGTATCACTAAGACCTAATTCTGCTATAAAGTGTATGAATTATTTGTGAGAAGTAGTGTTGGTGTATCGCACACTTGACTTTCTATCTAGAAAAGGGTCTATGATTTGGTTACAGTCACCACAGACAATCAAATTCTGAGGGTTGCACTGAAGCATATGATTCCTAAATTGCTGCCAAAAAATTAGGATCTAGGGATGTCGGGCCATAGATAGTAAGTATTGAGTATCGATTTAGAATCAATTAACGATTTGAGCAAAACCCATCTTCCCTGGTCATCAGATTCGCTAAATAGTACAGTACATTTGAGAGTTTTATTAATTCATGTAATAACTCAATTTTTTTACCATTAGCAGAACTGGAGAAGACCTGACCCACCCAATATCTCTTAAGCTTAATTACTTCTTCATTGGATGCGATTTTTGTATACTGGCAACTGAGGGTTTCCGTCTATTGAGGTGAGATAGTACTTTTTGTCTTTTGATTGGATTATGTAGTACTTTAATATTCCAAGAAACTATATTAAGTGGCATGAGTATGGAGTGGGAAATCATAAATTATGGAACATAAGCAAAAACAAATGGTCACCATGTTACAAGATTTGTGAAACAAGTTGAATAAGACAAAAGAGCATATTGGCAAGGGGTATAACAGTGTACCCAGCATGATGGATGAAGACATAGAGGGGAAGATACATAAGGTAGGGAGAATGACGGACAATGAAAACATGGAACTTGGTAAGAATAAAAAATCTTTCAAAATTGTAAGAAAAATGGTGGCAAGCAGAAACCAGCGACACCAGTTCATGTTGCAAAAATATATAATGGTGAGGAGAGCCAAAAAAGGAAGTAGGCTCACCCAAACCCCACAACGGTGGAGAGAAATAACAAATAGTTAGGGTGAGATATCAATTATTTTTTAAGTGACTGGGTTTGATGTGTCCATGTCATTCCTTTTATGGGATTGAATATACTGTCTCAAGTCTGCAGAGTTTTGAAATGTCGAAGTTTGCCCATTTATGGTAACTTTTAAAATGGCAGGGTGGATAATACCATATTTGGCATTCAATTGCTTAAGAGCCGGTATAAAGGCCAGGAGTTCTTTCATTCTTGCAGCAGTTGCCTTGGATACATCTTGAGTGATGACGATTCTTTTTCCCTCCCAGGTTATATGTTTGATCTGCTTGACCTTTTCCATGATGAAGGTACCATTGGTGAAGCCCAGGAGGGCCAGTATAAGGGTCCTAGGTGAATCAGAAGGATTTCGAGATGACCTGATGAGACCAATTCGATGCGCCCTCTGTATGTTAAGGTGCACAGATGTTGGTAGGTTAAGGATTCTGTAAGCGATATTCAATCAACAATACAGCTAAGTCAATGCCTAGTCTGGGATGCTGAGGAAAACCCTTATTGATGTATTTTTATATCCAGTTCAGTACTCTGGATGACAACCCTTGTATAACACCCCCCTCTTAGAATCCCCCTGACCCCACTGAGCCAAGAAGTAGGTTTGTTTTGCAAATTAAAAGGTTTATTTGGACAATTCAACAATATATATCTATCACACTTTATAAATAAATTGATAACTGATATCACACTTCAGAATATGACCGTGATCAACAATGGATAATGTTACAGGGGTACACTGATTTGGTTACTTAGGAGTAGTGTAGAGGATGAGGTAGCTGAAAATGCTTGATGGTTTCAAGGAAATGCAAGGTGGAATAAAATGCAGTACAGAAATAACTTGTTATGATTTTAGCAAAAGGTAATATGATCACTTTTTCTTTTGACAATTCACTCCCCTCCCCTATGCAATGTAAGAAATGGAAGGAGATGGAAAGAGGAGCACACAGTTCTCAGGAATGCAATCAAATACAATACGAAATTCAGTTCCCCCCCAGCAAGCTTAGAGGAAACAGGTAGGAGTTTGAAACATAGGCCCAAAATGCTTTTAAATGTGATGGCAATGGATGGGAAAATGTGCCAACTGATTTTAATTCCCTCTAGAGATTCAGGGTGAGTGGGAGATGCGTGTTGGTATTAGTTCAGGCTCACTTTAGCAATGCTCTATGAGTTATTACCAAGATGCAAACGGATTTTAACAAAAGAAAGAATGGAGCTGCTATTTTGACAAGTGGAGAAATTGAGCCAAAATCGCAAATCGCGGTAAATATCGTTCTAGGCTTGTTGGAAAGCTTAGATTCTAAGCTTTCAGAGGAAAGTTAAATCTCGTTCCTAGCCCAAACGGTTCCAGAGATACGGACGATTAAATAAAGGTAGTTTTTCGGATTTAAAGTAAACTCAAAATGACAGGTGACAGCTTGCAGCTGCAGAATTGACAGGTGACAGTTGTGCAGCTTTAAAAATGACAGATGACACAATTTCTAGGAGGCAGTTCTACTTAGGTTAAAATAGTTTGGATTAGATTATTTTAACTAAGAGATTGGTTCTGCACAGTTCTGCTAGGTACTCACAATATAAATTTGAACTAGGCCTCGTCACGGATCTGGTCAACACGTCCGGCTGCGGTTCTGTCTGCTCAGCGGGTCAATCAGGCACCGGTTCTGCTCACAGCGATCTGGGTCAGCTCTGCTCTGCTGGTCTAGCCTCTCTGGATTCTGGATGTAACACTGCTTTCTGGGTACTGCTACAGGTTCTTGCAAAAATTCTCGGCAAAACTTCAAACAGCTCGCCCGGCTGTTGAATAGTTTGGTTAGTTTTGAGGCCTGCTGAAGAGGATTCAGCTGGTGGATTCAGGCCTCTCTGCTACAAATTCTGGAGTTAATTTCTGCTACAGGTTCTGGAGATTGATGGATTTGAAGTCTGGATCTCTGGATGTGAAGTCATCGGTCAGCATGCTCCGCAGCAATTGGAATTGAATGTCTCTACCTGTCCGAGCAGTCTCTTTTTATGTGTTTTGGAAAGTGGGTGTGTGCGTTGGTCATAACTAAACCTGCCCCTCTCACTTATCATTGGCCAATTCCTCCTCTCTCCCTTGATTGGGGGAAGGAAATGTGAGTCAGAGTGATGCTGTAGGTTCTATGGTCAGAGGAACCTCCCCTTGTCAGATTGCACACAAATCTATTGCTGACCCAAATACATATTTATCTATGTACCATTTTTCTAATATTATAGGTCCAGTTAACATATTTTCTGTAGCACCAAACCATCTGATCCCTGTCTTTGTACGATGTCGTGTCCACTGATGACAGAATTCTCCCCTTTTCATCCAGATAACGACCTCTAAACCTTTCCAGATTTTACACAAATGTGCACCAGGGATATGGGTTACAGATGATAAAGTGTCAGATTTTTAACATGCATACATTTGGAGTGAGACCCTATTTTCCGCTAGCAGCCCCCCAGAATACACCACAGGGTCCTAACGCCTCTTAAAATGTTCACAGAAAAATCACAAAAATAATGATATTACTTATATAATTCTGACAAGTCCGCACTATGAGTTATCTATCTTTTTAAAATTATGCTCTGGTCAAAAAGGGGTGTGGCTTCCCACATCACAGGGTGGAATAACTGGTTTATCCACTTCCCCCAAGCCAGCTTGTTCACAGAGGCACAGCTGCCCCCCAGTTTCTCCCAAGAGGAAGCTATTTTACGACGCCCCCAATATAACATTTGCCTGAGTCAAGGAAGTTGCATTGTTCTGTCCCTTCCAGTTCCCAGGTGCTCCACCCCTAATCTAATCAGAGAGGTGAACTCCTTTTGGCAAGGGGTGGAGCAGGATGCAGCTAGGCCTGGGAAGAGTGGCTGTTGATCCAGTTTCAACTCCTGTCGGGGGTAGTTGTCAGGCAGAATTCAGTTTCATTAAGCCAGGTTTCAGCTAAATGTCACTTTTTGTTCCCAGTTTTCTACATTAAAATCAAACTGACAATTTTTACCTATACATTAAATAATTCCTTCCTTCAAGTCATTTCAGAATATAGTTTTACATTGTATCCACCTCTTAGCAAGTCTTTCCTTGGTCTGTTTTTGTTTCATTTGTTCAGTTTTACACAAAAGTCTGGTGGTTTTAAAACGCCGGCTTTCTGATAGTGGTGAGTACTGGTAATGCAACCATTTTTGGGATTAAGAAAATGAATTCCCCACAGTTCTGAATTGCTTTTTGGCAATCAGCATTGCCATTCCCAATGGTTTCAGGCTACTGTGTGTGTAGCCCAATGGTGGTTTTAGGCAGTGCCCTCCTGTGCTCACAACATAGGCAAAAATGGGTGGCAGCCTATTCTTCATGTTTTCCCTGTGCACTCGCTGGGGAGTTCTGGCCATCATGATGTTTTCCATGCCAGTACGGCACAGTTTTTTGGTAGGGCTTGGATGCATGGGTAAAAACATCCCACAATTCGAGGTATGAATTCATACAGAAAGGCGGTAGGATTATCTTTTTCAGTTCCTTCCGGAAGGCCAATAACAACAGATTCTCAACCTGTTGTTGTAGAGAGGCAACGGAAATTTCCAAATTGGTAACTTTATTAGAGATATCCTCTGCCTTTCCGCCCGCCTCTCCACCTCATTCATTCGAACCTCAAAGATGGTCCATGTATTATCAAGTTGTTGCAATTTACCATTGGTGTCTTCCATAAAGGGTTTAAGAGCAGTTATTTCTACTAGAATGGTTTGCATGACAGGGTCAGTCGCATCCTCTTTAGGTGTGGGGGATTCACTCTTTTGCCTTTTGAGAGAAGTAGGGGATGATAAGGGAATCTCCTTCTCCTGTCCCTTTTTTGAGGCCATAGTGTAATCAAACAATGTGCAACTGTGGTACAAAAATTCAGTATTTTCCTTTTCTTTTTAATGTTCTCCTCTTTTTTCCTTCTCCCCCTCTCCCCTCCTCCATCTCCTTTTCTTCACTTTATTTCTCTCATTCTCCTCCTCTCCCCTCTCTCTTCCCCACCTGTCTTCTTCCTTTTCTCCCCTCTCTCTTAAGTCAAGCAGCCGTACCGGTCAGTAAAAAGCCGTACCGGTCAGTAAAAAGGTTTTGAAGAAATAATAAAAAATTAGTTTATTTGAGGCAAGAGAGAGAGAAAACAAAAACACAAAAAGGCAAAGTAAATGTGCATTGGTGTAAAGCAGAGGAGAGGAAAAGCAGCAGTGTCTCTTAAAAAAAATGTTAATATATGAGTCAGTGTTTCACTAGAAAAGGAACTTGATAAATAATTCTTAAAAGTCAATTAAAAGTTCCTTAAAAACGAAATCCAAGTTGGAGGCGGTTTATTTATAACATGCAAGTGTTGTGAAAGAAAAGTGTTACCAATTGAATAGTGGGTGACCAACATCGCTGAATCCACTCAGATGACAGGAGACGCAGGCCATATTCCAATGACATGACGCGGCTTCTAGGCCCAACCTCCAGACGTTTCTTGTGAGGAAATGCAGTCACCACACGTCTCAATCAAATTAGCTCCAGACCACCAGGGAGCGCAGCGGAGGACACACAGTAAACCAAGAAAAGTCAACGGGAAGTAAGAGGGGAGAAAATAAGTACTTAAAGCTCCACCGGAGCGGAGAGCAAGAGCAAGGCAGCCATTCACTACGGCGCCAATCCACGCCCCCACTATACTCATATCTGATCATGCACCTGTCTGGATTGAGGTTTCCTTGTCATTTACGATACCTAAGTCCAACTACTGGAAAATTAACAATGCACTATTAGACAATGCTGAAACAGGGGATACAATATTGAAAGAGGCAGAATTTTTTGTAGTTACAAATTGGTCCCCGAAAGTGAGAGTTGAGTCGACTAGGGAAGCTTTCAAATGCTGTATCTGAGGCCTGCTAATTGGTGTCCTCAGCAAAAGGAATACAGCAGAAGGGGATGAAATGAGTTAATTAGAAATGAGTTTCAAATGTTGGAAAGAGACTATGGGCCCGATTCATGGAATATTTCCCGGTTCAAGGTAAATTTACACTGCCGAAAAGAGATTTTGCACTGCCAACACAAACCCTGATTCATGGAACTGTGCAAAGTGTTTTTTTGCAGTGCAAAGTCCGGGCAAAGTCAGCGCATAGTCATTTTTGCAGTACAAAAGGAATTTGCCTGGACTTTGCACGGCAAAAATACACTTTGCACAGTTCCATGAATCAGGGTTTGTTTTGGCAGTGCAAAGTCACTTTTCGGCAGTGCAAATTCAATTTGAACCGGGCAAATATTCCATGAATCGGGCCCAATGTGTCAAGAGCCCAATATGTCAAGCCCGACTGTTGATTTGAAAGACACCTTGGTTAAAAACAAGTACCAACTGAATTAATTATTGTTGGACAGGGCAGATAGACTCCTTTCTAGGACTAAATGTAGCTATCATGAAGGGGGAGAGAGATGTGATAGACTAGTGGCCTAGTATCCGGGAGAGTGAAATAACTATTAATGTCATCACACATGCATCCGGGGCCTTGACATTACACCCCGATGAGACCAATACAGAGTACTGTGATTACTAAACCAGATTAAATTTGACGGAGGTGAAGCCTGATAATACGGACCTACGGAGATACTTGAATAGCTATGGGTTGCAGAGTCTGCCAGACTCGACGAGTGCTCATTTGGATTCGGCACTCACTGTGGATGAGTTGAAAAGAGCAGGCTGCTGTCTGAACAGAGGGAAATGCCCTGGCCTGTATGGGCTCCCAACCAGGATCCAGAGGATAATGCCAAATGTGTTCTTTGGGTTGTTGTTGGAGGTTTTACGTGCTTCAAAGCAGAAAGGAATGCTCCTCCATCGATGAGACATGCATATATCTCTCTATTGCTGAAAAAAGGGAAGCCTTCTACCTCCGTGACAAGTTACAGGCCCATCAGTCTCATAAAGACGGATAACAAGATATTAGCCAAAGCATTATCAATGCGAGTGGAGAACACGTTGCTGCAACTCTTAGACCCAAATCAGTCCAGATTTGTTAAGGGGAGGAAAGTCTCAACCAACAGGTGAAAGCTGATCCTAACGCTGCTGGAGAGCCAGAAACAAGAATCTGGTATGTTTGTACTCTCTCTTGACGCCGAAAAGGGATTTGCTTGGAGAGAGTGGGGCTACCTTTTTACATTGCTGGAGAGTTAGGGATTTTGGGCGGAGATTCGAAAGTGGATATCTTTAATGTATTCAAAACCAACAGCGACAGTGCATATGAATAGTCTGTCCTCCAATAGTTTTGAGCTTGGTAGAGGGACAAGACAGGGCTGTCCAGTCTCGCCCCTACTCTTCGTGATGGCAATGGAGCCGCTGGCTGTGAAAATTCGATCTAAATTCAGATACAAGGAATTCGAGATGGGGATGCGCTACAGAAGGTGCAGCTCTACGCTGATGACATGCTAATTTTGATATGAGAACTGGATTCAGCCTTAATGAAGCAGATAGAGGGTTTTATGCCATTATGTGGTTACAAATTAAAGTGGTCCAAGTCCAAAGCCATGCCGGCTTCCCCGTCATGCAACAGTACATGCAGAAAAATGTTTGGGTTTAGCTGGTGCCGAGATAGGTTAAGATACTTTGGGATATGGCTGACAAAGGAGGTCAGGCTTATGTTGGATGAAAACATGAGGTACATAACAATGAACTTGAATATGGAACTGGCAAGATGGTCAGATTTGAAGCTGTCACTTTGGGGCAAGGTCAACACCATAAAGATGTCTTCGGCTAAGTGCATTAATTATGTGCTGATTATGCTCCTCTGCATGTCAGGAAAATGGCTCGCATATAGACAGACTGCTGCAGAGCTTTCTATCAAGCACAAACAGCTGGCCTGAAGCTTTGGAAGTTTCAACTCCCTTGTGAGAGAGGAGAGCTGGGCGTTCTAGATTTCACACTGTAGCATCTGTTTTTTCGTGCAATCCATTTACTACCATTGCTTGAAGAGTCATCTGTTGAATGGGCCTGGGCAGAGTCTGGCTTGAACACGCCGCCCGCTCCAGAGGCACTTTTGCCATCTGGAAACATGAGAGGTTGTGTAACTTCCCCAGCAACAGATTCTTTGTGGAAAACCTGGCGTAAACTGGAAGATTTGACTAAGGGGACAATTTAATTTCAGCTAGATCATCTATCTGGATGAGCATAAGGGTTCAGATTAGTGGGAAGTCTATTTTTGGCCACACTGATTTTTGAGTGGGGTGGAATGGATGAGAGATTTGTTCGTGGACAATAAGTGGATCCCATTTCATAAGCTGTCTATCTATATTCAGGAACATCCACGATTGCACCAACAGTAAATATAGGAAATTAAGGGCTGTGATTGGACGGTTGAAATAGTGAAGGAGATGTTCTTAGCAAACAAATGTCTTAAAGGAAATGATCATTTTGCATCTAATGTGTATAGGTTTCCAATGAGCTACAGGAAATCTAATGAACAACTCCTCAGTACCTGATCAGAGTCACTTGGCACAGAAATGACAGTGGGGAGATGGGAGAATCTATGCAGGAATGAGACCTTGACCGCTCTGAATCTTGGGGAGAGGGTTCATCAGGTTAACATTTTGAGCAATGTTTACTGGACCCCTACTAAAATGTGTGCAAGAGGTTTGAGTGACTCAAATGCCTGTTGGGGTTGTGGTCACAGAGCAGGCTCCATTGACCACATGATATGGGAGTGCTCTAAAGTGAGATCATTCTGGCTAGACGTCACTGAAACCATGAACAGAATGTTGCTATCAGACCTGTATTTTGTTTCTCAGACCATTATTTTGGGAGTGTGTGTTCTTTTAGAGGATCTGATATATCTGCAAAAGTGTTGTTTGTTAAAAACACAACTCTGTTAAGAAAAACATACTGCGGGAATGGATGAGTGTTGTTTTCCCTTCATGGTCGATTTGGCTTGAGGACCTGCACAAAATGTCACTTTTTGTAAGAGTAGTTGTATGTAACCCACGTTCCAGCCCTTGGAACAGATTGTTAATGCCATTAGCACCCCGGGTTACCGCTTTGGTAATCTGGGGTGTGTTGGGTATTTTGTGGATATTTGGGGCTTTGCGGTATTTTCTTACCGCCAAAATACCTTTAGCAATAATCACTCTCTGTATTCATATTGGGTCACACAAGACAATAATACATTGCATTATTTCAGAATTCAGACCTATTTAGATGGTATGCACGGTAGTTTGCGTGGTTGGTTGGTATAGTGGTTGGTTTATTTGTGGCCCCAATATCCAATATCCCTTGTTTTTTATCTAGATTGTTCTTGATCACTAGAGAGACCTCAGGCCTACATTTTAGGGATACCACATTTTCAGTGTTAGTGTTGTTTGCCACCATGGGCAATTGTGGTATTTTTGTGGTAATTTCCACTACCTCATATACGGTAGGGAACTATGTCCAGAGAGTCTCTCTTCCCGTTGACTCATGTACCTCCAACAGGCTATGCTACAAACAGTCACTCACAACTGTCCATACTGAATAGAATCATGCACACATCTGCTTTAAAATGACAATTGCACTGTTTAAAAATCTACCCACGTTTAAACCTTTCCCCATGCAAAATGAAAGAGAAAAATAATACACACTAGCTATCTGTTTTCAAATATTTTTGTATTATAGAAATTTAATTTAAACACAGTTTAACTTTTTTTTACAGAAATAAATAAAATGGTACAACATTATTTGTGATAAAATGAACAGAGAGCTGCGAGAATATATTCAATTGGTAACATTAAATATGCTCATAAGAGACTGAGACTCCCTCTAATACACTGACTGAACAGCTTCGCACACTTTAGCACAGCTCCCACTCGCTTCTGTAATTACCTTATCTGTTCAGCATGAGTTTTCTCCGGCTATTCTCTTTCTGAATTTGGCTCCCTTGAAGATCAACCCCAGTGAGAACAAGCGTCTGCCGTTCTCAAACCGGGGTTATTGCCTGGCGCTCTCAGCTTTTGCAGCAGGAATGCCCCAGCCAGGAAAGAGATCCTTCTCCCAGCTCTGCAAGATGTCCACTCTTCCCCCTCCTCTCAAGCTTCTCCAGCAAAGTTCTAATCACAGCCTCTAGCATGATACTTGCTATGACGCTGCTCCAATCAGAATCAATCATGTCATCTCCTCCCTCACTACACAATGGCTCACTTCTACAGTGGCAATTGTAACAAACTGATTTCCTGCTCCTTCGAGCTCTTTGCTTCCTGTAGTTATGTGGACAGAGCAGCAGAGAAAAAAATGAATGTGCGTTTAAAAATTCACTTTCAGAGTAGGCCTAATTCTGCAGTGGAGACACATTTTTATTAGTGGGTTATGTTAAATGAAGTTTTATTAGTCAGGTTAGTTGTTAATAAGGTTAGTTATTAATTTTCAAATGTGTCTCTTGCAACATAGGCATTTCAGGTGAAAAATAGTATGCATTTTGAATGTGCAGATGTGTGCTTTTAACTGTAAAAATGGATTTGCATCTTATGTGTAAAAATCGTTTTTGACTGAATAGCCTGTCTTTACTTATATGTCCATGTTACTCTGGCAACACATATAGCAATGCACCACACCCATGTAGTGGTGCTGCATAAAAAATGCTACCTGTGCAGTAGTGCTGTACTCTGTGCTGTAACACGCCAAATATCCTTACAGGTGCTAAAAAAAAAGTATGTTCATTCATTGAACAGGACGCCATGCCTGTCTTGTTCAATGAATGAAAATACTGATCCGAAATGATCACCATGGCTGTAGAAGTACAGAGCCCTGCCTCTTCTATTACCATTGCAGACGAAAAAAAGGGAGGAAGGAAGCTGGTGCGGCAGTGGCTTCCGCCACAGCAATAAGGTAACTGGGGCTGGGAAGGTGGGGTGGCAAATGTAAAAACAAAAAAACTGGAGTGTGGGGGGTAAGATGGCGGCCCGCAACATGGGAGGCAGTTTGTGAGTTCTGTGGAATGAAGGCTGAGATCAGAGATTTCAGCCAGCGATCTGCAGAACCTGTTTGGCTGTGCTCCCTGACCCGCTGGTGATGAATTTTAAGACCACCTTCTTCACCTTGTTCTTCAAAGACATATCCGAGTATGGCGTTAAGGGATAGCGGCCACCGCTAACGAGAGCGGTGGCGGTAATCCCTTACCGCCATACTCCGAGTTCCCTTAGCGCCATGGTGCTTTTAACACCTGCTTTTAGCAGGCGTTAAATACCATGGCGCTAAGGGACCTTGATGTTAATTACGCCACCGTAATTTACGGTGGCGTAATTGACGCCTTCCCCACTCCCATTATGCCCTATGGGGCAAGAATGGGAATGGGGAAGGGTAAATGGGGATTGGGGAATTACCGCCCCGCCAACCTTGGAATGGGGCGGTAATTCCGCCAACCACCAAGGCGCTGCCGGTCCGGGTACGGCGTCAACCAAGGCGTTAATAGCGCCATTGGTTAGCGCCGTACTCGGAATGAGGCCCATAGCCTTCAACAGTGACATTGTTACCGAACACGTGCCTGACCACCTCTGCTTATCTATCCAGAGTACCCTTTCACAAACGTTTGCATTCTCTGTGTTCTTTTCTTAGTGGTTTCTTATTTGTGGTTGCATTTTGTTTATTTATATTTATAAGTCTCTATTTTTAAAGAACCTTGATTAGACATTCTTTTATTTTGGATTCGTTATAGTATTACGCTTTGGATTGCTACTGTTATCATGTCACACTCCTCCAGAAGATATAGCTAAGAGAGGGAAACTGCTGGTTTAGCAGTACTGTGGGGATGGGCAGGCAGTTTAGCCACTACTCATCCCTGGACTCCTGCAAAGCAGTAGTCATGTTGTCAGTCTTTAAGGTACTTACAACTCTTTGTCACAAATCATGATAGTTTAACATTAGGGTTAAGACTTCAGTATGTGCACAATAAAAAATATTTATCACCCCGTTGTGAAAATCAAAATTATGCAAACCATACCCAGTTTACCCAGACATTGAAAAGCCCCTAGTGGCAGTAAATGTACGAGAATTCCCGAGTCGGAGAGCAATAAATTAAAGCAAAGAAAGGGGAAGGTAAGCCAGGGTGGAGCTGAACGCAAGCGGGAGTTTGTGGGGTACCTTGGAAAGCAACGTTCTGCATTACTATCTTCTTTCAGGTGAGTAACAGAGACATGCAAAGTATTGAAGGAGCAACTTCTGCAGGTTTTGGCGCCACAGAACTTTCACTTCTCACTCTAACTGCAAGACCCCTATACCCAGTGCTTTAAGTGGGCCGGGGCCTGCCGGGGCCGGGCCCCGGCAGTCTCCAGAAAGTGGGGCTGAGCCGGGGCCCAGCCGGGGCCCCCCGTCCCACACAACATTGGCGGGATGCATTATCCCGCCGCGGCGGCAGCCGCGACGGGAGATGCGCCCGTCATTATGTCGGCCAAGCTGACAGAAGTGCCAGCCAGCCAGAGCGACTCTGAGGCTGGCGGCACTTCTGTCAGTTAGTGTAACTCCCTCTGATGACCCCTCATCAGGGTCATCAGAGGAAGTTACTGTCCCTTTGTTTTCCCTCCCCAGGTCACTGACCCCTGCGGGCTCCGTGATCTAATATGCAGATTAAATCACGGAGCCCGCAGGTTCGCAGAGGGTGAAAGACGCCTCGGGCTCAGTGATCTATGTGCTCTGAGCAGATAGATCACAGAGCCCGAGGTGCTTTCTCCGTCGGCAAAGCTTTATAAAAGATGCCTTGTACTGTGTACGTTTCAAGCCATCTTTTATAAAGGTAGAAATATTTCTATGTTTATAAAAGACGGCTTGAAACGTGCACAATTCAAGGCATCTTTTATAAAGATTTGTCGACGGACAAAGCCACCTTGTGGTTTGTTTTATCTGTCATCAACGCTTCATAAAAGATGCCTTGAATTGTTTACGTGTCAAGCCATCTTTTAGAAACATAGAAACATGTTACAAATATCTATGTTTATAAAAGGTGGCTTGAAAAGTACACAAACCATAGTAAGGTAAGCACAAGTGTGCGTAACTTACTATGGTTTGTGCACTTTTCAAGCCACCTTTTATAAACATAGAAATATGTAACATTGCTATGTTTATAAAATATGGCTTGAAAAGTACACACACCATAGTAGTACGCATACAAACATATAAATGCTCACATATATTTATATATTTGTTTGCGCACCTTACTATGATTTGTGCACTTTTAGGCCACGCCCACAATGAAAGCCACGCCCCCAAACGAGGGCCCCCCCTCAATTTCTTACCCCACTTAAAGCACTGCCTATACCTTCATATTAGGTATGTTAAGAAATGTTATATTTCTGTGAAGGGCAACCATACGGGTTTGTGTTACCACATAAACAGTCAATGGTGGAGCAGAAAGGGGAACGCCCTACATTAAGACTGTTCCATATCTGCAGCATTCGACATTTTTACTTTACAGAAAAAAGAGAGGAAGCCACGCTCACAATGTGTTCGCTGCAGCTGTACGTCGGTCTCTTTATACTTGGTAAGAGGAACATCTGGGGAGCGGGCATGGAGCTTGGGCGGCTGTAAACGAAGGAAGAAAAGGAGAGAGAGTGACAATCCCTGCCGTGAATGTCCTGGTCCTGACTGGAGGGTACAGCATGGGCATGGTTGAACCTGCATCTATCAGAATAGAGCTGACCCCGCTGGCATGTTGGCACTCTAGTTTGCTTCTTATGGTCACCTCGGCAAAGGACTCTTTTTAGGCTGCTTAACGTTGCACCCCACTGAGCAGAAACCACCATGGTAATGTACACAGGGCCACTTCTCAAAATGTAACTAAAGATGCCAATCAAAACTGTCAGTCATGGTTACGCATATATGTTGTAATAATAATAATTTGCATTTTTATATAGCGTTCCGAACTGGGGCGCTGGGCTACGAACCCTCATGCATCTGCACTTACCCTTGGACTTGCCACTAGCTGGCCGCACTTTTACCTACTGTTATTTAATCTTACCCCATGAGCTGCACTGTCCCCTCCCTCTGCACTTCTCCTTTCCCATGCACTTTTGAGATCTGAATGACACCTGGCCTAGTAGGATCGGTGTCTTTGTATTTCCTCTGTTCCCCCTCCTTTGCCTCGTCGCTCCTTGAAACACTTGTGTATAGGCGTTGTAAATGCCATATCATATCATATCATGTTAGCGCTGCTTATTATTACCTGCAGTGTGTGGTGCTCAGTTATCGACCTCGGAAGGATGAAGGGCTGAGTTTGGGATTCGAACCTGCGTCAACAAGCGAGCGCTCTACTCACTCGCAGTGCTACCTGACCGACTTAGACTCCCACTCTTGTTCTTAGAAACATATGAAAGGCTAGCACAGAGGTTGCCAGATTGTGCTCGTGTCCAGGGCTCCACCATAATGCTGAAATAGGAGGTCACATACAAAAGTAGTGAGGATTTAACTATATATTTATTTTCATGGTCCTAATTGATGTTGATGCTCAGGGTGGTAAGGCAATGACAAACATGCTTTAGAAAAATGTAATGCTGTATTTTTATTAAACCGATTTAAACATTATCTGTAATCCGTGTTTGAAGGACATAAATGCACAACAGCGGTCCACACGGTTGCTGTCCTTTAGAGATAAAAACGCATTGGTCCACTAGGACATGGCCCCTGGTCATTTTGACATGAAGCATGAGCAAAGTGATATAGGAGCCAATTGCTCCCTTATTAAACTCATCATTTGAACTTAGCATTCACATAGGCCTTACGTGTGTTGTTTAAAAGAAGCACGTGACTCTATTTCTATTCTGCACAATAACCTCTTACCATTAGTTGTGTGTATGCTTTTTGAGCTCGGCTTATCGAGTCACACCCACACATCATTATTACCAGCAATATAATGTTTTCTTTTTGATGTAATGGTGTGTCTTTATTTTTGAATTCTGGGCACTTTAAATTACGTTGCTGCATTTTACACTGTGTATAGAAAGTATGTACATTGCCTTCAAATTAGAGATAACTGTTGATTTCTCTAACAAAAAGCCACATTGGCTGGGCCATGGTCATGAATTAGTTTTGTTTTCTGTTCCCTTTTTTGTTGTGTGAACTGTAATGAAACATGTTCGCTCAATAAATAAGTTGTATAAATAAACCATTTAGTGTGGTAGTGCTACACCATACATAGAAATGTGGACATGTAGGGATTTTTTACCGGAAGTGATAGGTTGAAATTACATGCCAAGCGCACTTTTTGTATATTTGATGCTTAGGGTGGTAAAACAATGACAGACGTGCATTAGAAACTTAAATGCTGTTTTTCTGAACTACCTGAGGCATTTTTTCAAACCGATTTAAGTATGTTTTGTAATCCGTGTTTGAAGGACATAAATGCACCAAGTACAACAGTGTTCTGCGCGCTTGCTGTTCTTTGTTGAAAGAAATGCACAGAAGGGTCACCTATCACCCTTTCCTGATTTATGCATCCCCATGTACAAAGAAAGGTGATAATCAGTTTGCATTTTCTTTCTTATATCTGAAGTGGATGTGCCAGCAGCCCATTACTTCAACTTCGGACAAGATGCTTTGGAAACAGGAGACAACAACTTATTTTATCTCAACAGTCAAGTGAAGTGACAAATATGGGGTATATACGTGTGGTCATTAACACATGCGAGTATTTTTTTTTAAACTATTGGCTATCAAGTGGGCATGAGGCTAATAGCCAATAATTCAGGGACGTTAAAATAGGCAATGACGAATCCTAGTTTTATGATTACATCTAACTCTTAATGCCCCCATATATAAGCTGATGCCCACATGATTGGGTGCTGAGCATGGATGTGGCGCATGTATTGCACCTAACTCATCCTGCCCTGGTGTATATCCAAGCTGATGCACACATGATTGGGTGCTGAGCATGGATGTGGAGCATGTATTGCACCTAACTCATCCTGCCCTGGTGTATATCCAAGCTGATGCACACATGATTGGGTGCTGAGCATGGATGTGGCGCATGTATTGCACCTAACTCATCCTGCCCTGGTGTATATCCAAGCTGATGCCCACATGATTGGGTGCTGAGCATGGATGTGGCGCATGTATTGCACCTAACTCACCCTGCCCTGGTGTATATCCAAGCTGATGCACACATGATTGGGTGCTGAGCAGGGCTTTGGCGCATGTTAAAAAATAAACGAAGCGGTGGTTAAAAAGACAAAGAGAAAATCTTTTGGATAGAAACATGTCCTCTTAACAGAAAATGTATATTTACCCATCATGAAAACTAATTTGACTGCACGTTTTTTAAAGTCTGCATATTCTTTTTTTTTAGAGACATCTGTTCTCTGTAAAAAGTTAAAAAAAAATACATGTTTAGGAGGTAACAATGGCTAATTCTGGAAAAATATTTCAGGTTGAAATCCATGGTCGTAGGCTTTCAGCTACAATACATCTTAGATATATTCATGGCACTTATTCGAGCAGAGCAGGGGGCATACATACCTCGTCGATTATGTTTTTTTTCCGAATGGTATATCAATTTAATGTTTAGTAGTGCGAATGTTGTGTAGTACTATAGTACACGAATACAAGTATGCATTCAATTTTATTTTTTTTCATTTCGCAGATGTTGCGTTTGGAAATTCTGTTTCCCAGTTCCCGTCGGTACTGCATATTGGAGAAGCACGGAGCGGTACCATAACCTGCAACTTCACAACATCTAGTACTAACCCAGATCTGTTTTGGTATGCACAGCCCCAGAACCAACCACCTCACAAGCTCCTCCATGTTGCTATGTACCAGCCTGAGGACAAGTTGGCCCAGCAAGGTGTTTCTGCCGTGTTAGACTGGGACCGGAAACTTGTTTCGTTAGAGGTCTCTCGGGCGAGCCTCGACGATGACGGAGTTGTCTATTACTGTGCTCTGAGGCCCACACTAACAAAACTCCAGCATACACTCATGCAAAAAACGCTGCGTTCGCTCATCACAACTTCCTGTTAACTGCAAAAGAAATGGAACGCGCATTAGCACAGCTAACTGTTTCAGTTGTGTAGGCATGCAATAGGCTTTTTCCAGGCATACCTACATACTAAGAACTGTGTAAACACGAGAACAAGAAATAGTGAAATCTACTGTGCACTGTCTCCAGCTCTAAACCTTAAACAGGACATCTGTTTTCATGTACTAATTCCACACATGTAGCCGTTATTTTACAGGCACCATAAGAAGTGTGGAGGGTCAACATTTCATGAGCAATTAACACTAATGGTCTTAAGTTTCTGTCACTTAACGCAGGATATATGTATTTAGAGTCACATTGGTGCCTAATTCACAGAAGTTTTTTATAAAGGCAAACCCCTATTGCAAAACGCTCTGTGAATTAGGGCCTAAATATTTGCTGCGCATGTGAAAATGAAAGTCGTGCAGTAAGATGCGGTAAACAAATGGAATTGGCATATAAAAACCCCCCAATACTATGCACTGAAAGAAAACATGAACATGGTTTCCACAGCTGCCCATGCATGAAAAGCAAAGCACAGACCAATGGCACAGTAAAAAGCAGTGGCTCTCATTATATGAATACTGGCGTTTTTTTTGTTGTTTTTTTTAAAGTGTATACTGGTTAAAGGAAAACATTGCTTATGAATTAAGTTGCTGAAGGTACAATTAGGGAAGACATTGTAGTTCATTATACGCTGGTTTACAGCTGCAGTTAAGCTATTACCTGTTTCACAAGACTGCCTACAAATAACAAATGCAATAACAAGGGTAACCCCATAAGAACAAGGGTTTGAGAGCCATGCATTAAAAACATCTCAACGAGATAGAAGTGGGGTGTGTTTTGTGTGGGAGATGTAGGGATTGGGGGGGATGGCCAACGGGACTAGCATGATAGCAGGGTGTGTGATGTAATGCATTTAATCTATGGAATATACATACATTTTAGGAGAAATATCCCTCATTTAACAAACCCCCAACCCGCCAGACGAAAGTCCCACAACAAAATATGGGACAAGAAGCAGGCTGTTTTTAATCTGAATATTCTATTTTCTGTAAAATTATATAATCAATACATTAAAGGGTATCCCCTAACTTTCAAAGTTGGGGAAGTGACCCACAATATTCTAAATAAATACAAGCAGTTTGTCCACAGAAAATAATCACAACTCAATAGCTATCATCTTGCAACATATTGACTCACACAATAGACACAAACATCCATACATAAAAAAATGACATCGGAATAACTATTCTAGACAAAAGAATACCATCCTCTCCATTAAAAACATAACAAATTGCTATCTGCTATCGGATTCACCAATACAAAACCATTATTAGAATGCATTTTACAACACAATTGACTTTGTTTTCTCTAAAACCATGGACACGTTTTGGCATCAGAGAAAAACATAATTTAACATAGCAGTGACCAACTTTAAAATATTGGACACTATTGGTTTCTAGCTTGGGCATAGACATGTCAGAGAAACCAGGTTCACGCATCAATTTGGGGTGATGGCAGGGACAGCTTTATTGCTGCCATGTAAGACATGAACACAACATCCTATGTCTATCATGAACTCACCACTCTAATACCCCTACCTTCTAACTCCCTCACCGTTATTAGGCCACAGGGCATCTGACAGATGTGAAGCTAAGAACATTATGAAAACTCCTTATGTCTTCTGGCAAGAGGATATACCTCCTACTGCAAACGCAATAAAACCTCTCACACACAATTTGTCCTTCGATATCAACCTTTGGTTATCGCATCATGTGAAAAGTCCTCTTGGCATGCTTCCCACCAAGGGACTTCAGCACCACTCCCATTGTGCCATCATCCGTGCTCTCTGAGCAATCCTTTGTCCATACTGGGCCAAACCAGTTTAATGGCTCAAAAGCCCTTGGGTCAGATTTCTGCAAGAGAGATCTTTTCAGTCCAGTTCTCCACATGCACCAAAGTCCATTGGAAACAAGCATTACCCTAAACTAACTTTAAATGAACATCAACACATATTAAAGTCCCCTTAAAAGGAAAGAAATTAATATGGTGCAGCAGAAATTGAAATTAAAACGCCCCCCGTCCCATTTTTCAATAAAGGAAAACATATTCAATTATAAGAGACATTAGTAACAGGCGAGAGACAATCAGATTGTTACATGCAATCTGACTGGCTCTCGCCAGGGCTTTACCTGATGCAGAATCCCTCGAACGTTTAACTTTGTTCATATCCCCGGCACAATGGGGTGGCAGCCCCTCTGCCAATGAGGAGGCTCGGAACGGGGAAATCCCTGCTCCGAGCCACCACACGGCTGGAGGCTGACAACCTTCCCCGCCGGGGATTCAGGTAAGTGTTCAGAAGGCCAACCTAATTACTTGGAACAGGGCAACCTCTGGACAAGCCAGACCAATCAAGGTAGCGATCGCGGCGGTCAAGACTAGGTCTCAAGAGGGTTGAGGGTGACTGAAAGCCCGCAATGAGCACACAAAGCAAGAGCGCTTACAAACTACTCCAAACAGTTGTTATATCAAAAATAGATACACATTTATTTTAAGGCCTTTAAAACAATGACCGTAGCGAGAAAATCACAATATCACAATATTAAACCAACACATAACATATCAACACAATATATATACAAATACAACAGTCGCTAGCGTTATAAGCACGAAATGTGTAGTCCACCTGAAAGGGAAGGAAAACAGGCAGTGCGATAACGCTTTAGACTCAGTTCGCCTTCAGAGGCACCTAACTAGATGGAAGTCCGAGCCCTGCGAAGAGTGGAGCCTTGTGCTCAAAGTACCTGCCACGCCGGTGCCAACAGGCAAAAGGGGAAGCTCTTCGGAGGAAGTCAGGCAGTTCGGGTTAGTGCACAGCAGAAGGAGAACAGGTTCCGCAACTCAAGCGCAGCCTCCACAGCGGGCAGAAGCAGAGCGCGAGTACGGCCAAAAGGGTGCTGTTTTTACACAGCAGGGAAAAGCAATGGGATACTGCAGGAGGGCGACCAGATCCTAGCTAAGCTACTCACCGGTCCCCGAAGCAAGCAGACCCAGGCTTCTCCACGTTAGTTTCAGCAGCTGGCAGGTTCAGAAGAGCAGGGAACGCCTCGTAGTCGTGTAGAGCAAAAAGACGTCCCAATCGACGAAACCAGCACAGTTTGTTGCCGCAGCAGGACAACGGAGCGGCCGTGTGTATTCAAGCCAAATGTACACTCCTCCCTTCAGACCTGGGGACGCCAAGCGTACGAAGCGTGGGAGAGTGACAAGGACTCGAAATACAACACAACCTGGCGGCGGTTACAGAGCAGGACTCCCTTGTAAGCTGGTCAGTCAACTGGATGGCCCAGAGACACTTCCGAAGGCTTACTTGGCAGGAGATGATGAAGTCGCCGGGAATAGCTGTTCCTGCTATTCCAAAGGTCGAAGCACCAGTACAGGCCTTCTGGTTCGATCCAAGGAGGAAAGGGTTTCACAGGACGACAGCAGTGCAAAGGAGGATTCCTTCAGCGGGTCACCAGCGATTCCTCGGTCCAGCCTCTTGGTTGCAGGATACTTGGCTCCTGTATTCCTTCGTTCGTTAGAACTCAGGAGATCGACATGGTAGTGGTGTTTCCAGCCCCCTCTTATCCACGGTTCCCTTCGCGCCAAAATGGAGGGGAGCCAATGGGAGATCCGCTCATCAACACACATACCATACGTGGACCAATCACGGACCACGGTGGTCCCAGGCATTCACACTACCCTAGACTCTCTGGCACCCAGGATGTGTATTGGGACCAGACATCCCAGCCCACACCCTGGAGGCACACAAACGACATGTAGAAGCCCGCGAAAGCAACCACGTTTCGCGGGAAAGTACATGCCCAAATAAGGAAGGCCCCGGGTCGCTCGACCTGGGGAAGGTGAAGGGAGCAAGACGGTCAGTGGACAAGACAAAGGAGCCTCGTGGTCTGGCCATTTTGGGAGCCAGGCCACCATTTTGGGTTCAGTGCGAAAAACGTGCTCAGAACGCCAAAAGGAGGTCAAAATAAACAAAACGATCGCTGCCACCATTCGAGTCCCTGAATGACTTGCACCGATCAAATACCATCCTAAAAGAGTATCTAGGGTCTGTAGAAGGCTAGAGACCCAAGAGAGCTGTAACTTAGCTTACAGTGCCCTCTTGTGTCATGTTGCACTAAAGCCGCAACATGATAAAGGAAACTACGGGAAACAGCGTTCCCCGGTACTGACTGTCTTAAGGGCATGTCAGTTTCCCTGTAAGAAAGGAGCGAAAGCCCAGAGAAGTGCGGCAGAAGGCTGTACTTCTCTGGCAAAGTCAAGAACAAGGTTAAAAACAATAGCAAAAAGTTTAGGGGTTGCCACATGGAAGGAAAATTACCTGCAATCATGAAATCTTTCCTAACAGTACTCATGTACAGAAGAAGGCTCAAGCAAACCCACCCCACGCAGAAGCAGAATAATCTGATAAACATAACAGAGGTTCTGAACATTTATCCAAGAAAGGCCCCCAAACACATGAAATAAAATCCCAGAGACATGGCTCTTCCACCACCACAGAACATAAGTGAAGAATGATAGTCCCTCTAGCACAGGGGTACCCACGCCCTCAACTCTCAAAGAATGTTGTCTTTGTGGGGACTTGACATATACGAAGCTGAGTCCGGCCTGCAAAGTTACACCCAAACAGGCCATCATGCTGCTGGTCTCATGGAAGAGGCCATGGTAAATGTGTGCATTTTAACAGACGAAGTCCCACTAGGCCAAGGAGTGGCCAAATGTTCCCATTTTAATCTGATTGGGAATAGTAACATGTCTCAAGAGGAGACCTCAGTGCCAGCCAATACACAGATATTTTGCAACATGACTTCATTAATGCAGAAAAATATATTTCTTTGTATGATACTGCTGCTAATGTCACCACTCTCAGGTGACAAAAGGTGAAGGAAGGGCAGGACATCCTATGCACAAATCAACTTGTAGGGGATCATGATGGTCTTAGCGACAGAGCCTTGTCAATGTTAGAACTTAGTTGGAGGGGTGCAACCTTAATTCTTGGTGTTGCAGTGAAAGACTCAATTGCAGTATTGTGTCTAATAGTTATTGATCTCCCTGATCCAGCCATAGTTGCAGCAGTCAATAGAGCAATAGCTTAACAAACATTGAGGGAAGAAGCACTTGAGAGACTAGACCCCACATTTCTTCTATCTAGATAGTGCAAGGAACTGATCTCACCAGAATCTCCTAGTTAAGTCCTGAGGTCCCCTAGAGTTCCTGTTCCTGCAGGAGACCGTTCAGCAGCCATTGAGGTGTCTATGAATATAGCATGGATTAGTGATCTCAGGGTTGTCTAGTGGCATAGAACCAGAACTTGAGATGGAGGACAGAGTATTTGCATTACAGAACTGAGCAAGTTATCATCAGGGTGAGGGTTGGGCCAGGTTCATTTTTGCAAGGAACAGATAAGTTGTCCCACTTTCGTAGATCTGCAGGAGCAGACAGGGAAGCAGACATAGGCAAAGAGTCTGACTGTTCCAAAACAGGGAGTAGGCGTAGGGTGAAAGCGATGATCTAATACAAGACAGGCAATAGGTGCAAGCCGAATGCCCTGGCCTGTACAAAAACAGTGAGTACAGGAATTCTGAAGCAGGGTCCAGCCAGGGGATTGTTGTTCTCCCAGGCCCCATACATTTCCAACGTGACCTTGCTCCTGAAAATCTGCTTGTCATTTAGAGTTGACTGAGACATCTGATAGCATATCATTTTTACAGACCCCAGGATGGTGTCAAAATGACAGAATCAGTGTGCTCCTTGCAGTCTTGCCAGGATTCTGGCAAGGTAGAATGGGAACCCAAGATGCCTTAGTCCACTACAGGTGGTTAGGAAGTTCTGTTATAGGAAACAGAAATTCTCTCACTTTGGAACTGTGATGCTGGAAATGCATTGGAGGGACAGGGCCTCCATATCCTTGTCCTTTATTGCTTTATCATGTATGTTCTGTCTTGTTTCTCGAGCAGGAGTTCATGTGGGACTCCTGGCGGTGCGGCTCTTCCTCTTTTTGGTTTGGTGAACAGACCCTTGGGATACCCTTAAGGCACCCATGGGTGGGAGTACGACCCTGTACTCCTAGTGTATGTTTTGGGGCACCTATGTGTGGCCCACAGAGCAGCCTATGGGCTGGTGGCAGCTCCATGTTGAATTTGACAGGTGCTCTGAGTATCCTCCATTTTGGAATACCCAGGCCCTGCCATTGGAATCAGTTGATTCCTGATAGGAAACAAGATGGCCCCTGTGGCCTCTTGCTTTCTATTGCCTTTTACCTTGTATTCCCGAAGTCCCGAGAAGCTCTGACTCTGTCCCGTCCCCCTTACTGGCTGTTGGGTGGAAGTTTCACATATAGAAGTGTGGGGAAGTCCAGGCCAGACTGGCTGGAGCTTTCCCAATGACTGTATGTTGTGGGTACACCCGTGGGGTGTGACCTGGGTGAATGGAGTGTGTGACAAATACGCATTTCTTGTTATGGGTATCTAGCATCTGGTGTTTGACACAATGACTGAGACAGCCCCGCCCGAAACTGGTATGATTACATTGTGGAGTGCTGAATGGAAGAGTGCTTGTCCGAATCCACATTCCTTGTTGTGAGTGTCTGGATGGAGAAGAATGGCCTGAATGCACTGTGAGCCCGATTGGCTGCCTGCCTGCCTGAATGCCCTTCTGAATGATTGGTTGCCTGAGTGTGACCCAGCAGAGTGATTGGGAGATCAACAATATATCTGGGGGCCTCTCACTGATGGAAATCGTTCAGCTGAAGTTGATACTTGATGCTTAACCTTAAAGCCAGAATCTAGTCTATCCATCGAAATTCTATCCATCGAATGCATTTGCATCGAGGGGTTTGCAGCAAAAAAATATTAATAGAATGCATGTTTTTGAACGGTAAAGGGTTAATTGTTTTGGTGGGTTTTAAAGGGTAAAAAACGTGGGTTAGGGGGCACCCCCCATTAAAAAAAAACAAAAAGAAATGCATTTGATGCACATTTTTTCGTTGCAAATAATTAGATGGAAATGTCCCTCAATGCAAAAAATGTGATGGATAGACCATAAACCCTTGAAGCCCACTGGAAGAAGAAGAACTGCTGCAGCTGTCCTTCGCTAATCTGAAAGCTGTGCGACTCTCAAGGAACTGATCCAAGAGAGGACCTGGCTAGGAGACCTCTTCCCGAGCTTCGAGGAACCATCATGCACCACTGATCTTTGCCAAAGCACCCTGGACGTCAGACCCTCGAAAGGCAGCCGACCGGAGACAGGGACCGCCACGGAATCATGAAGAGAAGTGCTCAGACATTGAAGTCCAACACCGTCGACGACCGCCTTCGCCGATCGGAGTCGCAGTGTTCCTTTGCCTAAGAAACATTGAAACAAGGTCTCCCTTGCCCATCTACGTCGACTGCTTTCGTCCTGCTGGGGAAAGTCAAGGCCGCCGACGACCGAGGAGAATCTACCGGTGGGTTTACCGGTACCCGAAGACCGCAGAGACGCTGACGACTCGACGCCCTTGCTGGGCCAAAGTTCTTCATTGACTCTTTACAGCAATGAACACTCGTCGTCGAGGTGCACCGCACACCTCAGCTTGCAGGACGTTTTTGACCGATCGTCAATGAGCACGGCAAGAACCGAAGCTGCTGCTGCAATGACAGTATTCACCCTATTCTTCACCGACTCTCGACGACCCCTGGCTCCTGCCTTAAAGGGAGTGCACTCAAGTAGGGCCTGTCGACGACTCATCGAAGAACTCTATGAAACCAGGGAATTTGGGCTCATAGAACATTTTAGAAGGACTCAATACCATATTGAGTATAATTGGACTGGGCTTGTCAAATACGCTTTATTTACAGGTTGCCCAGGTGGGTGGATCCTCGCACAGAACCGTCTCATGGTAGTGGGATAGACTGTTCTGCCATTGCTTGATTTAGCTTGCTTTTTTTCTGTGATTCATTTAACAATGTGATTTGAATGTTATTAGGGCTGTTAGCCGTGGCACATTTTAAAGGAATCGATAGTAAGGAGTGGTACCACATAGACCTGTATATATTTGCCATTATAGTATTGCCAGAGTACAAAGTGTGTAATTGTGATTGTGTATATAACCTTGAACCTTATTTATATAAAGACTATGTTTTCACTAACATAGTGTGTGGACATTACTTTGTGGGTGCTTGGCGACTACACTGTACTTAAGAACCAGCCTGCATCACTTCCTGAGAGCTTAGCCTTGATTGCTCGACTGCGTTACCAATAATAGAGAATCTTGTCTGGGGTGCTATGTGCCTCTCCTCTCCGATATAGAAAGCAGGAGTACAGACGCCCCCCTCTGGTGCATTGCAGGAACCACCAGGGAAGTTATATCGGACAAGAAACCATAAATCATGTGTGTTGCTTTGCAGACACCACAGAAAGGTCTACCAACCAGCTTTTCAGGACTTGAATGATTGTTTTTGCAGGCCCCCAGATCCATAGTTCCCAGATTATGGGTAGGGAATCATATACCAGATGGGCATCTGTAAATCTGATAGTAACACAGGCTCAGCACAGCTGAGCTCAGAAGGGGTTCACCAGTCCAAGGGCTACCTTAGCTTGTGTCTGATGTAAAAAGGGAGCAACTGGGCCACAGTGGAGAAGAATCCAGAGCTTTGGATTTGGGCCATATCTCTACAGATATTCCATATGGACCGACTGCATAAACCTAGATCCCAACACTTCAAGACAGATGGACTGTGTGTTGGTCAACTTTTTCAGATGGGTTAACTGAACGGCCATCTGGTGACAGTGGGATTCACTCAACTTTTTTGAATTGTATTCACATCAAATGATAAAAGTAATTCTATTGCTGAAAGGGAGGTCTGCTAACCAGACCCCCTTTTCATAAATGCTCCATGCCAAAAGTGGCAAAGGGAAGGCTCAAATGGCTGATATGCAGCCCTAACAGCTGCTTGGACATACAGTTCCTGCAGGCAGTGGTGGCTTTTTAATGTTTTGCACCTCTAATCTAAATTATAATAATTGTATGCCTTAGTCAGTCTGTCATTAAATATAAGTGATGCCTAGTTGGAGCATTGTGACTGGTAACAGCATACAATTATACAGCCACAGCATTTGATTTGATATCATACTGGTGTCAGCTCCGTGATCAAGGCAAGCTATGACAGGACCGATGCGAATTGATGAAAGCGGTAGTGGTGGGCGTAGATATAGAGAAGCCTGCCAAGCTAAGAGTGCCGCTGTTGGGGTGCTGCATCAGTTTTACTACCTTCTGGCAGTTCCAGAGTGAGTCCTTTCCCATGTCAGCGACTCAGCAGCCCACCCACTGAATTGTCAGGAGAAATACAGGACTGTTCTACTGCTGTGGCAGCCGGCCAAGCTATGGGCACTGCTGTTGGTGTGCTGCATCAGTTTAACTGCCTTCCATCAGTTCCAGAGTTAGGCCTGCCAATGTCAGCAACATACTTAGTAGTTGAGGACCATCACCTACTCTGATTGGGACTGGGGAAGCATTCTAAATTATAATACAAAAAGGTTGTCCCGACAGGAAAATTATTAAAAACTGAAACTCAATTTCTACTATTCGGTGTGATAGTTTGAGGCGTACTCTGAATTTGACGCCTGTCTAACATGAACTTGTAAATAAGAAATATCACAATCATATGCAACTATATAGAAGCATTTTTCGTTTTTTCCATAAATTCAATTTTATTAAACTTTTGGTTAGGCACAATTTTTTTGTATTAATCCAAACGCTGAAGATCAATTTTTACAAAACACAAAGAAAAGTGCAAAAACAAAAAACTAATATACAAAATGTACAGTGTAGGCTGAAGAGATTACTCTCAGTCTTATCTTTACATTCAGGAATGTACAAGAACGTTTGTCAAAACACGTGCACAGTATTTGTAAACTGATACAAATAGCCCACACTTGAAGAGAAACCATGACCATAACACAATTTAGTTGGATGTCGGGGGGCCTCTCGGTCTACCTATTGCTCAGTACTGTGATTTCGGGAAGCCTGCCCAAAAGGCAATTTATGGGCGCAGGGGACTACGTAAACCTCAAGTTCTAAATGTTCCAATTGAGGAGCCTATTAGTTGTGTGTCTATGCTGTCTACGCAGGGCTAGGTACTTTTCGGCGGTAATGACCAAGTTGTTCCGCCTTCCTCAGGACCAGGATCAATTGTTAGGATGACCCCTGAGGAACCGAAATGATTAAAAAGAACTCACATCAGTGGGGGGCTCATGTACATCTCATCTAATGTTAATAAACTGGCCTATTAAGGGGCCATATAGCACCCTACATTGAGTGAAATTCCAAAATAAAAATACATTTAGGGATATTATACAATTTTTTCCAAACATACAGACTATTACCAATTTACACACCAAAAGTGCTCAGGAAGGCAGTTAAATAAGGGGAGCAGAGGGAGAGACAAAAGCCACACCCTTGAGACATGTATAGGGCACCTCTGCAATTACAGACAGGCACAATCACTGTGTGTGGCAGTTAAGTGAATCTGCATGACATTACACTTACCATCTGTGGTTTGATGGCTTTGCAAGCTAGCTCTGTTGTGTGCCAGTGGCTAGAGCTTGGGCTGGAATGCTCTGCAGCTAAGCACGCAGAGGAAGTAAAAGACAATATGGTTGTTTTGAGTTAGAGCTCACGGTCAATATTGTTCCTTATGGCATATTAACATATGTGGCAAAGTGAGGTAGCCCTAATAAACAAAAAATAGAATTACCTGTGCACTATTTAGGCAATACAGCCTATGAAAACACTTTGCTGAGTGGTAACAAGGGGTGCGCTGCCTCAGAGTGCTGATGTTCATGTGCTCGCTTGATTCAAGCAGGAGGGAGAGATGCCTGCCAACATAAAGACATGGTAGTGTGTAATCGGATGTGGCACTGATAGGTAAAGACTGGCTATGACTTACCTCTGTCCGCCGGGTTATCTTAATACGATAGATGAAAAGAAATTGTAATCATTGGCGCTCAAATGTCAAGTCGCGGGCCGCAAGGTTGCACTTCATCTAGCAATGCGTAGCTGTTACGGGCCGTAGATACAATGAATTGCCTTAAAAAAGTAGAAAGCGCGTGAGCCAGTAGTGTAATTGGTCATGTCTCTACAACGGATTAAGTTCTGCAAGCCTGGAGGATAATAGCTAGTTGAATTTATCTGCTTGGAAGGGCCCCCGCCGGAGAAAGTTTTAATCGCTGTGGTGAGCTAATGAGTAAACCGTGTCTGGCATAGCTCGATACAGTCACAGGACTTATGGTCACGTAAAGGATAAAACGTATTCCCTGTAAGAAAGGACGGAAAGCTGGTGGCCCTCTTATAGTTGCCCTGCTCTCATATCGTGTTGGGAGCAAAGTATACAATGTTGGCATGGCATAGCTTGGTTATGGTCACAATACGGGAGATAATAATCCAAGGAGTGATTCACACAAGCTATTGCGTAGTGAGTTTAGGGCCCTTTAGGAACGTGCATATGTAATGGATGGGATCACACAGATTAATTCTGAGTCCAAATAACTGATCCAGCTCAAGAAGATGGCAAAGTATTGTTTTATTAACAATTATCTAAAACCGGAAGTTTACAATGAACATCAACGGATGGACGCTCAGTTTCTCTCAGCTATTTTTTCACAAAACATAGACTTTATCTCAAAAATACCTCAGAGGAGACATCATAATGAAAAACTTATCAAGGGTCGGGATTGGCTTAAGGGGAACATTTATGTATACTTTCTGTAGGAACTAGGATTGTGATTGGCTGTCCACTATCAGGTGGACAGCATATGCCTACCTCTAAAAAATGTCATCTTCAAAAACATTAGATACACACTTTCTCATTGGTCTTCAACCTATAAGGTCCTTCATTATATGGACTAATACAATTGGTTGGCACGCTTGTGCCAGGTCTGGAACATTCGGTTCACTTAGCAGCAAGTAAGCTCAGGACCAGGTGCAAAGAGATGGGGCATAACACTACCTCACAACCCAATTAGCGCAGCATCTTTAATCGCCCATGCCTTCTGCCATGAAGATTGTCTTTGAACTTGGCCTTTCAAAGTATCCTTGTCTTTAGAATACATGAGAGTGAGAGCACTCACTATCGTGTTCTGGGACTCCAAGTTTTAACTCTATTTTCATCTTTGGCTCACGTGACAGGAGACCACGATTTGGTCCATTTTGCAGGTTTTAAATGCTCTAAATGAATTAAACATGGCACTCTTGGTGTTCTTTCTTTGCACCTTAGCAAGGGATGATTCATCCTTTGGATGTTCGCCAATTTCAGATAGCTGACCTTGGCTGCTTCAGTCTTGACTTCAGGTCACACAATCTCATCTTGCAGCTCCATGATTTTCCTTATTCTTGCTGCGCCACACCCTTCCTAATTCGGGGTCCTGATTTACTAAATTCATAATACCAATGTCCAGCTTCTATATAATGGTGGCTTTGCCTGCGCTCTAATCACTACGTATAGCTAGCTTCTATGATGACTTAGTCTACCTTGGGTTTCTGTTACGCTCACCTAGTGTCCACGAGGGCGTTGATCTGGACCGGCCTGATGTTACTTCTTCCAGTGATACACGGAGCGCCGAGATGACGGAGTGGACCGGGCCACCCAGCTTGGTCTGTGTGGCTCGTATGAATACTCTTCTGTAATGCAGAAAGGGGGAATTAACCACCTGTGAGGTTTAAGCTTAACCCCACCTTCTCCCATGAATTACTTTGGGACGCCCTTAGATTCTCACCTGATAATCTGGAAAGATGAACTCTCCATCCTGCTTCAAGTGCAGGGGCGAGTAGATGACCAGTTGCCTCACTGGTGTGGGAAGTTGGCGAGTTGCAGACGGTGTTGACTCCGTAGAGGTAATAGTTATAAAGAGTTCAAAACGTCTGGAATTCACTCTGTCCAATTCCCCTAGGTTGCCCTTATGGATCTGGAAAGAGTTCACGTGGCAACCAGAGATGCGCAGGTAAGTGTTTATAAAAGCTGTTTCGGAATAAAGAGGGAAGCTTGCTCTAACCTGTGGTCTTTTCCTTTTCAGGCATCCATTCGGAGGAAGATCCGTGGATTGAAGCGTTTACCGCAACCGGGTAAGTCTGTAGCGGAATGTTTCCCCATAGGGGCCGGGGTGCGGCGGAGATGCGGAATAGGTCGCGCCGACCCGAGATTAGGTGAGTATCCCCGGTGATCTCAAGTAAGTCTTAATATTTGCCTTTGTTGTCTTAGATAACTCTCTCTCTCTGTTGCTCACCTTATTGTTATTATGTCCATAGGTGATGAAGAGCGGCCGCGAACTGAAGATGCGCGTGATGGAATGCTGAAAATGGCAACAGGTGAGTTCAGCGCGGCGTTGCAGGAGGCGCGGCAAGAGCGTCTAATGGATTCTTTCTTCCAGGTCCAAGTCGTGAAGATGCAGGATTCAGGTGAGTATGAATAAAACTCTTGCTCTAACCTTTCCTTCTGCTTTCCTTGCAGGGTTCAGGAGCTCCGGAGTGTAGACGGGCGTGGCTGATGACTGGAAGCTGCTGCAGGCACGGTGAGCGTTACGCTGCTACTGCAGAATAACGCGAAGCACGTGTGGCTGTCCGGGCGTGGCTTAAATAGCTTTGGAAGAAGTGCCAGGTAAGTATTCTTACACTGCCCACCCAGGTAAGAAAATAGTCCCTGCATTAAAATAGTCCCTCCTAAGCCTCATTTGGCTTAGGTCTCCATGCAGCATGGTCTGCATCAGGTGAGTAAGCAGCATGGTCTGCTTTAGGTAAGTTATCATTAATGAGCCTGGCGCCTATGGCGCCAGGACTGACTTTGTCCTTATGAGCCTGGCGCCAAAGGCGCCAGGACTGCACCCAAACAGCCCCTAACTGGGGCTTTTGGGCATGCTCCAAATGGCGTGATGCCTGCTTCAGGGGCTGCTGGGCCTGGTCTGGTTTCCCGGGGGCAGGCATCATGACAGCACTCCCCCTCAAGGCCCCTCCAAAAGTCGTTCCTCTCCTTGGCCGTGGTTTGTCTGGAAATTCCCAGTTGAACCTCTTCACCAAACGAGGTGCATGCACGTGGTCACTAGGTTCCCAAGACCTTTCCTGCGGACCATAACTTTTCCAGTCAATTAGGTAAAAGAGTTTAGATCTCACTCTTTTTGAGTCCAAAATATTCTTGATTTCGTATTCGGGTTCTCTGTCTATGAGGATAGGTTCAGGTGGGTCGGTTAGTCTAGTTCCCGGTTGCACTGGTTTCAAAAGAGACACGTGGAAGACGGGATGGATTCGCATATGAGCAGGTAGTTCCAACTCGACAGCCACCGGGTTAATAATCGCCTTGATGGAGTAAGGCCCCAAATCCCTGGGATTAAAGGTTGTTTTCCTTTGAGAGGAATGTGCTTAGTAGATAACCACACTTGGTCCCCTATCTGGTAGTGCGGTGCTTCTCTTCTAAGCTGATCAGCGTTTTTCTTGTATTTTTCCTTGGCTTTTCGTAAATGTTCTGTTGCTTCCTTAAAGGTTTGAGTAATGACTGTGTGAAAATGATCTACTGCGGGCATCTCTAAATGCTGGGGTGAATCCAAATCCAAGGTTCGAGGATGATGTCCGTATATGGTAAAAAGGGACTGTGCCCAATTCCTGAGTGTACTGAATTATTGTACGCATATTCAGCGATCCATAGGGTGTCCTTCCAATTGCCTTCAGACTGATGTAGCATACAACGTAAATATTGTTCGAGAGTCTGATTAGTTCTCTCTGTTTGGCCATCGGTCTGGGGGTGGTGGCTAGTGGAAAGCCTGACATCTATTTGTGCCAGTTGGCAGCATTTTTTCCAAAAATGCGAGATTAATTGACTTCCTCGGTCTGAAATTAACACAGATGGAAAACCGTGTAGACGAACAATGTTTTCAAGGAATTCCTTGGCCAGGATTGAGGCTGAGGGTATCCCTTTTAAGGGAATAAAGTGGGCCATTTTAGAAAAAAGGTCCACTATTACTAGGATAGTATTGAAACCGTTACACGGGGGTAGATCCGTGATAAAGTCTAATGACAAGGTGTCCCAAGGAATCGGTGGGATGTCCATAGGCTGTAATAGCCCAGCTGGTTTTCTTTTTTGACTTTTGTTTTGGGCGCAGATGCCACAAGATAGGACAAATGACTTAATATCTTTTCGCCAGGTGGGCCAGCAGAATTGTTTCTTGATTTTAGCTTCGGTCTTTGTAATACCGGGGTGTCCCTCTAGTAACGTATCGTGATAATGAGAGATGACTAGTTCTTGTAGTTCTTTTTGTGGCAGAAATAGACGTCCTCGGTAATATGGTAGTTCATTGGTGATGCAGAAATCTGGGCCTTTCTTGGCCCAATCTTGTAAGGCTTGAGGATCAAAGAGCTGCCGGACAATCCCTTGAATGTCTTCCAGTATCTGTACTGAAGTTATACCAAGAATTCTCTGGTCAGGGATTATGGGTACAGGTTCCAGGGTCACTTCAGTCGCTCCCCTTCCTATTCGGGATAAGGCGTCCGCTTTACCATTTTTACAACCGGGCCGATAAATTATTACAAAATCAAATTCGGCAAAAAACAATGCCCAACGGAGTTGACGTGAAGACTGGGCTTTGGCTGTTTTTAGATATTGTAAATTTCGATGATCGGTGATAACCGTGAGGGTGTGCCTGGCTCCGAGTAGATAGTGTCGCCAAGCTTTGAAGGCGGACTTGATAGCTAACAGCTCCTTATCAGTAATGGCATAGTTTAATTCAGGAGCCGAGAACTTTTTTGACCAAAAGGCCACTGGGTGAATCTGGTTTGTTTCGGGATCTTTTTGAGAAAGGGCAGCTCCCATTGCTAAACTGGATGCATCAGTCTCCACTATGTACGGGAGTTCAGGACGTGGGTGTCTTAGGATCGGTGCAGATGTGAATTTGGCCTTTAATTCTTGAAAGGCGCTTTCAGCTTCGTCTGTCCATATAAAGCGTTTGTTTTTTCTCAAGAGTGCTGTGATGGGATGAACAATCTGCGAAAAGTCTGGAATAAACCTGCGGTAGAAGTTGGCAAAACCAAGCATACTCTGTACCCCTTTGACAGAGCTTGGCGAAGGCCATTTGAGAATTGCTTCCACTTTTCGTGTATCCATCCTGATTCCTCCCGGGGTTAAAATGAATCCTAGAAATTCCACTTCAGTGGAGTGGAAAACGCATTTCTCCAATTTGGCATATAGTTTGTACTGGCGTAACTTTTCTAACACTGCTCGGACGTGCTTGATATGGTCAGATTCTGATGAGGAGTATACTAAGATGTCATCAATATAAACGACGACACAAACATCGATAAGTTCTCTGAGGACATCGTTCATGAAGAACTGGAAGGCTGCCGGCGCGTTGCATAATCCAAAAGGCATCACTTGGTACTCAAATAATCCATACTTCGTGCGAAAAGCAGTTTTCCACTCGTCGCCTTCTTTGACACGTACCAAATGATACGCCCCCGGAGGTCTAGTTTAGTATATATGCGGGCTTCTTTTACTTGGTCATGTAATTCCGGAATTAAAGGCAACGGATACCGATTCTTAATGGTTATTTGGTTCAGTGCACGATAGTCTATGCATGTTCTGAGGTTGCCTTCCTTTTTTGGCACGAAGAACATAGCAGAAGATGCTGGGGATTTAGATGGGCGAATAAAACCGTTAGCAAGGTATTGGTCCAGGTATTGATGTAAATGAAGATTTTCGGGCTCCGTAAGGGCATAGATCCTGCTGCAGGGAGGTTGTGCGCCTGGTATGAGGTCTATTTGACAGTCATATGATCTGTGTGGGGGCAAGGTATTTGCCTGTTCTTTTTGGAAGACGTCTTGAAACTCTAGATACTCTGTAGGTAGTTGTATGGTAGCTGGAGTTACTGAAGCCAGGACCGTGTTCTGAGGTTTTCTTGGGTAACAGGTGTGCGCACATTCTGGGAAGGTAATTCTCTTCTCTCGCCAATCGATACTAGGATTATGTTTTTCCAACCAAGGTATCCCCAGTATTACTTGAAACTGCGGAGCCTTGATTAAATCAAACACCAAAGTCTCTCGGTGCCCATCCTGCACCAGCAATGTCATTTCTGTGGTGGAGTGAGTTACGGGGCCTGAGGCAATTTCCGTTCCATCAACTGTGGTAATGACATCTAGAGTGGGTTTCTGGGCGAGAGGCAGGTTCATCCTGGAAGCCAGTTCACTGTCCACGTAGTTTCCTATGGCTCCGCTATCTACGTTCGCTTTTACCGCGTGCATCCGAGATGGCTGTTCCGGATCTACGAGGATCATTGGAATGGTGAAATGCGAGGTCTGAGTGTCCTTCTTCGAGCTCGGCAAGCGGACCTCTACGCTTGGCGGGCAGGATCGTTTCCCGAGTCAGAGTTTTTATCCGCAGCCCCCACCACCTTTTTGGGCGGTTTTAAGGGGCAGTTCAGCAAAAAATGAACGGAATTCCCGCAATATAGGCATAGCAGCATTTGTCGCCTTCTATCTCTTTCTTTCTGAGTTAAGGGTCCTCTCACCCCTCTGATTTGCATGGGTTCTGAAGTCTCTGCCCCCTTGGGGCTGATATGAGTTCTGACCAAGACTCTATTTTCAAACCTGGCTTTATCGGCCTTCCTATTTTGAAGTCTATGATCAAGTTGGACCACCAAATTTATATATTCGGTACAATCTTGAGGCGGGTTCACGATCTGGGCCAAGACATCTTTGAGTTCTCCTCGAAGCCCTCGATGGAACAATGTGATTCTTTTTACTTCTGGCCATTCAGTTTCCACTATTAATCTGTTAAAGGTTGCAATGTAGGAAAGAAGATCCTGATTCCCCTGTCGTAGGGATAAGAGTTTGTTATCCAGGGCCTGACCCTGGGAGTGTCGAGCAAATAGTCTTTCCATGCTTGTTTGAAATCCCTGGAAATCTCGAAGAATGGGGTCATCTTGATTAACTAGAGGAATGGACCAGTCTGCTGCGCTGCCACTGAGGTATGACAGCCCAAAGGCTACCTTGGCTTGATCATTCGGAAAGGCTGCAGGTCTGCATAAGAAGTGTAAGCGGCACTGATTCATGAATACGGCAAACCTTTTTGGGTCTCCGGTAAAACGTTCGGGTGGAGCCAATGGAACAGCCCCTGGTGAGTGTATTTGAACAGGGTTACTCGATGACACAGGAGCTGGACCTGCCCCGAGGCCAGGCAGTGGCGTTTGCCCAGCTTGGTTTTGCAGTAACTCTCTGGCTAGATCATCCGTTCGTTCTTTCGAAACTATCAGCTCCCTCCTAAGGGCATTAGTTTCCTGGCGGGTGGCATGCACTTCAGCCCTTAGCTCCCCTAATAATTGGGCTAATTGATCCGTCTCTGAGGTCTCCATAACGCCCAGGTGGCTTGTTGTGGGTAGGCTTCGCGTTCTGTTACGCTCACCTAGTGTCCACGGGGGCGTTGATCTGAACCGGCCTGATGTTACTTCTTCCAGTGATACACGGAGCGCCGAGATAACGGAGTGGACCGGGCCACCCAGCTTGGTCTGTGTGGCTCGTATGAATACTCTTCTGTAATGCAGAAAGGGGGAATTAACCACCTGTGAGGTTTAAGCTTAACCCCACCTTCTCCCCATGAATTACTTTGGGACTCCTTTAGATTCTCACCTGATAATCTGGAAAGATTAACTCTCCATCCTGCTTCAAGTGCAGGGGCGCGTAGATGACCAGTTGCCTCACTGGTGTGGGAAGTTGGTGAGTTGCAGACGGTGTTGACTCCGTAGAGGTAATAGTTATAAAGAGTTCAAAACGTCTGGAATTCACTCTGTCCAATTCCCCTAGGTTGCCCTTATGGGTCTGGAAAGAGTTCACGTGGCAACCAGAGATGCGCAGGTAAGTGTTTATAAAAGCTGTTTCGGAATAAAGAGGGAAGCTTGCTCTAACCTGTGGTCTTTTCCTTTTCAGGCATCCATTCGGAGGAAGATCCGTGGATTGAAGCGTTTACCGCAACCGGGTAAGTCTGTAGCGGAATGTTTCCCCATAGGGGCCGGGGTGCGGCGGAGATGCGGAGGAGGTCGCGCCAACCCGAGATTAGGTGAGTATGCCCGGTGATCTCAAGTAAGTCTTAATATTTGCCTTTGTTGTCTTAGATAACTCTCTGTTGCTCACCTTATTGTTATTATGTCCATAGGTGATGAAGAGCGGCCGCGAACTGAAGATGCGCGTGATGGAATGCTGAAAATGGCAACAGGTGAGTTCAGCACGGCGTTGCAGGAGGCGTGGCAAGAGCGTCTAATGGATTCTTTCTTCCAGGTCCAAGTCGGGAAGATGCAGGATTCAGGTGAGTATGAATAAAACTCTTGCTCTAACCTTTCCTTCTGCTTTCCTTGCAGGGTTCAGGAGCTCCGGAGTGTAGACGGGCGTGGCTGAAGACTGGAAGCTGCTGCAGGCACGGTGAGAGTTACGCTGCTACTGCAGAATAACGCGAAGCACGTGTGGCTGTCCGGGCGTGGCTTAAATAGCTTTGGGAGAAGTGCCAGGTAAGTATTCTTCCACTGCCCCATCCAGGTAAGAAAATAGTCCCTCCTAAGCCTCATTTGGCTTAGGTCTTCATGCAGCATGGTCTGCATCAGGTGAGTAAGCAGCATGGTCTGCTTTAGGTAAGTTATCATTAATGAGCCTGGCGCCTATGGCGTCAGGACTGACTTTGTCCTTATGAGCCTGGCGCCAAAGGCGCCAGGACTGCACCCAAACAGCCCCTAACTGGGGCTTTTGGGCATGCTCCAAATGGCGTGATGCCTGCTTCCGGGGCTGCTGGGCCTGGTCTGGTTTCCCGGGGGCAGGCATCATGACAGTTTCAGCATCTGTACATTCATTGAACGTTTGATTTTCAGCGGCACCTTATGCATGTGTAATCTTCTTCTTTGTATTTAAAATCTCCCTTGATTCTTTACTTCGTCATTAGTTTCCTTAGGATCTGTACATCCTCTTCAGTCAGTATCTCGGGATGTCGCAGCTTTGTGACCTCACTAGCTCCTTTTCTTTGCTCTCTTTCATATTCCTTCAGGGAGTTCCTCCCTTAGGTTGTCATCACTTCGGGCATACATTTGGTAGGGTTGTCTCAATGGGTATCTTCTTTCGAACGCACACTGCAGTATTGGCAAAACTGCTGATGTCAATCACGGCACAATCTCAGCTCTCCAACATATGGGAGGAAGGAGGGCAGGGTTTCCTGCAGAGGCATGCAGATGCTCCTCTACAGTAGCCTGAAAGGGTGTGGGAGTGTAAACCAAAAAAGTAACTCTCGCTCAAAGTGCCAGCTAGAGAAGGTGGAAAAGAACTGACTAGTAGTATCTATGTCCTAGGTGTCATGCAGATGAGCTGCGAGTAGAATCCTTATATTGATGATCATTCTTATTAACACTCTGCCCATCACCCAAATGCTGACATCTCTTCATTTAGGCCTCTCTCCACACTATTGAGGCGATGTATCCATCGTGCCTCTTTGTTGAGACATGCCCTACATGCGTTGGGTGTCTATTTGACTATGTCAAATACCCACCATTTCAGATCCTCTGCTTGGTGTTGTTTTTCCAAAAAGTGGGATACAAGATGTGCAGAAATGTTCTTACACCTGATTCTCGATCTATCTGTGATGTTTTAGCCTTGTGTGGACTGCTCTCAAGGTTTGCCCCACATACCTTAGACCACATGGGCGTTGGATGCAGTAAACAACGTTGGATGTTTTTCAATTTGACAGAAATCGAAACTCCCATTCTTTACCATTAACCATGAATGATGTGGTTTTAGTTGTATATTTGCATGCTTGGCATGTCCCACATGGAAAGTGTCCCTCTAATGGGCGCAAGTCCCAATATGAGGTAGATGCCCTGGTTCTTTTAGTTTTAGAATGGACTACTTTGTCCTTCAAGTTCTTCGAGCGTTTGAATACGAAGAACGGTGATGATATGTTAGGCATACATGTCTTAATCATAGGCCAATATTTTTGTATCATCTTTTTGATTTGGAAGGAGTTAGTATTATATGTCGTGACACATGTGAGTCTCTCTTCCTGGTCTCTCTTGTTCTTGGGTTCCAAAAGTGTCTCATTGGCACATATCTAGCTCTCTTGAGGTCATGGGATACTAATTGTTTAGGGTAACCTCTGTATTTCAGGTTTGAACGTATGTTCCTAGCATGTTCATAGTAGTCCTCAATGGATGTGCAGTTTCTTCTCAAGCGTAAAAATTGACTGATATGATATGATATGATATTGCATTTATAACGCACCTATACACAATTGTTTCAAGGTGCGACGCAGCAAGGGAGGGGGAAGGAGGGAAGACAGAGACAGCAATCCTACTAGGCCAGGTGTCATTCAGATCGCGCAAGTGCAGGGGAAGGGGGACGAGGAAAGGTGCATAGTGGGAGTGGGGTGGGGACAGTGCAGTATAGCAGGTAATAGAATAAATAAACAATAGGAGAAGTATGCCAGCTGGTGGCAAGTGCAAGGGTAAGTGTAGACATCAGGTGTCAAGTGCTGGAGGGGAACTGTAGGGCTACTGAAAAACAGTTCCCAAGTGTGGCAGTTGCCATGGAGGCAGTGCAGGTGTGTAATTAGCGGGGGAGGGGACCTGGGCTCGAGATCAGAGGGTGGCCAGGTGACCAGTACAGTTACAGCCAGGAATTCAGCAGGGGAGTGGAGGAGAGAAAGCAGAAGCAAAGAGGAAGGTTTTGAGGTGCTTTTGGAACCTCAAGTTTCAGGGAGTCAGGGAGGCTGTTCCAGAGGGAGGCCCCAACTGAAGAAAGAGATCTACCACCAACTTGTTGCTTGGAGAAGCGACTGACCCTGATGGAGTTGGAGGCGGATGAGCGAAGAGCTCAAGAAGGAAGATATTTAGGAAGAGAGAGTTGAAGGTACTGAGGCCGCAGGTCCCAGGAGGCCATGTGGACATTGCAGAGGGTTTTGAACTTAATCCTCGTAGCCACTGGGAGTGTAAGAATCTATGGTAGTAATTTTAAAAGCAGCCAGCAAAATGAGTGCAGATGACAGTGATTTCAATAAAAGCAGCCAGTTAAATGGGTGCAAGTGGGATTACTTTCCGTGGGGTTAGTGTAAATGCAGAAAAGAGACAGGACAGTAAATTATGTAAAGCAGGTGGAATGCCACATTGAGTCATTATTACAGTGAATTAGGCCTTCAATGGCAAAGCAGAATGTTTGCAAAAAGACAGTGGATTAAAAATGCATGGTGCACACACATAAAGTTATGGGAATTTCCATCTGTGTAAGGTTGCATTGGTGAAAATAACCCAGATTAACTAACTAACTACCCTTATTAAATGACACCCCAATAACTAATTAGTTCTCCTGATTAACATTGCAATGCAATGTCAGTGAACACAGATGGAAATTCTGTCTTAGTTTTTTTTTTCTCTCTTTTCGCTCCATGGAAAATAAATATATATGCCCTGTAAGAAAATGAATGGACTGTCTTTATGCATTCTGAGCTTTCATACATACATACAAACTCTCGTAGGTGATTGGACTGTGGGGTCAGGAGTTTAGAAGTTGTTGAGACACGTCAGAGAGAAGGCAGTTTTAGTCTTGATTGACAGGCAGGATAAATAAATGGGGGTGAGATAGAAGGCATTGGTTCTTCTGCTTGCTGCCAGCTGCCGATAGGGTTCAGAGGCGGCGAAGTCTGATGGGAGTCCAAGGCCTTCTTTCGGGAGTGCAAAGTGACAGTGCGGGCTTGCAACATTTCATCGCAGACAGGCAGGAGTGGGAGAGGGGCCACACTGATAAGCACGAAAACTGCAGAACCCCATGTAAGTCAAGTAGAATTGAGGAGAGCGTGGGATGAATGCGAAATATCTGTGTTCAGATAGACAGGAATGTATCAGTAATTTCAACTGAATGATCGCTTGGTTTTCTATCGCACATTGTGAAATAACAAAAATAAGAAAAGTTGTGCAATGCATGTTTATCTTTTTGTCTCTTTTGAAACCACGCCAGTGTAATTTATTTTAAGACTCAACAAATATTTTGTTGTGAAATTAATTCTGATTTTATTGCAATAATGGCATGTTCTTAAGAATACACACACATAAAGTGGGTGAAAATTGACTTGGTGTATGGCTTTCTTTTATGTCTCTGTTGACTTCTATTGAGCTGAGGGGAGGTAATTAGAAAGTTTTCTAGTGTCTACACCACGGTGGTAAAGTAAACCATTTACCGCCGGAGGTAAAGTAAAAAATAAAAGGGGCAATACGAAAAGCAAGCCAGAAAGCCTATGTGTTTGTATGAGTGTGTTCAATCATGCATGCTGGAACTGAACAGGACCCTTCAAGAGCATGAGCTGATGGCGTAGATAAGTCATCAGCACAATCTATGCACAATCTATGCGCAATGTATGCATAATCTATACAATTTATGGCCACAGTTTGTTTCTTCTAAATGTGCAAAGCCTGGGTGTCCATGCCTATAGTCAACCCGAAGTAGATCATAATTGTAAAGGGGGAAGGTTTGTCTCATCATATAGGGCTGTGCTATGAATATGCTCACCACTATACCACGATATTAAAATGCTGCCAAGTTAGGTAATAGCCCAAGACAAAAACCTCTTAGATAATTTGGTGCGTTGGCCCTGTGGGAACAGACTGTAAAGCAGCTAGTGGGCGTGGCAAGTGTGTTCCACACCGCCATTCGTGCATTTAGAGGGAACTCATTCTGTGAGATTAGTCTAGCGCTGAACACTGTATCATTATGTCTCAAATTTAAGCCACTTTTCCTGAACTGGTAAAATATCTGGAGGTAAAATCATATGCACATGGGGTGTGGTCATCAGACAATGCCATTCTTTGGCGTGACCGTATTTATGGAGAAGTGCAGAAAGAACCAGTGAATAAGATTTTTGAGAAAAGCAGTATAATTCAAGTCTGTCTTTTGAGATTATTTAGAGCTGCAGACAAAAATGTTGAGAAAGATTGCTTAGTAAGGCTCTGTGCCAAGACCTGTTTTCTTTTAAATCGGTCTCTGGAAATACAGGAAAATGATGCTGATACGATTAATATACTACAAATCAAATTAGATGAAGCTCATGAGCAGTAGAAAAATCTAAAAACGGAATTAGAGTTATGTCAGAAAGAAATACAATCCAAGTGCAAGGAATTAGAAAAATAACTGCCTCAGAAAAGGAAACAATTTGAAGATAGCGAACAAGAGCTAAAACATTTGAAGGGGATGGTAAGTGACTTCAGGCAAGACAAAGAGTATGTTATCTTAGAGATGCAGACTCTCCAAAGGGAAAACAAATGCAAATAATTGAAATGCAGGGTGTGATTACTAAAATGGGTGATGAAATTACTTATCTGTGTCAGGAGGCAGACCGGCTCGATAAAAAGTGCAAAGATTTGGAACAGCAAATATGTCATTTTAAATCTCAGGAAAAGCAACAAGGCACCACATTCAATGGGATTGAGGTTAGCCCCATTTCTACACGAGGGAATAATGTCCCAGTGGCTATACCTGTGGCTGGACCTGGTGGTAATCCATTTGGGGGGGTTTGACTCACCCACTAGTGGTTGCCACCAGTCCCATACACCTGAGAAAAGGAATGAACAACAGAACTATGCAACTCCAAATATAGTGCCAAGTAGCCCTATCAAAATAATGAAATCTATCAAGGCCTTGATTAAGCCATTCAAAAACGGTGGTGAGTGTTGTATATAGGACAACTTGGAAACAGTGCATGATATATTTAAAGCCCTACAAATACTCAGGGAACAATATAGGAAGTACTTTCATTTAACTCTTGATGCTAATACTGCAAGCATTATCAGGGGTTTGAATGAACAAGATAATATGTCATGGGTAGAATTTGAAAAAGAGGTTAGACATCATTTTTCACAATATCAGTCATTGCAGGATGCGAAAAAGACCACATATACCATGACCGTGAATCCGAATGTGTCACCTCGCCAGTTTCTCCAAGAATTAAAAAGAGCATACTCTCTCTTTGATGTATCTTTTAGTCCTAATTCGACTGAGTTTAAGACTGGCTTCTTTTATATCTTACAAAAAGACATTATATCACAGTTAATTCGCAAGTTTGATCGCGAGAAGTCACTGGAATTGATTGTAGAACAAGGCACTAAACTATATGAAGTCATATACTGTCAGAGTGGAGAGGGAGATAGGATTAAGGAGACAAAATCAAAATCTAAAGACACCTCGCCGACAGTAATGGAAATAAGATCTGCAAAAATGGCACTTGAATCAGCCCAAACTCAGGTCAGAAATAATATGACATCTGATCAGAGAGGCGTACCACAGAGACTGCCATCCCAAACAATGATGTTTCAGTCGCATGATCCGAGCAATAGAGAGAGTTACATTAGTCCTAGGTACATGGGAGACAAACCTAGGTTGGGATACAGGCCCTATATGTCAGGCATAAATAACAATCAAAGACAAAATCAAGATCAAAGAAACAATGGTCCATACCAGACATTGGGAGCACAGAGCAGATTTGACCCCAATACTATGGTATATGGCAGTCAGGACAGACCAAGATATGTGGATCAGTTCATTGAAAATGGAAATCAGTATAGGGGACAGTTCTCACAAAATGAAAGACAAAACATGAACTATGCCCCACGACCCTATAATCAATCACCACAACCAAAAAAGGGTCATACCACGCTCCCCACCTCTCATGAATCAGAAACCACTCAAATAGAAATCAATCTCCTGAGAGATACCAGAACAGATTTAATCAGGGTGAAAGTAATCAGTACCGGCCTAGGCCGCAAAGAGAAGATTCCAGGGAGATAGACAGATTTCAATGCCTTGTGGTCCAAGTAAAAATGTTGTCGAGCAAATAGGAAAACTCTGTGCAGTTCAAAAGCAGCCACAAAGTGAGGGTGCAGAATGTCAAAGGAGTGATCTTATTCGTTCTGACAACAAGTGACTAAACACTAGCCCCTGCGATGATAAAAGTACAGAATCCCATGAACCAGTTTTGTGTAACGGCCCTGAATTGCTTGCTGATTTAATCATGAAGATGACCACAAATGAGAATGAGGCAGGGGATACAAACACACATAAAAATGAAGTTAGGTTTAATTTAACATTTAATCAAACTATCGAAGTGTATGCAAATGAAAAAGGGAAAGGATAAAATAAACAAGAAATTCCAAAAGAGCAGAGAGACAGATTCAAAAAAGATATCACATGCCATGATAAAACACCTGATAACGGGGTAGGATTAGTTGTTAAAACATCTTCCCTTGAGAGTCAAAATGCTGATGCGACGCAGACAGGAAAAGTGAGTACTCAAAAGAAGGGCACAGTCTAGTCACCTGAAGAGTACTTTGAGCCACATATTTTTCAAGAGATTAAAAAGACTAATGCCGTGCCAGATGCAAATAAGTGTTTGGAGTCTGAAAATGACAAGTTACCATGTGATGTTTATGAGCATGTTCAGTTAAAGAACTGCAGTGTGAATGCTGATGATCCCCGAACAGAGGGGCGAACAGTGGCTACACTCCAGATGACTTCTGAACATGGGGAGACAGACAGAGATTCCCGAAATGAAATGGCCAAAAAGAAGGGAAAGATATCCTTTCACTTTCCCCTGTGCTTGGCAAGGGCCTGAGAAAAGTGAGTCCTGAAATCAGCAGAAATTCACACTTTCTGTGTGTATTGGAAGAAGTTGAGGACAGGTACTATGCTCCCATTATTGTGGATGAGAAGTGTTCAATACATTTGCAATGATTGAGACAGGTGCACAGGCCACGATCATGTCCAAAGAGTTGGTAAAAAGTGTCAAATCGCGGCAAAATTCGCGAATGCGTGTTCCGCGATTGCGGTAAAACTATAAGGGGTAGGAATGTGGTTCTTGGTGCGATTAAAAGCTAAGATTCTAAGCTTTCAGATGAAAGTTACTGCAAGTCTCTAAGACAAACGGTCGCGGAGATATGAGCGATTTAGTGAAGGTCGTTTTTGGTTTTGCAAATTTTAAACGCAACACTTTTTCAGCTTTAAAAATGATGGCAGAATAACACAATTGCTAAGCTGCAGTTCTACTTAGATTAAAAATGGATTGAATTATATGATTTTAACTAAGAGATGTGTTCTGAGTTTTGCTGAGTACTCACAAGAGATTTTGAACCGGATAGCGACTTGGTCACGGACTTCAGTCTGGTCAGGTCTTCCCGAGTTCCGCTCACAGCGCCTGGCCTCTGGAACTGCTCACAGCATCGGGGTCAGCACTCTGGATACAATGGCCTGGTCTCTGCTAGGCACCGGTTCTCTGGGTCGGGTCCTGCCTTCTCTTTGGATATTTCTGTCACCGGGTTCTTGCAAAAGTTCTTGGCAAAATTCAGACGGCGATAGCCGGCTGTCTGAAGAGTTCAGTTGCAAAAAGATTTTCAGGCCTGTTGACAAATACTCTTGCTGGCAGTGGCCTTTTTGGTTAAGGTTCTGTAGTCTCTGTTTATCTTGGAGTCTAAGTGTTGGCTCCTTGAAGGTTGATGGAGGTAAGTATGGATTTTTCCGGCAGAGCGTCCCGCTGCAGATGGAAATGAATGTCTACCTAAGTTTCAGTGGTCCATTTATATGTTCTGCAAGTGGGTGTGTGTGTTGGTCATAACTAAACTTTCCCCTCTCACTTGTCATTGGTCCAGCTTTCATTTCTCCTCTGATTGGGGGAGCTAAGTTGTGTCAGAGTGATGTCAGCCATTTATGATCTCTTGAAAAAACTCCCCTGTCATCTGTGCACCCAAATCTATATATGATCAAAATACATATTTCACAGTTACACAGTTGTTTGAAATTACATACCCATGTCACATATCACATGAGGTATACTCTGTCCCAAATCTGCTGTTTCTAAGAGCTTGCATTCAAAAATGGCAACTTTTAGCACTTTTTAATGTGCTAAACAACATTGGATCTTCATTAAATTTTATACAACTGTTCCTCACATATCTACCCACATACCAATGCATTTTCGTTTGTCTAGCTGAAACAGGGAGTCTGTCATATTAATAAACAGCAGGGTTTTGTCCCAGAATATCCCACAATTTGGAGTTTGGGCTTGAATTAAAGGTACATTTTTTAAATTAAGTCTCTCAAAGTTATACATTTCTGTCATTTGATTACAAAGAGTTATCAGTGTTTTTGTAAAATATATATTTTACTTTCAATTCAGTCCTCAGAGTGTTGGAGTCCGCCTCCAAGACTTGGGTGGGTCAGTCACATGTCTTCTGGCAGGCAGGCCTTTGTTGACAGTAAAACAGTAAAAATCAACATATTCCTTTCAGAGGAGAGGGGCCATTGTGTGGTCTCTGGGAAGCTGACATCAGGAGGCCAGGGAGCCACTTTGCATTTAATTAACAGAACCCTGTGATTTCCTGGCTTCTTGTGTTGAGTTCTGAAGTGTCAAGAGTTCTCAGGACAGGCAACCCCTTTGAACTTTTGATGAAATGAGACCCCTTTCTTTGCACTAGACAGTTTTGCAAGACAGCTCTCCTGTCAGAGTTTAGACCGCTAGCGCCACCCTCAGGATTTTGTGGTTACTGCATCCATCCTTGGGATTTTTTTTAGATTGATTCATTTCAGCAAGTGATATTACATGGAGTATATTGTCCATGTTCAGGACATGGCATTGGTGTGTTTCTGCAGTAAAGTAATTCTGTGCCCATGGTTTGCCATATTTGACATTCAAGAAAAATGAATTCCCCACAATTCTAGGTGGCTTTTGGCAATCAGCATTGCCATTCCCAATGGTTTCAGACTACTGTGCGGGTAGTCCAATGGTGGTTTTAGGCAGTGCCCTTCTGTGCCCATAACATCGGCAAAATGAGTGGCAGCCTATTCTTCATGCATTTCCCTGTGCATTTTCTGGGAAGCTCTGGCCATCATGATGTTCTCCATGTCAGTACTGCACAGTTTTGAGGTAGGGCTCGGATGCATGGGTAAATACATCCCACAAGCCCCCCTCTTGCGATGGCCATTCTATTTCACGAATGGGACTCGCAAGACCTGGGATGTTTCCTCATCTTCTTCCAATAGATGGCACAGTTCAGCATCTTTTCCTCCATCCGGTGGATCGATCGGTTCTCCTCGCCGGTCCTGATGGGAATATTGGGCGGTACCCCGGCCCATTGCGTCTCTGCTCCCGGTCTCCGGATCGTCCTCCTTGGCCCGTCTCCAGGTTTTCTTTCTCCTAGGACGACAAAGGAAGAGCGGCAATACCTACTCATAGACGTTTTTCCACCACTGTTGAGATAGTGGGGCAGCATATGCATTTCATCATAACGAAACATTACATTCTTATTTTGATAAAAAAAAACAGTATAACTAAGAGACAGTTTCATGCAAATCACAATATTTTAGAGACTAGATGTGGTATGTTTTATGATTGGAACTGAATTAGTCTGAGACAGTACCCGCTAGGATTCCAGAGGATTCCTCCAGTTGTTGCAGAGTGTGCCTGGGATGGCAACATTTCAACTGGTTTATGTGGACCCACTTGTCTTCCCCCGCTGCCAAAGGACCTTTGGGGATGTGGATTTTGTAGGCCACAGGGGAGATCTTGTCGATGATCTCAAAGGGTCCCTTCCATGTAGGCAAAAATTTGCGCTGCTTGGCCTGGTTCCTTTGGAAATTGTATAGATAGACCCGGTCCCCCACCTGATATTCCTTCCTGGAAGTTTTCAGGTCATAATGGGTCTTCATGCTATCAGCCGATCTTTCTAGATTCCGCTGAGCATAAGCAAAAGCATGTTGAAGGTGTTTCCTTAAATTCTCCACATATTCATGAGTAGTGGAGGCATTTATCAGTGTCTGCTCTTGGGTCCTGTAGAGCAAATGCTGAGGAAGTACCATCTTGCGCCCAGTCATCAACTCAAATGGCGACATTTTGGTTGCAGATGAAGGGGTAGATCTGATGGCCATTAGGACCAGAGGTAATCGGATATCCCAACTTGGCCCAGAATCTGCCACAAACTTTTTTAAGATGCTCACAATGGTTCGGTTGTAGCGTTCCACTGCCCCAGAAGAAGCTGGCCGGTAAGCAATATGCAACTTCCTTTTGACCCCCAGTATCTCCCACATCTTTGTCATTACTTCACTGGTGAAGTGGCTACCTCTGTCTGACTCAATCCTTTGAGGTAGACCAAAACGGGAAAAGATGTGGTTAATCATCAGGGCAGCTGCAGTTTCTGCCTTGCAATTTGGGGCTGGGAGACATTCCACCCACTTGGTGAACAAGCATGTGACGGTCAACATGTACTTATTCCCCCTAGCAGAGCGAATCACGGGGCCTACAAAGTCGATTTGTAAATCTGACCATGGCAGTGTCATCCCCCTCTTTTGGAGAGGCGCACGGTGCGTGAGGGATGATGGCTGAAATTGTGCACACACAAGACACCCCTTCAAGTATTGGTCGAGGTCCTGCCCCATGTGTGGCCAGTATGCAACCTCTCTTAAGATTTCCAATGTTGTGTGAAACCCCCTATGACCGGCGGTGGCCGCATCATGGGCGTGACTTAACATCAGGCTTCGGAATGAGGTAGGAACCACCCACTGATCGTGGCCAGCTTTGGATTTCCTTACCAGCAAACCGTCTTGGATTCGGAACATTTTTGGACATTTCATCAACACTCTTAGGTCCTCTTTCCCAATGTAATCGGTATCCGTCAGGGGAAAGTTCTCAGGGTCCTCAAGGTGTTGGTAAAACTTACCAATAATTGGATCCCCCTTCTGAGCGGTAATCAAATCAGCATCAGGGGTCTCCTTACTCCATTGTGCAATTGAAAGGTCGTTGTGAGCATTTGTCTGGGACCTAGTGATAGCAGTGACCTGGATTTCCCCCAACAGGGACTCAATCTCAATTAGATCCCCTTGGATGGCCCCGGTTTTGGCCAGCTGATCAGCTAAGTCATTTCCAGTTTTGTCTGGTCCCTCTACTTTGGAATGACCCTTGATCTTTTTCCAATAGATGGTCATCTCATTCGAGGTGACCAGATCATCAATGTTTTGGATCAACTTCCCATGTTTCAAAGGTTTGTTATTAGCACATAACATGCCTCTGGTTTTCCAATTAACCAGGTGCTCCACGAACCCGTTCCGTACATAATCCGAATCTGTGATTATGACCAGTTCGTGGAGTTGATGCTGGACAGCAGTGAGGATGGCCTGATGCACAGCCATCAATTCTGCCACCTGACTACTTCGGGGACCAATTTTGTATCCAGCGGAGGGTTCTGGAAACTCCTTCACCCATGCATTCCCTACGCCGGCCACCAGTTCTTTCTCCCCGTTGTTGTCAACATGGTAAGAGCATCCATCCACATAGACAGTGGGCATTCCCTCACACTTGTCCTCTTCAAAGACTTTGTGTGGGGAATTAAGGTATGCCTCCGTGTTGTCCTTTATTTTTAGACTTTCGTCCTCGAGACAGTTTTCTCTGGCACAATCATGCAAGTCAGCCAGACCTTGCGCGAGGGGACTCTTCTTGTTTTGGCCATATCTGACCTCCACAGGAAAGCCTTGCATTGACAGAATCCAGGAAGTAATTCGGGAATTACTCACATTTCCGGCCCGGATTCTGTCACTTTGGAGATATTGCAGAGGCTGGTGTGGAGTCTCCACTATGATGTGTTCCCCCTGGATAAACGGGCGGTAATTCTTCAATGCCCACACCGTCGCCAGGAGTGCCTTCTCACAATCGTTGAATTTTTCCTCCACAGAGGATAAAGTTTTGCTCGCATAGGAGATTACTTTATTGACCTTGTCATGCTTTTGGTATAATACTGCCGTCAAGCACGTATTAGAGAACCCCGTCTCCAGGAAGAACTCCTTGTTTCTGACAGGGTAAGCTAGGCAGGGTGCTTGTGAGAGGCTTCTCTTGAGTTGTCTTACTGCCTCGGCTTGTTCTGGACCCCATTCCCACTTGACCCCCCCCTTCAGGAGATGAATCAGGGGTCTGGTGATCTCTGCGTAGCCCTCAATGAACTTTCTGCTGTAATTAGTCAGTCCAAGGAGGCTCCTTAGTTCCCACAGAGTTGTGGGGTCTTTCAGTTTCTGAAGTGCTTCCACTTTCTTTTCCTGGGGACAGAGACCCTGAGGAGTAATCTCATGCCCCAAGAAATTAACACGGGTTCTACACCACTGTGCTTTCTGAAAGGAAAGTTTTGCTCCAGCGGCCCTCAACTGGGTCAGAACATAACGGATCTCCGCTATGTGTTCCTCCACAGATGAACTTTTAATGAGTACATCATCTACATAAGCCAGGTTACCCTTCGCACCCAGGTCGGGCATGGCCTTATGTAGGAAAATATTGAACTCATTACCGGAGTTGAGGTATCCGAAGGGAGTCCGGGTCCATGTATACTGCTGGCCCCCAAAGGTAAAAGCCAGCTTGTATTGGTCCTCCCTACTGACCGGCACGGTCCAGTATCCATTGGTCAGGTCTATTGCAGTGAATAACTGTGACCCCTGGATCTGGGCCAGCTCTTGGTCAATGTAGGGCAGAGGCCATCGGGAAGTATGGACCCGTTTGTTGAGCTCCCTAAGGTCAGCGCAGAGTCTCCACTGGCCGTTTGGCTTCAATATTCCCAGCCGGATTATTGAAGGTGCTGTGGACTGGACGGATTATTCCCCGGGACTCAAGGTTCTTAATTATTTCAGTAAGGGACTCCATTGATGCGAGAGGCAAACGATATTGCTTCACAAACACAGGAGTCATGCCAGGGTCCGTGGGGATTGTTGTTGTGTGGATGTCAGTGCGACCACAGTCATATGAGTCTACCGCAAAGAGATCTTGGAAATCCAAGAAAACTTGTTTCAACTCTTGCTTTTGTTCCAGAGTCACACAGGCATCAGCTAGGTTGACTCTCTCTTCCACCATCTGCCTGAAGCCTGGAAAGACTTCTGGTTTGGCTATTTCAGCGGCCTCCTCCAGCTGGGTGGAGAAGTCCCTGGTCAGAGTGCTGATTTGGACCGGAGGCTTCAGGTGGGAAAGGCAGCCCTCATGGACCTGGAAAATCACCTCATCCCTCCTGAAGTCACAAGTCACATCTTCCTTACCATAGGGGCAAGAAGTGTACACCAGGAAGTTCCCCCCATGCCGGGTAAAAATCCTGTCTGGGGTTGCATTGTCCCCACTGTCACTGTCAAAACAGTCCTTGGGGATTGGTCCTAACAGTTCATTTCCAAGATCAAGGGAGAAATGTCGGTCATCAACCGCCATTCCAATAATGGTGCCTGCGGCTAGAGTAATACTCTTTAAGTCGCTGTTATCCACCTCTATTGGAATGGTGTCATGTTCTATGTTGACTAATGGAGTTGGGTTTACCCCCAACCCTTGCTGTTGGAGAGAAGCGTTTAGATGTATGTAAGCATCAGGGTTTTTCAACTCTTGTCCTCTTTTAACTTTCACTTCCAGGGAGAATTGTCGGGTCCTTTCTGGGATGGTGACTTCCTCTTTAATCTGAATTTCAACTGCATAAGGTAGCAATTGAGCTGACCTAAATGCTTTTTCTGGATCATCAAAGCCCATGGGATTATCCGCTAATCGGGACCAAGCTTTGAAGTTTATTAGGTCCAAACTAATGGCAAAGCGATTGAGAATGTCACTGCCTAAGTAAAAGGCGGCAGTGACGTCTCGCACGACCCAACAATTATGGACTATGCTCTTGTTGCCAATGGAGATTTTGAGCATACACCTGCTTGGCAGGAGATGTTTGGAATTAGGTGCTTCCAGGTCCATTTCCCATTTGTCTATCAGTTTGAATGTGGGAATGGCTGGATCTTTTGGGAGTTGGCGGAACATGGCTTCGCTGATGAAGCTCTTACCGTTGTTCACACACACTCGAGCGAGAACAGAGTCCTTCCCATCATTTAATTGGACAGGGATGAACAACTGCTCTCCAATTTGCTGAATATCAGCCAGGCTCTGAGCTGATTTCACATCTTTCTGGACTATAGGAGTGGGAGTTTCTGATAGTGGATTAGTATAGAATCTCAGAGTGTTTCCTTCCAGCGTGGAGTACCACTTTAGACTGGAAGGAAGGTTGATTTTCAGAAATAGAGAGGACCCTCCATCACCAGTCTGTTGTCCTACTGCTATTACTGTCACGTCTGGAATTTGGCTATTCTGGAAGTGAAATTCTACTTGGTCAGATTTTTGTTCAACCATGTGGCAGGTGCCGTTTAAACTAACATGGTTGACACTCCGTTTTAATTTTATTGGTCGGCTAGTCTGGGTCCAGAGGACCTTGTTTACGCAATCTATTAAGGGTGACAACCTCCTCAGGAGGTCATTCCCCAGTAAACAAGGGGTGCCCTCTGGAGTCACAACTATGACTGGGTGTTTCAACTTATGTCGCCCAATTTTAATGTCCAAGTCTGCAGTCCCCTCAACGGGAATTTCCTTCCCGTCAAAGTTCTGCAGTTGTCCAGGAAGAGAGGTGAGAGGAATTTGGTAATTCTCTCCCCTTCCTGCATTCAGTTCATCAAAGGCCCTTCTGGACAGAAGGGTGGCTTGAGATCCCGTGTCCACCAGCGCTGAAATCGTACCCTGCCCCTGTACTTGTACCGGGGCATAATATCTTCCCTCCTTCTCCTCAAGGGGGCACAGATAATGTACATTTTTGGACAACTGGTGTGCTAATTTTCTGGTTTTGGACATTGCAAGAGAAGAAATTTGGGCAGAATTCTGTGGAGAGCCTTGGGAATCTGAAAGAAAAATTTGGCAACTGGAGATCAGAGCCATTGTGGGTTCCCCTGGCTCCGGTTCTGGGCCGCCCCCCCCTTTTTGGAGGCAGTCACCAGGATGGGTTTGAACCAGGGGATTTTCTTGCGGTTGGTTCTGGGATGAGATGGTGGGCGGCGGTAGCTCAGTCTCCACATCTCCCCAGTCTGGATTTGCATCCCTAGGGACCCATTTTTCTTTGGGAGGAGTTCCCCCCTCTCTGAAGGAGAAGATCCTTTTCCCAGGATCCTCTGAGGAGCCCTCTCCCTCAAATTGGAAGACCTGTACCTCTTCCTCAAGCTGAGTCTGTTTGGGTCTTTTGTTTCTCCTACCCCCCCTCTGCTCCTTAGGAGGCAGACTTTCAGGGGCAAGAGATTTTGTTTCCGGTTCCTGGGTTTCCAGGGGCTGTTTACAAGTGAGGAAGGAAGCTTCCTCCAAGGCTTTACACCCCCCTTCCCTTTGTGCCTCCTCCCTGGGAACCGGTGAGTTATCGGGGTGCTGCCCCCGTCATTGTTCTGGGGCACCAGGTCCAGAGTTGGGTGCGTTCTGCACCGGCATGCCGATCTGAGGGTTCTGCTGAGCCCTCAGTATGTGACCCAGATCCCGCGCCATGTTTTGAACCTGGCGCTCTAACTGGGAAACCCGCTCAGGCTGATATGGGGCCCTGTTTTCTCCCCTGGGCTGATCCCGGGAAGGGTAGCTGTCCCTCCTCTGGTAATACCCCGGGTTGGGAAGATTTGGGTACCCCTCCACCCTTGGCCTCCCCTCTCCCGGATTAGGTTGTCTGGGCTCAGGGAATTGGGGAAAGAAGGATGGATGATTTTGGGGTTGGAAATTGGGTGGATACCTGGGGAAAAAGTTCTGCCCAGGATTTGGAGAATTTCTGCCCTCCTGTGGGAAGTTGGGAGGGAAGTTCCCTGGGTTAGGTGCTTGGCTGGATCCCCCCCTTGGGCTGGAGGAGTCCACACATAACCCAGGATGGGTCGATTTCCCTTGTAACGGGGACTTACATAATCAGGAGAGCGAGGGACCCCATTTGTGGGGCTGCCTCCCTGGCTCCCTGTCTGTGACTGGCCCGAGGACCTTCTGGGCCTAGCATTATTAGGTGCAGGTAGGTTTTTAGGCCCCCCCATCTCCAACTCTAAAACTGGGGTGACCTTTACCTCTGCCACCTTGGCAGCAGCAGGGGTGCTGTTGGCTTTGGGGTTTTTCTGAGCATTATTTTTGCTATCTACCGGTTTCTGCACCTCATAGATCCGGGTAGCCTGTTCAAGGACCCAGTCTAAAGATCTTTTCTCGTGAAAATCCCTCACGAGCTTGGTCATTATGTATTTGGGCAAGGCATGAAAAAATGTATTTATGAATTCTCTACTGTCTGTGCGCACCCTTCTGGTGGTCTGCGCAAAAGCACGTTTCAGTTCTTGCACAAATTCTTGTGGGGCCTGATCCTCCCCACATTGCAAATTGTAGGCTGCCTTGCGAGCCTCTTGAGGATTTCTATGAATGGAAAAATGTTTCAAGATGGCCGCCTTATAGGTGGACCATCTTAAATGATTTTGGTCCTCCAGCCCCGCAAAGAAACTGGAGTATTCCAGGGAGAAGGTCCACTTTACATATTGAATACAGCTTTGGCTGTCCTTCAAATGGAAAGTCTCCATCATTTGCTCAAACAACTCTAAGTGCTCCCAAACAGAATACTTAGCGTTCTTATGGTAAGGCGTGATGACGCTCCTGATCGCCTTAATCTGCTTTAAGGGGTCCTTAAGCAAGGCCCTTTTTGCCTTATTGGCCTTTTTGGTTCGGGTAACCCTTGTCCATTCATCCTCTGACTCAGAGGCACTGCTCCCAGAGGTTCCTGTCTGCTCTTCCAGGTTTTCCCGGATTCTGCGAGCCTGGGAATGGCTGGCAGAATGTGGGGACCTGGTCTCCTGTGTCCTGCGCAGTTCAGAGGAGTCTTCAGATTCCTCCTTGCTGCCAGGATTTGATGGGTACCCCCTCCACTGACCTAACTGGGCAGAGGTTTTCAGGATGCCCTTAATGGGCCTACTCTCCTGGGGTTCCCCACTGAACTGTACTGTACTTGGGTGCCCATACCCGGATGCCCACCCCTCCATTCCTGAGTGGTACTGGCCTATGAGCCCCATACTTTTAGCTGGATAGTAATCTGCCATCCCTGTGGCCCTGTGCTCATGTGCGCCAGGGGACATGGGGGTGGTAGAGTCCAGGGACTGGGAGAGATGAAGGCCCCTGGCGTTAGGGCTCCTGAGGTTATGGTCAGGAGTCTCTCTTTCCCAGCGGACCTCATCTCTATCCGCCCCTGCTCCCTGTTGCAGTGCAAGAGCCTGCATTTGTGCTTTCAGTTCCTCAGTCAAGGCCTTACTAGACTCTATCAGTCTCTCCTGCATCGCTACCTGTTGTTGGAGCCTATCATTGTGTTGACAGAGGGCCTCATTTTCCCTCTGTGCTTCCTGGTTGGTCCTGGAGAACTGGGCCAGTCTTTGCTGCAGGAGGTTTACCTCCTGAGTCCCATCCCTACCGGCCTGCTCCTTTCTTGCCAGAGCATCTTCCACCCTTCTGGTGTGCTCTACCAAGTTCTGGTTTTCTTTTTGGAGGTCACCCAGCCCCTGGAGGGCCAGGTGATTTTCTTCAATTTCCTTTTTTAAGTGGCAGACTTCCTGGCCTAAAGTGTCTCTTTCCTGACTGAGAGCCTGCATCTGTGCTGCCAGGTCGTCCCTCTGCCTTTGAAGGGCACCAGCTTTCCGGCGCTCTTCATCAAACTCTGCCTGGGTATCCAGGTCTTTCAGAATCAGTTTATTGTTTTCTGCCTTTTCCCTATCTAGGTGGCCTTGCAGGGTGACTACCTGCTCAGCACATACCCTGTTGAAGTCCAGTTGTTGCTCCAGCTTTTTCTGGCTTTGCAGTAGGGAGTCCAAACCTTCTTGGTGTTCCTTCTGCAAGGCCCGAAATCTGGTATCCTGTTCTGACTTTTCCTTTTGCAGCACATCCATATCCTCCTTTATTTTAGTGATGTACTGTCTGGTCTTATTTTCTGACTCCTGGCTTCTGTGCAGCCTTTGCTCAGAAGAGTCCAGATCAGATTGGGCCTTCTCTAACGCCATCTGTTGTCTTTTTGCCAGATCATGGCCTTCAGCACATTTATTCTGTATCGCTCCCATATATAAATATAAATATGCCGCTATCCTAACAATCTTGTCGTGTTCATCTTTGGCCTTAGGAGCCATATATAGTTCACTCAGGGCCACATGTAATGGACCCTGATCTCTCCATAAGTCTGACCCTGTTTCAGTGGCCTGTCGCGTGATGGCCTGCAACCAGGCCTCCTGGCCCTGCTCAGCCCATTCACCTCTCACAAATAGTTTATGTAAGAAGTGCTCTCTGGCTATTTTCATATCTACCTAGCACACTGTATTAAGCTGCACAAGTGGTATTCTAACCCAGAATCCCGGCTACGAGCCCCCAATTATGTAAGAGGATTCAATTCAACACTACAGCTAAGTCAACGCCTAGTCTATAATACTGAATGAAAACCCTTATTGATATATCTTTATGTCCAGTTCATGCGTTCTGGATGACTACCCCTATATAACACCCCTCTCTTGGAATCCTCCTGACCCCACTGAGCCAAGAAGTAGTTCTGTTTTGCAAGTTAAAAGGTTTAATTGATAATTTAAACAATATATATATATATAGCACGCTTTATAATAAATTAATAATTGAATAGCACACTTAATCTGATATGATAAAGATTAACAACGGAGAATCTGGCACTAGCACACTTCTTGATAATCACTAAGGAGTTGACATGAAATGGATAAGATAGCAACAATACTTTTATGGTTTCCAATGGATGCAATGTGGAATGAAATGCAGTACAGAAAATAACTTGATAGGATTTCAGCAAAAGACAATGTAATCACTTTCTTGGACAATTCACCCCCCCTTTTATGCAATGCAAGGAAGTGGAAGGAAGGCACACAATTCTCAGAAATGCAATTCAAATGTAATTCAGTTCACCCCGGCAAGCTTAGACTACAGAAGTTTAAAACACAGGCAAAATGCTTTTATATGTGCTGGCAATGGAGTGAAAAATATGCTAAATTTGCTTTTAATTCCCTCTGGAAGTTCAGGGTGAGTGGTATCTAGTTAATATTAGTCCAGGCTCACACTAGCAATGATTCAGGGATGATTAGCAGGTTAAACGAATTTCTGGCAAATGGAAGGCAAGCAGCAGCAGATTTTTACCCGTGAAGAAATTTGCAAATTGCGGCAAAATTCGCGAATGCGTGTTCCGCGATTGCGGTAAAACTATAAGGGGTAGGAATGTGGTTCTTGGTGCGATTAAAAGCTAAGATTCTAAGCTTTCAGATGAAAGTTACTGCAAGTCTCTAAGACAAACGGTCGCAGAGATATGAGCGATTTAGTGAAGGTCGTTTTTGGTTTTGCAAATTTTAAACGCAACACTTTTTCAGCTTTAAAAATGATGGCAGAATAACACAATTGCTAAGCTGCAGTTCTACTTAGATTAAAAATGGATTGAATTATATGATTTTAACTAAGAGATGTGTTCTGAGTTTTGCTGAGTACTCACAAGAGATTTTGAACCGGAAAGCGACTTGGTCACGGACTTCAGTCTGGTCAGGTCTCCCCGAGTTCCGCTCACAGCGCCTGGCCTCTGGAACTGCTCACAGCATCGGGGTCAGCACTCTGGATACAATGGCCTGGTCTCTGCTAGGCACCGGTTCTCTGGGTCGGGTCCTGCCTTCTCTTTGGATATTTCTGTCACCGGGTTCTTGCAAAAGTTCTTGGCAAAATTCAGACGGCGTTAGCCGGCTGTCTGAAGAGTTCAGTTGCAAAACGATTTTCAGGCCTGTTGACAAATACTCTTGCTGGCAGTGGCCTTTTTGGTTAAGGTTCTGTAGTCTCTGTTTATCTTGGAGTCTAAGTGTTGGCTCCTTGAAGGTTGATGGAGGTAAGTATGGATTTTTCCGGCAGAGCGTCCCGCTGCAGATGGAAATGAATGTCTACCTAAGTTTCAGTGGTCCATTTATATGTTCTGCAAGTGGGTGTGTGTGTTGGTCATAACTAAACTTTCCCCTCTCACTTGTCATTGGTCCAGCTTTCATTTCTCCCCTGATTGGGGGAGCTAAGTTGTGTCAGAGTGATGTCAGCCATTTATGATCTCTTGAAAAAACTCCCCTGTCATCTGTGCACCCAAATCTATATATGATCAAAATACATATTTCACAGTTACACAGTTGTTTGAAATTACATACCCATGTCACATATCACATGAGGTATACTCTGTCCCAAATCTGCTGTTTCTAAGAGCTTGCATTCAAAAATGGCAACTTTTAGCACTTTTTAATGTGCTAAACAACATTGGATCTTCATTAAATTTTATACAACTGTTCCTCACATATCTTCCCACATACCAATGCATTTTCGTTTGTCTAGCTGAAACAAGGAGTCTGTAATATTAATAAACAGCAGGGTTTTGTCCCAGAATATCCCACAATTTGGAGTTTGGGCTTGAATTAAAGGTACATTTTTTAAATTAAGTCTCTCAAAGTTATACATTTCTGTCATTTGATTACAAAGAGTTATCAGTGTTTTTGTAAAATATATATTTTACTTTCAATTCAGTCCTCAGAGTGTTGGAGTCCGCCTCCAAGACTTGGGTGGGTCAGTCACATGTCTTCTGGCAGGCAGGCCTTTGTTGACAGTAAAACAGTAAAAATCAACATATTCCTTTCAGAGGAGAGGGGCCATTGTGTGGTCTCTGGGAAGCTGACATCAGGAGGCCAGGGAGCCACTTTGCATTTAATTAACAGAACCCTGTGATTTCCTGGCTTCTTGTGTTGAGTTCTGAAGTGTCAAGAGTTCTCAGGACAGGCAACCCCTTTGAACTTTTGATGAAATGAGACCCCTTTCTTTGCACTAGACAGTTTTGCAAGACAGCTCTCCTGTCAGAGTTTAGACCGCTAGCGCCACCCTCAGGATTTTGTGGTTACTGCATCCATCCTTGGGATTTTTTTTAGATTGATTCATTTCAGCAAGTGATATTACATGGAGTATATTGTCCATGTTCAGGACATGGCATTGGTGTGTTTCTGCAGTAAAGTAATTCTGTGCCCATGATTTTGCCATATTTGACATTCAAGAAAAATGAATTCCCCACAATTCTAGGTGGCTTTTGGCAATCAGCATTGCCATTCCCAATGGTTTCAGACTACTGTGCGGGTAGTCCAATGGTGGTTTTAGGCAGTGCCCTTCTGTGCCCATAACATCGGCAAAATGAGTGGCAGCCTATTCTTCATGCATTTCCCTGTGCATTTTCTGGGAAGCTCTGGCCATCATGATGTTCTCCATGTCAGTACTGCACAGTTTTGAGGTAGGGCTCGGATGCATGGGTAAATACATCCCACAAAGAGATAGGCTTATCATTGTGCGCAGTTGGTGCCATATGCAATTGAGCTACAGGTGAAGAAGGATGTTACCATCGTTGCATTCACCAGACAAGTCACTATAACACTAAAGCACAGAAATGGACAGCAAATGAAGGATGTTGATGCATTTGTGTGCATAAATGAATCCATGAAGCAGCAAGGGTTAGAATGTGAATATACTCCATTGGTTGAGATTGGGGATCAGCCCATCAAAATCATGGTAGATAATAAAGGATGTCAAGATATTTGTTTGGAAGAGAGTTCTGCGTTAGGAATGGCAATACAAAAATCACATTACACTGCAGATTTCAACAATACAGTGATTGGGAACATCCCTGAGAAATATGTGAATGCACAGGGTGAATTGCCAGAGTCTCTGGATTCTCAACCTAAAGGGATATTCAAAATTCAGTCTGTGTATCCTTATGATTCCAATGAGACAGTGTGCTGTCACCAGGAGAATTGTTTATTATTTGATTTAAGTGAAAATGAAACAGAAAATCAGCTTATTGAAATTAAGGTTGATGTTTCAAAAATGTTAAAGGTGGCAACTCTGTAAAGAGATACTGCCACACGACTGGAAGAAAGCACAGAGGTTCCTCCATTAGAGAACTTTCCAGAATTCTCAAAAATGGTAGAGGAGCAAGGTCTGGCAGCAGATGCATGTGATAATGAAGAGGATAGGAATGAGTTGAGAAAAATATTTATGGAATTTCAAGAGGTTTTTGCCAAGGATGCTTATGATTGCGGCCTACTGATTTGCATGGTGCCACATTACCAGAGGGATATGGTAGGGATCCGGTATTCGTGCGTCAATATCGGTTACCATTGGCGTGCCTGGAATTAGCGCAGATAATAAAACATTTGGAATCCAGAGGAATTATCAGGCCTATTCATAGTACCTCCAACACTCCCATTTTGGGGGTATTAAAACCAAATGGTCAATGGCGTCTGAGTGCAGACTTGAGGGAATTAAACAAAAGAGTACCAGTGTCTAGATGGCCACTCCCATTTATTGATCAAGGCCTCGCACAGGTTCATGGGTCAAAAGTGTTTACCACATCAGTCCTTACATCTGGGTACTGGTGTGTGCCATTGACTGAGGACATCCAAAACATGTTCACATTTTCGTTTGATAAAACGGAATACGCTTGGTCCAGAACACCATTTAGGTATGTCAATAGTGGGAGTGAATTTGGTATATCTTTGAGAAAAGCACTCCCAGATGTAGCAGGAAGGGGAACAATAGTCTGGATGAGTTGCAAAGAGCAGAGAGTAGAAGCAGGCAGATTTAGAAAGAGGCTGTTACAGTAGTCCAGCTTAGGGAGAACCAGAGCTCTGGAGACAGTGAGCTTCTGGGGGACAGAGAGGAAAGGACAAATTCCTCTGAGGAGGTGCAGCTGGTTGTGTGACTTCTTAGGCACGTCAGAGATGTGAGGAGAGAAGGAGAGTGTGGAGTCGAAGATGACCCCAAGGTTTCTAGCCTCGCAAGTGGGAGCAGGAGGAGGGCCAAGAGAGGCAGGCCAGAGGGTGACAGGAAAGAAGGGAACGGGTGAGCCGATGAGGAGAATCTCGGTCTTACTGGCATTAAGGAAAAGATCATTGGCGGCACACCACTCCTGGATAGCAGACAGACAGTTACAGATGAGAGACGGAGAAGAGGTGGCCGAAGGTAGCCTGAAAATGAGCTGAGTGTCATCCGCATAGCACTGAACGTTGGGGCAGAGAGCGGCAATGCGGTGGGCAAGAAGTGCCAGGTATTGGTTGAACAGCCAGGGAGAGAAGTTAGACCCCTGGGGGACACCACAGGTAGAGATAGAGATAGAGGAGAGTAAGGACCCAAGTTGGACCTGGGAGGGTCGATCAGAGAGGAAAGAAGTCAGCCACGCCAGGGCCTGATCGGTGATACCCGGGTTATTACGGAGACGGTTGAGCAGGATGGCATGGTTGACCGTGTCAAAGGCAGAAGAGAGATCAAGTAACATGAGGACACAGGGAGTGTTGCAATCAAGGTTTGAGAGCAGGTCTTCACAGATGTTCAGGAGAGCAGTTTCCATGCTTCTGGCAGCTCTGAAGCCAGACTGATGGTCATGAAGACAGCCAACAGATTCAGAGTGAAGATTAAGCTGGGAGATGGCCAGCTTTTCCAGGAGTTTGCCCAGGAAGGGAGTGATGGAGATTGGGCGATAGTTAGCTGGGCAGGACGGGACGGCAGAGGTTTTCTTAAGAAGAGGGTGCACAAGGGAGTGCTTCAGGGGGGATGGGAAGACTCCAGTGGCAAAGGAGTGGTTGCAGATGTAAGCCAGAACAGGAGCCAGGGAGTCAATATGGTCCTTGATGTTTTTTGAGGAATAGGGATCAAACTGTTTTGATGAGACTTTCATAGATTGGACTTGTCTAGAAACCTCCTCTGGGGAGAGCAGGGGAAAGGCAGAGAAGGAAGGAAGAGAGGTGGCCGAAGAAGGGCCAGAAGAAGAGTAGGGAGTATAGGGGAAGAGGAAGAGAGAGAGGACAGGATGTCCTGCATTTTAGAGATGAAATGAGAAGCCAGAGCCATGCAGAGGACCTGGGAAGGTGGGAAGGGACTGGAGAGGTAGAGACTGCAGCAGGATTGGCCAGTTCCCTTCAGATTTTAAAGAGTTGAAGGTTAAGATTTTAAAGGTTAAGTTATCCTTTAATGACCTTGGGTGGGCGCTGTCATAATGGAGCGTGGTGTTTTTATCTGTGGTTTGTTTAAACAGTGAACATTTCAATTGTCCATCCTCCCCTTTGATGATTAGGTCGAGAAAGTGTATTTGCTCTTTATCTGCCTCCATGGAGAATTTGATAGTTGGATTACAGCCATTCAGACAGGTGAAGTCTTTCAAAGACTCTCTAAAGCCACTCCAGATAAAGATGATGTCATATATGTATATATACCAATAGGTGATGTGTAGTTTATAGGGATTCCTTTCTGTGAGAACATGCTCCTCCTCAAAAGCCGTCATATATAAAATCGCTAGGCTATCTATAGGTAGTGTTCGTTTCTGTATTCAAAGACTATTTTTTTAAGTGCAATGCTCATCAGGTCTCTGATAAATTCATCTGGAACTCTTTGTTAAGTAGCCCCGTGTGCTAGGGCTGCTCTGAACTTCTCTATAGCTTCTTCTTGGGGATATTCGTGTAGAGTGATTGTATATCCATTGTTACTAAGAGGTTCTGAGCTGGATCAAAAGGCAAGCCTTCAAACAATTTAATCATGGCCATAGTGTTTCTTAGATATTTTGCTGTGTTCCTGCTAATAGGTTGTAAAAAGATATGGACACATTTACAGAAAGTTCGAGAATGGAACCACACCCTGACACTATGGGTCTGCCTGGTGGTGTCAAAGGGGTCTTATGGATCATTGGTGGTGCATAAAAGGTGAGGGTTTGTTGTTCTGAGTTGTTAAGATATTCAATTTCTTCTTTGGATATCCACCCGCTGTCAACCCCAAATTGGGTGGTTTCCAAAATATCTTCTTGCATTTCTCGGGAAGGGTCCTTACTGAGTGGCCTATAACTTTGCAAGTCCTGTAATAGATTGAGCAACGTCAAATTGTATTGTTCTTGAAAATCACTATTACTCCTCCCTTGTCTGCAGGTTTTATTATTAGTTTATGGTCCATCATAAGGGTTTGAAGTGCCTTCTGTATCTAGTTCTCTGTTTCTGACGGCTGAGCCTCTTCAGGTCCCCTCAGACACATGCCTCAAATAGCAGTATATCCTTGGGTACTTGGTTGTCCTGTGGGGTAAAGGTGGATGAGATCTGAAGTCCATTGTCTTCCCTTTCTTGTCTGGTGTATTTTTCCATGAAGAAGCAGAGCCAGCTTGCATAGCCATCAACCCACAGATGGTAAGTGTAATGTCATGCACATGCACTTAACTGCCACCTACAGAGATTGTGCCTGTCTGTACTCACAGGGGTGCCCATTGCATCACTCAAGGTTGTGGCTTTTGTCTCTCCCACTCCTTCCCTTTTTTTTAAACTTTTTTAACTGCCTTCGTGAGCACTTTTGGTGTGAAAATTGGTAGTAGTTTGTATGTGTGGAAACGATTGTATAATATCCCTAAATGTATTTTTATTTTGGAATTTCACTCAATGTAGGGTGCTATATGACCCCTTAATAGGCCAGTTTATTAACATTAGATGAGATGTATATGAGCCCCCTCAGATGAGAGTTCTTTTTAATAATTTGTGTTCCTCAGAGGTCTTCCTAACAATTGATCTTGGTCGTGAGGAAGGTGGAAACAACTTGGTCATTACCGCCGAAACATACCTATCTCTGCGTGGACAGCAGAGACACGCAACTAATAGGCTACTCGAAGTCACAGTACTGAGCAAATAGCTAGATAGAGAGGCACCCCAGCATCCAACTAAACGGGGTTAAGGTCCAGAATCCTCTTCAAGTGTGGGCTATTTGTATCAGTTTACAAGTACTGTGCACGTGTTTTGATAAACGTTCTTGTGCATTCCTGAACGTAAAGATGGGGCTAAGAGTAATCTCTTCAGCCTACACTGTACACTTTGTATATTAATTTTGTGTTTGTGCACTTTTCTTTGTGTTTTTTTTTTTAATTGACCTTCAGCATTTGGATTAATACGAACAAATGTGTGCCTAACCAAAAGTTTAATAAAATTGAATGTATGGCAAAACAATGAAAAATGCTTCAATATAGTTGCATTTGATTGTGATATTTGTTTTCAGGTTCCTGTGAGACAGGCGTCAAATTCAGAATACGCCTCAAACTATCACACCTTTGAAATAGTAGAAATTGAGTTTCAGTTTTAAATAATGTTCCTGTCGCAACACACTTTATGTGTTATAATGTCAGCAACATAGCAGCCCACCCGCGGAAGTGCCAGGAGAAAAACAGCACTGCTCCACCCCTGTACCGAAGCTTTGGGGCACTGTGTCAGTTTTAATGCCTTCCAGCAGTTACACAGCGAGACCCCACCCATGTTTGTGATGCAGCAGCTCGCCCACTGAAGCGCCAGGAGAAGACCAGGACTGCTCCACCCTTGTGTTGAAGTCCACCATGGGGCTGTTGGGGTGTTTTGGGGTCACTGGCTACTCCCCCTTTTGGGTCCCTTAAAATATAAGCCATCTAAAAAGTGGGAGTTCTTATATCCTTTTGTCATGGACACATTGTCTCTGCAACAGCTGATGAGCTCACACACAAGTAAGAAATGTGCGTATTGCCTTGTGGGGAGAGAAGTCAGACTAAGGGTGCCCTTCAAGCCAGTCACACATTCCCTGTTGTGCAGGCAAGACTAATTAAGGAAATCCATGAGGACAGCGAGCAGGGACGTCATTTCACCAAAATGCCAGGGGTAGCGGAAGTGACATCACACGATCCTTGACCCCGGGGGACATCACATGAAGTGATGTCATTTGACCCCACCCCGAAGTGCTATCGCTGGAAGCGATGGAACGCGACCTTTCACCTGTTGACAAAACAGGAAGTGCTATCACACAGCATTGTACACTACAAAAAATATGGTTACGATATCACTATAATGTGATGTACATTTCATACAAGAATGGATTGCCATATGTATCGTTAAGATTAGTGTATATAGGCCAATATTACCAAATTACTGTGAATGCAAGCAGACATCCATGACCAAATGATAATGATGTGTTATTATATAGCACTTACGCATAAGGGCTTTATATGGAAAAAATATACACCCAATATCACCCAACCTGTGTTGGTACTCATTTATCGACCTCAGAAGGATGAAAGGCTGAGTTGAGGCGTTTAAGAACTGACTAAATCAGTGACTCACCCCCTGAAGTGTGCCTGAAATAAACCTTTAATGAGTCTAGCAATTATTGTGTAGAATTCCAGAAAGACACATTATTTGGTATTCCTAATCTTTCTTATTTAGGGTCAGTGCTGAAAGTGTTAGACTTGTGGCACTCCTTTTCTTAATTTTCTTCTTTTTTTAAGGGGCCTTAACAAGAAAGCCAGCCACTCCAGAAGTAAAGAGCCACATGGTGCTGGCCACAGCCCATGAGCTTGCATTACAAAAAAACACTTTTTTTTTAGAGGTCGCAAGGGACACCACAGAGGTTGCAAGGGATACCTCAGAGGTTGCATTTGCGACCTCTGGCGACACATAAATGACGTCCCTGACAGCGAAGGTGCCTATGCCTACGTAAGCCTGTGGTCTTTTATGGCTGCAGATGGACTCTTGCCTTTGCATGTGAACCCCTCCGGAAGCAACACTAGCCGAATAGGAGTATATCTTCATTTTTCCTTCAACTCTGTTGGCTTTCATATTGCGATCAAGAAGAGGGGGAGTGAACCGATGACTTTGGTTGCCCATCAGGGCAACCTCGTTTGTTATGATGCACTTTGGTACACCCAGATCCTCCCTGTGTGGATACTCGTGGAGTTAGACTTTGCGAAGATTGTGCTTTTAAACAAAGGATACACTTGTACAGCAGCAGAACATGGTTGTTTTTGCTTATGATTGTGCAGCCCTGTTAAAGTACAATGTAGCGTTTTATCTGATCAGAGATCTTAGAGCTTAAGGTGAGAGAACATTGGGCTGAGGTAGGGAAGACAGACTTTTGCTGCCCCTCAAGCTGTTAGTGCATTCCTCAACCCACTCACCTACTTATTTACTTGTTCTCTTTAACGCACGTTAGCACTTATGATTGTATATTAATGATTTTAAGGTTTTATATGAACTGTTTTACATTGAACTGTATGTTTTAGTAACACAGAGACTCATAATAATATATTGATTTTGCCAATACAACGTTCTGTATATCACATTTATCATGTTGAAACAATAGCAAAAAGAAAATCTACCACCAGTCAGGCCCCCAACACTGTAATAAAGTCAATTGAGGAGTCAAACATGCTCATAAGTGAAATTGAGAGCTTGTTATGCACTTCAAGGGAGCAGAGTAATCCAGAAATTCCTGCTACCAAAGAAAAATCTGCTGCTAAAAACTGTATTTTGCTAGGACATCTAGATCAGTGGTCTTCAAACTGTGGGGCTCGTCCCTACCGAAGGATGGCCCGAGTGGGCATGAGGATCCTCAAAAAGGGAGTGTGGTGAATGCTTTCAATAGAAAATATAATCAGATATGGCATCTGAGGGGATCCATCAATGCTATTTTTACTCAAGGAGCGGCTCAACAACAATATTTGTACACAAGGGTTGGTTCAACATGCAAAAGTTTGAATAGCATTGATCTAGATGTTATACGGGAAGATGAATCAAAACAACGAGGAATTAATGGCGGAAGGGAATCCACAAAGAACACTGGTCTCAGGAAGGGGAACGAGAAGAGCAAAAGAAAATCGACCTTTCCAACGCCACTACATTACAACCTCAGAGTAAACAATCTGAAGGCTTACCCATTGGAGAAATATTGGCCACATATGAAATGCCAAGGAATGGGGGGCATTAGGAGGGCAGAATTACTCTATCCCAGTCCATATTAATGGAGGGGTTGGTTGGTAATAAAGAGGGGTGGCGTGAGGTTATAAATGGGGTATCAAGCATGTGTAAAAAGAACAAATCTGATGAGTCGTCTCAGTATAATAATGGTGGCATGCCTATTAAAGAAGGAATTATATTACCCGAGATACTAACATCTAATCGATTTGAGTCATTGTCTAATTTAGAAGATACAACAGAGATCCCTACTGTAGATATTGGAGTTGGGGTTCTTATGTACAGTAAGGGAGCAGGAGGAGTGGAGATTCAGGCTGGAGTTCAATTCAATGTAGGAAGGAAGGTAAATCTTGTGAATAATTTAGTTCAATAAACATAATAGCATCTATAGCAGGCAGGATCCAACCAGAACTATTGTGATGGGAAATTCTTGCACAATTTCTTGTACTTATACAGCTTCGAGAGAAATTGAGGATATGAGGTATCTCATTGTTAATATAAGCAAAGAGGTGGGAGATTTGAAGACCATGTTGTAAGACTATTTTAAGGTCGTTTCTGGTAATGGACATGCTTGTAAATCTACGGGTCTCATATCTACCACCTTATCCAACCACAGCAGAATCATGTAAAGAAATCACACACCACTTATTGCTGGTGCAGACACAGATAAATCCTCAGGAAATCTGGCTATTGAGTTGTCATCTAAATCTTCAACCCAGAAGGTACACTGCCTATGAGGCCTACGATAACTCCAAATCAAAAAGCTGCTGACAGACCATGTAGTAATGTATAAATGCCAAATACGTTCACCTTGTATAAACATAAGAGAGAGTTGTAGTAATAGTCCCACTAGAGGTAATATTAGTATGATTCAAACGAACAGGAAACAATGCACTCTCTAGCTAACAAATGTATTCACAGGATCCACACCCGAATGGGTTGCTGCTCTTTTATTGGAGATTACATGTCTGATGCAGGAGAGTTGTGGGAAATGGAGCCAACAGCAAGGATTCCATATGTCTTGAGTTAAAAAACGATTACCTAGTGCAGAGTCTATTAAGTATAGAATTCAGATAATACCCGTAAACTGGAATTGCCATTGAATTTAGGAGTAATCCACCTATACCCTCTATAAACTTCCAAGGATTAGGTGGGAAAGAGATGCCCAGTCAGGATAGTAGCACTAAGGTGATAAGTAAACATGTTATATTTCTTGGGAAACCTGCCCCTAGAGTGCCAATGATTCAGGAGATAAAGGGGGATGATGATAAAGGCCTTGAAAGTGCAGATTAACTAAGGGCTGTTAAAGAGCTATTGTCATGTCCAAGGGGGGGTTTACCTACTCCTCCCATCCCAACCATTGCTTTCAGTTGTGAGGAACTGCCATTTGGCAAAGGTTCAAAGCCCTAGCTTTTTCGATTGTTATGAAATGATAACATTTTGTGGGTAGTTCCATCTCTGAAAGGGTAATCCGCTAATCAGATTCCCCTTTCACAAGCTATATGCCAAAGCATAGCATGGATCTGTGGCCCGCTGCATCAGTATTATGATTCGCTGTGCCTGCACTGAGCAGATCCAGAGGTCACAAATGCCAATGTGACAGTGGCAGTGACAGATAAATCTCTACCATCCAGGGGCTGCATTTAAGAAATGCATCCCTGTGCACGAACGACAATGATCATAAGTACCACAAGATGGTGGCAGGATAATTTCTAATAAAGCTATGCCTGAGTTTAGGCATAGTGTATGGTACTACTTATGATCACGACCAACAAATTCCAATTGATATCACACGTGTCAGCTCCTGTGAGTCAGCTCTGCTGTTGAAGGTGATGTGTATTCTACTCAGCTGGGTGTTGCCTGCCAAATGGCAGTACAGGAACCTCGATGGCCTTGCCTCCTCTTTGATCTCTTTGGGAAGACAGGTAACACCCTCTTCTGAGACAAAGGACCACACCAATTCAAAAGGAGTAGCCAAACACCAGGGCGTTTCATCTTCAAAGGCTTTTGCTCTCAGTGAGAAGGGAAGGGGTAGGATTATGATAGGCAGGAGGGCTCTGGTCCTTGGAAGATGTCCACCATCTTGATTCTCATTGTCCCTCTCTTCTTTCCTGTCCCCTCCACTTCCTCTGGAGCAAAGCACTTTGGGTGTGACATCAGGAGGGCAAAGTCCACTGTGTTCAAGAGCAGGGATTGGACCACTAAAGCAGGTTAGCTTTTGTCCAATCACCTGAGGACTTTCACCTTTAAAAGACAGGGTCCCCCACCCGGTTGGCAGAATCTCCAAGAGCCTCTTGGATTCTTTAAGGCCACAGATTTGCTCTGAAGATCTCACTGGACTTCCGGCTGGGAAAGTTGCACTTTCCAAAGCCCACACCCTTAAGTGAAGAAGAAATCATCCAAGACAAAGGAAAGACCTGTCTACTACCCACTCCCTAGGCAAATTGTCCTGTCCTTGATTCCTCTCTGGGGGACTCACAGCAGCTGGAAGACTAGACAATCCAAAACTCCCTGTTCTACCAAACTTAACCGGTCACTTCATGTTCCCTGCACCTGGAACAAGAGGGAAGTCACTGGCACTGGTTGCTGTGATCCTCCACCACTTTGAACTTGCGTGCAGTTTCACCTCACACAACACTGCATCGTGCTCCCGCAGGAGCTCGTCACCTGCTGGGTCCAAAGCAGCCACTCAATGCTGGGACCCAGACCCAATCATTGCAGAGCCACATGCTGACTCTAACTGGGGTTTACAACCACAGTTCTATCCAGCTAGCTCTTGAAATGCTGCTTCATGAAGCATACATCAATGCACCGAAGATCACCACTTCGATAACCTTCTACTGCTAACTCAAACTTCTGGAGCATCACTCATCGACCCCCTCACAGAGATTAAAAGCGCGACTTAGGCTGGCCTATTCCGAACCATTCCTAGGACCACTCCGACCTTCATCCTTGAGAGCTACCTCCCTACCGCACCGAGAGACCGCCTATGACTCTACTCGACATCTGCTAGCTGCTTGGACACACACAATCCAATGTGCCCAAACTGAGCCTGATCCGCTCGCACCATCGTTCGACATCGAGTCTGGCCTCATCACCCCACCAAGAACTGAATCCAGGAACTGATGACTCTGATCTGCTGCCTTGGTCCACTTGGACCCTAAATACTGGTTTGGTCATGATCACTCCCGTTTTCAGCCAAGATATACATTCTGTGGCTTGTGATTTACCTACAGTTAGGAACGTGTTCTCTTTTAGCAACTTTCCCTCCACGTTTTATGTACCCCCAAACATTTTACTGTTGTTTTTTACACTGACCTGACTTTCTACAGTGAAGTGAAGCCTGGAACTTCACTCCACAAGCCTTTTGCTCGCGTGATATGGGTAAACGGACATTCAGCTGGCTGTGATGTTTGAATACATTTTTCTTTTTTGCAAGAGGTGCATGCCTTTTTCCTTGATTGCTGTGGATTACTTTTCCATTACTTTTGGATTGCTTTGGGAGTGCCCCCATCTCTTTGTCTCGGGAAGATAGCTCAGGGGCAACATGCTCACCCTGGAAGCAAGACAGCACAGAGCAACACAGGTTCGAGGACTAGACCATCCAAAACTCCCTGTTCTACCAAACTAAACCAGTCACTTCATGTTCCCTGCACCTGGAACAAGAGGGAAGTCACTGGCACTGGTTGCTGTGATCCTCCACCACTTTGAACTTGCGTGCAGTTTCACCTCACACAACACTGCATCGTGTTCCCGCTAGAGCTCGTCACCTGCTGGGTCCAAAGCAGCCACTCAATGCTGGGACCCAGACCAAATCATTGCAGAGCCACATGCTGACTCTAACTGGGGGTTACAACCACAGTTCTATCCAGCTAGCTCTTGAAATGCTGCTTCATCAAGCATACATCAATGCACCGAAGATCACCACTTCGATAACCGTCTCCTGCTAACTCAAACTTCTGGAGCATCACTCATCGACCCCCTCACAGAGATTAAAAGCGCGAATTAGGCTGGCCTATTCCGAAGCATTCCTAGGACCACTCCGACCTTCATCCTTGAGAGCTACCTCCCTACCGCACCGAGAGACCGCCTATGACTCTACTCGACATCCGCTAGCTGCTTGGACACACACAATCCAATGTGCCCGAACTGAGCCTGATCTGCTCGCACCATCGTTCGACATCGAGTCTGGCCTCATCACCCCACCAAGAACTGAATCCAGGAACTGATGACTCTGATCTGCTGCCTCGGTCCACTTGGACCCTAAATACTGGTTTGGTCATGATCACTTGGGTTTTCAGCCAAGATATACATTCTGTGGCTTGTGATTTACCTACAGTTAGGAACGTGTTCTCTTTTAGGAACGTTCCCTCCACGTTTTATGTACCCCCAAACATTTTACTGTTGTTTTTTACACTGACCTGACTTTCTACAGTGAAGTGAAGCCTGGAACTTCACTCCACAAGCCTTTTGCTCACATGATATGGGTAAACGGACATTCAGCTGGCTGTGATGTTTGAATACATTTTTCTTTTTTGCAAGAGGTGCATTCCTTTTTCCTTGATTGCTGTGGATTACTTTTCCATTACTTTTGGATTGCTTTGGGAGTGCCCCCATCTCTTTGTCTCGGGAAGATAGCTCAGGGGCAACATGCTCACCCTGGAAGCAAGACAGCACAGAGCAACACAGGTTCGATCCCCCGGTCCACGCTTATAATCCTCTGGGTATTAAGCGCGTAATAAATAACCTATCAAATCATTTTTTATTTATTTAAACTTTATTTATTGTGCTTGACATTACAACAAGAAAGCGAGTAGCTTATAGATATTAGGCAATATATATGATCAACATACACAGTAAGAAGTCAGTTTATACAAGACGGTAGGGAGCCAACTGGTGGTACAATAATCAGAGATAAACATATTACAGTGGCAGTGCAGGCACATAAATTAAATGTGTGGAGACCCCAGGACGAAGCCAGAGCAGCAGAATAGAACGGACTGCTAGTAACATACAGAGCCCAGCCAGTTTCCTGGAGTCACGCCCAAGTCTAGGGAGTTCATGAAAAAGATATTCCTATGCGGATGGGGTAATAGTGTAGTCTAGGATTTCGGACATAGTAGAGCATACCTCCTCCCAGAACTGAGAAAGACGCGGACAAGACCACATCATGTGCATGTAATTTGCATCCTCTGAGCTACATCTGGGGCACCTGGGGTGGTGGTCTCTTGACATATGATGCAGTCTGATCGAGGTATAGTGGAATCTGTGGAGTACCTTAAATTGGATGAGTATAAAGCGGCAGTTATATGAGATTTTGTGGATACGGGCACACATGCGATCCCAGCGTTGATGAGTCATTTCAATTTATAGATCCTCGCCCCAGGTGCGTCTGAGTTTATCAAAAGGGGGGATGGCCTTGGACTGCAGCAGGGTATATAATATGGAGACCTTCCCCTTGAAAGATATAGTATTCAGGATTTCAGACAACATAGGATCATCTGAGGGGATTGTGGGAAAGTCCGGGTACCTGAACTTGAGGGAGCGACGAAGACCCGCATATTGGAGCCAAAGGGAAGGCGTCCCCCGTAGGGGCACTGGTAGATCTGGCCATTCGAGGAAGTTACCCTGGTCATAGACATCTCGGGCAGTCTCGAAACATGCGCCAGCCCAGAGGCGTATTGTTGGTGGGGTTACATGGGGAGATTCCGGGGGGAAATTCCAAAGGGGAAGGCTACCATGAAAGGGATGTAAGGTATTGACCAGTTTCCACAGCTTAGACAAGGCCAGTGTCGTGGAGCCTACAGGGTCAAGGGATTCAAATTTAACATGTTCAGATGGGAGAGTTAAAGAACGGATATCGCAACCCTCTACAGCAAGACGTTCAAGCTTAGTGTGCAGTGGAGAGTTTGTGGATATAAACCAGTGTGAGGCATGTTGTGCCTGCGCAACTATCCAATACCTGTCAAAGTTAGGGGTGCCAAAGCCGCCCCCGGCCATGGGGGTAGTTAGTGTATCCAGCTTCAAGCGGACCGCACCGGAATGCCACAGAAAAGTATTTATGATGCGGGTAAGTGATTGAAAGAATTTGCAGCCTAGCCATAGGGGGACATTCAGGAACCTGTCAAGGAGTTGGGAAAGTACAATAATTTCTAAGGATGCCTATTCTACCGGCCATGGAGAATGGTAATTTTGCCCAGCCTGTACATTTTCTGGCAAGGGTAGTCTAGAAGAACCAAAGACAGTGGCAGCATTGCCTGGGGGGCTGTGCACTGGCCGTGAGCAGTAACGCTTCTGTGATAGGGAATTGACTAGGCATTATGTGGTGCATAGTACAACAACAATGTATAATAGGTAAAGAAGACAAACTTGCAAGACAGAGCTAGATATCAGTCGGACCAGAATAAACAGCAAAATGTAGATTCTACTATAAACAAGGTCCAATTCCAGACTTAGTATGGTTGCACAATCCGCAAGGGACAAATGACCCGATCACTGCATCAGAGATGTGATTGATCATCCCAAAAAATCTTTGTTGATAAATTTGGAGGCCTCTTCGGGGATAGTGAAGAAAAAGACTTGGTTTGAGTGTTTGATCCTTAGGCAGGATAAGGTGCACCCGGATTGGGTTTTGCTGTCAGGGCGCGGCGGGCTCTCTCTATTGCGAATTGTGGCAAGAGTTTCAGGGAATCAAGTAGCATAAGTAGGGTGCGTTTGACGTAGTCATCCATGGGGCCGTTATCTTCTGGGACCCCGATAATGCGGAGGTTGTTGCGCCTGGATCGTGATTTGAGGTCCTCATTCTTCTTGCTGAGATCCAGGACCTGTCTGGAAAGAGCAGCCACCTTAGCACGAACTGCGACAATGTCATCCTCGGCTACACCAACCCTTGTCTCCACCTGTGTAACCCGATTGTCAGTTTTTTCCATATGGGCTTTGATTGATGATATGGTCCCATTCAGGTCATCTAGCTTGGAGTGTAGAGTGGTAAACCCCTCAACCATGTAATCCATCATCTTTTGGGATTCAGTGGACTCGGGGGTGCTGACGTGGAAGCCTCGGATTCAGATATGAGTTCATTCGGTTTTGGTGCCGCTTTTGCGAACATGTTGATGGAGCTCTGTTTTTTGTTAGCTCCTTTGGTCATGGTCCCATCAACTCTCACAGGAAGTGAACTACGCTACGCATGGGGATCGGGAGTGATCGATCCGAGCCAGGGAGCCTGGCTTCTGTGAATATCGATGAACAGTAGGGTTATCCGATGCAGTCTGCAGATGAGTGGTAGGCCTCAGAATAGCGTATCTTGCAGTGAGGGTAGGCTGACCTTTGTGTGGGCCGATGGGGTGTGCAGACAGCAGAGCCCGGTGGAAGGTCTAAGTGACCATGTGCAAGCATCCCGTAAGTGGTTACAATAGAGATCAGATGCAATGGGAATGGCTAGCAGTGACCTTCAAGTTCAACAGATCTGATTCAGACCGGATTTGTGTGAGTTGCGGTCTCCCACGTATGATGAAAAAGGGATGTACAGGTCCGGTCCCAGCTGTCCAGTGAGTCAAGAGGATAGACAAGTGGCCAGACAGGAATCAGGATGGAGAGGGCCAGGCAAGATGTGCTATACCCGAGGGGCAGTCGCAGTAAAAGCAGGAAGAGTCATCCAGGGCAAAATAGGATCATTAGGGTTGACCCATATTGATGGCTCCGTGTTTTTACGAGTTCCTTTGGTCAATGTCACATACCCAGAGAGAGTTGGAGGCAAAAATCTTAGGCAATACTTTTGTCAAGGCAGACAGAATCAGAGAACACTCATGGACAGAAATTCAAGAGTCAATAGGCCGGAGCCAGTGTCAAGTGGAACCGGGTTCCTGTTGTCGAGGATCAAAAAGTCGGACAGTTCACAATTCAACGTAGCCAGGAGTACTTAGATATTGTCAATAGAGGAAGCAAAAGTTATAAGAAGGAGGGAAGACAAGGGCAAGCCTTGGAGATAAAGAAAAGGGATTCACCCTAATTCTTCAAGCAGAACACAGTATCTTATTCAATGAAGAGGCTGGTGCCACGGCAGTTGTTCCTGGTAGTTTCCTGCAGACCCTCGGTTCCTGGAGCTTTGGGTGAAGGAGGACGTCTGGAGGGGTCTGCACCACACAGGGATGAAGCCGGCAGCAGCGACGGTGAATAAAAGGTGCACTCCTTAAAAACAGGAAAGGCTCTTCAGATGGCTATCCGGACAACTACAGCTGTGTGCAGCGATTTCAACCAAGAAGAGGATCCTATGGATGTAGAAGGTGAGCTGGTTATCCCCACCAGGCTCAAGGGAAGAAGACTCCGGACTGGATCTTATCTGGTCGTCAAAGGGTAGATAGCTCAGGACTGCAGCAGGGCTTCACCGGGACGGGGTGGTTGCAGCAGCCGACTTCTTCTCCGATTCTCTTCGGTTCATTGTAGTTCCAGTAGCAACTCTGACTTCTAGCCCAAGAGGCCTGCCTTTTATGCGAAAATCCCCCATTCACACAGCCTGGCTGTCAATCACGCAGCAGGGGGGTTGTCCAGCCCGGACAACCACCTCAGCCAATCATGGCAAAGTGCGACTTGGGTTCCCTAGGATACCCTGCGCAGGGGGTGACTACACCCCTCCCTCACATTCAGCCCACCCAGACACCCAGGCGCCTAAAGGAGGGCTTCTTGGCAGAAGCCTGCCAAAAGACAGTGAACAAAGAAGGCAAACTTGGTTTGCCGTGCAAAGTAAAACACAAGAAGGACTTTAACAAAAAGAAATGGTGAATAAACCTGACCGGAACCAAAACAAAAAGTATTTGGTCAAGCGGGTTTAAGTTCGAGGCTAATATAATAGCCTAAAACAATACCACGTTTATATATGTATAATCGTGGTAGAAAAGTTAGGGTAGATACCACTGCCACCAGCCAAGTCTAAATTTTAAAAGAGCAAAACAATGCTCTAGGAGGTACAGATAAAAAGGGCTAAGGAATTAACCCTTTCCAGTACTCCATATAAGACGGGGTGTACTGAATCTGTGGTTAAATGACTAAGTAAAGTTACTTTACCCTTTTCTGGGGGACAGTAGTCAGCCCCAGAAATGGAGTTGGTGGGAAGTCTTAAAGACAACCCTGTGTCACTGCACTGAAGGTGCTGTGTAACACACAAAAGAAGGGGGCTACTGAAGTGGTGTACTCCAGAGTCCACAATCACAAAAACAGATGAAAGACACATGGCAAAACATGGGTAAGAGTGGGGGAAAAGCTCACACTCTTACCAAGTGGAAAAACAACTCCAGAAATCCAGCAAAGCTGCTGGGGGACTCACTAGGTAAGGGAAATTAGCCATTGAAATGAGAATTCTCCCTAACCCTCGCCCCCCCAGACTAAGTGACAGGAGGATTTAATCCACTCCTGGATGGTTCATATACCTCTAGTCGGTTACAAACATCCTAGAGAGACCATCAGCATTTTGGTGGTGACTTCCTGCTCTGTGCTCAATGGAAAAATCAAATCCTTGCAGGCAGATTGACCATCTGAGTAACTTTGGGTTTTCCCCTTTCATTTGCATCAGCCATCTCAAGGGTTGGTGGTCAGTCTAAATGATGAAGGTAGATCCATACAACAATGGTCTAAACCTCTTCAGTGACCACACAATAGCAAAACATTCACGTTCTATTGTTGCACACCTTGTCTCAGGATCCTTTAACTTCCTGCTGATGAAATAAATGGGGTGTTCCCTACCTTTCTCATCCAGTTGACTAAGGACTGCTCCTATATCTACATTAGAAGCATCAGTTTGTACAATGAAGGGTTGGTGATAGTCAGGAGCTCTTAGGACTGGAGCTTGACAAAGGGCTTTCTTTAGACCTTCAAAGGCTTGATTACACTCCTCATTCCACCTGACCTTTTTAGGGAATTTGGGAGAGGAGAAGACATTCAAGGGAGAAGCTATGGTCCCATAGTTCTCTATGAAGTTCCTGTAATACACAGTGAGACCTAAGAAGGCTCTTACTTGGGTTTGAGTAGTAGGGGTGGCCCAGTTTTGTACAGCTTTGCTAGGCAATGGCCTTATTTCACCTCCTCCTACCTCATGTCCAAGGTAGACCACTGTACTCTGACCAATTTGACATTTGCTTGCCTTTATGGTCAGATGGGCCTGTTCCAGAGCCTGCAATACATAGCCTAGGTGTTCAATATGTTCTTTCCATGTAGGGCTGAACACTGCAATGTCATCCAAGTTGTTAAGATGGATTTCTGAACTCTGTCCTGGAGGGGCAGAGGTTCAGAAGGCCAGCCTAGTTTCTTGGAACCGGGTAACCTCTGGACAAGCCAGACCAATCAGGGTAGCGATGGCGGCGGTCAAGACTAGGTCTCAAGAGGGGTGAGGGTGACTGAAAGCCCGCAATGAGCACACAAAACAAGGACACCTACAAATTACTCCAAGCAGGTGTCATATTAAAAATATAGACACATTTATTACAAGGCCTCTGTAACATTGACCATAGTAAAGAATCATGGTAAAACTCAAGTAAACCAACACACCACAATCAAATCTAAAGAGTTAGAAGCACGAAATATGCAGACCACCTAGATGGGGAGGAAAACAGGCAGTGCAAGTAATCGTTAGACCCAGTTCGCCTTCAGAAGCCACCTGACTAGAAGGAAGTCCGAGCCCTACGAAGAGTGGAGCCCTGTGCTCAAAAGTACCTGCACACGCTGGTGCCAACGGGCCAAGGAGAGTCTCTTCAAAGAAATCAGGCAGTTCAGAGCGGTGAACAAACGAGGACGAACAGATCTCCGCTACTCAAACGCGGCCTCCACTTGTGGGCAGTAGCAGAGCGCGAGTGCGAAAAAGGCGTGCTGTTTAACACAGCGAGGAAGAGCTACAGGCTACTGCAGGAGGGCAACTGGTTCCTAGCGTTGCTACTCACCGGTCCCCGATGCAGGCAGACCCAGGCTTCTCCGCGTCAGTTTCACTGCTGGCAGGTTCAGATACGAGCAGGGGATGTCTCGGCGTCGTGTAGATTCCACGGCAGCAGAAGTTCGAGTTGAGGATGTCCCAAACGCAGTGAACCCGCACAGATTGTTACCACAGCAGGGCAACAAAGCGGCTGTGTGTATTTCAGCCCAATGTACACCTCGCACTTCAGACCTGGGAATGCCAAGTGTACGATTCGGGTGAGAGTGTCAAGGACTCGGAATACAGCAGCAACCTGACGGCGGTGACAGAGCAAGACTCCTGGGTAGGCTGGTCAGTCCACTGGATGGCCCAGGGACGCTTCCGAAGGCTTACGTGCAGGAGATGATGAAGATGCCGAGAATAGTTGTTCCCACTATTCCAAAGGGTTGAAGTACCAGTACAGGCCTTCTTGTTCAATCAGAGGCAGAATGGTCTCACAGGGCGACAGCAGTGCAGAGGAGCAGTCCTTCAGCGGTTCACCAGCGATTCCTCGGTTCAGCCTCTTAGTTGCAGGATACTTGGCTTCTGTATCCTTTGTTCGTGAGAACTCAGGAGATTGAAATGGTAGTGATGTTTCCAGCCTCCTCTTATCCAGAGTTCCCTTCGCGCCAAAACGGAGAGGACCCAATGGGAGATCTGCTCACAAAACACTCACACCATACATGGACCTATCACGGACCGCTGTGGTCCCAGGCATTCAAGACACACTAGACTCTCTGGCACCCAGGATGTGTATTGGGACCAGACATCCCAGCCCACATCCTGGAGGCTCACACCAGGCCTGTAGAAGCCCGCGAAAGCATCTGTGTTTCGCGGGAAAGTACATGCCCAAATAAGGAAGGCCCCGGGTCGGCTCGACCTGGGGAAGGTGAAGGGGGCAAGACGGTCAGCGGGCAGGACACAGAGCCTTGTGGTCTGGCCATTTTGGAAGCCAGGCCACCATTTTGGGCTAAGTGCGAGAAACGCGCTTAAACAGCCAAAAGGAGCTCAAAACACAAAGAAACGATCGATGCCACCAGTCCCATCCGTGATACACTTGCACCGTTTGTTAACAATCCAATGAGAGTTTCTAGGCCCTGTCGAGTGACTAGAGACCCAAGAGAGCAGTAACTTAGCTTACAGTGCCCTCTTGTGTCATGTTGCGCGAAAGCTGCAACATGAGAGAAAGAACTACTGAAAACAATGTTTCCCACTACTGACTGTCTTAAGGGCATGTCAGTTTCCCCGTATGAATGGAGCGAAAGCCCAGAGGAGTGCGGCAGGAGGCCGTGCTTCTCTGGCAAAGTATGTTGTAAAACAACAGCAAAAAGTTTGGGGGTTGCTACATGGAAGGAAAATTACCTACAATATGAAATCTTTCCTAACACAAGTATGCCATGCATAAGCCCTCCCTCCCATTCAGAACTTGATTGAACATCCTCTGAAATGTAGCAGGTGCATTCTTTAGTCCAAAAGGCATTACCATAAATTGGTAGAGGCCAGCTGGGGTGGAGAATGCAGTTTTCTCCTTTGCATGGTCTGTCAGGGCTATTTGGCAATAGCCTGACGTTAGGTCAAATGTGCTGAGGTACTTGGCTGCACCAAGTTTGTCCACCAGCTCATCTGTCCTAGGCAAAGGATGGGCATCAGTCTTTGTGACTGCATTTAGAGCTCTATAGTCCACGCAGAATCTCAACTCCTTGGATCCTGCCTTTGGTATAAGCACAACTGGGCTAGACCATGGGCTAGTAGAGGGCTCTATAACCCCAAGATCAAGCATCTTGTTGACCTCATTCCTTGTATGGGTTCTTACATTGTCTGCATTGTCTGACATTCTGTACCCCCTGCTTTTGACAGTCAAACAGTCACCAGTGAGAATATCATGCTGGCCCCAAGGGGTCAAGCCTGGTGAAAGTGAGAACAGGGAGGCAAACTGATTTAACAGTAACTTGCACTCATCCTGCTGGTCAGATGTGAGACTGGAAGAGAGATTAACTCCTTCCACTTGCTCATCTAAAGGTAAGCCTCTGAGGAGGTCAGGCAGAGGTTCACTCTCCTCCTCCTCATGAGCTGAAGCTAGAAGCAGAGCTCCTATGTCAGGTCTAGAGACATAAGTCTTTAAACGGTTGGTGTGAAAGACTGTGGGAGCCACCTTAGGATTGCCTAAGTCCACCAGATAGTTCACCTCTCCAAGTTTACCCACAACTTTGAAGGGTCCTATACATTTGTCCTGCAAGGCCCTCTGCCTTGTGGGGATGATAACAAGAACAAGCTGGTCTTGAGAGAACTCAACCATGTTAGCCTTCTGGTCATGCCAATGTTTGACCAGAGCTTGACCAGCCTTCAAGTTATCACTTGCCTCTGCCATCATGTGTGACATTCTCCTCCGGAGACCTATCACATAGTCAGTCACTCTGACTGGCTTGGGGGAAGGAGCTCTCTCCAACCCCTCCTTAATCAGGGCCAATGGACCTCTGACTGGATGGCCATAGAGAAGTTTGAAGGGACTGAATCCTACTCCCTCCTGAGGGACTTCCCTATATGCAAAGAGAAGGCATGGCAGTAGAAGGTCCCACTTTCTTCTAAGGGGTTCCTCTAAAACACCTATCATGCTCTTCATAGTTCTGTTAAACCTCTCCACCAACTCATTGGTTTGGGGATGGTAGGCAGTTGAGAACATGTAGGTGACTCCACAGGTTTTCCACATGGCTTGCATGTAGTGGGCCATAAAATTTGATCCCCTGTCAGATATCACCTCCTTAGGAAAACCTACCTTTACCAAGTAGGGCCTTAGCCACAGCCAGAGCCGTAACAGTCCTCATAGGTATGGCTTCAGGAAATCTAGTGGCATGATCCACTACAACCAGGATAAACCTGTTGCCTGAAGATGTGGGAGGGTCAAGAGGACCAACAATGTCAATCCCAACCCTCTCAAAAGGAACTCCCACCACTGGGAGAGGCACCAAGGGTGCCACATTCTTGGCTCCACTCTTGCCAAAGGTTTGGCAAGTGTGACAGCTTCTGCAGAATTTGTCTACTTCTGAGCCCATCTTAGGCCAGTAGACGTAAAGAGAGAGCCTTTCCTTGGTCTTCTTAAAACTTAAGTGACCAGCCAAAGGTATCTCGTGGGCTAACTGCAGAAACTGGAGTCGGTTTACTAGAAGTACTACACGTTTTTTGCAGTCTCCAGGGGTTGACTCAGTCGGTTCACTGTAGAAGAGGCCATCTTCCCAGTGTAACCTATACTTCCCAGGCTCAGTCCCATTGAGCTGAGAAGCAGACTGTAGGCGAAGACCTTCCAGGGTAGGACACTCTCTTTGTCCTTTGCTGAAATCTGCCCTGTTGGGTCCACCTTCTGCCAGTAAAGACTGCAGCTCAGGATGGTCAACAGGGTCAAGATCTCCTACCAGAGTAATCTTCTTCTTCTTCTAGATCTGATTCCTCAGTATCTAGCTGAACCATACAGGGTCGAACCTCACACTCAGCCTCAGCTGGTGAAGGTGTCACAGATGTGACTTTGGACAGTCTTGGAGATGTCCTTCTGGGCACAGGAGTGCTTGCTGGTTTCTTGCTGGTAGACTTGGGTTTCCCCTTTGTTTCTTTCTGTCCTGCAATAGCAGTAAGTAAGTCCTGTGGACTTGGGGTGATAGTTTGCTATATCATGTCCCCTGGAGAGCCTCTCAAGGTTCTCTCCCTTTTAGACCTTGTGAGCTCCTGCTTCCTTCTGCTGGGGGGACTGGGGGTACTGGACACAACTCCGAGAGTTTTAAGGTCATTACCCAGCAGGACCCTCCCAGGTACGTTATTCTGCACACTTAGAGGTATTCTGACAGTCATGTCATTACACTGGATGAGAGCTGGTAACTGGGGAACCATTTGCACAGGGCCTCCAGCTAACGTGGTTAGGTGTTTGGGTGCCTTAGCAACATCCTGCACCTTGAATAAACATTCATCAACCACAGTTATGCTAGCTCCAGTGCCTCTGATGGTAGGGGTTTCCTGACCATTCACAAGAACACTATTTTTGTAATACTATTTAGTATTATCTGGGATTGAGTTATAGACATCTAAGTTCTGTTGTTCCCAAAGACACTAAAGAAACACTAGCTGAGACTCTCATGGGCTCATCAGCTAGTAAATGAAAGTTTCCACTGGCCATAGGTACTTCATTCACCTGGAAGAAGGCTAAGGAGGCAGTGTGGAACCCTGAAGGTTTACCCTTACATCTGGGATCCCCTTTCACATGGTCAAGCAACCCACAAACAAAGCATTTTCCAAATGCTCTCTGGAATGGGGGTTTGTTCTGACCTCCATCTGGTTTGGGACCAGATGGTACACTAGCCTGATTCGGTTTCCCTTGTGGCTTACCCTGGTTATGTTTGGGGCCCTCTTTTGGATTGGAATTATTGGAATTCTGTTTGTTGTCTTTCTTTGGCTGCTTTCCCTCATACTTTTTCTGAGTGACCCCATAATCCTTGTGAGTAGCCCTGTTGGCAACCCACAAGTCAGCAGCCTTAGCTAGTTTCTTAGGATCTATCTCCTTTGAATCAGCTAAGTGCTGTCTAAGCTCAGGGGAGCAGACATCAAAAATAGACTCTAACATTACAAGATTCCTCAAACCTTCAAAAGTGTTCACTTTGTAACCCTTAACCCAACCATCTAAGTTGTTCAAACATTCACACACCCAGGTAGCCCAAGGGGTACCATCATGCTTTTTGAGGGTTCTAAACCTCTTAAGATACTGGGAAGGGGTCTTCCCAAATCTAGCTATTAATGCTAGCTTCACACACTCATAATCCTATTTATCCTCCTCCCCCAACTCCATTACAGCATCACTTGCAACAGGGGGAAGCCTAGAGAAAAGCCATGGAATCAGCTGATTCCCTGAGATACCTTGAATCCCATGATTGTACTCAAACATTGCTAACCAATCCAAAACATCAAGTTTAGTCTCATACATACCAATCATTTCCTTTGGCATACAGGGTCTCTTAGGGCTGGAAGACCTAGAAGACTCTGGGAGAGAAGCATTTTCTACAGACAAGTTCTTCATCTCTAGTTCATCATTCATCTCCATTTCTCTGAGCCTTAACTCTTGATGTTTCATGGCAGTTTGTGCATCAATACGTGTTACTTCTAATTCAAGTCTCATTTTCTCAAGTGCAATAAACTCAGGAGTAAGAGTAGGACCTGTGGAGGTCCCTGTGGACAGAGGTTGTGCTTTCTGAGCAGGCAAAGGAGTTGTAGGGTTTCCTAACAAGGACTCATCTACTTCTTCTAAAGTAACACTCTCAGAATCAGAAACATCAGTATCCACATTTGCTGGAGGGGTAGGCCCTTCTGACCCACTCCCCAGACTTTGTTTTCCCATTAACTTTGCAATCAATTTGGATTTCTTTCCTTTACCAGAAAGACTCCTCTCCCTACACATGGTTCTCAAAACCTCTGCAGTGTAGTTCAAGAGACCCTCTTCAGTGTAGCTTTCCATATTTGACATGATTTCTCAGATAAATAGAATTAGTGGTGTTAGCCTTGTGGTTAGTTGAACCCAAGAAATAGCAGCACTCTAGGTGTAATCACTCTTCTTCCAAATCCTCACCGCTGACACAAGTGTTAGGCAGAATCCTGTGCAGTGCCCTTAGGGACCACTACACACAATTAAGACTACAGGTGGCAATACAAGTATTACCTTTGGTACAAGCCTGTACTACTATGTTAAAGTGGTAGCAGTAGCGGAGCAGCCAGGCTTATCTCAAGAGTATATGAGCAGTAGCAGAGATTACACAAAGGGACCACAATTACTGTGACTCAAGCAAACACTGACTCAAGGTTTCAGGTAAAAAATATAAGTACATTTATTTTTAAACCGTTTGTTATAAACACAACACTTCTATTAATTCAGAATCACACGTAAAATACACTACAACCTACCAATTCACTTTGTACAGTATAGCTCAAGGTAAGTACCCTGGGTTTTAATGGACCAGTGTTGTGAAACAAAAGACGTTACTGGGAATACACTTGCGATCACTTTTTGACAGTAATGACAGTTCGGTCTTACTAAATAAACGCATATCCGCGGCAAAAAATGTTAGCAGGGCAAAACACACTTAGCACCTGAGATACCCAGAGAGAGTTGGGGGCAAAAATCATAGGCAATAGTTTTGTCAAGGCAGACAGAATCAGAGAACACTCATGGACAGAAATTCAAGAGTCAATGGGCCGGGGCCAGTGTCAAGTGGAACCGGGTTCCTGTTGTCGAGGATCACAAAGTCAGACAGTTCACAATTCAACGTAGCCAGGAGTACTTAGATATTGTCAACAGAGGAAGCAAAAGTTATAAGAAGGAGGGAAGACAAGGGCAAGCCTTGGAGATAAAGAAAAGGGATTCACCATAATTCCTCAAGCAGAACACAGTATCTTATTCAATGAAGAGGTTGGTGCCACGGCAGTTGTTCCTGGTAGTTTCCTACAGACCCTCGGTTCCTGGAGCTTCGGGCGAAGGAGGGCGTCTGGAGAGGTCTGCACCACACAGGGATGAAGCAGGCAGCAGTGACGGTGAATAAAAGGTGCGCTCCTTAAAAACAGGAAAGGCTCTTCAGATGGCTATCCGGACAACTACAGCTGTGTGCAGCGATTTCAACCAAGAAGAGGATCCTCTGGCTGTAGAAGGTGAGCTGGTTATCCCCACCAGGCTCAAGGGAAGAAGACTCCGGACTGGATCTTCTCTGGTCGTCGAAGGGTAGATAGCTCAGGACTGCAGCAGGGCTTCACCGGGATGGGGTGGTTGCAGCAGCCGACTTCTTCTCCGCTTCTCTTCGGTTCCTTGTAGTTCCAGTGGCGACTCTGACTTCTAGCCCAAGAGGCCTGCCTTTTATGCGAAAAATCCCCCATTCACACAGCCTGGCTGTCAATCACGCAGCAGGGGGGTTGTCCAGCCCGGACAACCACCTCAGCCAATCATGGCAAAGTGCGACTTGGGTTTCCTAGGATACCCTGTGCAGGGGGTGACTACACCCCTCCCTCACATTCAGCCCACCTAGACACCCAGGCGCCTAGAGGAGGGCTTCTTGGCAGAAGCCCGCCAAAAGACAGTGAACAAAGAAGGCAAACCTGGTTTGCCGTGCAAAATAAAACACAAGAAGGACTTTAACAAAAAGAAATGGCAAATAAACATGACCGGAGCCAAAAGAAAAAGTATTTGGTCAAGCGGGTTTAAGTTCGAGGCTAATATAATAGCCTAAAACAATACCACGTTTATATATGTATAATCGCGGTAGAAAAGTTAGGGTTGATACCAAAGCCACCAGCCAAGTCTAAATTTTAAAAGAGCAAAACAATGCTCTACGAGGTACAGATAAAAAGGGCTAAGGAATTAACCCTTTCCAGTACTCCATGCAAGATGGGGTGTACTGGATCTGTGGTTAAATGACTAAGTAAAGTTAATGGCAACTTTACCCTTTTCTGGGGGACAGTAGTCAGCCCCAGAAATGGAGTCGGTGGGAAGTCTAAAAGACAACCCTGTTTCACTGCACTGAAGGTGCTGTGTAACACACAAAAGAAGGGGGATACTGAAGTGGTGTACTCCAGAGTCCACAATCACAAAAACAGATGAAAGACACATGGCAAAACATGGGTATGAGTGGGGGGAAAGCTCACACTCTTACCAAGTGGAAAAACAACTCCAGAAACCCAACAAAGCTACTGGGGGACTCACTAGGTAAGGGAAATGAGCCATTGAAATGGGAATTCTCCCTAACACACGTATTGCTGCAGCCGACAGCTTCAGTCTTGTGCGTTGATTGTTCTCACAGAACTGAGGGTGTGAATATGCCCTTTTGTTCTGTTTCGTTGGCCAAGATGTAGAAAGAAGATTATGGTCACTGGCAGACGTGCCTATTACTTCGAACAAAGTCATCAAAGCCAGCAACGACGTGGACACGAAGATATAGTCTAATGTAGCGCTTGTTGTATCTCACGCCCATGTCGGCAGGCATTCTGGATCTAAAAACACTGTATATAGATTGTGGAGTTCGCGTGAATTCATTAATTTTAGCCACTCCACTCCTCTTTTCGCCGCTGGGCTTTTCGTGTCTTGTCGGTTTTGGTGATTGTTTTGCAGCTGACATCTTGCGTTGACATCACCACAAATCAAGAGGTAGGGGACTAACTGCTTCACAAGTGCTTCGTCGATTGCCCGTTCCATCAGTTCCAGGTACGCAGCGTCACTGATCACCGCTGGATTCCAGTAAGTGTTTATGATGATTAATGCAGAGGGCTTTGCTTTTACTTTATGCCCCTCCGGTTGAGACCAGACGGCTTTGGTCATCGGGATGGAAGGATTGCTGATGAGCGCAGCTTCTAAGGTGAAGCCGCTGCCTTGTCGGCATGCTGTTGATATTCCTGAGGACGGTCTCCCCATTGATCCCTTTTTTGCTGGTGATAGGATGATTTCATATCCCTCTAATGTCGGGGTGTCTGTAAGCCAGGTCTCCTGGAAGCAGAGGATGTCATAGTCTGCTAGCACGATGTCTCCTTGTTGCATCAAGTGCGAATGGCCCCTTGTATTCCATGAGCCCAGCCGGATATGGGATCTACGTGTTTTCGTTTCCGTGCTGGATTTGGGGCTGGGCTCATGGGGCGTGAGTTGCTATTTTTTTGTTTCTCTCATGAGGGCTTTTGGTAACCAAGAACAGATACCCTGTGCCGTCTTGGGTCTAGAATCAGACCTCGATTTTTCTTCAGGTGCCCCCTTCATGATAGTTTTTGTTATCATAAAGTCTCTTCTGCCGTGGTTTTGTTGTCGAAGTTCACCACTTACCGACCTCACGAGAGCCAGATTACTTATGTCGTTGTCTTCTCTGTTTTTCCACGTCTCTCGTCGGTACTTTTCCTCTGGTTCCACACACCGTTGACTTGCAGCTAGGTGAACTTCTTTTGATGTTGAATGTTGTTTTTTTTAAAGAGGTGCCGTCCGGTCGATTGGGACAGAAATTGTCACTTGCTGGCACGGGTATGTGGAAATCCTGTTCTTTTCTCTTGTTTCTCGGGCTGTGTCCTGTTGCTCTTGTGGAGTCAGTGATGTCATACCCCAATTTCAGCAGGGCCTTTGTCTCTTCTTTCAGTAAAGCATGAACTGCTTTTGAGGCGATATAAAGATGTGAGATGGACTTATGGTGCCTCTGACTCAGGTCTACAATTAGTAGATCTTCGGTTTTTATACACCTAAAGTTCGGGACAACGCCCAATAGTTTTAGTACCGAGCGTCGGTTTAAGATGACATCGTCGTCGTTACCAGGGATCTGTTCCAGCTTTAATATCCATTTCTTCTTGTCTTGATTTTTTGTGGTCTTGTGTATTGGTCAGTTCTTGTGACAAAATGGACTTTTTCGTATTTTGATGGTTGGGCATGGTGTCGAGGACTTGATTTGTTTAGCGAACGGTGTCTCAGATTAACTGGGGTGAGGTTAACTTTCTTGGAATTAGTTCTGTTGTTTTGTCTGACGGTCAGTGACTTAAGTGCCCCAGTTTCTTCTTTTTGCTTGGGCACCGTTGTAGTCTGCTCATCCCACTTTGCCTTTTTTGACAGTTTCTTACAACGTTCTTCAAGTGTCAAGAAACCTTGGCCCATTTGCTCATCCCCTAATTTGTCATTGGAGCAATTCTCTCCCACTGGGCTATGAACTAGGGCTACAAGAGTATTTAAAAGGCTCTGATCCGAACTTTTGTCCCCACTCAAATGTTGACTTAGGTTCATCATTGTCTCGTCTTCCAGAAAGTCTTCTACCGACTTTGGCGAAGCGACTGCCCTTGAAATTGTAGTCCTCTCACTGATGGTTTTGCTCAATCGCTCTTGTAATGTATCCTTCTCCTCACCTGTCGGCTGTTTTGGGTCTTGTCTGTTGATTGTACAAGTTTTCTTAGGGGCTGATTCCAGGGGTATTTCATTTTCAAGCAAATAGTTGAGCATTTTTGTTGTTTTTAGTTTTTCCACTGGCAGTTTGACTCTTAACTTATGCTTATTGTGGTATTTTATTAAACGTCCTGCCTCTTGGCTGTCTGCTTTGGTGATTTGCAAGTCCAAGACAGAAGAACTTGTTAGTTTTGGGACGTGAGGTCCCATTCGGGGTGTCTCTTTGCCTTTCTCTTTCGACTTGTCCTTGGACAGATCAATAGTGACTTCTGTTTGCGTGCTAGTGGACTTTCTGTTCCCCATCTTGAGCACTGGTACAGGGACAATGTCGCTCACAGCTGTTGTTGTATTAATGGATGTTTTCTCCCTCGCCATGAAGTATGCCCCTAGGAAGATCAATTTGCTGTTCATCATTGCCTGTATTGTAGTGTGGTCTTTAAGGTTGTCGCTAATTGCTTCATAAAGCTTCATAAAAGGAGCTAGAGCTATGGTGACCGATGACATCATGGAGAGGATGTCCGCTTTCTTAGAAGGTGTGTCTATGGCTGTAGGGTTTAGGGGAGTCGAAGGTCTAAGTTTCACTGGCGTCTCCGTCTGTGGGGGGTATTTTTGCGTCCCTTGTGTAGACTGAGAACACGGACAGTCTAATGAAGCTCTCGGATTAGAAGGAGCAAATGGGATCTTTGCCGGAGCAATGTGCCGGGGCCTTTCAATTGTGTAGGCTCTAGTGATTGGCTTGTTTGGAGTCTCGCTAGAGCCCGGGTCCCCTCTTCGTCTCCAGGATTGACCCACGTCATTCTCCCTAATTAGTCTCTGAGGTAGGGGACTCCTATATTTTTTGTGACAATTTTCCTGAGGGGGTACGTCTTCACAGCAAGAAGGGGAAGCAGTGAAACTGGCCTCTTCTTGCTGAGGATGAGACTCTCCCTTGTCATTTCTCAGTGGCATACTGATTTCTGCGGCCATTGCGTTCTCCTTAGCAGCCACTCCGGTTTGGCGTGGATACAGGCACCTCTCCTTTTGTCTGTGTGTCCTGAGGCCTCTCTTTGGGTTGCTCTTCTGTCCCAGACTTCTCTGTCTGGTCTTTAGCAGGGGGTATATCCTGTGGTGCGGGCAATTGATTGTGGAACGGCATTTGTGGGTCTTCAATTCTTCTTCATTTTGCGTGCGGCCAGCATTCCTGTAGTGCCTTTTGAATTTCTGCATCTGAGAGTTCTTCTTTGTATCTACTCGAGTGTTTTGAACTCGGTTGAAAATAGTTTTTTAGACTGTGCCCCGCTACTGGCCGTTTTTTAACTGCTTTTTTCACGACCTTCATAAACAATGTTCTCTCTCAATCTGAGTTAGATTTTTTTTTGACAGTTTTCCCCGGGTTTGTCTGTTTTTGCAAGCTCCACGCTTTCTCCTGGAATTGGGATCCGCGTTTGTGGTGCTCTGGTATCTTTTTCTCTTGGAATTTTTCTGTGTTGTTTTAGTTGGGGATAATGCCCGGTCTAGGCTCGAATCGTATTTCTCAAGGCTCTCTTGGTTTAGAGTTTTGTTACTTGGCTGAAAGGGAGCGTGCACCAAAGCTTTCACCGTCAGTGCTCCTGTTCGGCTCTCCTCCTTGTTGGCAGAGGGCTGGAGCTGCTCTTCTGTCAAACATTCCTCTGTTTCGCCCGCTGTACGGGGCCCTCCCGCTTCCCCTTCTGGTTCCACCCCAAAGTTCCTCCCTCTCCTCGCACAGCCCGGCTGACGTGACTCGCAGGGATTCCTCGCCGCCAGCCTGCTCTGCTGCGACTTAGCCCCCCTCCTCAATCTCAGCGCCCCCACAGTCCAGCTGATCCTCAGCCCAGGAGACCCGCAAGGTAAGTGGGGCGTCTGTGGTCAACGGGCGGTGAGTGGGCGGTGCTGTGGGGACACTAACTAGGTGTATAGAATCAGAGTTCGGTGTCGGAGAGGTAGACTCGATGAGTCCTAGTGTTGTTTTGAGGTCTTTCAAATGGGTTGGCGCTGACTCAGAGTTGGCCGTGATTAGATGTGTGCTTAGAGGTGCAGGGGTTTCTTTGTTATTCACTGGTTTCCGCTCACCTTTTTTTGGAGCTGGTAGCTTGAAAGCTACCGGTTGAACGCCGTCCACTCCCACACGAGGACGCAAGCTCCTCAGGCGGCGGCTCTCCTCTTCTTCTGACGAGTGCTGCCCCGGTGGCGTCCTTTCACTCCTTGCAGTCCTGGCAGTCTTGCCAGACATGACTGCAGGACTGCTCACACTTGGCTCACACTCCGCGTTCTGCTCCGCGGAATAGCAGCGGTATATGGGGGCTACTCCTTCCACAACAGGCACAGTGGACAGACTACTGCAGGACTGCTCCCACTCGGCTCGCACTCCACGTTCCATTCCGTGGAATAGCAGCGGTATATGCGGGCTCCTCCTTCCACAACATGCACAATGGACAGACTACTGCAGGACTGCTCACACTCGGCTTGCACTCCGTGTTCCGCTCCGCGGAATAGCAGCGGTATATGTGGTCTCCTCCTTCCACAACAGGCACTGTGGACAGACTACTGCAGGACTGCTCACACTCGACTCGCACTCCGCGTTCTATGCGACCTTCCAACAAGTGTTCGGTAGTAATAGAGTTAGTGACTCAAATTCGACACGTAGTTAGGACGAGTCAGTTCTTTCCGTTTTCAGGCGTGAATCATAATTAACTGTGGTCTGTGCTCAGATCGCGTGCAGTGATGATTCTGTTCACTTGACCCAGTTCTGTGTCAACAAAGGTCTAAAGGGCCGAACAGTCTCCAGTACAACTTCTAACTTCGTCAAACGTCTCTGTCCAGCCATATAATTGCTTCTCACCAAAATCTATTTGGATCATCTTGTTAAAGGTGCAGGCTACTTTGTGCACGACCTGGGTGTGGCTGCACTCAGTTCTTGCAATTCAGATTACCTATGGTGTAGACCATCTCATTAAAAGTCACTCCTAATCTAAGCAAGCTGTTTAGCACAGTGCATTCCTTTTTCGCTCTAAAACCGTATTTCTCAAAGCTGATATCTTAATTATTATGGACTCAGAAAAATAACAACACAATTACTTCTTATTCAAAAACTGAACAGAACCTGTTTTACTTTGGACCCAGGAAAAATAACAGTCCAACTACTCTACTTCTTTTTCAAAAATGAACAGACCTTGTTGTAGTTTGGACCCAGGAAAAATAGAAACTCACGCCCCCTTTCTTTGTAACACAAACATACTTTAAAATATTGTGTCGCACTTCTGTGCAGCATTGATTTCAAGTGGCATCAAAAAACCAAGGCCTGGACCACAATTTAGTCCTTCATTTTCTTAATTAGCTTTTCCCGCCATTCTCATAGCCCATTGGCTTCAAGCCCTCTTACAATGTAGTGTTGTCTTTCCTTTTTCACAGAATCTCCTCCAAGAAATATATCCTTTGTCTCTGGATTCTATCTCAGTTACTGTGCGCTGACTGAGTTGCTTATGAGTCCCCTGTTTGGGGCGATAATGTCCAGTGTGTTTGAAAAAGGGGCATGTGGAACCGTACGATTATATTTGGTGCAAAAAGGACATTATGCACTGTAGCACATGACAGTTTGATATGCAGCCATTTGAGGATGTCCTGGGTCTTATAACTAAATTAGCTTCATAGTTATTCATTATGCAGTATTTATTTTTAAACCTGTGAAACCCTGCTACGGCCTTTACCGTCTGTTATGCAAAAGGCTGCTCTCTTCATGTGAGACCTATCTCATGCACTGCGATGTTTTGACATTTTTATGTAGTCTCTGTTTTGTCTAGCCAACTAGCTTTGCGGCCTGCGTGCCCTAAGGGTGCAGAGCTGAACGCATTTTTAATTAACAAAGTGTGTTCTTTCTGCATTCTGATTTTAGAAAATGGGCCCTTCGTCTTCACGATGTATCTGTTCTCAATGTGGATTTATAATACAATGTGTATCCCTGTGATATGCAGCCAATATTCTTCTAAGTGCTACTGCTATGCTTTGCAATTGTCTTATACAGTCCCTGCCTTTCTAAACTCTAGTCCAGTGCTTACATGCAGTGAACCTCTAAGCACTTCCAAGCACTCTGTATGTGTTGATGTACTGATCCTGATGTTTCTATGTGCTCTGCTAATCCATCTTTGATTTGCATATATGACACATAAGATTACATATATGCTTTTCTCTTTTAAACGCCACCCGTTGTCCTATGCAGTTCCTACTGTTCAAATGAGGGGTTCAGAGGGGTTTAATTTAGTTTATTCTACCACAATAAAGGTTTTGGTGGAAGTGAATGAATGTAGCCAAAACACAAGTTACATGACAGAGAAAACCTGTTCAATGCTTATATAGCTTTAATTTTGGCAAATTATGCCTTAACCTCCTCTTTGTCGAAAAGCCACTGGAAAACTCCAGGCCAATGTGTTTTCTCTCGCTCGGCAGTACTGTAATTGTACAACAAGGTTATGGCTACAGTGGGGCACGGGACTAAAATTCCTCTTCATCATAGAGATGTTGATCAATAGACAGGACACTGATTAAATGTCCCTTGCAGAACACTGGATGAGCTTTCCTTTGCCTAACACACAAGGTGGGTGCCAGAGAAATTCAAAGGAGATGCATGTTTATGTGATTTGGAGCCAGGCAATGCTGTGCATGCCAGGGTTTCAGGAAGGTGGAAAAGGTGGAGGCAAGGTGGTCTAGGCCTCAGAGTTTGCATTTGGTTCTTTTGCACCAGGCAATGAATCAAATGCCCTTCCTACCTTACGAATTTTCAATAAAATGCACCCCCCCCCAACACCCTTCACCTCGTGATCCAGAAGATTTACCGAATCAAAAATGCACTTTGTTAACTGCAGGTGCACCACACGTTTTCACTGCACAACCTGCCGTCCTCAGATGCCAACCTATACAATTCTACTTTTTACATGCTTGACATCCTATGAGAGCAGTACAATGCCATCTCTGCGAAACTCATAGAAGAGCTATAGATTAGGCATTTGCAACATTGCTTCAGTGTCAGCTGGAGTCCAATGTGTAAAGTTCTCACTCTAGTGTTTCAGCATGAGCTCAATCTGACTAACACGTTGGTGAATGTGCTTTGTCAGGTAATGCAGATGTTGGGCACAGCTGGTCAGCGACCTGCTTTCAACCTTGTGTGGTAATACACAGGTGGTCTGACATAAAGATAATATTGATGACCTCCTGGCTTCCTTTATGGAACCATGTTTCAAAGTAAAACTGTCCCCTTTACATCTGCATGTGTTGGGGAGGACTCACATCAAGCATCACAAGGAGGAGACACTGTGCAAACAGGCAAGGGTGCTTTGATGCGGTTCTTGCAACACCAACTGGAGATAAAATACAAGCAACATTCAGAACCTCAAAAAGGCCACATTTTGGCAAGTACATCAGAATGTCAAGCTCAAGATTGATGCCATTAACTAGCAATGCATCACATATGTGTTGAAAGCTTTGTGAGCAGTGGGGAGGAGAATCTCGTTAGTAACCCAGGCTTCTTAGATACAGGTGGGTCATCAACAGGAACAGACAGCAGCCTCATACATTTTGGATTCCTTTCTACTGGACACATCAACCATGGGAAGGGAAGTTAAGCCATTACAGTATTGGTACAGCAAGCACTCCATCCGGTCTGGAGCCCTTGTAAGTTGCTGGTGAATCAATCAGCTGCCCACCACCAGGGAGCAGTCGTAGAGAGTTTTAAGTGTGTTGGGGCTATAGTCTCTAACCACAGTAGAAACTTTAGAATGCCACATATTGTGCAAATGATATGTATAAAATGAATAGTCGCTGCATTTCAGAAGAGTATGGGATGACATCTACGAATGGGGAACACATAAGCTCAGATAACAATGATAATTTGTTCCCCAGAAGATCTCAGACATTGACAAATGGAGCTGGGCTGTTTGGTGCTGGATATGGTTGGAAAATGGACAGCTGTAATAGTGACGGAGAGGCCCTGAAAAGTTGCTAACTTGCACATCTGATAACCTATTTTGCAAGTAATGTTTTTAAATTCTTATATTGTATCATGACCACAAAGCTTTTCAACCTTCTGGGGCTCTTTTACAGGAAAGAGCCACACTCTAAGGGCCTGATTCACAGAGCATTTTCCAATGGGGTTTTGCCATTATGAAATTATTCCATGAATTAGCCCCTAAGTGTCTTGGTTTCTCTGACAGTGTGCAACAACTCAGTACATTTCTCTTCTTCTCTCACAGTTTGTGATTACCCACTAAACTTCTCTGGTTCTCTTATAGGGTGCAGTCACTGACTTAACATCTCAGAATTTCTCACATGGTGCAGCTGTCCTCTATAACTCCAGGGCCCTCTTACAGGGCTCAGCTACCCATTCAAAACATGAGGTTCTCTCATGGGTGCATTTGCACACTAAAGTTCCCAGGATCTCTCAAAGGGTTCAGCCTCCCACTGTGGTTCTCAATCTCTCCGAGATACCACTTCCACTCTCCTGAGTAGAAAGACTCCATGTGAGGCCAATCCATCCCTCAGGACTGCCTAACTCCATCCAATCTGCACAACGCCCTTCACGAGTGGGAAGGACGGTGGGGCACCATGTGTCACCTCAGGTTGGCTGCCAACAGTACATGGTCCAGCACCTCCAGTTAATGGACTGCCCGCAACAGAGGCAAGAGTTACCTTGATGCCTCATGATATAGCCAAGGGTGTCCTGCCCGAAAATTGGCACTACCAGTGGCATACTGCCCAAACTACTTGTTGATCTGGTGAAAGCCACAGGGCATGGGCAGGCTGGAAAGAGGACTGGGCAAGCTGGACAGTTACAGTGGTGTTGGCGCTGCTTGCCCAGTGTCGCTGTCAAGTTGCACTTGGGCCTGGGAAGGGTAAGGATGATCTCATCCTCACAGCCACTCGAGAAGGCAATGGTGGTAGCCTGGTTGCTGGCGAGTTCTGCAGAACCGCAGGACTCATTCACCTAGTATATTTTCTGTGCCACTGGTAAATGTGCTAGCTCATGGCCGCGGTCCTCAGGGCATGGCCATTACCCTTTCCCTCATGTCTTTACCCTCTTTCCACAGCCCTCCACCATGCAAAAGTCTTCAGTGTCCTCTCACTCGCAGTCTTCCCTTATGAAATGGCTTAACAGTCGCACACCATGACCACGTGGGTTGAGTTACAGAGTAGAGGTCAATGCACCCTGGTTCTCCTCCTATTCATGGCTTGCCCCCTATAACCTAATAGGTGTAATAAGATGTTCCTCTTCCAACGCCTCTTCTACCCCTTTCTCTACCTGCTTTGCTTCACCCTCAGGCATCATGCCCAAATTCAAATGTCCTTTCTCACCCCCTTGGCACATTTGCACAACTCAGGGATGGGCTCTGCACATTTCGATTTGAATCCTAAATTGACAAATGGGATGCACTTTGAAATAACCAAAAATGATGCACATTCCAATGCACCTGATGGCAACAGGTCATTTCTGATCGTCATACATGTTCTTTAGGTTTACCACAGCAGATTGAACCGCTGCTGGCACAATTGCTTTTCAATGCCCCAAACATGTTCACATGTCAACATGGCAGACCCTTTAGTCTCGGGAGGATAGCTCAGGTGCAACGTGCTCCTCTTAGTAGCAAGACGACACGGAGCAACAGAAGTTCGATCCCAGGGTCCGCACTTAGAAACCTCTGGGTTTAAGCGTGTTATAAATAACCTATCATATAATTTCACTGTGAAATGCACCCATGCGGGCGTTGGGAGCCTGCTGTAAATTAACGTTAGTAGGGTGTCAACACAACCAATGTATACAATGGGGCTAACATGCCATATTCTGTACTGCCCCATAGCCCCCAAGAAAGAGCAGGTCAGTTTAACGAATAAGTGGACCTGACCATTTCTTAATGTGCTGGTGCAAATGTGGATACATATCTGCCGAAACATCCCTTCCAAATTATAGTATAATTACGTGTTTCGTTCATATATTCTGAATATAAGTGCACAATCAATACCTATCAGCAATTAAATGATCGGGAGGAGTACACCAAAATGCAGAATCATTTCTCAAAACTGTCATAGTGACTCAAATATAAACTATATTTGCCTCACAGTTGCATTAAACACTGAATGGATTTGAGTAGCATTTACATCATGTTGTGCTGATTTTAACACAAAATGAGATCTAAAAAAATTCGGAGGTGTTCTATAACCACCTCACCTTACATTTTACCTTGCACTTCTCCTATCTCACCTAATGCACTTGGGAATCGGTAGAAGATTGAAAACAGTATCACTCACACCTCAGGTATAGTATAATGCACACCACATGCAGCTATCTACTGTCTAGTTAGTCATTCAATTACAGGAATAACTGAAACTGGTGTCCTCCTGAAGATCACCAAAGAACCTGGAGTCAACTTCATGATTCCATGCTCAAATAGGAGGCAATAAACCAGTATGCAAGTGTTAGTTGCCACAGATCCCAGTTTAGAACTCAAGTATGAGAGAACTCGCCCAGAGTTCAAACTTCCCTCTCTTTGATTCTCTGTGAATAGAAAATAGCAAACAACTGACAGCTCAGCTCTCAGCTAGTCGACTGCACATCAAAATTGTAAAGACAATAAGGCCGCCTCATTACAAGTTTGGTGGTAGTTTGGCAGAAAATTCACCAAAATAACACCAAACGGATTTAGCATTACCACCACTTGGTCTGGCGGAATTACCACCGGACTATAAGTGGTGATATGGCAGTGTTAGCCACCATTAATGTAGTCGACAGGACAGTGGTTATGTGGAGGTAATGCCACCACCGCTTTACTGCCATTTTGAGCCACACCACCCAACTTATAATGAGGCCCTAACTCTTCAATGTTTTACCTTAGACATCACCAATCAGTTGCTAGACGCACCTCCCTTTCTTCATGCCTTCTACACATGTGCACTGTTATACAATCAACTACAGACACTCTGCGCACTGGTGCATATCTTGTTGTCACATAAAAAGCTTGTTGCCTAACCTACATAGTTAAGTATAGTGTAAAAGGCCTATAGTGTCTGATCTCACTAAATACTCTCCCTCCAGGTCTTTACGTTCCTCCGGCACTAACTCTCTCTGTGTCAAGACCTTCGCTAAACAGTGTGCTGGTGGCTGATCTCTTGCCTCAGCAGGCTCCCTTCTATCAAACAGCTTCCCCCTTCCTCTTTGCCTTGAGCTGCATCTCCTCAAATTCCAGAAGCTCCCCAAGACCTTCCTTTCACCTCCTCCTTCCCTTCCTCCCTCCCCTGCTAAACCCCACAGTTGCTGAGATTGGTGACCAGGGCCCTTATGTGTCCTCCTGGGTTCTGGCCTCCAACAACCAATCGCCTTCAGCCTCCGCCCTCTCCCAACACTTGCCTTGGCACCCACTGGCCTATGCCACCACAGGCCTGCACCTATTTATTGGCAGCTGAGCAATCTCACCAAGTCAATTAACAGCTGCATACTCCCTAGCACTTCCCTCTTAGATACAACTAGCACTTACCCACCACTCCCCCATCCCTTCTCTCTCTCCCTGCACTTGCACGTTCTAAATGCTCACAAGGCCCAGTAGCTCTGCCTCTATCTTTCATTGCTACATTTTCTTTTCAATCCCATGTTCCCTCCCTGTTGCCCTGTAGGCACTTTGAAAAAAATGTACTTGATGTATAAGTGCCTTGCAAATGCACAATAAATAAATACAATCTCACGTGTTCATTAATACAATGACACATGAGGAAAATTTAACCGAATTAAAACAATAAACAACAGTTGGGCGCCAGTTTTGATGAAGGTTTTTCCTAAATTCCTTGCACCAATATCAATGCAAGACTGACCCATCTCAGTGTGGGTGCCCATTTGAAGTAAATGCCGGTGGAGAGGAGGAAACAGACCCCTGTTTACATCAACAGTGAAAGAGCTCAAAAAACAAATGCAGATATTGGACATTGAGCTTGAATGCCTGCCCGCTCTATAACTGAGAGTGGAAAAGGGCATTCCAAGCTCCATGGACTTTGACTTCCTGGATCATCTGCTGTTTGACATAAGCAAGCACCCACACCCTTGTTACTAAAGGGCACCTTCTGCAATCACCAGAAAAATAGGTGCTGTGGCTGAAAACAGTCAGAGCACCCTGATAATCCATATTCCCATCTCTACCTCTGTGGTGTGCAACATCATGTACACAATTTGCCATTACATAGCCCTTGGAGCACAAACACGCCTGCATGATGGCCTTCCCCTGCCATCACTGGAATCACCAGCGACACCAACACCAATGACTCAGTCATTAGCAGTCCAGTAAAAGTCATGGGTGTTGATCATGGGTAATAAAATCCATCAACCAGCTGCATATCAGATGGTCACATTTATTATGTCAGATATACTGACTATATCTGATCATCTATCTATATTGTCCACAAGCTATTTCCTCCTCCCTTTCAGCTAATTACTTGCTCACTACTTCTCATCCAAGATATTTATGATTTACAATATCATTATCACCCTCCTCCCACAAGCTTTTCCTCAAACTCTCTCACCTCAATCCTATCCTGCCTTGGCTTCTTCTACTTTACATCATTCAATTACTTGGCACTCATCCTTTTAGACAGCCAAAACCTTGTGTGCACTGGTAGACCCATTTGCCCCTAAAACCATCAAATAACTATCAGCATCAACCTGCTATTATATATTGCCCCTCCTTACTATTGCCTTCACTATTGTCACCATCTCTGCATGCTTTAAGATATACAGTGTTCTGCCTATCCCCATTAAAGCCCTCTGCAGACCTAAGCAACTATCAACTCATCTCTTTGCTCCCAAAAACTAAAAAAAAACCTGACATGTATTATCTTCAACAGCATCACAAGATAATGGATGCTATCAAACTCTGTAATCCTCTCCAATGTGGGTTCCATGGAAAGAGACCTGACAAAAATGTAACTTTGTTACCTCTGCCCATCATCTTGAGCTTGACTACTACTCTCTTGAGTTCACTACACCTCACTAACCTTAATTGCCTCAGGCTTGTCTAATCATACTGGTGGCATTGCCTGGAACATGGACATTACAAATCCCACCTGTTCTCAGTGGGCGTCTATCAAGGCTCCATTTCACTTCATCCTCTACCCTTATTTGGTAGGGTGATCTCCTTTTTTGGCTTCTTCTTATCAAATCTTTGACTATGACACAGAAATCTTCTTTACATTTCCTGTCTTCACCCTAGACCTCTACTCACGGAACTCTTGTTGCCTCAGAGACATCTTGCCAGGATGGCCTTCACCATTATGACTCAATAACTGAACATCTTGTGCCAAAATTCCCAAGCGCCCCTCTTCTACCCAATATCTTATCCAACAGACCTACTGTCACCTTCTCATAAGGCTTGCAAACCTGTGATCCTCCTCTACAGTGACCTGAAATGCAAACATTTCATCTCCTTTGCCACCACTGAAAGGACCATCTTGTTAAACAACAGGAAGATCCACCCATTTCTCACCCCTCATACCACTTAAACTTTCCTCTCGCCCCTGGAACTCATTCATTCTGACTACTGCTCAAACCTCATCTAGGGCTTCCCATGCTACTCTTTGGCCACACTTGACAACATTCTCAACTTTGCCACTCACTTTTTAAAAATAATCTTCTCTGGGCATTACCCACCTCACCCGAACACATGTGTGCCCGTTGCATGACCAGTCCCTTTACACAGTGCTGGAATCTGTTTGTAAATATATGCATGGGCAAGCCTTCCACCTGGCTGCTTCTGCTTCTCCTTAGACCGTCTCCTGGAGAGGACACAAGCAGGAATCATGGCGGCTTTGTGGACATCCTACCAGAAACCCCTGTCTAAGCACACCTAAAAGCTACAGATCGAAGCAGCTGGTACCCTCATGCAGACTGCAACTAAAGGGATTGAGTAGATATAACACAGTGAAGACCTTCACACTGGTAAACATTGGCTTGTAAATGGCCACAGGTGCAGAAAGTCCTTTTTCACATTATGCATCTCCATCACAGGCTACCTGCTACACAGCCAGTCAAAACACTTGTATTCGATATAAAATCTTCAAGTCGATACATAAAATGCATTCATACCATTTTTAGTGTAAAATTCATATAAACAGAATGGATGCTCTTCAAAAACAATGCAAGACAATGAGGAGAGCCCTGCTTACAGCCTCTGGCAATTAATTTAAGAACCTACTTGCATTTAACAACATAATTCAACAGCTTCTTTCTTAACAACCAGGACCTATGGGTGTATTGAGCAATTGCAAAGGCTACATGAGGTCGTAAGCTCTGCTGCAAAAACATCATAGCTCTTCCAGGGGTCCCTCATCCCAGCCTCCTTCAGTAATGTCTTCAAGTTCATACGTTGCAGCTGCTTTGTTTTCGCACAAATCAACATAAAATGCAGCATTGACTCTCTTGCCTCCCTGCACATCATATATTGATCCGAAACCGAGTCTTTCCAAGATTGTGTGAAGACGGCCACAGGGAGAGTCCCTAATCTCACTTGCATATATAGGAACTTTTCAAATGCGGTGTAATAAAGTCTAAATAGTCTTCTGCCAGGTAACCTTAGTTAGAGATAAACGGGTCCTGTTTTAATTTCATGGCGCTAGCCTCCAGCTGGTCCCTTGCTCTTTGGGCTGTGCCAGTTTTCGTCATTCCAGTCGACTGGTTACAAGGATTTTCCCATAGGTTACCCCGTATACCATAGAGTCTTTTTAACATGGCAAAGCCAATCAGTTGTATTCCCTTTGTCCATGGACATTAAATTGCATAAGGCATCTCTATATTTTTCCAGCCCTTCCCGAACCAGAAAAGGACTGGACTAAGCGACACCAAAGCACCCACCGGTGTTACGCAAGTTCTAACAATACCAGAACAGATGGGGTACTCTTGGGTAACAAAAAAAAAGATTAATGAACATTTGCTCACTTATTGGCAATTTTGCAAGATTGGCATACCCCCACAGCTTGGCCCATATAAAGCAGCAGGAACAGCCTGTTTTTCATGCACATCTAATGCTGCCATGACTTGCATGGAGGGCATGAACTGACGCCCCACATCTTTCCAGGGTACAAACCGAGAGACTCACCTGAGCAACCCAACCTTCGTATACTCGAAATCGTACCCCAAGATAAGCAAAGTTTTTGACGTGGTCAAGCAGTGTTCCATTCACCTTTAATGCCAAGAGCCTAGTTCTTGCGTGTCGCAGCTTGAATACCATTACTTTCGATTTTTGAATCTTCAAATGCAATTGCAACTCTTTGCACTTGGACACAAATATCAGCAAGGAATTTTCCAAACCTTGCAGGGTTGTGGCCAATAATACCACATCATCTGCACAGAATAATGCAGGGTAATTACCAACAACCTTATGGGGGCAGTTCTGGCACTCTTCCAGGAGTGCAGTGATTATCTCTTGTATGTTGAAATTAAATAGGAGAGGTGCCAGGGCACATCCCTGCCTCAACCACTTTGTTATTCCGGAAGCACTGTTGTTGTTCCCTCCTAGGCCATAGTGAACAGATGCGCTGTTTCCGAAATAGAGGAGCCTATTTATCCAAATCAGGTGGGCTGGGACTTTGCATAGGATTAACAATTTCCACAAAGTTTCCCTGGATACTGAATTGAATGTACTCCTCAAATCGAGGAATGCAGCATATAGTTTAATTCGCTTCAAAACAGCATATTTCTGGATCAAAGTATGAAGCATAAATCAATGATCTATGGTGCCTCTATACCTTCTGAAGCCAGCCTGTAGATCGCTTGTGACATTATTTCTATCTACCCATTCTTGTAGGTACCTTAAAATTATTTTTCCAAAGAGTTTGTCTGCACTGTCAAGGAGAGATAGCCTGTCAGAAGTTAGCCAGGAGATTACTCCCACCCTTTTTATACAAAGCAATTATTGTGGCCTTATGCCATGATTCTGGGATTGCACCCTTCCTTAAGATTGCATTAAGTTCCCTGCACAAAACAGGGGCCTGCTGCTTTACCACCCTTCTGGGAATTAATGGCTTTCTCTAAGTCACTTATAGTAATATATTGGTAATCGACAATCAGTGGGTCACCCCCTAAATTAGTTGGGGGCAAGAAAGCTTTGCCCTTGTAGGAAGGTAGGCTCCACATTTCAACAACTAGACTCTGCATTTCATCATTCACATGTTAGCGAAGGTTTGAATTCTAACTAGGTCCAAGGTGTGAGACCCATAGATGGACTCAAGCGTATGAGTCTCAGACTGAATCTAAAGACATGCCTATGCACATAACACATGCTAGAAAATTATCACTTTGCTCCATGATGCTATTTTAATGGGATGAGTTTCACTAAAAAAAATACTAACATGTAACTAATATACTAATTTACCTCTGTCCATTTAACAGACCCCCATAATAACATTTAGTGAACATTAGTTAATTATATAAGCAGATAATGCATGGTGCCTGGAAAGAAAAATACGCTTTAAACGTGCAGTCTGAATCTGCACTGTGTAAGATAAGGAATGTGAAGATCCATCCTTCTAAAGGCATCACATTGTTTCATGGCAGGAAGCGCAGGATAGATCAATGATTTTCTCTTCAGCAATGCAGTTTGCACAATGAGAAAGGCACAGAGGAAATTACGTGCTATTTTAGTTGGATGGGAGGTGCTTTTGAGTGACAGGGGGTTTTGTGAAAAAGGTGTGAAGAGAGAGGGCTGGGCATTCATTCTTCCACTCACTGACGAAGGAAGCAGTGCTGGTTCCAGGACAGACTGAGTCTCCAGTGCTTGCAAGCTGACTGTCTGGTGGGCTATGTGTCTCTCTCTACTGGGTTGGCAGCATTGGTCGAAGTGTGCTAAAAGAAGTAGTGGAACTATGTTCGCTACTGGCCTGCCCCGCTCCCTACAAACCCCATTGCCACCCCCCCCACCCCTCCCATGCACAATACAAACTCCAAAACACATGTGGCTGCTGTTTAGGGGAACGTTCAGTGCAGTCCACTGAAATGCAAGTTTCAACTTCTTCCTACACTTTTATTTTAAAACAAATGCATTCTGCAACAGTTTCTTTTAAAAATAAAAGTATAGGAACAGTAAAGCTTAATTAAAAGAAGTAGACGAGCACCGCTCCCGACCGCGCATGCCCACTTCGACCACTGGTTGCAGTCATGAGAAAAGCTGCAGTTTCGAGCAACCTTATCTGTGAATGACCCTGGGTCACTGCCAAGTTGAGTCGGGGAATGTCGCCAGCATAACCTAGGTAATTATGCAATTAAGTGAGTGCCGTGTGAAGTGCATGTTGATACAGAGGGCCCGATTCATGGAATAATTTGCGCTGAAAATCGGTAACTTGCACACAAAATCATGCGCAAGTCCCTGTTCGTCGATTCATGGAACACAAAACGCAGGCCTTACCTGGAACTTGCGCGGTACCTGCTCTGACTTGGCCAACACCTCACTGCGACACCACAAAGGCCGTGTGCGAGACTCCCAGCAGAGGGCCGACCAGCCCTGCGCAGGCACTGAAAATGGGGGCAGAACACATGGAATGGGGAAGAACATGCAAAAATATGGGCGTTACGAGGGACTTTCCACAGTCAAACAATCTCACCGCCCATACACGCGACAAACAGCCGTATTCATGGAATTCAACAGGGATCGCTGGCGTGCGAAAAAGCACACACAAATCCCGAAAACACCTACGCCACCCGCTAGCAGGCGTAAAGGTCAACACGCGCACAAACAATGCATAAAAAGCCTGCACGATCAACAAACGCACATATACAGCTAAAATGAAGTACCATTTGTTGCAGCAGTGATTGTGGGACACTGCGGGAGGAGGAGGATGGCCAGGGCCCGGATCTTCAATCCAAGAACCAGCCTATATGGGATGGTTGACGACCAGGTCTATGCCAGGTATAGGTTTCCCCCTCATATCATCTTAGACCTGGTCACAGACTGGGAAGATGACTTTATATCATCCACCCTTTGCTCCCAAGCACTGAGCCCCTTTCAAAAGGTGCTCACTGTGGCTACTGAGTCATTCCAGCAGACCACTGCCATGGTTGGGGGCCTTTCACAGGCCACGCAGTCATGCTGCCTACACCAGGTGTTGGCAATAATGACTGCACGCCCCTCAGTACGCCGGCACATCTATATGCCCAGAACACCTGCAGAAAAGCAGGCTGTGGTCCAGGTGTTTTATGGGGTGGTGCACTTCCCTATAGTGCTTGGTGCCATCGATTGTACCATGTTGCTCTACGTCCACCTAGGGCAACAGAGAATATATATCGCAATCGGAAACACTAGCACTCCATCAATTTGCAGGTAGTATGGATGCCAAGGGCATCATTACTTCTGTCTATGCAAACTATCCTGGCTGCACCCATGATAGTTATGTATCCAGAATGTCACCCCTAAACCGGGCCCTGGAAGCTGGGAAGCATGGCAACACATGGCTAATTGGTGAGTATAAATGGTCCTGCACATGCATGTCAGACACAGAAAAATAGGCACTTGCAACTAATGACCAACATTTTTACCTCTCCAGGGGACAGTGCCTACCCTCTGAGCACCTACATGATGACAGCAATACAGAACCCCACCACACCTGCCCAGGTAAGAAACAACACTACCAATATTGCAACCCGGGCCATAGTGGAGCGCACATTTGGAGTGCTCAAGTCACGTTTCTGCTCACGTGAACTGCTATATGCACCACCAGTAGTCTGCAGGATAATTGTGGCAGCCTCTGTCCTGCACAAAGTTGCAACACGCCGTGGCGTCCCAGTGGACATGGTGGTGGCACCACATACACACCCATAGGCCAGCTGCTTGCGTATGGCTGGGCAAAGGGCATGTGGCGAGGCAGCCTGTACCCAGCTTGTAGCAACCTTTTTCACCTAAAATCCATCCCCTGTGGAGTGCACACAGCCCTGCTACATTCCAGGTGCCATTCAATGATGAAAAAGGGTCAGTCAACTGTGCCCACCAAACTACCCTGAGAATGTGTCCTTGGAAGTGCAATATTGTGTGCATCCCTTAGAACCAAACCACAATTCATATTGTGTTTCAAAAAGAAACACATTAAGGGTCATTACGACCCAGGCGGTGAGTACACCAACTTTACCACCATGGTGTAAACTGCGTTTACACCATGGTGGATGGCGGATTTACCGCCCCATTCCACGGTGAGTGGGGCGGTAAATCCCCATTTCCCATTTACCCTTCCCCATTCCCATTTTTGCCCCAGAGGGCATAATGGGAGTAGGGAAGGCGCTAATTACGGCACCGTAAATTACGGTGCCGTAATTAGCACCAAGGCGGTTTAGCGCCATGGATTTTAACGGCTGCTAAAAGCAGCCATTAAAATTGGAATCAGGCGTTAAGGGTTAACGACGGCATTAACCCTTAACGCCTGAGTTGTAATGAGGCCCATTGAAGAGGGAGTACCCCACTACCACCATGACAACCATTCCATTAATTCAACTCTGCTACTGAAAAAAAAATCCCATATGTAATGTAAAAAGATTATGATACTGTGCACCATACCCACTGTAGTGGTCCCCTTGTGCTGTGGTGGATCTGAGTAAGTAACATACCGATCAAATGTGTAAGCATTGATAAATACAGCAGCATGTCTGAGCTGCAAGCCATACATGGCCTCAGCCATTCCCATGTACACAAAGTGCAACAAGCACAATTGTCAATACATGGACACATGTCCCAGATTGTGCATGATGTGCACAAACATGTCCCTATTGTGGGATGTACACAAAAAGTGCAACATCGACCCACAATTTCTTCAACCTTCCATAACTATCAATATTAATCAACATCTTACCTGTCCCCCTGGCATGCTGTTCACGGTCAAAATCTGGATAAAAAGACATCATTCCCTGATGGAAGTATCTGCAGACAAAGAACAAACTGAAACATATTGCATGGAACACATACATGGGCCAAAAAACTGAAGGCACATGGGCACCCATTAGTGACATACAACACATGCAAACCACAATTCCCAATACTGCCATCAACATGTGTCCCTGCACACATGCACAAACACCTGCACACTGCATGCAATCCAAACACACAATGCTCACACACTGACACCCAACATCACACACACTGGCAGTCCCCCTCAGTGGCATGCAGCAAATGTACATGCAACATATCCCCATTCATTACACAATGTCACATACACAATGCACACCTCACTCACCATGCAGCATGAAACTGTAAAGAGAGAACATATGCAAATAAATGATCACCAACAGAACATGGCCCACCCCTTGAAGGCTACGAATGCCATGATAAGGCTGTACATCACCTGTATAGTACTGGGACAGTGCACTGCTCACAGTCATGTAAGCACATCATCAATTGACACATGTGTTGGTCATTGCTTAGGCACTCATCCAATACACAGACACTGATGTACTGAGAGAGATCAACAAAAATATAATCTATACAGCAAAAAGACCAAGAGAATAACTGAGAGGCGGAGACCAACCCACAATGCCTTGTGAGTGTTCACAACGTGCAAGTGTACAGGTTAGGGTGTTAAGGGAAAAGGATCAGTTTAGTTAATGTAGTACATCTCGTGGTGAAAATGTCAGATGAATGATACTTAAATGTATGTGCTACCTGACATGGTGATGCTGACGGTGAGCAAGTTCTGTATATACACTCTACAATAGATACGTGTGGGTGGTCAGGGCACCAAGGACACATAAGGGCCATGTACATGATGCACACTACTGTAGAAATAGCACGGAAGAGAGTGAGGGAAGAGAGTGGATAAGATATAGGACTTGATGGTTATTGTGAACTGTAGGAGGATATGTCCAATATGCAGAGGTAGAGTGAGTCCATCACACAGAAGGCAGCACACATAGGAAAGTGACCAACCCACAGCACTTTCAATAGCAAAGTGTGTCACACACAGGGAGATGTTGCCAGAGTTATGCAGGAGTGCATAAGTGAAGTATTTGATCAGTAAGCATTGAAGACAGTACGCAGACTAAGATAGCCCTGTGGATGATAAACGAGTATTACCATGTAATCCGTGCAGTCAGTGAGACCCTAAAGGCTTCATATTGCAGGAGAGATGTGGTCCCTGGGCCTGAGGCAAATGAAGAGTCTTCCATATAGAATCTGGCTAAGCTGTAGGGGTAGCAGGGTGGAGCAAGGAACACTTAGGAGTAGGCGGTAGCAGTAGTGTAGCCAGGAGAGAACCCTGGCATGTGGAACTATGCACCTCTGTGTGAAGGTGTGGAAGGGTACAGTTACTTTGACCATCAAGAGCAGAAACTCAGACCTATTCAGAAAATCACTAATATGCAGCATGAAGGAAAGGGGGCAGTCAATGATGTATGCAAGCTTCCTGTCATGAGACGAGGGGGCAGGGAGTGAGCCCATGGAGGAAGGACACAGTGAATGCCAGAAGTAGGCTGCAGGGGATCCAATAGGGACACTCTAATTTTAGTATGGTGTACAAGGTGAGGCCATTTGCAGTGCACCGTGCCAGAATGGCTGAGAAGCAGTCATGGGAATGAGTGTATAAGTGTGTAATTTGAACATTGGTGAAGAGTAGTGTGTTGTCAGCATAGCACATGAACTTGTTGTACAATGAGGCAAAGAAGTGAAACAGCAGGCAAATGTGTAGGTCAAAGATGCATGCCAAAAGAATGGACACCTGCAGGACGTCACAGGTGGAGGATGAAGTTCGGTAGAAGAAAGGGAAAAGAATGTTCTAGTAGGAATGGTTGTTCAGTATTTGGTTAAGCAAGTCCACTTGCCATTCATGTAGCCTTTCAATGAGGATGGAATGCTTCACTGTGTGAAAAGCAAATGAGATATCAAGGAGGATGAGGACAGCAGGGGATTATGAAATGAGGGATGCTACCATTTATCCATGTCTGTTGTCGGGAGCAGTGTCTGTGGCTCTCAACCATTTCAATGTACACTTGTGTCCATGGACATCCACAACAACAACCTCATGGGTGTAGATTTGTGGGAGTGCAAACTTGTCAAGCAGTTTCCCCAGGAAGGTTTAGGAAGAAATGTGCCAGTAGTTTGCTGGTCAGGAAGGCTTGGCATATGGCATAGTAAACATGGTGCGCACAAGGGAGTGCCTGATGGAGGATGGAAACTAAACAGCAGGAAAGGAGTGGTTGCAGAGATCAGCAAGAGCAGTTGCCTGAGAGGAGATGTTGCCATTCATAGTTCTGTAGGTGCAGCGGCACACCAGTTGTAATGACACCTTCATGGAGTAGTGAACTCTGGTGACTACTTCAGGGGATACATAAGTGAATGAGGAGAATGAGGAATGATGAGGGTGAGTGGTGGGGGGGCAGGGTTGAAGAGGGTTGTGTGTGAAGTGCCTGTAACAAGTATGTTTAGTCAGGCATGTGTATTTGCAAAACATATGGGAAGCAAGCACATTCCAAAGGTACAGTGAAGGAGCTGTTGCAGAATATATAGATGATGTGTTGGCAATAACTGAAATACTCCCCCCTTTCACCGCCGCCAGAACCCAGCTTCATGTCACTATGTTCAGCTGCACACCGAGTGATCTGCAATAGAAGACATAAGAACACAACACAAAGCAATGTTATGCATCCATCTACGGTGAAATCATGCTAAAAGTACACTCTTAACCACCAGACCATGGTCAATGCACACTTCATTGTCACAGCATACCAATGGTCAAATACTGCATATATTCAAATGCAGCATTACCATGCATCCAGCCGCATTGCACTAGAAGCTGCAAACACCATGGTGCAGCATGCCTGTGAAAATCATGGGAAAACTCAAACACCACTAACCCAAATGTGCTGGTACACAACCTGTCCCACAAAATATCATACATAGCAACATTTTAGTGGCTTTCAAATGCTGGTGCACACCGTAATAGTTGAACGTTAATCTAGACAGGCCAAATGTGACATACAGCCAGAATCCCACAAACCCTGCTAATGATCTGAATTGTCACTCATTAGACATGATAAGAATACCATGAGACACGCATCAGCCCACAGATCAGCACCTGCCACGAGACACAAACATTTGACCATGCTACACACTCCCAAACAGCCATAAAAACCCCACACAGTTAGAAGGCACAGTTACCATAATCAGTGAAGAGTAGCCCCAGAAATCCATCTGAAGAACATTACCATACCCATCATTAGATGCACCCCATGTGAAACATGCCCCACTTTAGGATAAGTCAATCCAAAGTGAACACACACAGTGCCACACTCCCATGCAAATACCACAACAGGGCCAGCAAATGCCATGCACTTACCTGTCCAGGGAACTCACCTGCCTTGCATACGATGCACACCATTGGGAGACGCTTCCACTAAATGGAATACTATGCAGAGTAACAGCACAAACCACATACACATACATTATACCACATGATCAATGAAATAAAATATGCATACAACACACAGTGCAGGAGCAACACAGGGTGCCACGGAGTGAATGGAAATCGATAGTGATTAGTCCAGGAGTACAGTGTACCACAACAGAGAGAGGGAGAGTGACACAGTGAGGGAATCCCAAGGAAATGACAGATCACAGAGTACACAGCCTGATCTTCAGATGTACAATGACATGCTGTCCAGCACAGTAGGTGCACCCATAGAGGTATATACATAGGTAGGTAACCCAGATATGTGAGCACCACTTAAATAACCATTCCGGCATGTCAGCATGCAACGGACATATAAGACAAGCAAGACATGCAGCAAACATGCACACCAATGATGCATGCTCAACATGCAAGACAGTGCTAAAGCATACCTGCTGACTGTGCCGGCATGGTGTCAATCCCACATCACCATCACCAGGAACTGTTTTGCCCTTTCCTGGTTGTGATTCTTTTCTTTCTTTTCTTGATTTCCCATGAGGTGTGCCATCAACAACTCAAGGACAACATGTGTGCTGTGGTGTTGATGGCACACCTCATGGGAAATCAAGAAAAGAAAGAAAAGAATCACAACCAGGAAATGGCAAAACAAAATATGCCTTGCCAACATCCGGACATGGGGGTGTAAACAAAGAAATATATATAAAAAAAACAAGAATAAAAATGTCCATCATGGACCAGAGGGGCCAGGCACCAAGAAGGGGGAGAGGCAGGGTGCAGGTCAACTCCCACATGGATGGATGTTGAAAAAAACAATTCCCTCCATGGGCTCATGGACCGCACGGCTATCTTGGACCGGGAGGCATGTCTCTGCTGTGACCACCTTCCTTGGTAGAATCAGAAGGTGGTGGTGATAAGGGAGGTTGAACATGTAGTTCCCTGGCCTGGTCCTCAGTGGCAGCAGCCAGGTGGGACACTGATGAATGCATCTGCAACATGACCCTTCAGAGGTCATCATGCATCACCTCACAGGATACACATTTCCTCCGAGATGGTGTGCCTCAATAGTTGCATCTCATGTTGGTACTGTGTCCTGCGAGCTGCCTCTTCCACTTCAACTGAAGCTCTGTGGGCCAACAACTCTTGCCTCAGGGCTTCCCTGTGGACCCAACCCTCTGCAAGCAGGGATGCCTGCAGAGACCTCAGATCGGCCCGTCGGCTCCTGCTGTTGGCTTCCATTTGTAGCCTGAGTGAGCGGCTTGTGGACCGCAATGCCTTCAGCTTGTGCTCTTACTGTGTTTCTGGTGGGATCATGGAACTGGCCAACCTATCTATGCCCTCAGCCAACATCTCATAGGCAGCACCCTGTTGTTGCACCAAATGTAACATCTACTGCTCCCACACTGTCTCCCCAGCCGCCAAACGTCCACCACGTGTGTGGTGCCCACGCCTGCCTGACCCAAGGGAGCATGGCCCTTGCTGTGATGCCACTGTCTATGGCTGCAGGACTGCATCCTTCCCTTGGACATCTGGCCCAGGACCAGAAACCGATACTGTGGAGCATGGACTTGCAGCCATAGCCACCACAGGCGGATGTGACACCACTGACTGGCCTTGTGTGGGCACCTGACCCCTTGCAGACTCACAGGCAACAACAGCTCCAGCACTTGGTGAACTCACCTCTGACAGCATTGAGGATTGGGCATCCGGTTCAGCACCAGAGCTACTGGATTCATTGGTGTCAGTGTCAAACTGTGATATTCCCCAGATGGACTGTAGCACCAGTGGGTTCTCATGGGCTGCCACACCACATCCTACACTGATGGTCTGTTCCGGCTCATACTCCCGTTCCTCCTCTACCTCCTCCCAATAATCTAGTGCTTCATCACCTGCACAAGGACATATAAAGACATAAAGATTGATGTTAATTGCGTCGACAATATACAACGGTATCACAATGCTGTCCTGCAACACATTGCCATGCATGTTACCATGCCAGAAATCGCATACACACACTATGTCCAAGAAGCCATCTGATCATGGTGTATGCAGACTTGCAACAACATCCCCTGTTCCTGACCATGTTGCCAGTGGACACATTGACATCAGACATGGTTCTCTGAAAGCACATTCTGGCCCATGGCAGAGCAAACTATTGACAAATACATACTAAATGGGCATCGTCATGTGGCTATGTAACATGCTATTACATTACATGTGTACACGTATGCACATGTTCACAGCCAAGTGCACATCAATTACATGCCACATCAGTGTAGAACTGTCACAGGGAGTGCACACAGTGTGGCATGGCCTGAGTGTGGAGTCCCAGGTGTGTGATGTGGAGAGAGTAATTACATGCACTGGGAAATAGAAAGAAGGGACAGTGACACACAAGAGGGACAGGGGCATGGACCATGGAGTGTGTGCCGAGTGTGGGAGGTTATCTAATGAATCCTGACAAATATTTGACAACAGGGTCAGTGCCATAGCCGCACCGGCGATGGGCACAGTGTTGAGAAATGCAATGTCACTCATGGAACAATGTGAGGCCAGCTGGTAGTCTACATGGAAGTCATCTGTAGCATGGAACCACCTGTGTACATGTGTGGAGGGACTATCTACACCATGCAGTATCTGATGTGTAACACGTGCTTCAGACATAAGCACTTGTCTAGCAGAGCAAAGTCACTGACATCCCTGATGCTACTAACCAGATGCCATGTTGTGGTATCATGTTGAAAATGTTGTTTGTGTATGCTAGTGTGTGTGATGACTACTGTCACAATGCCATGTGCAATGGATGTATGACACATGTGTTGTATCCACTCTAGAGTACACTGTGCACGAGTCAGTACACCATGACATGGTTCATCCAGGGCAGTCATTCAAATGCAGACAAAAGTGCAACACAATCATACTTCTTGTATTTTTTTTACCCTCCACATACTCAGGATGCACAAGTTTGGTCAGTCACCAGACATGGCCTCGTAATCTTCCAGGCCTCCCACGCCTTGCACCTGATCCTCATGAATGACCTGGCTCATGACCTGTTCCTGCTGGGCTCCTTCTCCTCTGGTGGCCCCCCTCCAGTTGCCAGAGCAGAGGCAAAGTTGGCACCCATCTTGAATTTGGTGCGATGGTTGAGGTCATTCCACCGCTTCATGACCTGAGAAGCAGTGCGCCTCTCATACCCTAAGACATTTATGTCATCCATGATACAATGCCAATGCACTATACCATGAGCAGGTGTATGTGTGCTCCCTGGCTGCATGCACATGTCACAGTGGTGTGCGCCCACGTAGTCCATGAGGATGTTGAGTTCCTCATCATTGAAGCTCCTCTTCCTCGACGTGGCAGTGTCCTGTGGCGTGCCATGGGGTTGAGCCTCTTCCTGATGTGCACGCTTTGCCTTCTTGGCATGTGGTGCAGACCTTATGTGGCTGGGATCACTCAAGGCAACAGATGCTGGACCACTAATGGCCTGAGCCATGGCATCACCCACTGATGGTGGAACCACAGCTTCCCCTGCAACTCCCTGACCCTGGTGGGGGGACCACAGCTTTCTCTGCACATCCCTTACCCTTCGAGAGATGGACAGCAGCTGCCCCTGCATATCCGTGTGCCTGGGGGGGGGTGACAGCAGCTACTGCTGCAGGTCCCTGCCCCTGGAGGTGGGGACAGCAGCTGCCCCTGCTTGTCCATGTACCTGGAGGGGACAGCATTTACCGCTGTAGGTCCCTGACACTGGGGAGTGGCGACATGAGCTTCCTCTGCAGGTGCCTGACCGGCGGGGTGGTGGGGATAGGAGCATTCCCTGGACATCCCTTGCCCTTGGAGAGATGGACAGCAGCTGCCCCTGCATGTCTGTGTACCTGGGAGGGGGGGCAGCAGCGACCACTGCAGGTGCCTGACCCAGAGGGTGGGGACAGGAGCTTCCCCTGCAGCTCCCTGACCCTGGGGGGTGGGGACAGGAACATTCCCTGCACATGCCTTACCCTTCGAGAGATGGACAGCAGCTGCCCCTGCATGTCCATGTACCTGGAGGGGACAGCATTTACCGCTGTAGGTCCCTGACACTGGGGAGTGGCGACATGAGCTTCCTCTGCAGGTGCCTGACCGGGGGGGTGGTGGGGATAGGAGCATTCCCTGCACATCCCTTGCCCTTGGAGAGATGGACAGCAGCTGCCCCTGCATGTCTGTGTACCTGGGAGAGGGGGGCAGCAGCGACCACTGCAGGTGCCTGACCCAGAGGGTGGGGACAGGAACATTCCCTGCACATGCCTTACCCTTCGAGAGATGGACAGCAGCTGCCCCTGCATGTCTGTGTACCTGGGGGGGATGACAGCAGCTACCACTGCAGGTCCCATCATACTGGGGAGAGGGGACAGGAGCTTCCCCTGCTGCTCCCTGTCCCTGGGGTGTGGGGACAGGAGCTTTCCCTACATGTACCTTACCCTTCGAGAGACAGACAGCAGCTGCCCCTGCAAGTCTGTGTACCTGGGGGGGAACAGCAGCGACCGCTGTAGGTCTCTGACCCGGAGGATGGGGAGACAGGAGCTTCCCCTGCAGTCCCAATCCCCTGGGGGGTGGGGACAGGAGCTTCCCCTGCAGCTCGCTGACCCTTTTGGGGGGACCACAGCTTTCCCTGCACACCCCTTACCCTTCAAGAGACGGACAGCAGCTGCACCTGCATGTCCTTGTACCAGGGTGCACAACAGCAGCTACCACTGCAGGTGCCAACCTGGGCGGTGGGGACAGGATCTTCCCCTGCAGGTGCCTGAGCAGGGGGGTGGGGACAGGAGCTTCCCCTGCACATCCCTTACCCTTGGAGAGACGGACAGCAGTTGCTCCTGCATGTCCATGTACCTGGTGGGGGGGCAGCAGCTACTGCTACAGGTCCCTGACCCTGAGGGGTGGTGACAGGAGTTTCCCCTTCAGGTGCCTGACCCAGGGGGGGTGGGGACAGGAACTTTCCCTGCACGTCCCTTACCCTTGGAGAGACGAACAACAGCTGCCCCTGCATGTCCGTGTACCTGGGGGGATAACAGCAGTGACCGCTGCAGGTGCCTGACCCAGAGGAGTGGGGACACATGCTTTCCCTGCAGCTCTCTGACTCTGGGGGTGGGGATAGGAGCTTTTGCTGCACGTCCCTTACCCTTCGAGAGATGGACAGCAGCTGCCCCTGCGTGTTTGTGTACCTGGGGGTGGACAGCAGCTACTGCTGCAAGTCCCTGACCCAGGGGGTGGGGACAGAAGCTTCCCCTGCAGCACCATGACCCTGGGGAGTGGGAACAGGATCTTCCCCTGCACCTTCTCTACCCCTGGAGTGGTGGCAGCAGCTTCTGCTGCATGACTCCGGCCACCTCTGCCACCTTTCCCTCTTGGGGCCTTTCCACTCATGGTACAGGTGGACTTGTACAATGCCAGGCACACCAAGCAATTGTCCTGGGCAATCGGAGTCAGGGGGCATTCTGCATGATGAAAAATGTACTTCTGTGGTCCAGCAAGGCTCAATATTATCCCTGGTGAAAAGAAAAAAATACGGGATGCGTAACACACAGGCAACCCCAAAAATCAAAGATATGTGTACACGACACCTCGGTAGCTCCCATAAATAGAAAAAGTGTTATGCGATACGCTGTGGCACCCAGCAACCCAGAAAATGCATACACGAAGCCCGGGAAGGTACTGTAATGGGAATAATGGTGGTACGCGATACAGAGGGGCACCTAGAGTATGAAAAATGCATACGCGACTCACCGTTAGCCTCTGAAAAAAGAAAAATAGATGCATATGCATGGAGGAAAATTCCCCACCAAAATAAGATGTTCGTACTGTCCCAGTAGTGAGCAAATTGCGTGGCACCCCAAAATTCGCAGTAATGCACTTGTCCGTCCACTCCCAATTGCACATACGGTCTGATTTGCTTCTACGCACTTCTATATCCCGATTCGGGCGTACTGAATGCCAGCGCCCAGCGCGTGTCACGTAAGTTATGCATTGAGGGTCTTTCCTCTGATTGCACGTGTCCACGCTAATATCAAACGCGCAAAGTAACTGTCACTCTGTTCCTGGCTGCCCACGCAATAGACACGGAAGACCCATGCTCCTGCCTACAAGCCTTTTTACCTGCCTCCTTCTGCCCTGAGCTGCCTCCTACAGAGCAATCTGCTGCTGCCTGCCCACTGTGTGTGCCTGTTGCCCAACTGCCTTGAATTTTGAGTGCCTGCTGTCCAGCAATTGCCAGTGCTCCTGTCCTTGGCCCTGTGACCACCTCAGCTGATTCACAAGCCTCCCAACATGCCAGAGCATCAACACCGCTCCACAGCCCATCCCAGGTCCACCTTGCCCACCCACACCTGCCTCAGGGGTTGCCATCAGCAAAACCATCATCTGACCAGAGTGGCAACCCGCTGGCAGCGAGGCAGAGGGCTGTCAACTTCACAGCCAGGGAAGTTGACATCCTGATGGAGCATGTCCTGGGGAATTATGATGCTCTCTTCCAAGGATTGATGCAATGCGGCAAGGAAGGACGTCAGCTGATCATGGACGGGATAGTGGATGCCATCAACGCTGAGGGGGTGACATCCCACACCTTCAAGCATGTGAACAAGTGCTGGGAGGACCTGAAATCCAGGACCCAAAGCACGGCCCTGAGCTTCCTCGAGGCTGGTGCCAACGGAGAGGGGCGCAGGTGCCGGCTGCACACCATCAACATGCAGGTCCTTGAAAAGTTATACTCGGCGCTGCACACCCAGGTCAGCGAGTTGCAGCAATGTCTGGAGTCGTCAGGTGAGTGTCCATGTATTGCAAGGCTCCACAGTGCATGTGCATGTTCCTGTATGTTGGGGGTGAGCACCTTAGGCTTACAGTAAATATGCCTCTGGTGCGGGTGTCTGTGTGCATGACCCAGACAAAGCTATACATGTGTTCAGTGAACCATATGTAATTCCAATGAGATTTCATTTGCATTGTATGTTGTACTGCTGCCTTTCAGACCGTGCATGTGTTTTGGTAAATGTGTCTGAGACGTTCCGGTGTGACAAGTGTGACAGATGAGGTAGTGTTGGCCACATCATGTGCATGCATGGTGTTCATGTGTATGTGTCAAATATGTGAATGTGTGACTGGACATCACTCATGGCTGGACGCAATACGTACATTTAATTTTGTGACGTTGTCATGTTGCAGCATTACAATTGACATGACTCAGATGTGATTGCTGATCACACTGCTTGTGGACTCTCAGTTGGTGTGTGTGCATGACATGTGTGTGGGCACATGATGCATGTGTGTGTAGCATACGCAATTGATTGGTTGTGAAAGTGGCATTGTGAGGCGTTAGCGTGCGATTTCACTGGGGTACGGCCTGGACTTGCATGGGAGGGCACACGTTTTCTCTGGGGTGCGGCTGGGGATTGCAAGGTGCTGACACGCAATTACTCCTGGGTGCGGCTGGGGATTACGAGGTGTTGACGCGTGATTTCCCTGGGGTGCGCCTGTGGATTGCAAGGTGTTTGTGCATGATTTTGCTAGGGTACGGCCTGGACTTGCATGGGAGGGCAGACATTTTCTCTTGGGTGCGGCCGGGGATTGCGTGGTGTTAGTGTGTGATTTTGCTAGGGTGCTGAATGCTGGGCCATGGATGGTGTGGAGGCTTGTGCTGTGTTAGGCCTTTCACTTCATTTTTGATGTGCGTGGAGGCGTGTTGGGACGTTCCTCACGTAGCTTGCTGTTGCTTGTGCAATGGCTAATGATGCCTCTTGAAATCCACACAACTTTTTATCTGCGCCACGGCTCGTGCAAGGTCCTTCTCGGCACGCAGCCCTCGCACCATTTCTGCACCCGATTCCATGACTCAGGGCCTATGTAGCATAGATTAAATAATTCTGTTCATTTTTAGGCACTACATTAGCAATAAGAAGTTAAACGTGCATGTAAAACTGTTTATATTTCTCTATGTTGCAAGTTGCATAGCAAGAACTGTCCAGAGTCATTAATAGGCCCCATCAGAGCCCTCTACAAAGACACAACCATGGAGTAATGATAAGCAGCAATCCATCCGAAGCATCGATGCAAGAAATGCTGTATGCAAAACTAAAAGTCTTGACACACCAAGCGATGGCCAATGTAGAAAATGTATCCCAGCGATAAACTTCTTTAAAGCCAAGGTGACAACAAGCTTAACATATGGCACATATGCAATGCCCTTATTTCCGGAAATAATCTGGCTCAAACCCGAGGACTACTTTTGGAGGAGAGTCCTCGGCCTGTCACAAACAACTCTGATGGCCCTTATCAGGCGAAAACTGTGTTTGTCATCATTAACTGCAATAAATGTCAGAAATACATTGATGCTATAAAGAAAAGTCATCTCCTCGCCCAGGCCTAAAATATTCGATATTGTCAAACAAGAACTGGAAAGCGGTAAGAATCAAATACTGACAAACTTGGCATTGACTAACAACAAACTGCTAGTCGAAGTAGAATCTGCATTGTCTATTAGCCTGGTCAGGCCAGCTATATTCTAGGACAATAGGATAAAACCCTCTCCCCCTCCTCTGGCCAACTAGCCCCATCTCCCAGTCAATCTTAATCTTCTGTATTGCCTGGACGCCTGTCCTGCTGCACAAGGGACTCCCTCTCCTTTGTCTTGAACGCTTTGAGTGCTGAATAATTCGCCCTATTGCAGGTATTATCTCTCGCCCCCATAAGTTGGAGAAACTCTGGGGATCTTAGAGCAACCACTGTCTTACCCAAAGGATAGGCCCTACGATCTATAATCAAGAGACCCTCCACTTGCCCCCAGGATTAGAGAAACACTTGTATATAGTCAACATGGGAATTCGGTATAACACTCATCTGTCAGAACATTATGCACCTTTGGTATGCCAGATCCAATAAATGCATTTGCTCTTTGAGGCTCTCCTGGTCCTCATAGATTCTCTGAAACAAATCTGGGATATTGGGCATGCCAACAGAGGGGTGAGGGTCTCTCACAGCTGTATTCAAGCCATTCCCTGTTAGTGGCTTGCTCAGAGCTATTGTATCAGGGCCCGTCAGTAGCGGAGCCACTTTCACCTGCGTGTTTTTATTGCCAAGGTCCATATTCCGAAGCCCCATGGGGTATTATAATGCCGCCTACTCCATGGGTTGGTGTTAGCCCTGCCTTTAGTTGTTGGATTACTCACTGTGGGACCTGATGGACATTATTTTGTGCTCGTGGCTTCTCTTTAGCACTGCCGGAATCACTTCTGCATCCGTTCCTAACTCCTGACGCGGTGCTCAAATCAGACACTTTAGTTTTTATTTCTTTAATTTCCCCTGTTAACTCCTTCAGCCATGTCTCTACCTTGATGACAATAGTCTTTTCCAGCGCTGCAATTATTTCTTTGGCAAGTGAACTTGAATTGCTAGGCTCTGGGCTAGGTTTAACCCCTGCTGCATTACTCGTGAACTCAGACTCTGTGTCCACAGATTGCACGAAGTATTGGTGAGTTCCTTTGCACAGACCGTTTCTCTTTCCCCTTGGGTGAAGATCTTCTTTTGAATACTGTCCCCCTGCTTCCGAGCCTCTAGGGCTCTCACTCCATTTGTAATCTTGGCTAAATTAGCTGGGTGGATGGACTGCATCAGCGAGGGTGCTGAATCAGAGAGGGTCCCAAAACGATCAGATAGCACAATTGAGGGTGTTATTTGGTAATCGCCTAAACCACCGTTCACTTCCCTTTGGCTCTCTTCCAGGGAGTTGCTAATTTTCTCTAATTGGGCTTTAAACGATTGGGCAGAGGCGCACACATTTAACCCCTGGTTAACTTTGGTTAACCCAGTATCTGGCGGTACATTTCTGTAATATTGGCATCACACGCTCCTACAGCCATTTCATTATTAGTAAATGGTCATTGATAATTTTTCCCTCCTTCTTGGCCTGGCAATTGTAGAACTTCAAATGGGGCTAACCTATCTTCCTTTGCAGTGCATCTTCTAACCCTAACAGGGGATTTTATTTTAGGTGCTGAGTCAGGGTCACAAAAATCTATTAGGCCCAAGACCTTAGTTATAGCCACACAGTTCGAGTTAATTACTTTGTGGGTCTCTTTAGCTCCTTTTATTCCTTGGGTTGCACTCCCTTTCTGTTTTCCCCCCTCCTTCCTTTTGTCATCTATGTACTCCTATGTCATGCAATAGATCTTTAATTTCGAAGATCAGGAGGTTAACATCTTTTATTGGTTGCAACATTCTTGACATTTTATTTTTAGAAGCCCCAGGGGGATCCGATCCCACTGCTTTCCTTCTGACCAGTTCCACGTGGTATTAGAACGAATATACTAAGGTATCTCAGTAGCCACGGATATAGTAGGGTATACTAGGATGAGCAAATAAGCAAATAGGCTAAAGTGCAAATGTACTAAGGTTTGTCAGTACCCACAAATATACTGGAATATGCAAATATACTACAAGTGCAAAAATGCTACGGTGTGTCGGTGCCCCCAGATGTACTAAAGTGTGCCAATATGCTAAAGTGTTTCGCTACGGCAACTGTACTAAAAAATGTTAAAATATGCTAAGAGGTTTCAATACCACAATAAAAAAGATTATAAAACCAGACTGTTAAAAAAGTTAAAACAAACGAAATGACAACCAAAGGATAGTTCGATCTGAGCCTCATTCGTCAGCTACTACAGCGCTATGGCGGTCTGACGCTGGCACACTTAACATCAATGCTATCCACTGCCCATACTTGGGGTTGCTAGATTTTAAAATCTTAAAGTCTCAATTCTCAACTTTCGCTGCTGAATCGCAATTTTGCTGCTCTCAGGAGTAAAGACCCCCGGTTGACCCAAGGGGCACCCAAAGTCCAACCCCCTGCCTCGCTCCCTGAGTCTCAATGAACAGACTCTGTGCTTCACAAAACAAGCTTCGAGGAACTTTTTTCCTCTAGGAGTCTTTCTTTGGCCAAGTTTGTGTTCCTGAGTTTGTTCACCGTAATTAGCGACTTCAATAGTGAAACACTTTCTGATTTAATAGTGGTGAGGCTGCCACTTCTTACCCCCTTACACAGAAATGCAAGGCTGTCTAGCAGCTGGTCTTCAATCCGCAGTTGAAGTATCAGTTGATGTATCAAATTCCTTTTGGCGCCAGAAAGGTTTCCTTGCTTATTCTCTGCTTCAATTACAGCTTCCTCTGCTCACACTTTATCATGTTAGAGGAGTTAACCACTTCTAGGATGCTTGCTTTGAACACCTTCAGTGCGAACACCAGTGGCGCCAACACTGCGCCCTTGCTCCGCCAGGGGCTTCAACGCTCTGGGTTGGAGCTGGATGTTTTAACGGCTGGGGTAAGGCTAAACTTATCGAGAGTGATATGATATGATATGATTGGTTATTTATTACGCGCTTAATACCCAGAGGGTTCTAAGCGCAGACCTTGTTGCTCTGTGTCATCTTGCTTCCAAGGCAAGCACGTTGACCCTGAGCTATCCTCCCGAGACAAGTGAGGAAATCCTTCCAGGAGACACACCAGCGGTGCCAACACTGCACCCTTGCTCCGCCCTGGGCATCACCGCTCCCAGTTGGAGCTGGATGTTTTAAAGGCTGGGGGCATTGTTAAAATTATGGAGAGTGAGGAAATCCTTCCAGGAGATACGCCAGCGGCACCATCCGCCACAGGCTTCACCAATCCAGGTTGGAGCTGGATGTTTTAATGGCTGGGGCATGGCTAAAATTATGGAGAGGGAGGAAATCCTTCAAGGATACACCAGCAGTGCTAACACTGCCCTTGCTACTGGTATTGGAAGACCAGCCAGGTGAAATGCATGGACTTGGATGCTTGACTTTGTACTGATGATTTTTCTGTTTTGTGTACTGTTAGAATAATTCATATGATGGTAAAGAATCACATAAAACCAAAAACAAGAAACCACTTTCTTTACATTCTGTGTTAAGTTTCTAAAGGACTTCGAGTTGAAACAGAACAGTATGCAAGAGATATGCTTAGTATGTCAGGTGCTATGAAGAAAATCCTTGGAAATTGAATATTAATGACATATGAGACCATGCAACTGATCAAGAAAGTCTTCTGTAAGAAAATTGGAATGATTACATTGTTTCATCTACCAAAATACTGTACAGCGTATGTAATGAATCCTATGTGACTTTCAATCTACAGTTTGTGTTTTCAAGTTAGGTGTGTGTGGGTGCTTACAATTTGGTTGTGATGCGGTGAAAAAACCAAGGCAATATTCAATCAGTACATGTGAAATCTCTATCTCTTCTCTCTCTGTATATATATATGTACAACAAAATACCTGTTTGTTCCTTATAGAATTCCCCACTACTCCACCAATCTGCACCACATGTTTCATAGTTACCTGTTAGGACCCTCTGGACATTACTGGCTACATGACATTTGGTCCCCCCACCCCTTTCCCCAGATTTCAGCCCCTTCGCATATGAGACGGATGCCTGAAATCAGCAAAATATCAATGTGGTCGCAGAAGGACCGGACAAAGCTCATTTTAAAAGTCTCAATGCGAGGAAAAAAAACCTCAGAGGTCCTTGAAAACCACGTTTCAAGGCCTAGGATGCACCGTTTCTGAATGTTTTTACTGCAACGCACCACAACGGACTGACCACGTCAGGGTGAGGAGACAGAAGGGGAAAGTGCACAGAAGGTCCCAGTATTCTGCAGCACGCCAACTCTCGACTCCCCTCCACGTCTGCTCCAGGGTATGTTAGTCATTCTCGGTGCAGTTTACTTCAGAGTGCAGAGCACAGCAAGCAATAAACGACTCGGAACATCAACCTACAGGATCATTGATTTTCAAAAATGGATGAGAGTGTTCTCATGTCTGTCCAGGGGAGTTGTTAGGTCTGGAAAAGACCCGGGGCTGAGCTGATGTCGGAACTGTTGGGACTGGGGGCTAGCTAGTCTTTTGGCTGTAGCTCCTGAGTTTCTATCCGGGGCTACAACCAAAAGATCAGGGGCTATAGCCCCCTTAGCCCCCCCCTAGCAACGCCCCTGTGTCTGTCTACAGAACCTGTGTGCAGTATGAGACTTTTTGCTAGTGTGAAATATAAGACGTTCTTAAAAGCATTTTACAATCTGACCTCTAGATGGGGCAATGTCCTTTGGTTTCTAAACATATGGAAATTGAAAACAATGAATTGTTTTACCATAAAAATAAAATAATATTTTAGTAGGGGACAAGCCCTAAGTCTATAGAGATTTTATATTGGAAATGACTATTAGATATACTAAACAAGGGAAATGAATATCTCGGAACAATTCCTCATCTTTAACATATCACAACCATTTACTTGTAGTGCATATCAACATGTCATGTTCTCGTTGACTTTAGACCGAATATGTACTGAAATATCAGATGCCAGAACGATAGCACACCAAGTTAAGCAGTCCTTCCAGAGCTCTCTGTTCAACCTCCAGAAATATGTTTCAATTCCAAGAGGGCTGTCTCGGATCTTCATCCAAAGGCTTGACAGGGCAGGGTCTGAGCGCGAGAGGCCCACCCAAAATCTGTGTTAGCTTCAGGCCCCACTTGTTAGGCAGTCTTGGCTATGCCTCTGTCCACATCCTTACGATATTGATACCGTGTACCATTCATTTCGGAAACAATAACATGTTGGCCTCAATGCCAACCATGAAGGGATATACTGAGAGTTAAGGGCTTCAGGACCAAGTCAAAAGTTCAACGTGAAACAAGAGCTTTTAAAAGGTTCTCTGCAGCCTTTAAAGTGTGGTGTATCCGATTTGCTTAAATGCTATTGGAAGCTGAGCTGTACACCACAAGGGCCAGATTACAGAAACTTTGCAACGGTGCAAGTGCAAAGTTCCAAAGTATTAGCACTAGGCCTATTTTTAAAAACACTGGGACAAATTAGAAAACTGTTGCATCATGGCAAGTGCAGTTTGGCATTGTACAAGCACCAGGGCAAAAATTGCTGTAGTGCAAAAAATATAACTTTTTGATGCAATGTTTCACTAGAGCAAAGTTTGCCCTAGTGCTCATACCATTCCGTATTAGCACTAGGGCAAATGTTGCCCTGTTGCAATAATGGAGTGAAAATGTATCTTTTTTTGCGCAAGGGCAATTTCTGCCCTGGTGCTTATACCATACCAAACTGCACTTGTCATGGTGCAATAGTTTTCTAATATGTCCCAGTGTTTTTTAAAATAGGGCAAACTTTACCATAGTGTTAATACCGTGCACTTGCACGGTGCAAAGTTTCTGTAATCTGGCACCAGGGAGCTTTTAGAATAAGGGAAAATCATTCGACCTCCAAATACACTTGAAGCACCCCTGTCATTCACTCATTCTTAAAATAAGGTGGCATCCATGGAAACAAAAACGTACCTCCATAAGCCTTTTTTTTATTTGCATAGCAGCTATGAAGAGGAGCAGACCAGTGAACTACGCAGAGGGGGAAAGGTGCCCGGTGGAAAGGATTTCCTGTAGGTTCCAGGACAACCCATGTTAGCAACAATTGATTGTTCAGACTGTAGCATAACAACGGCTTTATTCCGAGTAATCTGGTTGGTTCACGTGGACATTTTGGATGCTAATGATGATTATTGCACATTGAAAAGGTAGAAATCTTGCAAGCAGCTAAATTAAAATGCGAAATTGTTATTTTGCATGTGGTTTACAGTGAGCCCTATTTAGATTCATTAGCCATAGTGGGTGCCCTTAACTACACACCATTTTCATAAAAGCGAGTCGATGAATCTGGCACAGGACGTCACCATCACCGAGAGATACGTGCAGAGACTGAACCTTTTATACAAACAGTGTTTTTGTTATAGTTCAGTCAGATTTAAAAAAAATAGCGCAATGGAATGGGATGGGGGTGGAGCATGAGGAGACTTGTTCTGCTAGGGCGGAGCTTTCTGCTACATCTGGGTGATTTCTGTTACCACTCGTTCCTGCAATACCGGCTCATCTCCCAGCGGTGTCACAAAGATATTCCACCAGCTTCACCATGCACAGGCGTGAGCGAGGAGAGACCCTTCTTTGGAATCTGTTCGTGCTTTCCTTTTCTTTTTGTAAGATATGGTATTCCACACCACTGGAACAGCTTGTTACAAAAGTATGTGTAGCCCTCGGCGTGAACAATAACCTTTATTTCGTTAATTAAATTCAATGTATCGATTTCTGCCCCATTAGGTGCTGGGAGCAAAGATAAGGTGTCACAGCTATCAACAATTAAATCCAGAGAGGGGGAAAGTGTGGACATCTCATGCAACTTCAGCATAACTAACTCTGGTCTTCTGATCTGGTATCGACATCTCCCCGGACTCTATCCAGAGAGTATTATTTCTGCCTACAGTTCTTCGAGGGATGATGGCGCCTATGCAATGACCTTTCACCAAGCTAACCTGACCATTTTCCTGGCTATCAAACGTCCTAGCGTGGAAGATGCAGGCGTGTATTAATGTGCTTACTGTGCTGTGGGGGACACTGAAACCCTATCAGACAGGATACCTTGTGAAATGTGCCAACTCAATTGGCTCAGTGCTTGTCTGTGGCATCACCTGATGGCCTGTTCCGTTTCAGTCTTTGGGCCTCATTACACGGTAGGCGGTAGGGATTTAACGTTACCGGTAACGTAATACCGGTAACGTTAAATCCCCATGCCAATCACGACCTGGCTCACCGCTATTAGCGGCACCGCTAAGTACGGTGCCACTAATAGCGGGCAGGCCACGTGCGCGCGACCCTCCATCCCGTAAATAACGCCATGCCGCTAATAGCACACCATCACAAGTCGAGCGGACATGGTAATAGCAGCATGGTAAAGGCCCCCAAACCCCTTACCGCCATGATGCTAATACCGGCATCGCGAACCACCCGTTAATAGAACTGAGCATTGTTCCCACCTGCCACAGGTGGACACAATCAGCACAGGTGGAGGCAATGGACACTGTGGCAGCTCAAAAGGAGCACACCACACCCCTTCCCACACCCCTTCCCACACCAAGATGGTTCCAATACTGGCAGCATTACATGGCCTAGAGGACCTCATTGCAGTGCTGCTGCTACAACAAGAGGCTGCACAAAGGAGACGCAGGAGGAGGAGGAGGGCCAGACAGGCGCAGCAAGCACCACCACGCCACCTATTCATACCACAGAGGCACCCACCAATTCCCAGGATCAGAGCCAGTCCATTCAACCTAACACCTGAGCAGATACACACCCTGTACCGTCTGGACCGGGACACCATCACCAGCATCGTGGACATGATACACGACGATATTGTGAGCCTCATAGACATCAGAACTGCCATCCCCCCTCGACTGAAGGTGGTGTCAGTGCTCCACTTCCTGGCCACAGGAACCTACCAGCATACAGTGGGGCAGATGCATGGCATCTCCCAACCAGTATTCTCACGCACACTGAACCAGGTACTCGATGCCCTCCTGAAGCATGCACCCGAACACATATCCATGCCACGGACTGCCCAGGAGATTGCAAACACCAAAGTTGGCTTCTATACACTGGCAGGCATTCCAAGTTGCATTGGGGCCATCGACTGTACACATGTGGAATTGGTTGTACCACATCACAATGAAGTAGTGTACCGAAACAGGAAGCAATTCCACTCAATCAATGTCCAAATGGTATGTGACGCAAACAACATAATCACACATTGCTGTGCCAGATTTCCCGGATCTACCCATGATTCCATGGTCCTGCGGAACTCAACTATCCCCCGCTACATGTAGCGACAAACGGCACAACGTTCGTGGCTACTTGGTGAGTAGCAGGGCAAGCACATGGCAGTGTGATTGGGGGGGTAGAGAGATCCTCCAACTGGGTGTGCATGGGGGGGGTTGAGAGATCCTCCAACTGGGTGTGCGGGGGGGGTAGAGAGATCCTCCAACTGGGTGTGGCCTGTAGTCCGTTGCACAAATGCACATACAGATGTACGCTAATGGGCATCTGTGAGGGCAGCAACGTACTTGGGATGAACGGACATGCAAGTATATGGCACACGACACAGCTGCCAATCCAAACCCATTGACATTAAAGATCAATCCTCATCCACATTGCACGACACTCCACGCCATGGAATGCACATATGACATCCATGACATCAACATAGTCATGCTGCATTCCTACAGCACAACATCAACAATGCATTGTGCCCTTGGATGCATGCATTGGGACCCCCCTAGCCATGGCAATGCACCACAAACACATGGTACCACTGAGGCGTTGCCTCTCAGCATGGCAAGATCAATGTCGGAAGCACTGTACACCACCAGTGTGGTACCAAATCTGCCTGGCCACAGGGACGCCAATTACCTGGCCTCACCCAGGACATGGGAATTACTGTAGGAGGCATCAATGGGGCATGTCTACTTGCATGCTTGCGCTCACCTTTGCACAAAGCAGTCACACAGACCATATTCATGGATGCAGTTGAATGTGCACATGATTCTGAATGATAGGTCAAAGTATGTGACATGAACAGGCCACACATGTGCCGAAAAGTAACAGGAACCCATTCCTCCCCCATATAGGTGATGCCGGCTATCCCCTGAAGAGGTGGCTCCTCACACCTGTACGGAACCCACAGAACAGGCATGAAGAAGAATACAATCGTGCCCATACCCGTACCCACCTTGTCATTGAGCAGACTTTTGGACTTCTGAAGTCACGGTTTAGGTGCATAAGCAGGTCTGGTGGCGCACTCCTATATGGCTATGAGAAGGTGGCAAAGATCACTACGGCATGTGTCATGCTGCACAATATGTGTATGAGACGGAATGTGCCACTGCCCCCTGAGGTTGAAATGGAGGCACCTGATGAGGATGATGATGGGGATGAGGATGGAGGTGAAGGGGATGCAGGTCATGCAAGAGGGGATGGCCGGGAGGGACGCGCTGTGAGACAGCATTTGATCAACCAATTGTTCTGAGTCACATGTAGTCATACTGTCACCTGTATATGGCTGGTGGGGCACTGGTGTCGGTTTGTTAGCTCACAATGGACCTTGGCGTCAATAAATTGATCATACACAATGAAGGAGTCCAGGCCTGGGTTCTGCTCAAACAATTGTGTATTAATGAACAAAAACAGAAAAATGTGCAACCCCCCATCCATCCCGCCACCCTTACAACTGTCCCATCACACCCTTCCCCCCACCCCCACAACTGTCCCATCACACCCTTCCCCCCACCCCCCACAACTGTCCCATCACACCCTTCCCCCCACCCCCCACAACTGTCCCATCACACCCTTCCCCCCACCCCCCACAACTGTCCCATCACACCCTTCCCCCCACCCCCCACAACTGTCCCATCACACCCTTCCCCCCACCCCCCACAACTATCGCCCCACACCCTTCCCCCCACCCCCCACAACTGTCCCTCATAAGTCTTCAACAATGCATGTGTTCTGGCATGCACCAAGGTTAATGGACGTTCACGCCCTATTGTTCATTACCAGGGCCAGCATTTGGGGGCTGGCTGGAGGTGCGCCTGGTGGTGCGTGAAGACCGTCTCAGTGGACTCGTTTGCCGCGAACTGCAGGTTGAAGAGGTGGCAGACGGTCCTTGTGTAAATTGCCGCTCCATTGCATCTGCGATGCGGGTCAGCACCTCCCGGACGCGTGTTAGCTCGCCACACAGCCTGTCCGTGCAGGACTTCATCCCCTCCCTGGAGTGCCTGGATGTCTCAGCAAGGTCAGCCCTGAGACGGGCAACCTCCTCCACATGTTGACCGACAAGCACTGTTAGAGCCTGCTGGCGCTGGATGACGGTGGCCAGGTCAAGGGCAGTGGTGGCCTGTGGTGGTGTGTCTGCAGCGCATCCGGATGCCTGCCGGTCTGCAGATGCCGGCTCTGGGGGGCTACTGAAGGCCGCTAATGACTCGTCAGCAGTGACGTGTGAGCCAGGTGTGGGGGCGGGGGATTGCTCTGGGGTTACAGCAGGAATTGGGGTGTGCATGGGCAGATCTAGATACGTGGGCTCATCCACGTCGGACAATGGCCCAATTGCTGCAGCCTCCCCTGCCGAACTGGCTGCAGCTGAGGGTGAACCCTCGGTGGTGGGGATTTGGGGGGGGGGGTGGACGTCTGGAGCCGGGGCAGTAGGGTGTTGCTTGGCACTGGCAGTGGCGCGCAGGTCTTGTTGTGGAGGCTGCAATCGGGGCCTTGACCCTTTTCCCCTGGATGTCATTGGGGCATCCTCGCTGGGCTGTGGCCTTCGCTTCTTTTGCACAGGGGGTGCCTGGGTAGCTCCCTCACTGTCTGAATGCGACCCTGTCGGGGACAAGAAGGGGGATGTCATTGGTTATGGTCGCATTTACTCAATGCAGGCTACATCATGATTACTTTTGGGCCCATTTCACAATCATTGTGGAGGATGCAGGTGAGGTGTCATTTCAGTGTCTCATCCATGCAGTGTTGTGTGTGGCACTTGGCTCTGTTGATGTATGCATGTGTGGGTGCTGGGCCAAACATGCAGTGATCCCGGGCTGACATTTGTGGGGACCTGTACATTCACATTGCATGCTTGCATCAGTGCACTTACCTCCATCAGATGTGTCTTGCACGCCGTGCTCCATCCTTCCGACACCCTCAATGCATTCTACCCCGATGAGGTTTGCACAAGTCTCTTCCCACTCCTTCAACTTGATGGGAGACCCTGATCCTCCAGCAGTGGCAGTTTTGTGATTCTCGGACAGGATCATCCTGACCCGGAGTCTCAGATCGTCCCATCTTTTTCGGCAGTCGCGTACGGTGCGCGTGCTGCTGCCAACGGCACTCACTCTGGTTGACACTTCCTCCCAGATGGCCTTCTTCTTTAGGAGGGTCTCCCTCCGCATGTCATTAGCAAAGACCACTCCTGCATTGTCTGCTAATGTCTGAGTTAGCATGACTAACTCCTCAGTGGAGAACTTCTCCTTTCGCCTCCTGTCTGTGGATTTCTTCAGTGCCTTGGGCATGGTAAGGGTGTGACGATGGTTTCCAGGCAGCAGGGTAACACGTACAGGTCCAGGGGGCAGAGGATGGCAATGGATTGTGTTTTTAAAGATGACCACCGCGCTCTTTCCCGTTCCTGTGCGATGACGCTATTTCCGGTTCCACTTTTTAGCGGTCACCGCTTTTTAGCGGTCACCGCTAATAGCGGTCAACGCTAATAGCAGTCACCGATATTTGCATGCTGCGCGAGGGCGGAGGTGCTATCTGCACCTTTGGGGAGGCCGGTAAGGGACTTTTTGGTCACTTTAGCGGCATGGCGGTAGGGTCATTAACGGCATGGCGCAATGCTCGTGTCCGCGTACTCGTAATGTTCCGCTATTAGCGCCCTCTTGCGAGAGCGGACACGTTAATTGCGCCATGCCGCTAATTTACGATTTTTAGCGCACAACGTGTAATGAGGCCCTTTGTGTGAATGGATTTTAAGTTTAAGTGCCACCACGCCAGCGTCAATAATGCAGACACATTTTAAATACTGAAATCTGATACCACATTTGCAGCAGGTCAAAAATAGAACGAGTGGATACAATAGGAAAATGGTCTAGAAAATTAAATCATGACCATCATCAATGACTTATTTCGTCCATTAGCCCATCAAACTTACAGAAAAGCAGTTTCACTGATGATAGCCATAACGCCATCAATCATGAAACAATATCAAGTATTTCACTAAATAATAATAATAATAATAATAATAATAATAATATAACACCTTTCAATTCACAAAAAAACGTCCTCTCTAAAATAAAAGTAAACAATTGAAAATAGAAAAAATCCAGTCTCGTTAGCAGGTTAAAAACCCCTAATATTAAACAAATCTACAAAGTGAGTGGCCACACTGGTACCACTCCAATAAAACAGCTAGAATAACTAGTTACACCTACTTCTAAGTCTTGCTATCAACTGCATAAAGAACTTGAGCACCCAAGTACAAAAAAGAGAATGTGTTGCTAATGGATATAATTATGCAGGTCCATGTTGTCTACAGATACGTTTGCACAGATTAGGAGCCAATACTTCCCTTGTTACCGAACGAGAGAATCTTGGAAATCGTCTCTAACTCGTGTACATAAAGGACAAACAGTGTTCTGGATTCGGTTCCCGTTCCGGTTGGCAGTGGTCAGATTGATCTCTCTAGAATGAAAATGTTCCTTCCAGATTATTCAATGGTTCTTTCTAAGAGGTGACACATGGTGGTGTGGTTGCAGGAAAGAAGCACACGAGGTTATTTCACAGAGCCAGTTTGCACATTTGCTCAGTTCCACATCTTATTCTAATTATTTTTATTATAGCCTAAATATATACACTATTTTGTTGACAAATATAAAAGGTGACGTGTCACTGTAAATCTAAAAGTTGCCAACCCTGATGAGCAGCACAATTGTGAGCTGCATACTGGAAATGCTTTACAACGAGGCCGCTAAGTTAACTAAGGGTCATTGAGAAAAATGACCGACATTTACGACGGGATACACTAGTTGGCACTGTCAGTTGACATCAGTCTTCTGGGAGAGCGTAGGCAGGTCTGCAACATTCACGAGCCACGTATGGAGCTTGTGCAATAGATCAATGTTTTGGCTTAGTAAAGGCTGCCGGGGAAGTAACCGTCACAGAGGTTTGGGGGACGAACATGAGCGAATCGGGCGTGCCCGGGCAAGGAAAGTAAACCCAGTAAATCATCCCACCCCATTCAAAAGAACATTTTCCATCTATACGCCCTCCATATTGCAAGATTAGCATTTCATTGATGCAATTAAGGTCCTGCTTTTAGATGTAGGGGATGGCGATGAAGTCCCCAAGAGGGATGGAAAATTGAGACCCGAAACTGATACGTTCACTGGACCAGCCATCCCCATAACTAACGAGATTTTACCTCCCAGTAGGCTTGAACTTCCGAAACCCAGCACCCAGGAGGCTGGTGGTAACTTCCAGGTGATGGTGAGTACTCATTATGACATCCATCCCTCCATCATCTATACTAACACGTTTTCAGCCTTAGCCGACACAGAGGGGGCATGAAATCTGAAGACTCAAGGGTGGTGGATTGAGACAACGAGGGCCCTGAGAACTCACGGGACCAAATGCCCTTAGGCTTTAAGAAAATTGGGGTTGCTTCACTCAAAACTAATGACAAGTGCATACAAGTGGACTGTGACAAAGTGTCATGGGGTCTTTCCTATTCTGCCCCACAGGGTAAGAGGAATAGGAAAGACACCATCTCATTTCAGAATGTTTGCTCATAATAGAGGAACTATTTTAGCATTGGATTTAAAGGCCAGGCAGAATATAGTGCCCTGTAAGGATATTTGGCGTGTTACAGTACACAGTACAGCAATACTGCACAAGTAGCACAATTTTTTTGCAGCACCACCACCACAAGGGTGCGGTGCATTGCTATATGGGTTAGCAGATTAACAAGGAAAGACAGACTATTCAGTAAAAAACGATTTTAACATATAAGATGCAAATCTATTTTTACAGTTAAAAGCACACGTGTTCATTTAAAAATGCACACTATTTTTCACCTGAAATGCCTATATTGCTAGAGACACATTTGAAAATTAACAGCTAACCTATTAACCATTAACCTGACTAATAAAACCTTATTTTAATATAACCCACTAATAAAATGTGTTCTCTACTTAGGCATACTCTGAAAACCATTTAAATGAGTGTGCAGATTTTTTTTTTCTTCTCTTCTCTGCCTGATTATCCGTGTTGTTGTGCACAGTAACTGCAGGAAGGAGGAAGTCAGATTTGCAACAATTGCAAATGTATAAGCGAAGCTATTGTTGAAGAGTAGGAGGATGAGAGATGATGAATTTCATTGGGACACGTCATAAAGAGGGCTGAGAGGAAAGTTTTAGTGGGCAGTAGCAGGGAAAAAGACAGGCAGACATCTTTCTGCACTACTGGGGAGAAGACCTGGCTGTGGGGTCCTGACTGAATGCAGATTCCTGTGTCCTGCTGCAGTCGACATTGGGGAGAGCTGAAAGAAAAACCTGTCCACTGGCTGAGGCAGTCCTATCTGAAAAAGCTGAGAATTCCAGGCAATGACCCCGGCTTGAGAAGGCAAGCGTTCCTTTTTGCTGGAGTTAATCCAAGAGAGCCACATTCACAGAGAGAAGCCTCTGAACAGATAAGGTAATTACCTAACTGGGGGAGCTGTGTGTGTGCACGAAAGTATGCAGTCAGTGTAGAAAAATGAAAGTCCCGTGCGTGTCTTAATCAAGTGCTAATGTTGCAATTTAAGTTCTGTTCTCCGCCACTATAATTGCAGTGTGTCATAGAAAATGCTTTGATTGTGCCATTTTATTGCTGTAAAGAATGAGATCGTATTAAATACAACTTTTATAATACAGAAAAATATTTGAAAACAGACGGATGGTGTACTCATTACAATGCTGATGATGTGGGGAGATTTTTAAACAGTGCAATGGTCATTTTAAGACAGATGTGTGCATGTCAGAATCAGTATGAATAATTGTGAGTGACTGTAGTATAGCTTGTTGGAGGTATATGAGCCAACGGGAAGAGAGACTCTCTGAACATAGCTCCCTACCGTATATAAGGTAGTGGAAATTACCACAAGACTACCACATATAGCTCTCTGTCGTAAATAAGTCAGTGAGTTTGCCCATGGTGGCGCACCAACACTATCACTGGAAAATGTGGTATCCCTAGAATGCAGGTCTGAGATCTCTCTAGTGATCACACGAAAAATCTAAGCGAAGATAAGGGATTCTGGACATTGGGGCCACAAATAAAACAAGGGAATTATGCTCACCAAAATACCATCAACCGCGTATACCAAATATGCAGGTCTGGGTGCTGAAATAATGCATGCCCATTGTATTATGGTTGCACATGGCCAAATCTGAATACAAAGAGTGATTATTGCTAAGTTATTTTCCGGCGGTAATAAAATACCGTCAGGCCCCAAATCTCCACAAAATACCCAACATATTTATGGTGCGTTGCAGGCCGGGAAAGTGATCACAGAGTACCTACTGGGCGTGGCAAGCGTGTCTCACACTGCCATTTGCACATTAAAGGGAACCCATTTTATAATAGCAGTGTGCCACTAAAAACGAATTTCAGAATGTCACAAAGGGAAACCACATTCTCAGATCTAGTGCAATATTTAGAGGCAAAGTTATTTGCACATGGGAATTGGTCTTCGAATAGCACGTTAGACTGGAGTAACCGCATTCAGGGTGAGGTGCAGAAAGAAAAACTAGACAATATTTTTGCAGAAGGCAGCATAATTCAGGTCTGCCTTACAAGATTATTGAATGCAGCCGATAAAAGTGCAGAGAAAGACTGTTTAATACGGCTATGCGGCAAAATATGGTTTATTTTAAACAAGTCCCTGCGAATGCAAGAGAATGATACTCAGCTAATTAACAGGTTAAAGACTGAATTAGACGGGGCAAGTAAAAATCAGGAAATGTTGAGAGCAGAATTGGATGTATGCCAAAAAGACATGCAATTAAAATGCAGAGACTTTGATACTCAGTTATCCAAAAGCAAGAAACAATTTGAAGATAGTGAGCAAGAATTGACACACTTAAAAGCCTTAGTGGATCACATTAGGCAGGATAAAGATGAGATTATTTCAGAAATGCAGATTTTACAAAAAGAACATTGCGAAAAAGAAGGTGATCTCCAGGGTGTAGAACAAGAAATGATTAAAATGATTCAAGAAAGAGACAAAAGAAATAAAGAGTTCAATGAATGCCAAATGCAAATGTGTGACATGCAGGAGGCGATTAATAAAATGAGCGATGAAAATAATTATTTACAGAATGAAGCAACCAGACTCCTTAAAAAGTGTAAGGACTTAGAACAGCAAATGTGCATTCCCAGGTCCCAGGAGAGGCGGCAGGGTACCACATTCAATGGAGTGGAGGTGAATTCTAGCTCTGCCCAAAGAGCTAGTGCCCCAGTGACAGGGCCGGTGACTGAACTTGGTTGCAGCGCCCTTGGGGGATTTGATACTCCCATTGGGGGCAGTCACCAATCTCATACACCTGAAAACAGGATTGACTCACAAAATAGTGCAATTCCATGCATTGCAACAAGTAGCCCCATAAAAATAATGAAATCCATTAAAGCCCTGATCAAACCATTTAAAAAGGGAGGTGAATGCTGCATTGAGGATCACTTAGAAGCGGTGCATGACATTTTTAAAGCACTCCAGATACCTAAGGAACAGTACAGACAATATTTTCATTTAACTTTAGATGCCCCGACGGCCAGCATCATAAGGGGATTAAATGAACAGCAGGATATGACATGGCTGGAGTTTGAAAAAGAAATTAGGCGTCATTTTTCTCCTTTTCAGTCATTGCAGGAGGCAAAGAAAGTCGCGTACACTATTACTGCTGGACCTAATACATCACCTCGCCAATTTTTACAAGACTTAAAAAGAGCATTCTCTCGCTTTGATGTATCTTTTGACTCAAATTCCAATGAGTTTAAAACCGCATACTTCTATGGGCTACAGAAAGACATCATATCCCAATTGGTCCGTGAATTTGACCGTGACAAGTCCCTTGAATGGATTGTACATCAAAGCACCAAGCTATATGAGGTACTCTATTGTCAGGGTAGAGAAAGTGATAAAATGAAAGATACTAGGCCTAAATCTAAAGAACCCTCAGCCACAGTAATGGAAATCAGGTCAGCCAAAATGTCCCTTGAGTCTGCTCAAAGCCAAGGTAAAAATAATGTGACACCTGAACAAAGGGGTAATCAACAAAGATCGCCATTTCCTGTACCAATGTTCCAATCACATGATCCTAGTAATAGAGAGAGCTACATCAGCCCTAGATATTTAGGGGATAGACCCCGGGTAAGATACCGGTCTGATATGGCAGGTATGAACAATAACCAGAGACAAAATCAAGATCAGAGAAATGATGGTCCCTACCAGTCATTGGGGACACAGAGCAGATTTGATCCCAGCACCATGATATATGGTAATCAGGATAGGCCCCGATATGTGGATCGATTTACTGATAATGGAAATCAACATAGGGGCCAGTACCCACAATCTGAGAGACAGGACATGAGGCAAAACGTGAACTACAGTCCACGCCAGTACAATGATTCCCCACCAGGGGACTATAATCAAAGGATGGGTGCAACCCGCTCCCCTCCACAAATGAATCAAGAGTTCAGAAACCATCCCAACCGGTATCAATCACCTGAGAGGTATCAGAATAGATCCAATCAGGGGGAAAACAACCAATATCGACCTAGGCCACAGAAAGAGGATCCTAGAGAGGTGGAAAGGTTCCAGTGCCTTGAGGCCCAAGTGAAAATGTTAGCTGAGCAAATAGGAAAGCTCTATACAGCGCAAAAACAACCTTCCAAAGAGGGGGCTGATGGCCATAGCAATGACCGGGGGGCTTCCGAAAAGTGACTAAGTACTCATGATAACTGCAGTGCCAAAATGACAGATTGCTCTGATATAACTTTGCATAACGACTCTGAGATGACTAATGGATTAAAAATGAAAGTACCAGTAAATGAAATTGTGATGGAAAGTGCAAATACTTCTAAAAAAGAGGTACGGTTTAACTTAGAGCTAAATAAAACAGTAAAGATTTGCACAAATGAAAAAGAAACATTAGGAATTCCAAAAGAACAAAGGGACAGATTTAAGAAAAATGACTCATGCATGGGGAATACCAGTGAACAGGGAGTAAGTGGGGATGCCATAGCTCCTTCCCTGGGCAAGCAAAACAATTACCAAACACAGACAGAAAAAGGAAATACTCACAAGGAGGGTACAAGTCAATCACCTGAAAAATTCTTTGAGCCACATATTTTTGAAGAGGCTGAAAGGGCTGGTATTACACTAAATGATCACAAATGCACAGAATTAAAAAATGACAAATTGCTGAATGATGTTGTTACACATGTTCAGTTGGAAGGTTGTAATGTGGTCTCTGATGTTACCCAGATGGATGGGCGAACGGTGGCCACACTCCAAAAAACCTCTGAACATGGAGAAATGAATAAAATACCTCGCACAGAAATGGGTAAAAAGGAGGGAAAAATGTCTTTTCATTTACCAATGTGCTTAGCCAAAAGTGAAAAAGACCTGAGAAAGGTGAGCCCTGAAATCAATAAGAATTCACATTTCTTATGTGTATTAGAGGAAGTTGAGGACAGATATTATGCACCCATCACTGTAGAAGAAAAATGCCACACCTTTGCTATGATTGACACTGGCGCACAGGCCACAATTATGTCCAAGGAGCTGGTAAAGAGTATCAATGAAGGGAGGCCTCCACAGAGTCAGATCACAGTGAAGGCAAATCAAGGCCCAGTGCATAACTTTAATGGGGAGGAGGTGCCCATCATAGGTGTAACTGAGGTTGACATAAAAATAGGAAAGCACAGAATGAAACAAGAGGTATTGATCACATCTATTTGTGAAATTCCATTTCTGATGGGGACAGATTGCCTGAAAAGATTGTCTCCTCTCATAGATGGGGTGAATGGAGTGCTGTGGTCCTTAACAAAAAAACCATTGAGGCCTAAGAAACTAAAATCACAAAACAGCAATATAAAAGAATGTCACACCGTTGCCAAAACAAATGATGCTGTGGAGGTATATCTCCAGAATAGCTGCATACCTAGTGTCACTGTTATATTAATGTGTCAAGACAAAGATCAGAGCGACAATGAAAAACTACCTGTACAAATATACTTGGACCCAAGGAAAGATTGGCAGACTGCTATAGATGAGCACACATTACGTTTTTACTTAAAAGAGAATACATGCAAACAGAATATTGTTCCTAAAACAGATTCAGAAAAACACATTACCACTCTGGCAGAGATACACATGGAAGATGAGCAACCATGGGTTCACGTTGGTATAAATGATTATTTTAAAACAATAAAAGCCACTTTAGCGCTTGAACATGAAAGGAGTTTCATTAATGAGAAATTGTTGCAAAAAATTATGGAGAGGGAAGAAATCCCGAAATTTAGGATTAAAAATCAATATGTTTCTGGGTTGGACAGTCCAGACTTTGAAAACCGAATTACAGGCAGATGCATGCTTAAAATTAGCATTGGGCAGAAAACAATTTACCATAATGTATGGATAGTGAGTGGAGCACAAAATGAATTTTACATGGGCAATGACATCATGCACAGAATGTGTATGGTGTTAGATTTCCTTAATCAAAAAATATGGTCACGCCTAGGTGGGCCGGCGCCTGAATTTGAAGACAAAAGAAGGGCTTATCATTGTGCACAACTAGTTCCTTATGCAGTCGAATTACAGATGAGGAAAAATACTATTGTTCCTGCATTTACAAAACAGTTTGCAATAACACTGAAATGCAAAAATGGACAGCAGATGAAAGGCTCTGATGCATTTGTATGCCTGAATGAATCCATAAAACAGCAAGGCCTGGATTATGAATACATTCCATTGGTAGATATTGGTGAAGGATCTGTAAAAATCATGGTAAATAATAAAGGTTGTCAGGACATTCATTTAGAGGAAAACTCCCCATTAGGAATGGCCATACAAAAATCACATTATACGGCAGATTTAAATAACATGGTGATTGGGAATATTCCTGAAAAATATGTAGATGCCAAGGGCGAGTTGCCAGAACACCTGGACTCTCAGCCCAAAGGAATATTTAAAATTCATTCTGTGTATCCTTATGATTCAAATGAGACAGTGTGCTGCCATCAAGAGGATTGCATAATATTTAATTTAAATGAAAATGAAACAGGAAATCAGCCCATTGAAGTGGAAGCTGATATGCCAAAATATTTGAAAGTGGCAGCTCTACAAAAAGACACAGCCACACAGTTAGAGGAAAGCGCTGAGATTCCTTTACCAGAAGAGTTTCCAGAATTTTCCAGAATGGTAGAAGAGCAGATCTCCTTAGCGGATGCATGTGACAGCGATGAGGATCGACGCAAACTGAGGGAAATATTTATGGAGTTTAAGGATGTATTTGCAAAAGATGCTTATGATTGTGGTTTAACTGATTTACATGTGGCCACACTACCAGAAGGTTGTAGCAGAAATCCAGTGTTTGTACGCCAGTATAGACTACCGCTGGCATGTTTAGAATCATTGGCAGAGATTATTAAAAATTTGGAATCACGGGGAATAATTAGGCCCATTCATAGCACATCCAATACGCCTATTTTAGGTGTGTTAAAGCCAAATGGTCAATGGCGGCTGTGTGCAGACTTAAGAGAGTTAAATAAAAGAGTACCAGTATCTAGATGGCCACTACCATTCATTGATCAGGGCCTAGCTCAGATACATGGTTCAAATGTATTTACCACGTTAGATCTCACATCTGGATATTGGTGTGTGCCATTGGCAGAGGAGATACAACACCTATTTTCCTTTACATTTGACAGGACTCAATATGCCTGGCTTAGAGCTCCGTTCGGGTACATCAATAGTGGGAGTGAATTTGGCATATTTTTGAGAAAGGCCATGCCAGATGCAGCGGAAAGAGGAACAATAGTTTATGTGGATGATGTCTTGATAAAAAATGAAAACCTTAAAAGCCATTTTGATGAAATAAGACATGTGCTTGGCCAATTGCAGAAAGCAGGCGCCAAAGTATCTTTGCAAAAAGCACAATGGTGCAAGAAAAAAGTGAACTTTCTAGGGCATGAAGTGACTGAACATGGGCTAAATCCACAAAGGAAGAAAATAGAGGCCATACAAAGATTAAAAGATCCTAAAAATGAGAAAGGAGTAAAAAGTTTATTAGGGATGACAGGCTATAACAGAAAGTTCATTGAGAATTATGCAGAAATCACTCAACCATTGACTAAACTGCTTAAACTAAATACTCCCTGGAGATGGGAAAGAGAGCAGTCTGATGCAGTGGCTAGATTGAAGGAATGTCTTGTAAAGGCACCATGTTTAGCATACCCCATAAAGGACAGGGATTTCTTTATAGAAATAGGCTTTTCTGAACATTGTATGTCAGCAGTGTTATCACAAAAACACGATTTGAATCACAAAACCATTGCATATGCAAGTAAGGCATTTTCCCAAGTTGAAATGAAATTTAATGAATGCGAAAAGGCCCTATTAACCACTGTGTGGGCGCTACAACATTTCCGCCCCATTGTTCAGGGAGAAAAGGTGATTATTGAAACAAATCATCAACCTTTGCAATTTTTAGAGAGTAAAAGAATTAGATCAGGCAATCTAGCGCAATCCAGAATCACTTCATGGACGCTGGCATTACAAGGTTTTCCCGTAGAAGTAAGATATGGACAAAATAAAAAGAGCCCAATTGCTCAAGGGTTAGCTGACTTACATGACTGTGCAGCTGAACAAATAACAAATGAAATGGATGTGGAAGCTAGTTTACAGGAATTTGAACAATCACCACACAAAGCTTTTGATGAAAAAACATGCAAGGATTTGCCAACTGTATATGTGGATGGTTGTGCTTTTCACATTGAAAATGACAGTAATAAACAATTAGTGGCAGGAATAGGAAATGTCTGGTTGAAATGTGAAGGCGTTCCTAGTATAGGGATGAGGATTGGAGATAGGAGCAGTCAGGTGGTGGAATTGGCAGCCATCTATAAAGCAATTGCTACTGCAGTTGATAAAAAGTTCAGTGAAATTGTCCTGGTGACTGATTCTGACTATGCACGGAATAGCTTTGTGGAGTATTTGCCTGGTTGGAAAGCAAGAGGCATGGTTACATACAACAAAAAGCCACTTAAACATGGAAAAATGATACAAGCCATAGACAAATTGGTGTCAGAAAATAATTTAACAATATACTGGAGGAAAATTCGTGGGCATTTAAAAACACCAGGAGAGGATAAGGAGGGAAATGATAAGGCAGACCATCTGGCTAAGATTGGGGCTGTGATGGGAGAATTGCTACCTATTGATTATTTAATGGGTGAAATACAAATTGATGCAGTCACACGTTCTAAAGCACCAAAGGAGGTAGATCAACCAGTGGTGCAGTGGAGTCATGACACGCCAGACCAAGATTTGATTGAGGCACAAAAGAATGATCAAATTTTGGGAATCTATTATAATCATTTGATAGATCCTGAACAAAATCCTTTAACAGAAAAAGATTGCATGGGAAAAGAAGAGTTGAGGGTGTTATTAAAGAACAAAACACGAATTAGATTACAGGATGGGCTCATGATTAGAGAGTCCATAACAGGGCAAATACAGTGGGTAGTACCCCTTTCATTCAGAGGACTAATGCTACACCATGCACATGATGCCATAACTGCAGGCCATAGAGGTTCACAAAAGACATTAGAAATACTAAAAGATTATGCTTACTGGCCACATATGTCCCAAGATGTGGAATTATATACTAGAGGATGTCTAGTATGCGCCCAATTTAAACCTGCTTCACCAATGCATAGAGCACCATTGATGAAAAGAGGCCTAACTCTCCCATGGTCAGATTTGCAAATAGACTATGTAGGTCCTTTAAAAAGGTCGAGCAGGGGACACCGATATATTTTGAGTGTGGTATGTTTGATGTCAAAGTGGATTGAGTGCATTCCCGCACCAGATTGTAGTGCGCAAACAGCAGCCACATTGCTGGTGAACCATGTGTTCTCAAGGTTTGGGTTGCCACAAAGAATTGAGTCAGACAGAGGAAGTCATTTCACAAGTACTCTAATGAGTAAGGTATGGCAAATACTAGGTGTGAAAAGGAAACTACATATCGCATATCGGGCGGCGTCTTCAGGTACAGTTGAAAGAAGCAATAGGTCTGTTGTGGATATTTTAAAGAAATTTGTGGCAGAAGCAGGTTCCAGCTGGGATTTGCGTTTACCATTGGTTTTGATGGCAATCAGGTCGACTCCTGCCAAAGCAACAGGTGTTAGCCCCCATGAGGTCTTAACAGGTAGGAAAATGGTGTTACCACAACACCTACTATACAGAACACATGAGCAAACTCTAGTGAGTGCATCCACAGTTCATGAATATATTGATGAACTGAGGAGGCATTTGCAACATGCATTTGCTTTTGTGCAGAGAAATCTGGAAAGAGCTGCTGACAGTGCTAAGTCATATTATGACAAAAAGACATCAGTAAAGGAATACAATGTAGGGGATCAGGTGTACAAGTTTCATTTTGGAAAAAGTAAACAGAAAAATTCTAAATTTCTGGCAGCCTGGCAGGGGCCATTTCGAATTATAGATAAAGTCTCTCCTGTAGTGTATAAAATTTTGAAAAATGAAGGTGAAACAGCAATAGAGCAGTTTGTCCATGTAAATCAAATCAAACCATGCCATCCCAGACATGAGATCAGGCAGCTTGAGCATGTGGAAACGGATAGAGTCCCTTGAGAAAATAAATGGGTGTGATCAGGAGGCAGTGACAAAGAAGTTAAAAAAAAGTTGATTGTTATGATGGCACATAAACACTGTAATATATGTGAAAATATATAATATAAATAAATAAATAAATAAATAAATAAATAAATAAATAAATGCACATATAACGGAAGCTCGTGGTTGGTGTGCAGAGAGAAAGTGTATTAAATATTGAATGCTGTTTTATATGTGTTTGTTTTCTTTTAACTTGTGTTTAATTTCAGAAAAAAAGAAAAAAAAAACGAAGTATTTTTACCAAGCATGTTTTATTTTTGGCAAAAGGATGAAGTTAGTATTGTGCTATGTACTTAATCTGTTTATTTTCTATTTTGATTTAGACAATTAACATTATTTGGTCGGAGGTTCCGGGATCAGAGGCCACGGGAGACGATGGAGTCCTGGAATCCCCTGGATGAAGACCAAAAGATGCCTGCCTCCAGGTGGAGGTGAAGACAAAATAACCGGAATGCCAAAAGAGATGACTACTGTGGATTCAAGATTGCCAAGATGAAAGAGTACTCGAATGAACCGAATAACATCGCTGGTCGGGACATACCAAAAGAGACAAAACAAAAGTTCCGGCATATGAAGTTCCACGTATTTATTATTTTAATTATTTATTTTAACTTGTTATATTACTTATTTGTTTTAGTTAGTTGTTTTATTTCATTGTTTTTAATTGACTTGGAAAATTTAAACTTAAAGTAATGCCACTTACACTGAGAAGGCAAATGTGGAACATTTTATGAACTGATGGACTCAGATGAAATGTTGATTGCAAATTTTCATTGATGCACATGAATATTCATTTTGTTGGATTGCTATATTGTAAAAAAAAATAGAACAAGTTACTTTTAGGAATTGGCTTGGATTATAGCCAAGTTCTAAAAACAAAAGGAGGGTATATGTAAGGATATTTGGCGTGTTACAGTACACAGTACAGCAATACTGCACAAGTAGCACAATTTTTTTGCAGCACCACCACCACAAGGGTGCGGTGCATTGCTATATGGGTTAGCAGATTAACAAGGAAAGACAGACTATTCAGTAAAAAACGATTTTAACATATAAGATGCAAATCTATTTTTACAGTTAAAAGCACACGTGTTCATTTAAAAATGCACACTATTTTTCACCTGAAATGCCTATATTGCTAGAGACACATTTGAAAATTAACAGCTAACCTATTAACCATTAACCTGACTAATAAAACCTTATTTTAATATAACCCACTAATAAAATGTGTTCTCTACTGCAGAATTAGGCATACTCTGAAAACCATTTAAATGAGTGTGCAGATTTTTTTTTTCTTCTCTTCTCTGCCTGATTATCCGTGTTGTTGTGCACAGTAACTGCAGGAAGGAGGAAGTCAGATTTGCAACAATTGCAAATGTATAAGCGAAGCTATTGTTGAAGAGTAGGAGGATGAGAGATGATGAATTTCATTGGGACACGTCATAAAGAGGGCTGAGAGGAAAGTTTTAGTGGGCAGTAGCAGGGAAAACGACAGGCAGACATCTTTCTGCACTACTGGGGAGAAGACCTGGCTGTGGGGTCCTGACTGAATGCAGATTCCTGTGTCCTGCTGCAGTCGACATTGGGGAGAGCTGAAAGAAAAACCTGTCCACTGGCTGAGGCAGTCCTATCTGAAAAAGCTGAGAATTCCAGGCAATGACCCCGGCTTGAGAAGGCAAGCGTTCCTTTTTGCTGGAGTTAATCCAAGAGAGCCACATTCACAGAGAGAAGCCTCTGAACAGATAAGGTAATTACCTAACTGGGGGAGCTGTGTGTGTGCACGAAAGTATGCAGTCAGTGTAGAAAAATGAAAGTCCCGTGCGTGTCTTAATCAAGTGCTAATGTTGCAATTTAAGTTCTGTTCTCCGCCACTATAATTGCAGTGTGTCATAGAAAATGCTTTGATTGTGCCATTTTATTGCTGTAAAGAATGAGATCGTATTAAATACAACTTTTATAATACAGAAAAATATTTGAAAACAGACGGATGGTGTACTCATTACAATGCTGATGATGTGGGGAGATTTTTAAACAGTGCAATGGTCATTTTAAGACAGATGTGTGCATGTCAGAATCAGTATGAATAATTGTGAGTGACTGTAGTATAGCTTGTTGGAGGTATATGAGCCAACGGGAAGAGAGACTCTCTGAACATAGCTCCCTACCGTATATAAGGTAGTGGAAATTACCACAAGACTACCACATATAGCTCTCTGTCGTAAATAAGTCAGTGAGTTTGCCCATGGTGGCGCACCAACACTATCACTGGAAAATGTGGTATCCCTAGAATGCAGGTCTGAGATCTCTCTAGTGATCACACGAAAAATCTAAGCGAAGATAAGGGATTCTGGACATTGGGGCCACAAATAAAACAAGGGAATTATGCTCACCAAAATACCATCAACCGCGTATACCAAATATGCAGGTCTGGGTGCTGAAATAATGCATGCCCATTGTATTATGGTTGCACATGGCCAAATCTGAATACAAAGAGTGATTATTGCTAAGTTATTTTCCGGCGGTAATAAAATACCGTCAGGCCCCAAATCTCCACAAAATACCCTACAGCCCTGAATGGGAGAAGCAAATAGTTTCCTATATTATGTATCCTGTGAGAATATTTTATATTATGTTTAAGTATAGGTAGCAAAGGTGTGATACTTGCCTAAGGTCAGTGTAGCCTAAACCAGCAACTGCAGTGATTAACGTTGCAACAGTCTACTCAAAGTGCTTTAGTGCTCAAAGAGGCTTTTAAGGGCCCATATTAGCTTTGTAGCTGACACCAGCTCTATAGAGCAATAGAGCTCTAGGCATAATGCCTCAGACTTTAATGTTTACCTGGTGTCTTGCAGGGAAGGATGACGACCCAGATGTGTGTACTGCGGCTATCTCCACACCCTTGCGCCAAAAGAAGTAGGATATTTTAGTGGTGTTTTGGGATGGCACCCTGGATTGCTGTTTGTAAGCTGACTTCCTGCGAGAGACAGAGAAGGAATTAGGGACTGTACAGCAAGTGACCAAAAAACCCCTCCCCTACCACCACCCAGGATAACCCCAATACCAGTTAGGTGCTATGTTCCCCAATGTTGGCTCACCATCTAAAGCAGCTGTATTCCAAAACGTGCTGCCTCTTATAGCACTGATGCAGATTCCTTCCAGTTACTTCATTGGGTGGAAGACCCAGACCAGCTGTGGCCTCCTCCTGCTTGTGCTCACTGGCTCTTCTGAAAGTCCTGCAGTGATAAATGCTTGCTGTTAATCTCAATGTCTTTTATAACGTTCATTCCTCTTTTTCCCCTTTCTTGAAGGATTGAGCTGGGACTGAATTTAGAGCATGATCACAGCAGAGCTTCAAGCATCGGAGACCGCAGTGATGCTTTGGGTACGTTATTCACAGTGCAGCGTGCAAAAGTCAGCAAATGCGCATGCTGTGGGTTTTGGAAGCAAGTGTCTTTTCAACAGGTTTTCGGAAAGCCATGTTATCTTCACTGGCTTTTTACTTATGTGCGCACTGACATCCTTGTCCTTGTGTAAGTCGCGTTGTTTTCACGGGCTTTGCGTTTTGAATTAGCAATACCTTTCACTTGCGTGCGCGTTAATGCCTATGGGGCTTCATCACGAGTTGGGCGGTGTCCCAGCGGTATTACTGCAGGGATATGGCACGTGCTAATAGCGTTATTGCCAAACCCTCCGACGCTATTAGAGCCGGATCACAGGTTTAGCGGTAACAGTAATTCCCCATTCCAATGGACCCAATGGGGGATTTTTGGTGCAATTACAGTGCGCTAACAGTGCGGCTCTAATTGTGCCTGTAAATCAGAATTTTCCCGGCGTATTTACCCCCAGCTAAAATGCAGCCAAACCCGTGATTTGGCGGACCCTTAAATGCAGCGGTAATAGTGTTACCACCGCATTTAAGGGTTAGCGCCAAACTCGTGATGAGGCTGTATGTCTTTGTCCTTTCCTCTTACAGATTACCGAGTTGAACAGGATGGAGGATGCAGTTCTCCAGTTACCAGGATCAGGCAAGACAGTGAGTTTATCTTCTGATCAGGTCATCAGTAAGCATTCGGCAAGCTTCATGTGCTCGCAAAGTAACACAGAGCATGGGCGCAACCCAGGGCGGGGTTTATAAAGCACTGGGTCCACGATAAGCTGCACTGACTCCTGCACTTAGGTCATAGTGGTTTCCTCAGTGGTCATATTGGTGGTGTCTCGTTTCTGTAAGCCGCTGGCCATCCTGAAATCGTCTGCTTCTATAGGAATGCACCAGACTGGACCATAATGGGGGCATAAGGGTGACTTTCTGCTAAGCACTTTGGTTGGACATTGAACTCGGGTTGGACATTGGACATTGGACATTGCACATTGGGGCATTGAACCCTGATTGGACATTGGACACTGGGGCATGGTCATTATACAGACACTGAGCGAAGTGTGTTTTTGTTAGGGAAAATTCTCAAGAATGTGCTAATTTCCCTTTTGAGACTGCCAGCAACTTTGCTGGATTTCTGGGGTTTACATTTTTACCTGGAAAGAGTGTGAGCCTTTTTTTCCCACTCTTTCGTGTATTTTGATGTGTGTTTTACTTTTGTGTTCTTTGGATATGGTGTTTTTAGACAAACTCCATAGGCACAGCACCTCCAGTGCAGTGGCACAGGGGTGTTTTTCAGTCTCCCCAAGGTTTAAATACCTTCTCTGGGACTGACTACCGTCTCCCAGAGCATGTGAAGTTAAATTGACTTTACTTGTAAAATATCGGTCCCGCTCCCGCAATGCCCGTTTGGATTTCAGCAGGCGGAGCACACTTTCGTTTCTCCAACGCTGGAGGCTGCCTTGGAGACGCGGGGGACGCGTCTCGTGGCTCCGTACCGTGTCACGTGTCAGGTCAGATGATGGTGGCACGTCAGGGTCCACCCACCGGCAACACAGTTATAATGCTGCTCGAAGGAGAGGACGCTGCTTCTAATTAGCATTTACTTACCTAACCTCATCTGAATCCTCATTTGTTGTGTATCGAACCTCGGAATTCCATCTGACACTGCTACTCATCTCTCCCTTGAATCTGGCGAACCAGAAACGGTCTCCTTACCGGTGACTCTTTCTTACCTCTGCAGTATCCCGTGGATCCCTCGTCTGCAGTTTCCCGTGGATCCATCATCCGCTGCAGTCTCTCGTGGTGAGTTCATATTAGCAGTTTACAGCACGTTTCTTCAATACCAATTGTGCTGGCTGAAGTTTCAACAGGCGGGGATTGCAATCACCTCCTGCTTTTGAACACGCGATAATACTCAGGTGAGCCTTGCCCACTCCCTGTTTCTCATACCTTATTTCTCTGTTCCTATCTGAGGAGAACTAGGACAGTGTTATTTGTGCTACTCACCTCCTGGAACTTCCACCTTAAATCAAGAGGACCTTTGACCTTCATAGAGACTTTTCCTGTGTGGAACTGTTTGTTTGTTTACCTCTCTGGAATCCTAGTGCACTTTGGACGCTATCCTGGTTAGTGCACCATCCCGGCTCTAGTTGCGTGCCGCTTGCCGTCCGGGGTACTTCACTGTACTAACCATCCTGTTTGTTATTTTCTCCTGTCGTTGTCTTCCTTACTTTGGTACCATTCCTGTCTCCCCTAGGGTAAGAATCTACAAATTGTTCCGATTACTATTCTGTATTAATTTAGGGATTCCTGGGTAATTGCTGTTTTTGTTCTACTTTCCCTAGCTGGTGGTTATTTCGAGAAACATTCCTATAATACTCCATCCTTGGGTTTTACAGGTAGATAACATCTAGAACAGGGTAACATTTCAATATCCTTTTCCGGGTTGACTAATGTGTTCCTTTTTCCCATACAGCCCTGTCATAGCGGTGTGGATATCTCTGCTCTTTTGAGTAATCCATCACTCTTTCTGATACATCCACAGCAGAGGGATATATTGCCTAAAAGAGGTCCTCAAGATGAGGAGGCCCGGTTCTGAGTGTATCCTTGTTTGGAAACACACAGCTTGGGCTGAACTATTATCTGGAGCAGCTCCCTCCTATCTGCGGATTCGAGGTAGAGCAATGCCCCGGCCTGTTCAGCTATTGGTGAGTTACATTACTAGTCCTTTTAAATTCATAGACCCAGCACACACTATCTTCCTATAGAGTGCTGCAGGGGTTGCTTAGCATTCCCTATGTCTAAACACTCATGTAACTGTCAAATGTTACCCTTTCCTCTTGAAATGGCTGGTGGCAGTGGTTTTAGAACAAACTACCATGATTTTTCCCAACCGCGAACAGCGTTAGATAAAAATCGGGTCAGCCATGTTTTTCAATATGGCGCCCATGACCCCTCTGTAAAAACAGACTCCGGTCATCTTTTTTGCCGTTTCTATTAGGAAAGGTCCTTCTTGTTTTTAACTCTGTGTGCCAAACTAGGTTTGGTCCCTTTGTTCGATGCCCTTTGGCTGGCTTCAGTGCTGAAGCCCTCCTCTGGCGCCTGAGTGTCTGAGGTGGGCAGGATGTGAAGGAGGTGCCCGAATCTCCCTGTGCTTAGTCTCCTAGGAGACCTGAATGCACTCTGGTGTGATTGGCTGCCTGACTGTCCGGAAAGCCACCCTGCTGGGTGAGTGGCAGTTTGGCTGGGATGAATGGGCGAAAACTGTTTAAAAGGCGCGTCTCCAAGACTAGAAGCCAGAGTCGACCACTGGAATGAAAGAACCGAAGACGAGCAGAAGGAAGACGACTGCTGCAACTCCTGGACCATTGGTTTGCCCGGTGAAGCCCTGCTGCAGGTCTGAATTGCCTGAAACTCCATCGACAGAGAAGCTCCTTCAAGGACGACTGGTGGGAATAACCAACTCGTAAGCCGCCTGGACACCGTCTCCATACTGGTCGAATTTTCTTCAGAGTGCTGTTGAAAACCGGATAGCCAGTGTGAAGGATACCAGTTTGTGGGCTTTAAGGCACTCACACCTTAAACCGACGCTTAGCCAAGCTTGTGGCCTCTTCCCTGGGCAGTGCAGGAACCTCCTGACGTCCTCCTTCTTGACCCCACGACTGAAGCTCAGGAACAGCGAGATCTGCAGGAACTGCCAGAACAACTGCCTCAGCTACAGCTTTTCTTCATACGTAAGGTACTGTGCAAACGCGGTACGGAAATCGTTTCTGCCGTGGTGAAAGTTTGTGAAACTTTCCCAACTTTGGGGCCTCGTTCGCTCCTAAACGGACATATAACTATTTTTCTGGAAAACTACTTCCTCGAACATTGGCAAAGACTTAACCGTTTACTACCAGAACTGTGCTATCCTATCCAAGACTCTGAACCATTGACTTTATCCCAGGCCTATTGAATTGAATTGCTGGTTGTAGTGAACTGAAACTATTTTCCCTGTCTATGAAAGAAATTGTGCCTTAACTTCTTTTAACCTTGTCTTTCTACCCCTTTTGAAAGTAACTGAAGTGCCATTTTGCTCCCAGTTCAGGGGAGCTTAACTTGTTCAAAAACGTATTGGTTGTGTACTGTAGTACATTAGTGTGTGATATTGAGCTGCTTTATTACTAGGGAATGTTTTCCAACTGACTGTGTAAATAAATGTATATTCTTTTTCCAAGAAACCTTGAATAGTGTTTGTTTGAATTACTGTGATTACAAGTCCTTTGTGTAACCTTGTGTACTGCTCACATTACTCTTGAGATAAGTCTGGCTGCTCAGCCACTAATACCACATAACTGTGTAGTACAAGCTTGTACCAAAGGTGAAATTGGGCTTACACTTGTAGTCTTAATTATGTGTAGTGTTCCCAAAGGGTACTGCATGTAATTCTGCCTAACAGTTTTCAGTTAGCATTCATTCATTAATTCATATGTGTAACTATATAGCTAAATCAGGTGCTAAGCCGCTTGACTATATCATATCATACATGCATACATATGTAGTGTAGCTGGATTAAGCATTCCAATTCAGTCATCCTTATGGATACTCATAGCATTTATAAGTAGGCAATGAAAGTAGGTCCCACTTCGTTCTATTCAGCAAGAAATACACAGCTTGTTAGGAAGCTAAAAGAAGCACCTTGTGATGCTGAGGCCTGGGTTTTTGCTGATCATTTCACTCTGGGTTTCTACTGATAAATGAGCCGAGAGTGTATGGGTGGTAACAACTAATATTGTTTACCATAATCCTCAGCAATATGGGAGGAACTTAGATGCCTGTAGCCAGAAGCTGGGGTATTCGTCTGTCAGTGGACACTTTTAGGTAAGAATGGGATTTCAAAGTGTTATACCTTTCCTTATAGAGCAGTTTGAAAGAGGGCTTTAATATTCAGAATTTGAATTGATGATAGCAAAGGGCTTTGCTAAAGAAAGGTGACTTGAGCCTCATCTCATGTAGAGATTTTAACTGTCGTTATTGTAATGTTGGTTTGATGAAACATGGAACTCATGCTAATTTAGTGAGAATGTAATGAAGGACATTGTGGTGATTTCTGTAAATAAAAGGCATATTTGTGTACATTGATATTGGTCGTTCTTGTCTCTTGTAGATCAGGTGCATATTACGTATTGTTGGGATAGTTTATCAGAAGCATTGCATTGTTTGTTCTTTTGCCTCTCTCCATGTCCCTCTCTCTCGGGTTCTATGTCCCTACATAGTCATTAATTAGGCCACAAGACGACTTCTCCCATAGCGGAGAATGCAGCCACACAGCAAACTTACACATTGAAGGGGAATGGTTCTGCTGAACCGCCAGACGAACCCGAACAGGCTGCTGCCCATGATAAGCGAACAATCAAAATTGTCATCCACCCAATACCTGAGGTCGAAAACCTCCAAAGCCCACCTTCAGTAGATAACACGAGCCACTGTCAGGAGCTGGAGACTTGGGGGAAACCCCAAACTTTATCGTATTCATTGATTACAATAGACAGTGTTGTGAGCTCGGAGGAGGAACAGGATCACTCTCAACTGACAGAAAACCCCGTAAGCTCCACGAACAACGAGGAGAGGCAAGACAACTTAAGGAAACCAAAAAACAAAGCCGCCTTTAAGAAACTCCAGAAAAAGCTGAAGACCAATGAGCTGAAAACCGTAAAAACCAGTAAAAACAGCAGCTCAACACATCCGTTGATCATTACAAAGAAAAAAGGGAAACAACAGAATTAAACGGAAACCGAAGCTAGAGAAAAACAGACATAGATAAAGATGCGAGCAAAGTAGCTATAACAGGTCAACCAACAGTCTCACATTTGTTTCTGAAAAAACAACATAAAAAGAGCCCAAACTTGGGTGAGCTTTCGGACGCGGACATTCTACAATGGGCTGACATAGACCCCAGGGCACAACTTCCAGAGCTTCAAGTGTTCTCATGGTCCGGTCTATCCAATGACTTAACAAAACAAAGCACTGGACACGGCCCCATTAACCAGATAGAACAGAAGGCCCCCCAAGGAACGGGACCTTTCCCTCCACCGGTGGTGGAAGCAACAGGTGAAGACATCCTGCCGAAACAAGTAGAGGATACCGCTGCTAATACAACGAAACCTTACGGGGAGGGCGCGTTGATGCCACTAAGAGTGCTTGAAGCCCTAAACAAAGAAAAGGCAAATGAGCCAAAGCAGATAACTCAACCGAAGGAGAGGGCCACAACGGGCGAAACCAGTCCCACAACAGGACAACAGGGTGGTGAGCTGGAATCCCAACCACACGAAACCCAGGACAAAACAGTGGAATGTATAACTCTGGCGAAACCCCCCCCTAAAGAGCAGACACCTTGGGGAAAAAGAAAGACTTTAAATCTACGAGTTTAGTGGGGGTAAAAACATCGATATCAGATCCCACTAACAAGAACATAGCCACTGATCACGACCCTAACGACTTTACCATAAAGGGCATAAAGGAAAATGAACATAAACAGACCCCTTTCAAATCACCTACAAGAAGGCGAACCTCCACAAGATTTATGGAATGCCCGCATAAAGAGACACCTACAAAAAATTGCGATAATGTCCACCTTTCACAATTGCACTAACACCCTTTTCAAAACTCTGAGTCACTTAATGACACACTTAAGTACCGCACTTCATTATTAGCTATGATGCACACTAAGTGACCTTTTTGGAGGGCTTCATCACCCCCGCACCAAATCTAAGGGAGCTCTGTAAATCCAGTCCCCTTCAAAAATCTGGCGAAGGACTGGAAAGAAAAATACACTTAAAGGATCAAAACACTGAAACAACCATAAGAGAAACAAGGAGCCAAAGTACGCAAACAACTCAGTGGAAAGAAGGATAAAGTTATACATTTTACATATTGGACGGCCCACAGATGGAGATAAGTGTTACAAAAAAGAAAGATCATAACGGTTGGGCGCAATTAGCCTCGAGTCAGTCCTTAGAACCACCCACACAAGTGACACACCAAGATCGAACCCAACCTAAAAACTCAGAGAATAAAGAAAATCCCAAACAAAAACTTAACCAATCGGTAACAAAGAGGAAAACCACCAACGGATGTGTTGTCCTGGAAACGAAGACGGCAACCGAAATAGGGTCTCTCCTTAAAACACAGGAAGCACCTCGGCAGTTATCACAAAACTCAAAGGGTGACACATACCCTGTGTTCTCACAGATACGGGGAAAGAAAACCACTGAGAGAAGGTGGGTAATATTTGAAGCACCAGAACCTCCACCAGAGGCACATATAGGAGCTGAATAAGAAATGGAGGAGGAAGCTGCACTTTCTGTGTTAGCGCAACGGACACCCACTAACAACTTTCCCCAAAACAATGGAACTGAACCTGAAAACGTGGAACCTCATACGCATCTACCGACTAAAAGAAGCGTGATTATCGACTTAGAGGAAACAATTAACCTGTCGGATTGATCTCAATATTCTGCAGAGGAGGCAGATCTTGAGATACAGTGCACAAAAGAACACAATCAGCAATCATAAAATACATTGAGCAAGTCCAGTAATGCCAGCACTAACGGACAATCGCCACCGTTTATGTCGTTAGATGAAAAAAGGAAAAAAATTGACAATGACGAAAGAAATAAACGGGATCGTATGATACCACAGGAAAAATGCAGCCCGAGAAAGTCAAGAAATAACCAAACATCGGATAGACACCAAAGTATACAAGATGATAAAAAAAGAAATATGCACTCGAGAGAGAGAATAGACGCAAGATCATTAAGGGAAAAGCGGACACAAAACCCTAGAGGACGCTGGAAATACTCACAAGGCTTGAGTAACATCTCTGCCAAGGATGACAGAGTAATCTATAAAGACATAATAAAAAGCGTCAGAAACTTTTGTCTTCAAAGTATAGGAAAATCAGACGGTATAACTTTGAATAGGAATAACGTAATGACATTGTTTCAATGTATACCGTCCTTAAGAACAATCATTTCAGCTGACATTAGGATCGTAGAATTTGGAATAAGAGGTAAACTGGATAGCATTTACTAACACATCCCCTCGCCAGTGGTGAGATCAATGATAGCGCAAGCTGTCGAAAATTTTATGATCCTGGGTTACGAGTTAACAAACTACAATGATGTTAAACAAAACTGGGAGAAAACGCCACAAGAAATATTGCGACCCAAAAACGGGGTGAATTTAGGGGGCAAGATCACCCAAAACTTAGTACAGGGGCTGCAGAAACATTCCCAAAAGGAAAAAGAAGGCGATAAGTCCAGGTTCGGGAAAAAGTCTCAGGACCAAACATCAATAAGAAACCTTGCGGGGTGGAGGAAGAGCAGACCTGGGAAAAAAAACGTCATCGGACGGGGCCTGTATCGCCTCGCAACCAAACAACAGGAACTTTTAAAGACCCCACGGGGGCGGGTCGTTTTCCTAATGGCCCACTATCGAAAATAAGATAACATTCAACCCGGAAGAACGCAAAAAAGAAGAACTATCGCCCGCAAACCTGGAGAAAGAATGGAACCAAGTGAAAGAAGGCCAGAAATGGAGGTGGATCTTTAAGGTGCTTAACCAGAGTAACTGTAGTTAGCAAACCGAGAGTAAGGGACCCGAAGATACCTCAACAAATGAAACAAGGAAGAAGGTCTCATCCCTGAAGTTTGCCTCTTGGACTACGAGAGGCTTTACACATCTGCTAAAACAAAATGATGTACGCTTAGGAGACTTTGACGTCCTATTCTCCAAGAGACATGGTTAAGAGATCAACCAACAATGGATGGCTACGAAAGATATCTTTCCCCGGCAGTGAAAGGGCCCTCAGGTAGACCCTCATCAGGCCTTTTGACAATGCTGTGATCAAACAAAGAGCTACGAGTAACAAAAGTAATTGAATCATCACCATACTTTCAAGTGTTACAACTAAAATGGGAAGGGAAAAACCAAAAAATATCAGCACCAAAGTCGGAAGACATGTTAATAATTAACACCTATTGGAATCCCCTAGCCATAAGTGATGATCAGTTCCTAAAACAAGCTAACAGTATCTTGGACAAGATTGACTCTGAGTATCACCCTTGCCATCTGATTATATGCAGAGATATCCAAAAGTGAAACGGAATAACCAAACTCATACCCTAAAGACTCCAGCGATAAAACAAGGAACAAAATGGGCTAAACTAACGAAAGCAAGGTCTTTACAACAGACATAGGAAGACGATAACCTGATACCAACATGGGAAAAGGATTTGTCCTCAGCTACCCTTGATCATATTTTTGTTAGTCGCAAATTTCTCACTTATATCACTAACTTCCAGGTTATGCGCACCAAGAACATCGATTATAACCTGCTTGAGTTTGAATGGAAATCCCAACACAAAATAAGAAAAATAATGGAAATGGAGATCGAAGAAATAAGCAGAAGAATAAGATTAAAAGTAAAACCGGAAGATGAAAGTACGTTAACCAAAACATACACGGAAAAAAACTTTCACCAAAAAGAGAAAGTGGCTGACTACGATCAATGCTTAAACATCTATAAACACAGAGTCAGCATCCCAACAAAAAATGGTCGTGAACACACTCACATTTACAATAAAATCTTGGTTGAAGAACAGAAAAAGCTAAGAAAGGCACAGAGACTAGCAAATAAGACTCTGGATAAAAAGGCTATGGAAGCAGCACTCGAGGCAAAAAAATCCTATAAGAACTGGCTGAGATCACGCAGAGCTTTTATGCTCCAAGCTGATGCAGAGCAAATGTTAAGATTGATGAATGGGCGCAAATAAAGAGACTTCTGGTCACTGATTAAGTCAACATCGAACACTCCTTTGAATGTAATCCACAATCACGTAGGAGAAGATAAGTGGATAGATCACTTTACTAAGCTCTTTAGAAAACCTAATAAAGAGATGAGGATTTTGAATAACGGAACTGAAACAAAATGGGACTTTCCCACCGATACAACATCAATTATAACAAAAATCAAAAGACTGAACACCTCCAGGGCTCCCGGGCCGGACGGCCTGACTAACCCCCATTGAAAAGACTCTCCACAAAACTGGGCACTATTTATTAGCAAAGTATTCGATACCATCATAGAAACGAAATCCATACCTAGATCCTGGAAAAAAAGCTATTATAGTCCCAGACTACAAAAATGGTCCCAGACAAAACCCCAAGAACTAAAGACCAATAACGTTGTTAGACGTTATTGGTAAAGTATATGGTTCAACCTTACTGGAGATGTTTCAGAAATGGGCAGCAGATAACGATCTAATGGGCCCGTTCCAATCAGGCTTTGTAAAGAACGCAGGAACCTTTGCCAATATATTTTTGATAAACATCTTAAAAAGTAGGACCAAGGAAGGAAAACCTGGCGTATACATGGCTTTCATTGACCTGGTTCAAGCATTTGACCCGGTCAATAGGGAGCGTTTATGGAAGAAACTGGAAGCCAGAGAATGTCCCGGTAACATACTGGAACAAATTCAAGCTCTTTACACAGAGACGTCCCTATCAATCCGCCTGAACCAACATGGCATGCTATCGACCCCCATACAAACATCAAGAGGGGACAAGCAGGGATGCCCCTTGGCTCCAACGTTATTCAACGCCTACTTATGGGATTTCAAAGATTCTGAGATTGCAGTGAGATCATACCCACCAAAAGTGGAAGGGGTGGTGTTATCTCGCCTGCTATACGCAGACGATTTAATTTTATTAGATCAAACGCCGATAGGGCTGCAAAGACAACTGGATCATTTGAGCGGATACATTGGAAAGAACAATCTAGAAATTAATAAGATTAAAACCAAGACAATGACGCTCCAAAAAACCATCAGCCCTAACATCTCATTTACTTGGCACTTGGAAGGTGTAAAAATTCAAATGGTGTTAGAATTTAAATACCTGGGAGTGGTCATGAACAACAACCTAACTGTCATGATCACAGCAAAGTATCCTAGAGTTACCCTAAAAAAGAATTGGACACTTGCCTATCACAGTTGGATGGTGGGTCAGCATTACAGGGTTGAGAACAGGTTGCAGTAATCACTTCCTGACTCCTCAACATGGTTGCTCTGTTTGTTCCCGGGCGGTTCAGTGTAGGTCTAGTGTTTTGCACTCCTGAGATACTTAAGCCCCTCCCAGCGTGTGAACCAGGCATTGCGTTGTGGTTTTCAGACTAACGCTTACCTCAGTCCAGCTCTCCGTTTATCCTTTGAATATTTAGTTTTCCCAGTTCATCAACTGTTACATTGTAGCCATATGTTTCACAGTTCTTTCCTCGTTCGCTGAGGAATTCTTTTGAAAAAATACATTGCTGTCACGGTGTGTGCCTATTGCCATTTAGGTTTGGAATTTAGTCTGTCGGCAGCATTTTCTGCGTTGCCTTGTGAAGTTCCACGCATTGTAGCAGTTCCTCAATTAATCGCTGCACAGTAATTTCTCTGCGTTTTCCTGTCACAGCTGTTGTGTGTGCGGTTGAGGAACGCTCCACGCTCTGGACGAACTTCGCATTTCAGCGGTCACAGCAAGTACATTTTTTTCCTCAGGAGTTGTGCAGCAGTAGTTCATGTGTAGCCTTGTTGGCGTTGGGTTTTGAACATTGCAAACAACAGCGAATCTTGTGGCATTTTCTGCTTCACATATTAGTCAAGTTTTTGTGCCTTTGTTAATATTGTATCATGGTTAAAAAAGGTTTCGCTAACATTGCGATACCATTAGTGTTGCATCCTTTTCATTAGCAGCATATTTTTTCCTTCCCTCCTTCCCGTCCTCTTGGGGTTATTTTCCAGTCACAACACTGCAGGTTTCTCCTAGCTTATCGGGTCACCAATCACTGGGGAGGTGTGGGAAATTTACCTTTTCAAGCTAATACTTTTGTTCCTGCCTATGCTCTCATTTACTTAGTGAGGCTAGAGTTCACTCTCCTTTTCTGTCTCACCTCCACACTGAGAATTCTTCAGGACATGAGCCCCTGCACAGATGCAGGATGGAGAGCCTACTACAAAAGTACATTTGGTAAGATAATTCTCTGAGGAAGGCAAGCTTGGTGGAGATAGTACTACTTTTAGGTTTATTGCTAATTTAGGAAATGCTTGTGTTTTATTAGAAAAATGCTCTCACAGAAGAAGTGTAGATTGAGGAACATTGCAATCAGAGAAGAGTACCAGACTGGTTCCTTGTGTGCTCCTGCAGAGTTAAGGTAAGCGTTACAGAACGCAAAGCCATGCTGAAATATACTCTGCCCGAGCACCATGGGAACTCCAGAGGTGGACCAGTTGGTTCAATTATTGGGGGAATTAAGAGCAGAGGTTCATGCTGCCCGTTCTGAGACTAACGCTCTGAGAAAAGAGTTGGTGGGGAATAGGGAAAGAACAGACGTATTAGCCTGCCAACTTTTACAAACGCAGGCTGGGCAGGTTCCCTTGCCCGTGGGTAATCCGCAAGCATCAGCTCCCATTGCTCCTACAGTGCCTGTTCAAGTGGTGGTTCCAGGAAATATTCCCTTGGCCCCTCCAGAGCGTTTCACGGGGGACCCAAAAAGGTTTGCAGTGTTTTTGAATCAATGCAGGTTACATTTTGTATGTAGGCCAGGAGTTTTTCCCAATGATCCATCCAAGGTGGCGTTTGTGTTATCTTACCTTGGGGGATATGCAGCTGAGTGGTCCATACCCCTTGTCAACCGAGATGATCCTGTGTTGAGAAATTTTCAGGAGTTTCAAAGAGAACTGGAAAAACGTTTCGCTCTTCACACCAGAGGACCAGCCTTAGATAATGAATTGCTATCTCTTCGACAGGGCTCTCAAGATTTGCTGGCTTATGTGGCTACCTTTATTGGTTGGTGGCTGAAACCAATAGGCCTTCGGAAAAAAGAACCACCTTGTTTTATCGTGGATTGAGGAGTGAGTTGAAGGACGTTTTAGCACAGGTGGTGAATCCGTCAGAGGGAATTACTGAATTCATAGACTTGACCATACAGCTAGATCATTGCCTGCAAGATAGAAGAACTGATCGTGCTCGTCCTGAAGGAAGAGCATATTTTGTTCGCCCCAGGGAATCGGTGGGGAAATTGTTGTCAGAGGCTCTTCCTGAACCCATGCAGTTGGGGAGCATTCGGGGTCCTATATCCCAGGCTGAAAGAGATAAGAGGCGCCAGCAGCAACTGTGTTTATACTGCGGGAAGGCTGGCCACTTTTTGAAGGACTGTCCTGTGAAGCCGTCAAGAAGACCTTTGGGAGGAATCAAACAGGAAAAGAAAGATCAGAGTCCGGAAAACTCAAGTGCCCGACAAGCATAGAGGTCAGCTTGTCGAGCGTGAAGAAGGTTTCTGTGACCTCACACTTCGTATTTCCAATCGTCCTGTATAGTCAGAAATTGCCCATGAAACGATTTGCATTGAATGCTTATATAGAGAGTGGAGCAATTGGCAACTACATGGATTTACACTTGGCGAGCAAGCTGGAATTTTCTTTAACGAAGAAATTGGAAGCTGAGAATGTTTCCGGGGTGAATGGCACTCCCTTAGTGTCAGGCCCTGTAACACAGTGCACCAAAGATCTAATTATGCTCTGCCAGGGAGGACACGAGGAAGGGATTTCCTTTGACCTTATTCAGGCACCACAGTTTCAAATCATCTTGGGAATTCCTTGGTTGGAGAAGCACAATCCCGCTATCGACTGGTGTGCAAGAACCTTGACCTTCTGTTCGGAGTGCAACCAGACTTGTAAAATTTTACAGGATTCTGTGAATTCGGAAATACCTAAGAACACTACTGAGGTCACCTTAGGGCTTCTTGGTTCTCTGCCACCTGAGTATCGGAAGTTTCAGAATGTTTTTCAAGAAGAGAAGCAAGCAGAGATCTTACCACCGCACAGACCTTATGATTGCCAAATTGATTTAGTTCCAGGTGCGGAGCTTCCTTGCAATCATATTTATGCACTAACGGAAAAGGAGAACTCTCATTTGAGAACCTATCTTGACCAGTATTTGGCAAATGGATTCATCAGACCATCAAAGTCTCCAGCAGCTTCACCTCTGTTCTTTGTGCCAAAAAAAGAAGGGAAATTGAGAACATGTATAGATTATCGGGCCTTGAATCAGATCACAGTCAAAAACCGTTACCCTCTGCCTCTCATTTCCACAAATAATGGACCAAGTGAAAAGAGCTCACATTTTCACTAAACTTGATCTCCGAGGAGTGTATCATCTCATCCGAATAAAAGAAGGAGATGAATGGAAGATGGCCTTCCGCACCCGCTACGGACTATTTGAATACCAGGTGATGCCCTTTGGGCTATGTAATGCGCCAGCGGCCTTTCAAGCCTTCATGAATGACATCTTCCGTGAACTCTTGGACGTTTGTGTGGTGGTCTATGTTGATGACATTTTGATCTTCTCAGCTAACCCTCGTGAGCATGTGGATCATGTGTCGGCAGTTCTTCAAATACTTCAAGAACACTCCTTGCATGTAAAATTGGAGAAGTGTCAGTTCCATGTTCCCGAGGCCGAGTTTTTGGGATTCGTATTGTCATCACTAGGTGTCAAAATGGACAATAGGAAGGTTGATGCCATTCTGTCTTGGTCAGCTCCCACATCAATCAAGAGAGTTCAAAGTTTTTTGGGATTCGCAAACTTTTATCGAAGATTTGTGTCAGATTTTTCTCAACTTGTTCATCCCATCACGTCCTTGCTTCGAAAGAATAAAACCTTTGTTTGGACTATAGCGGCTGAAGAGGCATTCCGAAAATTGAAGGAGAGATTTACTACTACTCCAGTTTGACAACATCCTAGACCTGATCTTCCTTTTGTGGTCGAAACTGATGCATCAAGTGTGGCTATGGGTGCGGTTCTGTCCCAGCGCGATCCAGCCTCTCAAGAGCTTCATCCTGTGGCCTTCTGGTCCAAAAAGTTTTCTCCGGCAGAGCTCAATTATACTGTCACTGACAAGGAGCTGTTGGCTATAAAATGTGCATTGAAGGAATGGAGACACCATCTGCTTGGGGCCAGGCATACAGTTACCATTTTCACGGACCATCGGAATTTGCAGTATTTACGTTCTGCTAAGGCGCAATCTGCCCGACAACTAAGATGGGCCCTATTCTTTGCAGAGTATGACTTTGTTATCACCTTTCGCCCTGGAATTCGTAATGGTAAGGCTGATGCTTTGTCCAGAATTGGCAAGGGAGAAGAAGCTTACATTGCATCCACCCCTGGGGAAATAATTGCTGGCGAGTTCCATCGGCAACAGTCTTGGCAAAAACCTTTTTGGAAAATATTGTACGGCTACATGGCTTTCCTTCTGTTGTGATCTCTGATAGGGGAAGCCAGTTTGTTTCAAAATTCTGGAGTAAATGTTGTAAATTGGCCAAGATTGATGTGTGCTTATCCACCAGTTACCACCCCCAAACGGATGGACAAACTGAGCGCACAAATCAAACGTTAGAACAGTACCTCAGGTGTATGCTTCACCAAACAGAAGATACTTGGTCTGAAATTTTATGGATAGCGGAATATGCGTACAACAATTCTGTTCATTCTTCCACGGGTTTGAGTCCATTTTGCATCACTTATGGCCGGCATCCTCGAACCTCAGTTTATGATCCACCAGAAGCTTTGGAAATGCCAGCAGTAGAGACTTTGCATAATAATATAGTCACAGCAATCAAAAAAGCAAAAGATCAGTTGTTGTTGGCAAAAACCACTCAGAAAATGTTTGCAGATCGCAGACGAATGGAAGCTCCAAAATACAAGGTGGGGGATGCAGTTTGGTTAGCAACCAAGAATCTAGCTTTAAAAGGAGCTCATAAGTTCCTTCCAAGATTTTTGGGTCCTTACAAGGTCGAAAAAATCATCAACCCAGTGGCCATGAAGCTAACTCTCTCAGAAAATCTGAAAATACACCCTGTGTTCCATGTGTCGTTGTTGAAGGCTGTTAATCCTCATACCTGAGTCCAAAAGCCTCCGGCCCCAATTCTGGTGGAAGGTGATCAGCCTGAGTTTGAGGTTAGGGCCATACTGGATTCCAAGGTGGTTCAAAAGAAGCTGCATTATTTGGTGGATTGGAAGGGTTATGGGCCACAGGATAGATCTTGGGAACCCGTTGAGAACATTCATGCACCCAAATTAATAAGGGCCTTCCATCAGAACTACCCAAGCAAACCTGGAAAGGGGAGTTCCCACCTAGGAGGGGTCTTGGGGGGGGAATACTGTCATGATCACAGCAAAGTATCCTAGAGTTACCCTAAAAAAGAATTGGACACTTGCCTATCACAGTTGGATGGTGGGTCAGCATTACAGGGTTGAGAACAGGTCGCAGTAATCACTTCTTGACTCCTTAACATGGTTGCTCTGTTTGTTCCCGGGCAGTTCAGTGTAGGTCTAGTGTTTTGCACTCCTGAGATACTTAAGCCCCTCCCAGCGTGTGAATCGGGCTTTGCGTCGTGGTTTTCAGACTAACGCTTACCTCAGTCCAGCTCTCCGTTTATCCTTTGAATATTTAGTTTTCCCAGTTTGTGCACTGTTAGATTGTAACAGTGGACAAACTGTTCACAGTTCTTTCCTCGTTCGCTGAGGAATTCTTTTGAATAAATACATTCCTGTCACGGTGTGTGCCTATTGCCATTTAGGTTTGGAATTTAGTCTGTCGGCAGCATTTTCTGCGTTGCCTTGTGAAGTTCCGCTTGTTGTAGCAGTTCCTCAATTAATCGCTGCACAGTAATTTCTCTGCGTTTTCCTGTCACAGCTGTTGTGTGTGCGGTTGAGGAACGCTCTGCGCTCTGGACGAACTTCGCCTTTCAGCGGTCACAGCAAGTACATGTTTTTCCTCAGGAGTTGTGCAGCAGTAGTTCATGTGTAGCCTCGTTGGCGTTGGCTTTTGAACATTGCACACAATAGCGACTCTTGTTGCATTTTCTGCTTCACATATTAGTCAAGTTTTTGTGCCTTTGTTAATATTGTGTCATGGTTAAAAAACGTTTCGCTAACATTGCGATACCATTAGTGTTGCATCCTTTTCATTAGCAGCATATTTTTTCCTTCCCTCCTTCCCGTCCTCTTGGGGTTATTTTCCAGTCACAACACTGCAGGTTTCTCCTAGCTTATCGGGTCACCAGTCACTGGGGAGGTGTGGGAAATTTACCTTTTCAAGCTAATACTTTTGTTCCTGCCTAAGCTCTCATCTACTTAGTGAGGCTAGAGTTCACTCTCCTTTTCTGTCTCACCTCCACACTGAGAATTGTTCAGGACATGAGCCCCTGCACAGATGCAGGATGGAGAGCCCACTACAAAAGTACATTTGGTAAGATAATTCTCTGAGGAAGGCAAGCTTGGTGGAGATAGTACTACTTTTAGGTTTATTGCTAATTTAGGAAATGCTTGTATTTTATTAGAAAAGGCTCTCACAGACGAAGTGTAGATTGAGGAACATCGCAATCAGAGAAGAGTACTAGACTGGTTCCTTGTGTGCTCCTGCAGAGTTAAGGTAAGCGTTACACTAACAGAAACAAACATGCAGCTCCATCTCTGGGAAAAAACAAAGAATCTAACATCCCAAGCAAAGGTTATTGAAAGGAAATTTTGTCGATATTCGCTCAAACCAATCATACAATTTTATCGAACAACAGTGATCCCATCAGTGACATATGGGGCTGAGGCCTTCTTTAACAAACCAGAAGTACTCTGGACGAAACTGGAAAGCTATTTCTGGAGACAGCTATTGAACCTTCCACCTTCCTCACCAATGCCTCCAATAAGAAGGGAATTATGCATTGGATCCCTACAAGGCATCGTCGCGAGGAACGAATTGATGCTACATAGGAAAGTGATTATCCCGGAGCGCTCCAACATCTTTGATATTATTCACAAATAAATCTTTGAGACAGACTCTAAAACTTTAAATGTTTGGCACCAGAAAATAACCTCATTATTCCGAGGAAATAGGATCCTCAGAAACTGAGCTAATGAACAATCCAACAAAAGCAATCACAAGATTGGAAACTTTAGATTTTGATAAAGACACAGGACAAAGTGGGGTCATATAAACTTGCTGCTCATATAACACTGATAAGCAGAAAGCTAAATGATACAAGACCTTACCTGAAGATCTTCCCAAGCAGACAACACCGGCAAACACTCATGAGAGCACGGCGCAACATCCTACCAACTAATGAAGTAAGGTAAATCCGAGGAATCACAACCACTAGTAATTGTCGATTCTGTGAGAAAACAGATGTTAAAAAAACACTAAAACACCTCCTCCTCCTGAACTGTAAGGGCCTTACGAAACTAAGAAACACTCACATGCTCCATCTGTTCGAGGGCTTGTATTCCTATGAAGAACAGGAATGGTGGAAGCGCCTAATGGAGGGGGAAAGGACAAAGGAAACAATTGCAGTAACGCAATTTTTACAACATATTGACTTTGGGAAACCTTAACTCTGAAAGAAGAACAACAAAAACAAATAAGGAAAACGGAACCTAACAGGGGAACTAGGAATAAAATAGTTTAAAAAAAAATGTGTAAACATTTTTAAATCAATAAAAAAAACAAATTATAATATTTTTTTTCGAAATAATTGTTTTTGATGACAATATTTTGAAAAAACCGTATCACATTTATTTTGGGGGGGTCCCCCCAGCCCCCTCTTCCATATATCATAAACCCTACCCCAAACCCCTCCCCACCACTTGTAACCCCTTACTCATATTTCAATGAGGATTTTTTAAATAATTTCATCCAAACTATTTCGAAAAAATTGTTAGGGATGGATCAATGTGATACTCTCTCTCTCTGTGCATTAGGATACGTCAAAGTTTGGTTGCATAAATACTATGAGAGAGGGGAGTGAAAACATACTTGGTGCCCACATATCTACAATATTGTTGTGAGAGCACAAATCATCTTTGGGCAAGCATAGAGAGAGACGTTCCTCTTTCAGCTGGCCCTGTAACTGACTGCTGCTCCTCTTCACAACAGAAACAAACACTAACCTCCTTGATTGAGGAACAGATAGCAGGTGGCTATGTTTTTACCTGGTCGGGCGATTGAGAAATCGATTTGCAACAGAATGAGGGGGTTACAGTGTTGTGTGGGTGTGTGTGTACAAATTGTTATCTGCTAAATGATCTTATTGGTACATTACAGAGGCATGTTAAGGCAGTAACAGGACAGGTGGCAGTATCATCCCAGGCCCTAAAAGAGGCTATCAGCACCCTCAAGGCTAATCGCCCTACCCTTGCGATGAGACTGAGAATAATGGGATCACCTACAGAAAGCAGACAGGCTTGGAGGTACTTGAATGTAGAAGCCAGCATCTCAAAATGGATCTTTAACTGGTCCCAATAGGGACCCAGTGGGAATGAGAGGGCTAAAGAATTGGAAGGATTGGCCATCAAACACAAGTATTACACCTCTCCTGCAATCACTACGCATACAAGAAAGAAGCATACCAGCGTATGAGGGAGTGGTCAGGCCTGCTCAAAGGCAGACCCCAAATTATGTACCACTTGGTACTGCCACATCTAATTTTGAAGTGAGCGCTTAGAAATGCACTATCTATATGACAAACGTGCCTAAACTACCACCTGAAAACTCAAGAGGGAACAGAGGCCCTAAACAATAAGTGCATCCACTGGTTAAAACACAGGAAAGGTTGCCTCTCAGTTATAAGTTCAGATATTGTCAAAGCACTACTGTTTTATGGTAATATGAACACTAATTGGGACTGCATCAAAATCATCTTGGAGCCTGAACATCTAGCTGCTGGATTACTATTGAATATAGAACTCTTCTCCCTGATGGCTTCCAGATTCAATGATGCCAACATCCTGTTTGACAGCATGCATCCCCCTGGCTGTTACTAATAATTCTTAGAACTGTGGCCGAGCATAGCTGCAAGTACCTGAATCCTCGAACAATGCTGAGATTTCATTATTCTTATGGAACACACAGGTTTTGCACAAGAAATGTAAGTGCAGGTATTGGCAAGAGTTTATAAATACACATGATATAATATGCGTTCAGAAAACGTGGGCGGTCAACCCAGTTAACATGGTGGGCTTCAAACTCTTCAGTAACCAAGTAATCAAGGGATTAAGGGGCAGACCAGAGGGTGGGTTCTGAGCTGGGTAAAAGAGCTAATAAATGTTAGATGCACCCACATTGTAGTTGAATCACCTGATATATTGGTTGTAAACATTGAACTCACTGGTATGGGAAGCTAGTTCCTCACTAACCTCAAAAACCTTGTAATCATCTTCAACTCCTCTCTTTCCTTCCTCCCTCACATCCTTGCCAAGAAGGCCCACTTTCAATTTAACATCCTCAAAGGAAACCTTCCTTTCTTCACCTTTCCCCAGAAGCTCAATGTCTCTAGAGCTCTGGTACGCTCCAGGCTTGATTACTGCAATAGCCTCTTCCTTAATCTACCCTCATCCTCTCTAAATCCCCTCCAGCTAATCCAGGATAGGTCTGCAAAACTTACCCTTGGCCTCAAGCCCAGGAACCACATCTCTCCAGCCCTAAAAACTCTTCACTGGCTCCATGTTGCAGCAAAGATCAAATTCAAATCCCTCTGCATCATCCATAAGGCTGCCTGGGGCCTGGACCATGTTATCTACAACAGGCTCTCACTAAATACACTCCTTCCAGATCTTTACGTTCCTGTGGCACCAACTGTCTGTGTGTCAAGCGCTTCACTAAACAGCGAGCTGGTGGCTGATCTCTTTCCTCGGTTGGCTCCCTTTTATGGTACAGCCCCCCCCCTCCTCTTCGTCTTGAACCGGATCGCCTCAAATTCAGGAAGCTCCTCAAGACTTTCCTTTTCACCCCCTCCCTCCTTTGCTAAAACCTCACAGTCACTGGGATTGGTTACCAGGGCCCTTATGTGCCCACCTGGGTCCTGGCCTCTCAACCCCAATCTCCTTCAGACTATGCCCACTCCCAGCACTTGCCTCAGCGCCCACTGGCCTGTGATATCAAAGGCCTGCACATATTTATTGGCAGTTAACCACTCTTAACAAGTGATCTCTGCCAGTCACTTAACAGTTGCTTGCAACTTACTCCCTACCACTTCCCTCTGGGTTACTCCTAGCAGTTACCCGCATCCCTCTCTCTCTCTCTGCACTTGCACGTTCTGAATGCTCACACGGCCTAGTAGGGCTGCATCTCGCTTCGATTGTCATATTTGCCTCTCATTCCCATGTTCCCCCCTGTTTCCCTATGGGCACTTTCAAACACAATTTACTTGATGTGCTATTGACATGTTCGCCTCATGCTTTTGGGCATTGTGGGGCATCAGTATAGACTGTGTACTTTTTATATTTTTGTATTGTGTTTTTACATTGGACTGTGTATATTTGTATGCAAGTTTTGGTTTATGGACTTTTGATCTGAATAAACTGTTACAAAAAAAAAGACAATTTTGAAAATATATTGCTATCACTTGTAGATAAGTATTTAAAAATGCAGGATATTTTGTTGATCGTAGGCAACCTGAATATGCAACTCGAATCCTCACTGACCTATAACGCTCGAGGAAGTGAGCCTGAAGTGGGCTGTCTGCTGTGGGAAAGACTCCTGCTCCTGCTACGTGCAACGTTGGACTTTACTTCGGCCACGCCCCCTTTTATGCAAATTCCATAAGAAGAGCTGTCCGCGTGCTCCTGCGTGCACGCTCTGAGGAAGTGGGCGTGAAGTGGGCTGTCTGTTGTGGGAAAGACTCCTGCTCCTGCTACGTGCAACGTTGGACTTTAGTTGGGTACTTAACTGCGGCAGGAATCCCCTAAATTGACTCTATATTCCATGTAATATAATTATATAATACCACTACTAAATATAGGTGTCTAATATACACTTATTTGTGATATTTTTATTAGGCCACGCCCCCTTTTATGCAAATTCCATAAGAAGAGCTGTCCGCGCGCTCCTGCGCACGCGCTCTGAGGAAGTGGGCCTGAAGTGGGCTGTCTGCTGTCCGCTGCTCGCAGCACAGCAGCACACACGCAACGCCTTACTTCTCCTTACGGGGGCTTGGTATGCACAGAATGCAACTCGCCTCGGAGATCGGTATTTCTTTCTTTTTTCATTAATTCAAAGAGACGATGACCCGCGTAGTACACGTTGCATGAAATTTGTCTCGCGGGATTTACTAGTACAAGCGTGTGTTTGTGTGATTTCATTTAAGCATTAAGCACTTTTAAATCGTTTGGGCTGAATGCTATGCTGGCATTGCCTTTCCTAAAGCACATTTATATAAATCGTTAGCACACATGTTTTTTCCATCGGTTCACACGCATGGGTAAAGTCGTGAACGTGTGAGCTTTTCACATTGTCGATTTCAATTTGTGGAACTTTGGTGGGGTTCAATTTGCTGAACTGTTGTGTGGTTTAATTTGCTGAACTTTTGTGGGGTTCAATTTGTGGAACTGTTGTGGGGTTCAATTAGCTGAACTTTGAGGGGTTCAATTTGCTGAACTTTTGTGGGATTCAATTTGTGGAACTGTTGTGGGGTTCAATTTTGCTGAACTTTTGTGGGTTTCAATTTGTTGAACTTTTTGGGGTTCAATTTGTTGAACTTTTGTGGGGTTCAATTTGTTGTTTGTAACAATTGAATAATGGGGAAAGCCAAACTCCCACCCGCAAAGATGCGAGGGCAGACTTCTTTATTGCGGTAAGCACTCGAAGGGCGAGTCTGGCCCGTGCAGCTGCTCTACCGTTGCCGGAGCCCAACGAGGAGGAGGCAGATTTTCTCCAATTTGCTCAACCAGCTTCCTCATTGGGAAAAGAGCAAGAGGCTGAATTTTTAAAAATTGCCCAAGAACGTTCTCTCCACGAGAAACAGAGTGAGGACATTATTGATCCCTCGCAATTGCTGTTTGGTGATGACGATGTAGCGAATATTGATCTGCCTATAGGGATGGGAAGCAATTTGAATAAGGAGCATAAGAATTTTCACAAACCTGATGATAATGAGGTGCATGACAATCCACATTATGATAAACTGTTAGACTTTTCCAATGACACTACTTTTACCAAGGAAAATTCCACAAAAACCAGTATTGACTCTGAATTTACTGTAATGATGACAATTTTTAATTGACTTATCTTATCGGAATTGCGTAAGCAAACGGAGCGTCTGACTAATTTAACCTCTGATTTCAGAGCTCTACCTGATATATTAACAGATGCATTGCTTAATTCACAGAAGAGAGTAAAGGAAATAGAAGGAGAAGACAGGTTGGTGGATCTTACTAAGGCTCTGACTAACTTAACCTCGGATTGCAGAGCGTTACCTGGCATATTATCAGATGCATTGCTGAAGTCTCAGAAGAGATTAAAGAAAAGGAAGGGGAGGACAGGTTGGTGGATCTTGCCAAGGCTCCACTTAGTGAAGAGCTTATTTTGGTAGACACATCACAAGAACATGCACTTGATTCATTGGGGGTTGAGGGTCATATTTCGCTGGAGGACACTGACCCAAATTGTCTAGATGAAAGTACCGGGGCAAATGGGTCAGGGGGTCAAATGACAGAATTTAAACTGTCTAAAAGACAGGTAAAAAAATGGCAAAACAAAATAAAAAAAATACGAACAAAAAGGGTGGAATGGCCACAACTTCTAGAAAATTTCAGAGAAATGTAATTCAGGGGTCTGTGAATGATGAATCTCCACCCCGAGTAAATTTACAACCGCAGAACAAAATCTCATTAATGGAGAACGGTGGGATCTCCAATAAGGGGAAGGATCAAGCTATTCAAAGTGATTATATACAGGGAAATCAGCAACTATGTGAAGTAATGAAAAATAAAAAATAAAAGGACGAGGTATGTGAAATTTTTAATGCAGCGCCCCCGCAGGAAACGATGTCTACCATAGGGATGCCTGTAAAAGCTAATGAGATAAACCATGTAATATGAAGTGAGGGATTTATGACTAAAAGCATGCCGAAGGGGAGAAATGAAGTACCTATTAATAAGGGATTTGTAAGGAACATGATACCCATAGCGGATATTAGGGGTGAGAGTAGCAGGGATTGGAAAATTCCCCAGAGTAATGAAAGTGAAATCAACCTGGATTTGACCAGGGGCATTATAAATCCCTGTACCCTAGATCAGGGATTGGATTGGGGGGCATACAACCCACATCAACAGAATTCTGAGGATAACAGTGAGGTCCCAACGGGAAACCTGGAGCAGCAGGACAATCAGATACCGGGAGGGAAAACACAGGAGAATGCAAATGATGAGGCGCTGTACCTAAACATCCTTAGAGTGTTAAGGGACAAACAGCAGCAGGAAGCTCCTAAAAGTAGGTTTAAACTGCGACAGAACCTTAGGAGGGCAGATTCATATGAAGAATATTGCACGGGAAGGAAGGAGGATGACTTGGAGAGGGGAAATGAGATGAAGGAGAAGGAACAGCTTGATTCATAACGGCCACTTGATCTGAAGGACCCGGTGAGACCAGACCTACCAGGCCTGGTGCTGACTACACTATTTTTAGATCAGAACAATACTTCTCTTAATCGACCATACATTTTGTCCTTACTGGGTCAGATTCCAAATTTAAGCCTGATTGAATCAACGGACATTTACCTGGTGGATTATATACATAGGCAGAGGCTGGATTATGTCCGTTTAGTTATACCTTCTCCCTTGGTCAGAAACCTAATGATGAAAGGAGCTGAAGAATGTCATCGAAGGGGTTTCGATATATTTGAGTATGCTCAGACTCATTCTCATCTGACTGAGCTAACACATAATACAGGTAGATTACAGAAGGAGGATCCTTCAAATAAAGAGGATGGAGTGAGGGGTGAGGAGAGGGGAAAAGATGTGAGTCAGGACTGGAGATGGCTCGCATTGACGCTGAGAGAGTCAATTGACAGCCTCAAGAAACTAGGGAAGCCACTTTAGTTAAGGTAAATGGTAAGTGGAAAGTGTTAACATGGAACTCGAGAGGTTCGGTTAATCTCCTAAATAATGTGAATTTAATGAGGGACTTGGCACAATATGACCTTCTCTTCATCCAAGAAACATGGTCAAGGGTTCCCTTATGTTGGGAGGGTTATACGGTATATTCTCATTGTGCACAATGGGGAGGAAGAGGTTGTCCTAAAGGTGGCCTCCTCATAGCTGCAAAAAACCATTTGAACCCGAAAGTTAGGGGAGAATGGGCTTTTGCACATCATTTCCTGGTGGTGGGCCTCTCATTGTTGTACAATAATAGGGACACACCTTTTTTGTTGGTTAATACATATTGGAATCCGGCTGAACTTTCGGACAGGCAATTATGGGCGGAGCTATGCAATTTAGGGTCCCTTCTGCAGAACTGGTTGCTAATTAATATAGGTGGCCAGATAGTGATCGCGGGTGATCTCAATGCAGTCATTCATGGGGACTCTTTCATGGGGGATGTTTTGATTAGCAGGCTGGGGGATGCTTCTATAAGTCTTGATAATTCAATCTGCAGGGGGAGGTTGTGGTCCCACTTTGCGGAGATGTGGGGCTTGGAAATTCTGGTAAACCATCTTCCAACTTGGAAAGTTAGAGGCTGCTACTCAATAATTGACTACATTATCTGTTCAGGAAACTTGTTCTATAGTTCTGGTAAACTTGAGTGCATTGAGACTTCCCTTAGTGATCATTGCATTTTGTCACTGGAAATAGGTATTACTGTACTTACCGAACCCAAAACTGTATATAATTATAATCTAAACATCAATCAAACAGGGAATAGAATTTCATGGACGGGGAAAAAAAGTAGACAATTTACTGTTTCCATGGTAGCAGATTTTGAGAATTTTTCAGAACTAGAAAAAAAAAGACCTATGCGGCTAACAACTTTACAGATTACATCGGCAGTGCCGTGGCAAAATTGGGCAACACCAATTTAAGGGACAACCGATGGAAGAATGACAAATCCCATAACTTTGACATAGAAATCAGGGAAAAAAAGAGGGATATGAGAAAAGAGATCAGCCTAATTAAGAAATCGGGACTTACTCTAGAAAATACAGCTGAAAGGATAAAAAAAGTCAAACAAAGCTACAAAAATTCGTCTATACATCATAGAATAAATAAAGGTCAGAGTGAGGGGGAAAAAATGTTAAGTGCATTAAGAGGCACAAATTCAAGACATTTTTGGTATTTAATTAACAATTGGGACAAACCACAGAAAGAGCACTTAGTGAACCCAATCAATGAAGCATTTTTCAAACACGTTTGCTCTTAATAAGGAGGGGGCTGGGGTTCCTTGGAAGCATGAAACAAATTGGCTCCTGAATTTTACCGTTTGGGACATAAAAAACCTTATTGTAAAATCAAAAAATCCGGGAGCGCCGGGTCCTAATAACTTGTCTAACAAAATTCTCAAGACCGTTCCCGAATTATGGGCAAAAATATTGTCTACCTTGTTTTCGAATATACTACTGACCAGGTCCTTCCCCCTGTCCTGGAAGGTATCCATTATTATACCTGTATTCAAAAAAGGTTCCAAATTATGTCCCAAGAGCTACCGGCCTATAGCCATTGCCGATCCGGAATCCAAGCTATTTTCTTCGCTTGTTTTAAGAGACATCCAGAAATGGATTGATGATAACAAAATTTTGGATAAGAGACATTTCGGTTTTAGGAAAAATATGGGGACGGAATGTGGGGGGCTTATTCTTTATTGCCTGAGAGCTGAAGCAATGAAAAAGGCGGATACCTCGGTCTTTATAGCGTCTATGGACCTGAGTTCCGCTTTTGACTTGGTGGATAGGAATATACTATGGTCAAGATTAAGAACACTAAACATGCCGGCAATTTTACTAGACATAGTGAGGGCAATATATTCTCAGACTGATGTGAAAGTAAGACTGGACTCTGCAGGTACCCTTTCGGAGCAATTTACTATCCACAATGGATTGCGCCAAGGATGTAGATTGGCTCCCACAATCTTCAACCTCTATGTTAGCGGCGCAAACCAGGCGTTATTAAATAGGGTATTAGTACCACCAAGAATTGGGAATACTTGTATGTCCTGGTTGGCATATGCGGACGATTTCCTCCTAATTGACACCACTAAGGTGGGACTCCAACGCATGCTTAGAGCTTTTGAGGGATTTATTACCTCAATTGCTCTTAAGGTTAACTCGGACAAAACAGTAATTTTGCGCTTGGGGAGAAAGAGCAAGAAATCAAACACGCTATCTTGGGTATCTGGGAATATAAGTCTCAAAGCAAAAGCGGAGTTTAAATATCTGGGCTTCTCAATAGCAGGGGCACAGTCAAGACCCCTACTTAGGACACAATTGAAACTCATGGCTGATATTGCCATCTCTCAAATGCGGGCATTAGACGCAAAATTTGGGAAATTTTCTATGTCGCCTCTGAGAGAATTTTATACGAAAAAAGTAATTCCCTGCCTAATATATGGGGCTGAATTTCATTCCTCAACGTGTGAAGGTGAGTGGGCCTCTATAGAAAGCTATATCTGAAATCAGTAATGTATTACTTACCTAAATGTATCCCGTATAACTTAATCAAGTACGAAATGGGTTTAAATTCACTTCAGGCGTTAGTGACATGGAAACGAATGACGCTATGGGAAAATGCAATTCTTCAGAGACTAACACTTTATATTATCATGCAGGTCGGGATATTTGCAATCCTTTCATAGTGGAACTAAACAAAGAAATAAATAAAAACTTGATGCTAATGGGTATTTCCACGATTTCTCTTAGGAATAACCCGGTAAGGGTGAAGGAAAGTGTGCTGGGTTTCGATAGGATCCATACCAAAAATGCGATATTGAGCTCCAAACTCTACCAACAAGTGTGTGCTGTAAATAAATGGTTACCAGGGATGGAAAGTTACCTAACAAAGTATCCAATAAAATAATCCGTAACGATTTTATGCGTTTTAGATTCAACGTATTGCCCACTAACCAAATACTCTCAATTAGATCCATTGCTCAATTTATATGGCCGTGGTGTAGGTTCTGTGGTATTGAAGGTATGGTAGAGGACCTGAAACATATATTGCTGGTATGCCCGGCACTGAGGGAAAAAAGACTCCTATATTTTGCGCAGTATGTTCACAACACTGCGGAAGTAAATAGAGAATGTATTTGGTATAAAATGCTACACAACAGTAACGGTAATTTGAATATCAGGGTAGCAACATTTCTGAGAAATGTTTGTGCGCTGTTTTAAATCCTCTGTTCTTTCTCTATTTTCCCAATATTTTAATCTGGCTTTGGTTTTCTTACTATGTAAGAGTAATGAGGATGAACTTTTGGATAGTTATTAGGTGACTTCGTTAAGTAATATTGTGAAAATTAATTATATGAATTGGGTAATAGTGTTAATATGCTAGATATAGGAAATTAACTGTGTTTTCTTTTTATCTGAAAATGTGAATATGTTTTTTTGTTTCGCTATTCTGTTCTTATTTTGTAATCTCTGTAAAGAAAATTAATATTTTTTTTAAGGTTTTTCTAAACCAAAACAAATAAACAAATAAAAATAAAAATAATGGTTTTACCACTGAGTAAAATTATGTATATGGGATCCCTCCTCTTTCTGCTAGCTCTCCACACACTCCCTGTTGAAATGCAAATTTGGTTGCATCAATACAATTGGTTTAAGGGCTTGTAAATAGCAGGATATTGAGGGATATTCCTATGTATGTTTCGTATAGAGCTAATTTAAAATCATCTGTGCCGCACTACGTTTTTATTGAAGTTAGTGCTTGGAAGTTTATTACTAGTTTTAAGGTAGAGATCCGAGTGGCGAGTGACCATGACCCCTTATTATGTACTTTAATGAATCCATATCCAACAACAACCCCAGAGGTAAATAGTGAAGAGAGGTTCATACAAATGGTGTATTGGTCTAACCTGGATAAAGAATAAGTGTTACCTTTATTATATAATGGTTTCTTTCCAATCTTATCAGCTTATACTACTAACTCTGTGTGACACAATCCAACAGATTTCAATGACAATCTGGTTGAGGTTATATGACCGGTAGTCACAGGTTTTGTGACCCTCACACATACTGGGATACAATCGCAAAGGGGAATCAGAACCTGGTATGACTATGATTGTAGAGCAGTCAATAAGGCCCTATTAGTTGAGGTTAAAAACTTTAAGTGAAGGGATAAGGGCCTTCGCAGACGACATGCTGCTCACGCTTACAAGGCCAGACTCCTCTGTCAGGGCATTGGAGAGAGAAATGGGGAAATTTAGAAGGGTCACAGGGCTAAAGATAAACACAAACAAGTCGCAAGCCCTGAACTTAACACTAGCGGCAGAAACGGAACAAGAACTAAAAAAATCATTCCAATATGCCTGGGAACCCACAGCGATAAAATACCTAGGGATTAACATTCCTAGGTGTGATGCTGGAAATGCATCAGAGGGACAGGGCCTCCGTATCCTTGTCCTTTATTACTTTTTATTGTGTGTTCTGTCGTGTTTTCCACACAGGAGTTCATGTGGAACTCCTGGCGGCGCATCTCTCTCTTTTGGTTTGGTGAACAGACCCTTGGGATACCCTTATGGCACCCTTGGTTGGGAGTACAACCCTGTACTCCTAGTGAATGTTTTTGGGCACCTGCAGGTGGCCCACAGAGCAGGGTACGGGCTGGTGGCAGCTCCGTGCTGAACTGACAGGTGCACTGAGGGTCCTCCATTTTGGGATGCCTAGGCCCTATAATTGGAATCAGTAGATTCCTGATGGAGACAAAATGGCCCCTGTGGCCTCTTGCCTTCCATCGCCTGTTACCTTGGTTTTCCCAAAGTCCTGGGCAACCCTGACTCTGTCCCTTCCCCCTGTCTGGCTGTTGGGTGTAAGTTCCATATATGGTAGTGTGGGGAAGTGCCAACAGACTGGCTGGAGCCTTCCCAATGACTGCATGTTGTGGGTACGCCTGTGGGGTGGGACCTGGGTATATGGAGTGTGTGACGAATACGCATTCTGTGTTACCGGTGTCTATTATCTGGTGTTTGACACAATGACTGAGACAGCCATGCCGGAAACTGGTATGAATGCAGTGTATAGTGCTGAATGGCAGAGTACTTGTCCGAATCCACATTCTGTGTTGTGAGTGTCTGGATGGAGTAGATTGGCCTGAATGCACTGTGCGCTTGATTGGCTGACTGACTGCCTGAATGCCATTCTGAGTGATTGGTTGCCAGAGTGTGACCCGGCAGAATGAATGGGAGATCAACTAGTATATCTGGGGGCGTCTCACTGCTAGAAATCATTCAGAAGCTGAAGTTGATACTTGATGCTTACTCTCGAAGCCGAGCCGGAAAAAGAAGGTGAACCGCTGGTCCCTTCCGTGTAATCTGAAAGCTGCTGTATCTTCAAGAACTGATCCAAGAGAGGGCCTGGTGAGGAGACCTCTCCCCGAGCTACTAGGGACCATCGTGCACTAGCTGATCTTTGCCAAAGCTCCCTGGTAGACAGAACTACAAAAGGCTGCCGACAGGAGAAGGGGACCGGCGAGGAGAACGAACAAGAGCACCGGACAACCATGCACCGTCGACAACCGATGTCGCCAACCGGAGCCTCCGTGCTCCCGTTTACCTAAGAACACTATGATCCAAGGACTCCCTTGTTCATCCTAGTCAACCCCTTTCGTCTTGCCGGAGAAAGTCAAGGCCGCTGACTACCGAGGAGAATCCGCCAGTGGGTTTCCCGGCATCTGAAGACCTTGAAGACGCCGAAAAAGCTACTGAACCAAGCCATGGTCACGTCCCGTTCGCCGACACCAGACGCCGACCACTCAACGCCCTTGCTGGGTCAAAGTTCTTCATTAACTCTTTGCAGCAACGAACCATTGTCGTCGAGGTGCACCGCACACCTCACTTGTTGCAGGACGTTTTCGATGACTCGTCAACGAGCACCGCAAGGACCGAAGCTGCTGCCTCAACGACAATGTTCACAATTTCTTCATCTCGGAAGTTCAACGACCCGTGGCTCCCGCTTGAAAGGGAGCGCATTCAAGAAGGGCCCACCGATTCTCCAACGAAGAACTCTACAACACAAGGTACATTGGGTTGCAGAACTATAGAAGAAGATAAGACTCTGATAGACAATATCTGAACTGGGCTTGTAGTGCATCTTCATTTTAAGGTTGCCAAGGTGGGGGGGATCCTCAAACGGAACTGTGCCTAGTGGTAGGGGCTCATTATTCTGCCAAATTTCTAACCAACTTGTCTTCTTCCTAAGTCTATGGTTGATATCGTTTTGCTGTGTTGATTTGTATGCTATTTGAACTCAGTACAGTTGATGCATTTGAATGGAATCAGAGTAATCGTGGTACCACGTAGACCTGTTTATATATACCATTTTCGAATTGTCGGAGCACAAAGTGTATTATCGTGATAGTGCATGTAACATTGAACCTTATTTATGTAAAGACTATGTTTTAACTAATACAGTGTGTGGACATTCCTTTGTTGGTGCTTTGGGACGAAACTGTACTTAAGAAGCAGCCCGCATCACCTCCTGAGAAGCTAGTCCTTGATTGCTCGACCATAGCTAACTTATAGAGAATCTTGGCTGGGGTCCTCTGTGCCTCTCCTCTGCCGTACAGAGAGCAGGAGTACAGATGCCCACGCCAGTGCATTTCTTCACACTGGTGGCAGAGGTTGGATGCTTATGGTTTTAAGAATCAGTGTATTACCTTGCCACTTACAAAATATCTACACTTTGTTGAATTGAGGTTTAGTTGTGAACAAGATAACTACATTACAAGCAATGGAATCTATTGTGAATGGTAAATTGGCTCAGACGAGCTTAGAGGCTCTCCAGAGTGCTTGTGAAGCCAGGGAATTAGACTTTGTGGATAAGTCTAGGGCTGAGCTGATAGCTGCCCTGGTGGACTACCAGACTTATTGTGAAGCTCTTGAAGGGCGGAATGCAACCAATGAGGACTCCGCCCCTGTGGTTGCTGAATCTGATTCTGGGAACGCCACCAGTCCTGCTGCCTCTGTTCCGAAACCCAGCACTGCTCTCCAGGGGGAAGCCCTGAAGATTGAACTTTTAAAATTGGAGCTACAACGGGAACAGTTAGCCTTTCAATACAAAAAGTTGGAAACAGAAGCTGAATTAAAGAAGTAGGAGTTGACACATCAAGTAGCGCTCAAAGATATGGACACTGAGCACCAGAGAATTCAGCTAGAGAGAGCTAGCGTGGAGACTTCAGCGAAACCAGTTGAGAGTGTCAGGTCCCCAGCCAGCAAGTTTATGAAAGATTTGGTGGGTGTGTATGCAAAGGGTTCTGATATCCTCCAATGGATTGAAGCGTTTGAGATGGCTTGTGGAATCCATGAAGTGATAAGAGAGATTGGGCTAAGTGTTTGTTAAGCAGAGTGCCTCAGACTGGATATGACTGTATTCTGAAACTGAGTGTGGAAGAAAGGAGTCAGTATGAGTGCATGAAGTCTGCTTTGATTGCCAATTTTTGCAAGACACTGATCCAATACCTTAAAAGGTTCAGGGAATTTAAGAAGAGAGAGAATGTGTCTTGGATTGACTAGGTGAGTGCTGCGCATATGAACATGTCATGACTACAGGCACAATAATGCAGAAACCACGCCATCTGATGATGGGAGCCAGGGGTAACACATCACCTTCACGTCCCTTTGGGACATTTTTGGCACAGGGGGCCCAGCTGGACTCTGTCCTGGCGCCTTTGGCGTCAGGCTCATGAATGAATAACAACAGAGACTTTATTCTGATGCAGGAGTGCTTTATTATACTCATTGGAATCCTCTATTAGCACACTGTTTGGGCGTGACTATTTAAAACTGGAAGGCACGTGCAGAGAACCTAAGTGAGGAGGCTGAAGGGCATGTGGAGAATCTAGGAGGAGCAGGGTGTGGCAAGCAGGCCAGAACCAATGGGCGTGTCCAAGAACTAGACTATATAAACCCTGCCTTTCCCTCAGATTAGCGATCCGCGTTACTTTACACCTCCGTGCAACGTGACGCTCACCGCCGCCTGATCCAGCTAACTTACCTCGTGGGATCTTACAACGGCTGCAACCTTACCTGGACTCTGTTCTCGGCACTCGGACAGCATCCCATCTTCTTGGCAGTCCTCGTATCCCACTCCGCAGCATCTGCGCTCCTGCTCTTGAAACCTAAGACCCAAAACGAGAAAGAAGACAGGAAAACAAGGTTAGAACAATTAAAAACATCCGGCCTTAGGTCGCGCCTTGCTTTAAATCATACGCGCATCTTTACGGATTGCTTACCTGCTACTGAACCTTCGCTGCTCCGTTCCTCCGTACCGCCGGCTCGGTTTCCATCACTGCAGCCACTGTCAGGACCGCTACAGCACCTGAAACCACTGCAGCTACCGCCAGTAACGCTACATCTCCTGCAAAGGGAAAGAGAAGAAAAGAGACATTACATACAGAACGGACATTGGTTAAGAACGAACTTTATTAATACAATTGCGAAAAGAAGATGTAAGACAAGCCAGCAAGTGGAAACAAGGGAAACACTTACCAGCTGAAGAAGTGGATAAGTTGCAGCTGGTCTTGACCTCCACAACAAGGGACCAGTGAAGGAACTCGGTTCCCTTTGCCAAGCGCCCCTGCCAGAAGCAGCAGGACGGAGAGCTCATCCTCATCATTCAACAGGTGAGCCTTCTACAATAGCACAACCCAGGTAAGCCACAGCAAGGGAGAGGAAGTCTGGAGAAGGGGTTAGAACCACAGCCAGCATATTCTCACAATCCCACTCTATATTCCCACAGGAGTCGCGCTGCTCATCCCTGCCGTTCCTACATTGGCGCAGAGGGAGAAGTACTACCAGAGGTTTCATCCCTGGGAGGGCTGCGACCTTGCCCCAACGCCTCCGCAGAGACCAGGTGAGAGTAACAGAACATGATGGGGTGGATTGATGGTTACAAAGTGAAAACGTTTGTTGAATTGTCCACTCTTTTGTTTTTTGAGCATTTTTCTGAAGCCTGCTCACCAGAGCTGCGTCAGTATGTTGCTCACCAGAACATTTTAGATCCCTTTAAGATGGCCAGGCTGGCTGACAAGTGGGTCTCCCATCGGGTGTCCCCTAAGGACTCCAGTGGGAAGGAAAATGACAAACAAAAGGGTACCTCTCAGAAGGCTGAGGAGTCCCAAAAGCAATCACAGTCGGGTAAACCATAACCTTCCTCTCCTAAGACCCAAAATCCTAGTGGGGATAAGTCTTGTGTGGGTGGGAGTAAGAGTAGTGGTCTGCCTGCTGCAAAGCAGGGTCCCAGTGATTCCAGTACCGTACCCCACATTCCTGGCACTTGTTGGGACTGTGGGGCTCTGGACCACAAGTGGGGTGACCCCAAGTATTAGGGAAAGGCACTTGGAGTCCAGGCTGTCATCCTGACCTACCCCTACTCCGTACCTGAGGTGGAGGCCACTATCCTCCCCTCCTCTACCGGCATCACATTCGGTGCCCCCGTAGAGATTTCCCTACTGTCCCTTGGGGCCTGGGACCAGTACGCGGAAGTACTAGCGACAATCCCACAGAACACCCATAGGTTTTTGAGAAGTGTCCTCTTGAATGTCCAGCCTTATACTGGTTTGAGAGACACTGGGGCAAGCATGACAGTGGTGGACAGGACCCTGCTCAAACCAGAGGACTTTGTAGGAGCTCCTCTGAGAACCACCAGGTTAGCTGGTGGGCCTCCCAAATTATCGCCTGTAGCCTTAGTCAACATTTGAATTGGAGACAAGACAGCGAAGCTTCCTCTCCTGGTTCAGGACAATGTCCCTGCTAACATTTTGTTAGGCAACGATTTAGTAGAGTTGGGGTTGATCTCTGACAGTCTCCCCATGACTGCTGCTGCAGTCACTAGGTCGCAGAGGACACTGGGTCTGGCTGTGAGTCCGGTACCCTCGCTGACGGGGAAACCCAAGGCACAACGAAGAAGGAAGAGTAAGAACGCCGCCTCTGCGAAAGGGACCCCTTCTCTTCCTGCTGCTCCGTCAGCCCCCATTGGAATTCATGCTCCGGACGGGCTGGATCCAGTGGGGACCCAAGTCTCAATTCCTGTGGGAGAAGAGCCAGAAGACTCTCCTGTGGGAGAGGTACTCAACCCGGAGGACCACCCCGACCTTCAATGCTAACTTCTGTAAGGGTCGGAGAGAGTGCCACTCTGTCGAGGGTCTGAGGAAACAGGCCCTGTCCCAGGCACAAGGAGACGTGCCTAGCACATTCCGGATCTATTGGGACGGTGAGCTCCTTGTTAGTGAGCCCACTAAGCCTGAACCTGGTGCCCTCAAGAGGTTGGTGGCACCCCAGGTTTACAGGCCCTTCTTACTGAAGTTGGCGCATGAGGTGCCCTTAGCTGGCCATCTTGGTACCAAGGAGACTAAGCAGGGGCTCTCTGCCTATTTCTACTGGCCCGGGATGGGAGTAGAAGTGGAGTCCCACTGCAAAATCTGCCCCACTTGTCAGTTGTCTGGCAAGACTGGAAGCAGTGTTATTGCCCCACTGCAGCCATTGCCAGTGGTTTGCACACCATTTTAGAGGGTGGGCATTGATATTGTCGGTCCCCTTGACCCTCCCACTTCAGGTTGACATCGGTTCATCCTGGTCTTGGTTCATCATGCCACCAGGTACCCTGAGGCTATACCCCTTCGGACTGTTACTGCCAAGGTGGTTGCCTGGGCATTTTCATCTGTGTTGGATTCCCTAAGGAGGTTGTCTCTGACAGAGGATCCAACTTCATGTCGAGTTACATGAAAACCATGTGGAAAGAGTGCGCAGTAACCTACAAGTTCTCCACCTCTTACCATCCCCAGATCAATGGTCTGGTCGAGAGATTTAATAAAACTCTCAAAGGCATGCTAGGTGCTTTGGAAGAGCCCCTAAGGAGGAAATGGGATCTCCTCCTGCCATGCCTGCTGTTTGCTTACAGAGAGGTACCTCAAGAGGGTTTTGTTTTCAGCACCTTTGAGTTACTATTTGGACATCTCGTGAGGGGGCCCATTGCCTTGATCAGAGACGGTTTGGAATCCACCCCTCCAGGTCCCTTTCAAGCAAGTGGGGGACTATGTGTTAGGCTTCAGGCGGTGGATGACACAGATGATGGGTCAGGTGACAGCAAATCTTAAGGCAAGCCAGGAACTGAATAAATACTGGCATGACCTTAAAGCCTCGCAAGTGGATTGGATTCCAGGACAGGAAATCCTTGTGATGGAGCATACCAAGCCTCGAGCTTAAGGCAGATAAGTGGACTGGAGCTTTCAGGATCATCTCCAAGATGGGCAAAGTTAATTATCTGGTTGACCTGGGAGTCCCTGGGGTAGCCCTTCAGGTATTCCACATCAACAGGCTCAAGCCTTTCCATAGGCGAGCTGAAGTCCTGTGTCTCTTACTCGCTTCAGAACAAGAAGAAGACCAGAGTGAGCCCATTCCTGATTTTCTGCATATCAACCCTCAGGATGGCTCAGTGGAGGGAGTGCATCTCTCTCCAGATCTGACTACAGAGCAGCAGATGGCCTTCAGGGATTTGCTCCGGCAGTATGCCTCTCTGTTCTCACTAACACCAGGCCTTACACCTTGGTGTAGGCACGAAATTGACACTGGTGACAGTGTGCCTGTCAAAAGCAGATGCTACCATATGTCAGATACAGTTAAGAACCACATACAGGCTGAGGTCGACAAGATGTTGGATCTGGGTGTTATTGAACCCTCAACCAGTCCCTGGTCCAGTCCAGTGGTCCTTGTACCTAAGCCAAGTTCCCAGGCAGGTACCAAGGATCGGAGGTTCTGTGTGGACTACAGAGGAGTCAATGGCATCACCAAAACTGATGTGCACCCATTGCCCCGGGCTGATGAGCTCGTGGACACCATAGGTGCTGCCAAATTTGTGAGCACCTTTGACCTAACCTCAGGCTATTGGCAATGCCAAGGAAAAGACGGTGTTCTCAACACCTGATAGACTCTACCAGTTTAGGGTCACGCCTTTTGGGTTGAAGAATGCCCCTGCCACCTTTCAGAGATTGGTCAATCATGCGCTCAGTGGGCTGGAGGCCTTTTTTGTGGCCTACTTAGACAACATTGAAGTCTACAGTTCCACCTGGGAAGAGCATTTGACACATCTGGATAAGGTGTTGCATCCCTTGAAAAGGGCTAACCTCACTATCAAGGGGAAAGTCACGTATCTTGGTCATGAGGTAAGAGGGGGTCAAATCCAACCTGTCCGCAGTAAGGTACAGGATGTACATGACTGGGAGACTCCCACTACTCAAACCCAGGAGAGAGCCTTTTTGGGCCTCACTGGGTATTACCGCAACTTCATGGCAGACTATGGAGCTATAGCTGCACCTCTGACAGCTCTGACTTCACCCAAGCAACCGAGGAAGGTTAATTGGAATGAAGACTGTCAGAGGGCCTTTACTGGCTTGAAGGAATGTCTGTGCAGGGCACCTGTGTTGAGTGTGCCTGACTACGCAAACCCTTTATCGTTCAAACTGACGCCTGCAACACCGGAATTGGAGCTGTCTTGTCCCAGTTAGATGACAAAGGAAGAGAACATCCTATCATATTCATCAGTAGACAACTCAAGGGTAGGGAACTTAGGTGGGCTACTGATGAAAAATAATGTTTTAGTATAATTTGGAGCCTTATGAGTTTTAGGCCCTACCTTACGGCTGCTACGTTCAAGGTCCAAACAGACCATAAGCCCCTGAAGTGGCTTATGCAGATGAAGGGTGAAAACCCAAAACTGCTCAGGTGGTCCATTAGCCTGCAAGGGCTAGACTTCACCATAGAGCACAGACCAGGGAAGAATCACGATAATGCAGATGGCCTTTCCAGAAGGTATGTTGACTGTCTAGATGAGGGTGTCTATCTCGTGGGAGATTAGACGCCCTAACCTCAGTCTGGGGGGGATGTGCCTGTGATGGTGGAAATGCATCAGAGGGACAAGGCCTCCGTATCCTTGTCCTTTATTGCTTTCTATCCTGTTTTGTTGTGTTTTCCACGCAGGAGTTCATGTGGGACTCCTGGCGGTGCAACTCTCTCTTTTGGTTTGGTGAACAGACCCTTGGGATACCCTTATGGAACCCTTGGGTGGGAGAACAACCCTGTACTAGTGTGTGTTTTTGGGCACCTGTGGGTGGCCCACAGAGCAGGGTACGGGCTGGTGGCAACTCCGTGCTGAAATTTACAGGTGCCCTGAGCGTCCTCCATTTTGGATTCCTGATGGAGACAAAATGGCCCCCGTGGGCTCTTGCCTTCCATTGCCTGTTAGCTTGGTTTTCCCAAAGTCCCGGGAAACCCTGACTCTGTCCCTTCCCCCTGACTGGCTGTTGGGTGGAAGTTCCATATATGGTAGTGTGGGGAAGTGCCGACCAGACTAGATGGAGCCTTCCCAACGACCGTATGTTGTGGGTACACCCGTGGGGTGGGACCTGGGTGAATGGAGTGTGTGACAAATACGCATTCTGTGTTACAGGTGTCTAGTATCTGGTGTTTAACACAATGACTGAAACAGCCCTGCCCGAATCTGGTATGAATGCAATGTGTAGTGCCGAATGGCAGAGTACTTGTCCGAATCCACATTCTGTGTTGTAAGTGTCTGGATGGACATTAATGGCCTGAATGCACTGTGCGCCTGATTGGCTGGCTGACTGACTGCCTGAATGCCCTTCTGAGTGATTGGTTGCCTGAGTTTGACCCAGCAGAATGAATGGGAAATCAACTAATATATCTGGGGGCCTCTCACTGCTAGAAATTGTTCAGAAGCTGAAGCTGATACTTGATGCTTACTCTCGAAGCCGAGCCGGAAGAAGAAGGTGAACTGCTGATCCCTTCCGTGTAATCTTAAAGCTGCTGTGTCTTCAAGAACTGATCCAAGAGAGGACCTGGTAAGGAGACCTCTCCCTGAGCTACGAGGGACCATTGTGCACCAGCTGAACTTTGCCAAAGCTCCCTGGTAGACAGACCTACAAAAGGCTCCCGACTGGAGAAGGGGACCGCCGAGGAGAAAGAAGAAAAGCACCAGACAGCTGTGCACCGTTGACGACCGCTGTCGCCGACCGGAGCCGCTGTGCTCCCGTTTTCCTAAGAACATTTTGAACCAAGGACTCCCTTGTTCATCCTCGTCGACCGCTTTCGTCCTGCCGGAGAAAGTCAAGGCTGCCGACGACTGAGGAGAATCCGCCTGTGGGTTTCCCACCACTGAATACCTCAGAGACGCCGACAAAGCTACTGAAGCCAGCTGTGGTCACATCCCGTTCGCCGACGCCAAACGCTGATGACTCAACACCCTTGCTTGGGCAAAAGTTCTTCACTAACTCTTTGCGGCAATGAACCATCGTCATTGAGGTGCACTGCACGACTCACCTGCTGCAGGAGGTTTTCGATCACTCATCAACGAGAACCGCAAGGACCGAAGCTCCTGCCTCAACGACAATCTTCACCCTTTCTTCATCTCAGAAGTTTGACGACCCGTGGATCCGGCTTGAAAGGGAGTGCACTCAAGAAGGGCCCGTCAATTCCCTGGCAAAGAACTCTACAACACAAGGTATATTGGGTTGCAGAAATACAGAAGAAGATAAGACTATGATAGACAATATCTGGACTGGGC